>NW_027361741.1:3120000-3720000 GCF_039654945.1 Dendrobates tinctorius | reverse complement strand
ACAGCAGAAGTGGCATTGGAGACAGGGGTTTCATGACAATGTTGTGGACTGATTTTTCAAATACCGCTCACACAACTGGTAATACTGCATCGATGGAAAGTGACAGGAGACAGCAGTTGTCAACTATGGTTACAAACTACTTTTCCTCCCATATCGATGTTCTCCCACACAGGTCATTCCCCTTTGACTATTGGGCCGCTAAACTGGACACCTGGCCTGAATTGGCCCAATATGCCTTACAGGAGCTCGCTTGCCCAGCTGCAAGTGTGCTTTCGGAAAGAGTCTTCAGTTCAGCTGGATCAATCCTGACAGAAAAAAGGACCCGTCTGTCAACCCAAAATGTGGATGATCTAACCTTCATTAAAATGAACCACGCATGGGTTTCCAAGGATTTTGTCCCACCTTCCCCTGATGACACATAGGGTGACAGAAAAATGGCTTGCTTTGGTCCACCTCTTCCTGGTACTTCACCTATTTCGCCTTTTGCATCAGCTGAATGTCCAACATCAACATATGCCACTTTCTAAAACTCCCTAACTGTGCTGCCTCCCCCCCCATGGCCGGGGTCACCACCTAGCGCACGACACCGTGCGAGTGCCGTTGCCCTGGACAGGTGGGTAGGCCGACTCTTGGGCGCGGGCACTGGCACAGGGTCCCTCATAGTGCAATCAAGTGTCTCTGACGGTGGTGGTGCACACCCGCCGTCAGACACACCGCTGTACTATGAGGGGCCCAGTGCCAGTACCGACGCCCACGAGTGGGCCCCCCTTGCTTGGGCAGGGCCCCAGCATTTGCAATCTTTACCTCTCCCTGCTCCTCCGCTGTGTAATCTGGGCCGTCAAATCCATACTGTGCCTGACACCGTCTGAGCCTGCCTCCTGAGACATATATTTTGAATGTGTACGCTATCCATACATGTTATCCGGGGATACGGTACCCTTTCTAACCTTTGTGCAATCACGTGCAATCCATACTGTGCCTGACACCGTCTGAGCCTGCCTCCTGAGACATATATTTTGAATGTGTACGCTATCCATACATGTTATCCGGGGATACGGTACCCTTTCTAACCTTTGTGCAATCACGTGCAATCCATACTGGGCATAACACCTTCTGAGCCTGCCTCCTGAGACATATATTTTGAATGTGTACGCTATCCATACATGTTATCCGGGGATACGGTACCCTTTCTAACCTTTGTGCAATCACGTGCAATCCATACTGTGCCTGACACCGTCTGAGCCTGCCTCCTGAGACATATATTTTGAATGTGTACGCTATCCATACATGTTATCCGGGGATACGGTACCCTTTCTAACCTTTGTGCAATCACGTGCAATCCATACTGGGCATAACACCTTCTGAGCCTGCCTCCTGAGACATATATTTTGAATGTGTACGCTATCCATACATGTTATCCGGGGATACGGTACCCTTTCTAACCTTTGTGCAATCACGTGCAATCCATACTGGGCCTAACACCGTCTGAGCCTGCCTCCTGAGACATATATTTTGAATGTGTACGCTATCCATACATGTTATCCGGGGATACGGTACCCTTTCTAACCTTTGTGCAATCACGTGCAATCCATACTGGGCCTAACACCGTCTGAGCCTGCCTCCTGAGACATATATTTTGAATGTGTACGCTATCCATACATGTTATCCGGGGATACGGTACCCTTTCTAACCTTTGTGCAATCACGTGCAATCCATACTGTGCCTGACACCGTCTGAGCCTGCCTCCTGAGACATATATTTTGAATGTGTACGCTATCCATACATGTTATCCGGGGATACGGTACCCTTTCTAACCTTTGTGCAATCACGTGCAATCCATACTGGGACTAACACCGTCTGAGCCTGCCTCCTGAGACATATATTTTGAATGTGTACACTATCCATACATGTTATCCGGGGATACGGTACCCTTTCTAACCTTTGTGCAATCACGTGCAATCCATACTGGGCCTAACACCGTCTGAGCCTGCCTCCTGAGACATATATTTTGAATGTGTACGCTATCCATACATGTTATCCGGGGATACGGTACCCTTTCTAACCTTTGTGCAATCACGTGCAATCCATACTGTGCCTGACACCGTCTGAGCCTGCCTCCTGAGACATATATTTTGAATGTGTACGCTATCCATACATGTTATCCGGGGATAAGGTACCCTTTCTAACCTTTGTGCAATCACGTGCAATCCATACTGGGCCTAACACCGTCTGAGCCTGCCTCCTGAGACATATATTTTGAATGTGTACGCTATCCATACATGTTATCCGGGGATACGGTACCCTTTCTAACCTTTGTGCAATCACGTGCAATCCATACTGTGCCTGACACCGTCTGAGCCTGCCTCCTGAGACATATATTTTGAATGTGTACGCTATCCATACATGTTATCCAGGGATACGGTACCCTTTCTAACCTTTGTGCAATCACGTGCAATCCATACTGGGCCTGACACCGTCTGAGCCTGCCTCCTGAGACATATATTTTGAATGTGTACGCTATCCATACATGTTATCCAGGGATACGGTACCCTTTCTAACCTTTGTGCAATCACGTGCAATCCATACTGGGCGTGAGAACGGCTGGCGAGCTGTTAAGCAAGCTACAGCACCTGTCCAGACAAGTACAGGGATTCCCTAGCGAGGAGACTTATTTGATTGTTTTCAATGTTGGGACAGAAATTTTTGGGGAGCACTATACTCTGGAGAATGATAGATGGGGCCCACCATACACTGGAACATTCCAAAGGTGGACATCAGACACTGGAGCAGCATTTACAGGGCCCATTATACACTAGAGCATTAGAAATGGGGCCCATTATGTTTGGAGCATTATTTGGGCCCATAAGACAGTGGAGCTTCATCCATGGGGACCAACATATACTGTAGCATTATGTGGAGCTCATCATATACTGTTTCAAACATTATATGGGACAAATGATTCTGTATGGAGAAATAGATGGGCCTCGTCATGAGATGTAAAAGTGAGGTATTTTTCATTGTACTATACCGCTATTTATCTGCCGTATCGGAGCATGATGAGTTGTGGTATGTGTTAAAGGGGCGCTCTTTCGCCCAGGGCACATGAAAACCTGCAGCCAGCCCTCCCCCCCACAACTTTAGCCAAATAACCCCCATTTTTCAGTGCGTAACTTATATTATGAAGTTAATTAAGGTTGACAAGCTTAAGTAAGAAGAATTGATGCTTTTGGCATTCAAATGGGCACTGTAGGTGTGTTTCCTGTCCTCCTCTCACTGCCGACTTTTATTCCCCATTGACTTACATTGGGTTTCGTGTTTCGGGACGACCCCGACTTTTCCCTATAATTGGACGATCTTGCTCGACCCGACTTTTGGAAAAGTCGGGTTTCACGAAACGAAACGCGACCCTAAAAAACCAAAAGTCGCTCAACTCTAGTTGTGTGTAGTGTGATGTTGTGTTTCTGCGTTTGATGCCAAAAACTTACCAATTGTGAGCCCACTCCAGGTGTCTGTCCACCTCTTCCTTCTTCTTCTGGGAGCTCCTCTTCATCTTGTGATACCTGTTTTGAAATAAAAGGCAATGAATAGACATATATTACAGAGATGATGGATTTTGGAAATAAAAACTTACCGTCAAACGCTGACGATGCGAGGGAGGGCTCCCAGAAGAAGATGTGCTGTCCTGTTGATGGCCAGACTCCATGGCTGTGGGTATTGCTGCTGCTGTTGCTGCTGCCAGTGATGCCATTTCTGCTGCTGCTGCTGCATCTCTTGGGCGGCTGTTGAATAAAGAGAAACAAAGGGCCAATGAATATCTTGATATTCCATGGCCCTAGTTTGGAGGAATGGGGGATTTGATAATTACCATCTCTCATCTGCTGCTGGACTCCCCTCCTGTTGTTCAGCATGCTGCTCCATTTGGCGTGGTGGTGGTGCTGATGGTGCTGCTGCAGTGGTCTCCTGCCTTCTCCTGCGCCTGGTTGCTGTCTTGGGTGCCATGTTGGGTGTGGCTGAGGGTCCCACTGTCTTGCTTTTATATATGTGTCTTGTGGGCAGAGCTACTGAGCATGCTCAGACCAAAAAAACGGGATCCGGCCACCGGATACGGCTGTCGCCGGATCCGGCGCATTGCGGCGCTCATAGGCTTTCATTGTGTGAAAAAGCCGGACGCGCCGGATCCGGCGTGTCCGGCTTTTTCGCCGGAGACAAAAAACGTTACAGTAGCCGTTTTTTCCAGACGCCGGATTGCGACACATTGCCGCATCCGGCGAAAACCGGATGAAACGCATGGCCATCCGGCGCGATCCGGCGCAAATGCAAGTCAATGGGGGGGGAAACCGGATCCGGCATTGCATTTCGCCGGATCCGGTTTTTGTCAAAAGCGCCGGATCGCGCCTGACGGCGAAAACCTGATGTGTGAAAGAGGCCTTAGACAGCTACTGAGAAATGATTAAAGGCATTTTTTTACTTTCAGAAAAGGGGCCCCTAAATGGTGGCTGACATGTAAAACAAAAAAAACAGCTGATACTCATCCTCCCTGCGACTGACCCGGTCTCTGTGTGTTTGCTGTATTGGTGGTGTCACATCAACAGCTTGCCCCACTGCTGCAGCCAATCACTGATCTTTGCACCTCATGCTGTCTACATTGATTTTGATGAGATGTCACAGTAGTAGTCAAAACATAGAGATGGGGGCAGTGGGGAGAAGAGACGGGAGCAAGGTAGGGTGAGTAAGAAAGCTAATCTTAGTTTACATGCCTGACAGCATTTGACTTCCACTTTGCTAAAAGTAGAAAAGTTCTTTAAAGTACCACTCTATTTCATAAGTATCAGTAATGTATGTTCCCTGTGTGTAGTACTCACCGGTGGCCATTTTCTATTGTTTCCAATCTTGTGATCACGGCTCTGACTGACTGGAAGTCACTGCATTGGATATCTCTCTTAGGGTAGGTTCACACAACCGATGTCTCCGTATCCGAGAAAAATGGTACAACTGTTCTGATTTGACTTTGATCAGAGTGGCATAAGTTTTCCTCTGACATGGAGAAAAAAAAAGTTTCTCCATTTTATCAGTCCGTGAAAATCAGACTGAATATACTATATACCAAGGAACTGTGCTATACATAATAAGTGAGTGCACTATATACTAAGGGTCTGTGCTATACACAAGTGAGTACACTATATACTAAGGGACTGTGCCATACATAATAAGGCTACATTCCTATATCTGTGTGCAGTCTCGGTGTGCTGCCCGCTTTTACAGATGCATTGAGCATGTTCTATTCTCATCCTCAAAATCGGATCAGAACAGGACATTCTCTGACCCTCACGGATCTCATTCTCAGATCCATGATTTTCACTGATGTGTGAATGGACTTATAAAACTCTACAAGTAGATGTGCCATCCGATAAAAAAAAATCTGGAAGCACACGGACATTTCACACAAATGTGAGAATGTAAAATAAGTGATTTTACTGATAACATTATTGCTCCAAGTCACACAGTTCAGATACAGAATAATATCTACATCCAGACACTTACCGCTGACTTCTCATCTAATTAGAGCCGTTTTCTACTGCTTCTTCTCCATCTGGTCAGACCTTTATGTTGACATCTCCCAGCCATGACTCGTCTTGTCACGATGATCGTTGCAGCCTTGAAAATAACAAGGTCAAATATATTGTATACATACATGTGTCTCCCCCCTGAATACAGATATGTACCCCCCATTAAAAATATAAAGTGATAAGCAGTACTGTGCCCCCATTACCTATAATCTATGCCATCCAATAATATAAATTATTCAGTCTATGTAACTTTCACCAAATAACTGTAATGGGGGCCAGGGTGTCAGTCATGGTGAGGGGCTGTAAGGGCACCATCACACATAGCGACTCACCAGTGATCCAGACAATGATATGAACTTGTCAGGATTGCTGGTGTGTCGCTACATGAGCGCTGGTGAGCTGCCAAACAGGCAGCTTCACCAGTGATCAGCACCAGCGATGACGAGTGGGCGTGTCGCTGTGTACCTGTTAGGAATCTGTGTCCTGCCATACTTATGCAGAGATCCAGATCCTCACATTTATCTCTAGAGGCTAAGTCCTTTCAGCCAGCTTCTGAGCATGCTCCTGGAATGAGCTCCCATTGGAGTTCAGGAGTCAGGTGCTCAGGTCCTGCTCCTGATTCCATTGGTTCAGATGAGGGCTCTGGAGATTTCCAGAAGGTCCCGGTCACTATAAAAAATGCGCATGGCTGTTCCACCATGCGCTAGTATTTTTCATACTTGCTGCTGTGTGTTTGGTATTGGATGCTTGGACTGGTGAATGACTTATTATGAAACCCCTTCCCTCTGATATTACGATTGTGTGAGTAATTGGGCAGCCGCCAGTAGCAGCGCTAGCGCCAGCGCGCTCCAGCCATACCTTGTGCAGCAGCTAAGCGTCCTGCATTGCGCCAGCGTCCTTGCAGCGCCTTGCTTGCGGCTCTGTTCATGCCGCGCTGCGGTTGCAGCCTTCCGGGTGTTCGCAGTTGCGACACATTGTACCTTATTTTTTACGGTAGGTCTATAGGGGATAGTCCTGGTGTTTAAGGCTATTTCTGTGACCTTTAATACCGTGTCCACATCGCTGAAGTCTGTGACCCTATACAGACTCAGTGGTATTTATGTTTTTGTTGGCAGTTCTGTGCATATAACAGAGTCTGCTTTAGTGCACAGAGTGTAGCTAAAACCCTGTGCACATTACCGCCTGAGTGCCCTGCCTCTTTTAGCAGCGGGTTACCCCATCTACCGCACGGTGGACCCCAAGCGGTGAACACACTTTATTTTAATTTTATTTAGTGCGTTCCACCGCTCATAACAGTACCTTAGTTACCAGCGTGCTGATGCAGGGAGCTGGTAACCAAGATAAACAGCGGGTTTCTAAGTGATGCGCATCACTTAGAAACCCGCTGTTTACCTTGGTTACCAGCTCCCTGCACCAGCACGCTGGTAACTACGGTACACAGAGGGTTTCTAAGCACCGCGCGGTGCTTAGAAACCCGCTGTTTACCTTGGTTACCAGCTCCTGCTCGCTGGTCGTTGCTCTCTCTCCTGCCACACGCAGCGATGCGTGCTGGCCAGCGGGAGACCAACGACCCCAAAAAAGTCCAGAGCTTTCAAGAACGATCAGTGATACCCGGCAGGGGGGCTGGTCGCTGATAGATGTCACACACAGCGATCTCGCTGGTGAGATCGCTGTTGCGTCACAAAACTTGTGACTCAGCAGCGATCTCACTAGCGAGATCGCTGTGTCTGACGGGGGCTTAACTCTTCCACACCCACACACTCCGCTACTGTAAAATCAGAATGTCCATTTTGTAGTGTCCTGTGTGTGTTAGTGGTTCACCCACCTGAGGGCTAGCGTTCTCCTCAGAAGACAGGGTTCCTTTTCTTCTCACACACACACACAAATATTGTCAGAGTCTCTCTTCATTTTTTGCAAAACTTTACTTCGTTGAAACTTGCAGCAGATACAGTCCAGTATTTTCCACATGACACAGAAACTTCCTTCGCTAGACTTTCCCTAATACTGTCTTCTGGCACAAGATCTGGTTCCCAGGTATCCAGTACCACAGCTAACTGAGATGACAGTCCCGCTTCTTCCAGGGGGCTCCCCGTTCCTCTTCCATTCAGAAACGTCTCGGGAGTTGCCCAAAAGCCTCACCATTTGTTCTCTCAGGCTGGCAAGTCCCACTTGTTTCCTGTCGACGGTTTCGATCTTTTCTGTAATCCGAGCCTTCACTTCCCTGTGTCTCCCCCTCTGGCACTGCTTCTGTTCACTTCACTCTTTACCTCACAACTCTTTCTAGAACAATCCAGTTACCTCAGAACTAACTCCTCCCACTAGCTAGCTTCCTTTTGGGTTAAACATTTAACTATTACTACTAATACATGGGGGCACAAGGCCCATTAGCTATCTCCAAAAAAGAACATCTTGGTAAATATAAATAAACAATACAGGACACATCTTAATGGTAAAAACAATGGTCGAGGTGCTTTATTATGAGATTACATGTAATTAAAATAATAAACCATAAATTAATTTAATAAGAATAAGTTAATATTTTCTTAACTGCAAGAAACAATCGACCCAACCTAAAGGGGTCATTTTACCAAAGGAGACTTTAATCCAACAAGAACAATCCACCTGATACCATCAGGAGACTATTCTCACTAATATTGCACCTCGACGAATCCTTGAGGATCAATGACATCAACAGGGAGGGTGGATGTCAGTTTCTCCACAGCTGGAATGAGGCAGCTGACTGAAAACAGCTGTTTATATAGTTCACTTTCCCGCCCTTTTTCAAACTGACCAATCACCAATTGATACACAGGGTGGAAGAAACCTTTCACATCCATTATCCTTGTTCCTGAAATACATTACTCGGACAAACACAAATATGAAGACGTTATTAACAGTCCTCAAAATTATAATAACACCATCTTTATGTTAATAACATACCCCAAAATTCTCCTAATTAGATATATACGTTTAACCAAATTTATTACAAGAACAACAATTTAAATGAGGGAAGAAAGGATCTGTGCCTCCATGTCCACCCCCTGCTAGCGCTAATGGGGTTTCTTATGGGAGCACAAGGCCAATTAGCTATCCCCAAAAAAGAACATCTTGGTAAATATAAATAAATGACACAGGACACTTCTTAATGGTAAAAACAATGGGCGAGGTGCTTTATTATGAAATTACATAAATAACAAATGTAATTAAAATAATAAACCATAAATAAATTAATTTAATAAAAATAAATTAATATTTTCGTAACTTCAAGAAACAATCGACCCAACCTCAAGGGGCGATTTTACCCACCGGGCACATTAACAAAGCGCCCCCCCCTCGAGCACCTCAACCATTGTTCCAACGCATTCTGTATCCCTACATTAAATATATCCAAACCGACTTCAGATAAATGAGTGGAATCAGCCCGGTACAATCCAGGAACAAAGCCTTCCAATTCAGAATGCCTATAAGTAGGGATGAGCGATATTGCCCGATATCGTATCAGAATTCCGATTTCCGATATTGAAAAAATTTCGGATATGGGAATTTCCAATTTCCGATATCAATGCAAGTCAATGGGAGAAAAAAATCGGAATTACAAAATGACCACTACAGTGTTATATAATGGATAAAATGGAGGGGACACACCTCAGGATAATGGGGAAGGAGTTTGCAGAGGCAGAGGAGAAAAAAAATCGCTAGTGAAAGAGCGAAAGCTGTAGCAGGAAAACATCTTAACAGTAGTGTTTTTTCTTTGGGTTAGGATTAGTTGGGGTAGGGTTAGGGTTTATGGTTAGTAGGGTTAGGGTAAGGGTTAGGGGTTAAGGATAGTTAGGGTTAGTGATTTTACATTATTAAATTAAAACTGCCGGTGGTGGTGTCAATATGCCCTTTGACTGACATGTGTCCGCGTTCAGCTCACCTTGCTTTGCAGGGAGTTTCCAGGAGCACCATGTGGAGGAACGGATACACTCCCTTTAAACCATGCTTAGTCTTCTTCTGCTGATTATATTACTGTTATTCAGTAATTCTGCATATTGATATTCTGCTTTTGGTTCATGTACATTTGCTCCTACTGCTTCCTAAACTTCTGTCTATGGTTATCCTGCTATTGGCTGGTCGCAGAATGTCCCAAACCCAGAGGAAATACGCAGAAGTAACAGTAGGCACAGGAACTTGAGAGAACCAGCTGGCGAGTCTGGAACCCGTATAGGCAGCAGAAATCAGCATAAGAGCCAATGGAACTAACGGGCACCAGCTGACGTTACCGGAGGCCGATAACTAAGCAGGAGGTAACCTGTGCCAGAAAGCACTACCAAGGACCAGCAGACGTTACTGGAACTTGGATATCACAAAGGAGGGACCTAAGCCATTAAATCTACTGAGAACCAGCTGACGTTACTGGAACCCAGATAAGCAGCAGAAGGTAAAAGTGCCAGTGGCTGTACTGGGCAACAGCTGACATTACTGTAGCCCGGATACCATAATGTAGTAGTGACATAGTGACATAAGCCAAAAGCACTGCTGCGAAGCCCAAAAAACCCCCACAAAGACGCAAGTTCAAGAGCAAAAAGACATGAGTCCGGGGACATCTCCATCTGTCTTCTTGTCTTGGGTCTTCTGCATCTGTCTTCCTGTCTTGGGTCTTCTGCATCTGTCTTCCTGTCTTGGGACTTCTGCATTTGTCTTCCTGTCTTGGGTCTTCTACCAGAGTAATGTCTTCTCGGCAGAAGGTACAAGAGCCACATTTGCCCCCACAACCCGGACACAGTCTTCTTTACTCCGCAGTCGCAGCAGGGGAGGAGGAGGGCCTACTGGCACTGTTGAGACCAGCCTTGAGCGCCAGGTCCCGGAGTCCACGTAGGGGGCTCCTACACTGCCGACACCATGGATAACATCAAACTGAGCTGGAAAGATGTACGGCGGTGGCGTGGAACAGTGCGGCGGACACAACCGTGTAACGTCGAAACACGGTTTGGAGCAGGAGGTACCCGTGCCCTTGGGCACTCCCGAGAACCAGCTGGCGATGCTGGAACTCGGTTTACCCTTCGGGGGGAGGCACCTGTGTCCGCACTTCACTGCCAGGAAACAGCCGGCATGGCTGGATCCCGCCTCTTGTGCTTCTGCCTATAGGTGTTTGGCATCTGTCGTCCTTTTTTTCCACTTTGGTCTAACGACGTACAGCTGGCGTTACTGTTGCCCAGAAACACAGCATGCTGTGAAAGTGACAGTCACAGAAATGGGCACTAGCTGGCGGTACTAGAGCTCAGAAACACGACATGCTGTGAAATCAGCAGTCATGGAAATGAGCACTAGCTGGCGGTACTAGAGCCCATGGAAAACAGTATGAGGTGAAAGAGTCAGTCACAGAACCAGGTGCTAGATGTTGGTAGTAGAGGCCAGAGCACTGGCATAACAGATGACGCTGTGTGCAACATAGGCACATGACAGAGCATGCATACTGCTACCAACCATGCATGTAACCTGTCTACTCTGGCCCAGGGCAGCAAAAGTCACCAGAAATCCAGGCCTGGTTCATTTTTAGGAATGTAAGCCGGTCCACATTTGCAGCAGATAGTCTGGTACGATGGTCTGTTAGTACATTGCCAGCTGCACTAAAGACACGTTCAGAAATCACACTGGCACCAGGACAAGCCAGGACCTCCAAGGCATACTGGCTAAGCTCGGGCCATGTATCCAACTTGGAGACCCAAAACTTGAAGGGGGCAGATCCATCCTGAAGCACACTGACAGGGGTGGAGAGGTATTGTGCCACCATGTCACGGTAACGTTGCCTCCTAGTGCGTTGCACTGTCTGTGCTGATGGTGCCCGAACTGTTTGCGGGTTCAGAAACCGTTGGAACAGGTTGGGTATACAGAACCTGTCAGTAGCAGATGTACTGCTTCTGCTACCGGTTTCTGAACGGATTCCGCTGGGCCCAGGACGCACTGAGGTGCCTGCTAGTGCACGTGCATCACTGCTATGCGGTGGAAAAGAGTGCATGAGTGAATTAACCAGTGCATCTTGGTACTCCTGCATTTTACGCGCCCGGTTCAACAGTGTAATTAGGCTTTGAAGGCTGTCCCGGTAACGTGGATCTAAGCGGGTGGCCACCCAGTAGTCATTTGTGTGGAGAATATGAGCCACGCGTGGGTTGTTTCTCAGACACTGCAGCATGAAGTCACTCATGTGCTGAAGGCTGCCATCTGGCCATGCATCGCTGTCACCAGCTGGAGGAATGTGCTCTGGCTGCTCTGCATCACCCCATCCACGCTCTATCTGGTGACTACTAGTAGAGCGATGTGTAGTTTCCTCCCCTGCTCATTCTCATAGTCCTCCTCATCCTCTTCGCTTGCTGTGTCCTACCTGGACCTTTGTGAGGCACCCACAGAGCTTTGTACCAACCGGGCCGATGAAGATTGCCTGGTTGGTGCAAGTGTCTCATCATACTCCTCCTCCTCCAGAGAAACCTCATCCCTTAGTCCTTTAAGTGATGATTCTATAAGGCATATAAGGGGAATAGTCAGGCTGAGTAGGGCAGCATCCGCGCTCACCATCAGAGTGGAGTCCTCGAAGCACTTCAAAATGGTGCATATGTCCTTCATGGATGCCCACTCTGTGGTTGTAAAGTGGGAGGGCTGAGATGTGTGTTGCCTACTATGCGCCTGCTGCAGCTGCAACTCCATAATTGCAGGTTGCAGCTCACACAATCTCTGCAGCATATGCAAAGTCGAATTCCACCTGGTGGGGAGGTCAACAATGATGCGGTGCTCAGGCAGGCCCAACCTGCGCTGCATGGCTGAAATGCACGATGCAGCCATGCTTGAACGCCGCAAATAAGAGCACTCGTATCTGAGTTTGTGTCGCAGCTCCTCAAGGTCAGGATAGTTCCTAAGGAAACTCTGCACCACCAAGTTTAGGACATGGGCAAGGCATGGAATGTGAGTCAGACCACCTAGGCCCAGAGCCGGGACTGGAGGTTGAGCGGCGCAAGCCACATGTTGCTTTGCTCCTTGAGCGTGTTCCACAGCTTGGTTGTGGTGTGGTTAACATCACCCAGATAAACCAATTTCTACACGGCCTGTTGATGTTTGGCCGATGCAGTGCTGAAATCGGTTGTTGTGGTACATCTGGGTGCAGGCGAGTCTGATGAGGAGTATGAGGAGGAGTCAATTTGTACGAAGGAGAGGCCTGCAATCCGTGGAGTTGGCAGGACCCGCGCACTTGCAGTGTCTACTTCAGTTCCAGGCTCAACTACATTTACCCAATGGGCGGTGATGGAAATGTAGCGTCCCTGGCCATGCTGACTGGTCCACGCATCTGTGGTCAGGTGGACCTTGCTACTAACTGCATTTTGTAGCGCATGCTTAATTTTACGCTCCACATGCTGTTGCAGGGCGGGGACGGCTTGCCTGCTGAAGTAGAAGCGGCTGGGAACGCTGTATTGTGGGATTGCAAACCCCAACATATCGATAAAGGCTGGCTTGCTCACCATCCAGAATGGTAGCATTTTCACTGCAAGCAGTTTGGCAATGCGAGAATTCATGCCCTATGCTCGTGGGTGGTTTGCCGAGTACGGGCGCCTTTTCTCCCACACCTGTGTGACAGATGGCTGCACACTGGATTAGGAGTGTGAGGATGCCAGCGATTGGGATGCTGATGCTGACGAAGTACAGACAGTGTGCCGCCGTACAACACTGCCTGCAGATGCACCCTGGCATTCTGGCGAGGAAGCAGGAGCAGCTGTTTGCGAGCTGGAGTAAGAAGTGGCCGCTGTGGCTGAAGAGGTGGAAGGTGGGGAACCAGCTGCAAGTGGCAAATCATCTTGGGTGTGATGCTACCACTCCACAGGGTGCCTCTTCCTGATGTTCTTCCCTCTCTGCACAGTTTGTTGACAAAGCTTGCATCTGACTACTGTAACATCATCTGCAACTTGGTCGAAAAAGGCCCATGCACCGCAACTCTTGGGCGCACCCCTTGTGTTCTTTAAAAGAGCCCTGCTCCTAACGGGTGCTGAAGTTGAGGGAGCCGACAACCAATTTTTCCCTCTTCCTCTCCCATGTGGACGGCCACGCTGCGCCACACCTGCAAGTTCTTCCTCTGAGCTATCCCCACTTGCTTGCTGCCCCTCAGCATGCCATGATGGGTCAAAGACCTCGTCATCCAATACACTTTCGTCAGCAGAAACTGGCAGCTGAGTTTCATCATCATCTGCTGACTGGGGTCTTGTCACTGTGGGCACTGGCCCACCCTCCATTTCTTCCTCAGACAGACACAGTGGTTGCGAATCTGTGCACACTACCTCTTCTTCAGCTGCAGGAATGCTGTCTGGATGGCACACAGATTCCAAGCCAACAGATTCTGAGAAGAGGATTAAGGTTGGCTCCTGGCCCTCTGAATGTCTGGGCAATTTAGTGGGCGGTGAAGAAGCAGATGCTGCTCTTCAGTGGCCTGACCCGATGTGGTGGAGAGGTCCTTGGAGGATGCTGTGCTCATTGAGGTGGATTCCTCAGCTGCCATCCAACCAACAACGGTTTCTTCTTGATACTCTCTTATCAGCCTATGACCCTGCGCTCCTAACAAGCTGTTAGGGACGGCGGAACGCACCAAATATAAATAATAGGAGGTGCGTTCGCCTCCCGGGGTCCACCGTGCGGTAGGTGACTAGACTGCTGCTGGACAATGGCAGATGCACCAGAAGGTGAAGTAGTGCGCATGGGTTAACATCACCCGAACGCTAGGAGCGGCTCTTTTCAGACACAGAGTCGCTTGGCATAAATAAATGTAAAGACGCTAGCCCTGTTAACATCACAGGAGCCGGCGTGTGGCGTCGCAGCCGTGAACACCAATAGCTGCTGTTAATGCAGCGTAGCGGCAACTATAGCCGCAAGCGTCGGCGCCGAGAACCAGGCACCGACGGACGCTAGTGTAGGCTTGGAAAGCACAGTGGCGTATAGCTTGCCACAATCTGGAGCTGACTAACCCAACACACAGTCACCATTTGTAGTATCCAAGGAAAGGGGTTTCATAATAAGTCAGTCACCAGTCCATGCATCCATCACCATACACACACAGCATAATATGCTACACTAGCGCATGGCCGAGCCGCCATGCGGGATTTTTATAGCCATGCACTTCCGGGACCTTCCAGTACCCTGGAAAGGACCAATCAGATCCGACACAGGACCTGAACATGTGACCCCTGCTCTCCAGTGAGAGGTCACCTTGCGGGCATGCACAGTAGCATGGCATGAGGACTTAGCCTCTGGAGCGGTTCCCTGCAGAGCAGGTTGCGCTACCATTGCTGCACCAGAGGTGGTAGCAACATCCAGGCTGTCAGAGTGAGTCTGAGCAGCATGCCTGGCTCGCCGTGATTACTGAGCAGCACCCGGAGCGGTCGGAGGAGAATGGGAGACCGCAGGATGTCTGGCTCTGGACTCCCGCCGTGCAGCATCAGGATTCTGACGCCTAACACAAGCTGCGCATAAATGACTGCTGCTGGGTGAAAGTAGGTGCTGAGTGACTTGGGCCTGCTGCTTGCTCTGGATGTGCACCATGTCTAGCTGCTGATGCACCTCTTCTGCGGCCGCCGCGGGGACGTCCCCTACTCCCTGCCTTCTTCATCTCTATCGATGGATTCAGAATGGCAAGAAAGTAATTATTAGGAATTAGTGTGCTTATTCCTGTAGGACTACAAACAGGTATAAGAAACACTAATGGCACTGTATGATGATGGTGTGTCTGCTACACTTTATTTGAATCTAGTGTGGCCTACACAAAGAGTAACGTGTGTTTCTGGTATTGGTGTACACGTTATGGTCGGATGTCACAGCGCAGTAAATGAAACTGCTGTGATACCAAAAATAAAAAAAGGATTCTCCGGGACTGGGCCAGGTGCTGTGTGGCACTAGCCACAGAGGTTGTTTGGGTCCCTCACAGCACAATCCCTATATAGTGTTTAACTTTTAGGAAAAAATAGGGGAAGGGGATTTAAGGGATGAAAAGAAAAGGCAGTGAGACACACACCACACAGTGCTGCAGCAAGAGGAGCTGCAGCAGCTGCAGTGAATGTGCTCTGCACTGTCTCACTAAGCACCTCACTGAGAGCCTGCACAGCACAAAAAATGAAACTGAGCGGGGTCAGTGAGGAAAAAGACTGCTTCTGTAACACACACGGGCTGCTACAGTCGCTGAAAAACAATTTCTATCGCTATTAGATCCAAGATCTCTCCCTATCTCCAACAGCAACCTATCCCTATCTGCTTTCACAGTAGAGTGAGGCTAAAATGGCAGGCGCAGCCTTTTATACTGCCTGATCACACCATTCAGCCAGCCAATCACAGCGCAGCCCCTAACTAGCAAGTTTGGACGCCTCCTACCAAGCTTAGGGGAGTTACACAATGCTGTCAGCAATTCTTCAGCTCCTGATTGACTTTACGGAGTGCTCAGAGGCTGAAGGATTATGGGATTTCCAATTTCCAATGTGAAAAAAATATCGGAATCGGAAATTGGAATTTCGATATCGCAAATATCGGGCCGATTTCCGATATTTCAAACTCATCCCTACCTATAAGTAAAGCCATCTACCACAGGCATGAATTTGTGAAGCTCCCTGATAATTATTTTCCAAATTTTTTCACAAAGAAGCATATTATGTGATTGCCAAAGCAATCTGTCAATTATTTCGGAAAAAATCAAAAATGTATTATGAAACTGATATTTAATCCAAGCTATATCTTTTTTCATGTTGCTCAATAAATCTAAGGTCCTAGCATGCCCTATATCATTTCCCCCTACATGCAAAATAATCACGTCAGGTGGAGGAAGAGAACTAGCCAGTACAACTAAAACAGAACACAATTTATTCCATAACAGCCCTCTACTTCCATGCCAGAATACCTGAACTCTATCTGGCGGGAACGAGAGATTTTCTGTATAATAGCTTCCTGCCGCCCTCTTTTGAGCCCAAAAAATTAATGAGTGGCCTACCACCCAAACTACTGCCGGGCCTAAAAAGGGGAAAACAAAACAGAAACATTAAATATTCAGAGAAAGATGAAATCTAATATATAACTGGTATCTGTTAGATTTCCAGCGACCAATTCGTTTAATGGATTGCTCGCCAAAACCCATAGAGAAAGCTCCCGTTGCTGCCCCTATGCAAAATGAATGAGATGAAATTTTCTGATCATGTAACCATAATTTTTTTAAACACCTTTTCAAAATTATTATTATTATGCATTTATATAGCGCCATTTATTCCATGGCGCTTTACATATGAAAAGGGGAAATATAGACAAGTATAATAAACATGTGTAAGGCAAGGGACACACAAATACATAAGGAGAGGGGACCCTGCCCGCGAGGGCTCACAGTCTACAGGGATGGGTGAGGATACAGTAGGAGAGGGTAGAGCAATTCTTGCTGTGGTTCAGTAGACCGAGGATCATTGCAGGCTGTAGGCTTGTCGGAACAGGTGGGTCTTCAGGTTCTTCTTGAAGGTTTCCGTTGATGGTGAGAGTCTGATGTGTTGCGGCAGGGAGTTCCAGAGTATGGGGGAAGCACGGGAGAAGTCTTGTATGCGGTTGTGGGAAGAAGAGATAAGGGAGGAGTAGAGAAGGAGATCTTGAGATGATTGAAGGTTGCGTGCGGGTAGGTACCTAGAGACCATGTCACAAATGTATGGAGGAGACAGGTTGTGGATGGCTTTGTATGTCATGGTTAGGGTTTTGAATTGTAGCCTCTGGGCAATGGGAAGCCAGTGAAGGGCCTGGCATAGGGGGGAGGCTGGGGAATAGCGGGGAGACAGGTGGATTAGTCGGGCAGCAGAGTGTAGGATGGACTGGAGTGGAGCCAGAGTGCTAGAGGGGAGGCCAGAGAGTAGGAGGTTGCAGTAGTCAAGGCGGGAGATGATAAGAGCATGCACTAGTGTTTTTGTGGTTTCGTGGTTGAGGAATGAGCAGATCCGGGAAATATTTTTGAGTTTGAGGAGGAGGTGAGGGCTTGGATATGTGGTTTGAAAGCGAGCGCAGAGTTGAGGATCACCCCAAGGCACCGAGCGTGCGGGACTGGGGAAAGAGAGCAGTCGTTGACATTGATGGATAGGTCTGGTGGAGGGGTAGAGTGAGATGGGGGAAAGATGATGAATTCTGTTTTGTCCATGTTCATTTTGAGAAAGCGGATCCTCATGGATATAATGTTATTCTCGGGCTTACGGTGCGCTGCTTGACCAGAATAAAATCACCACAATATGAGAAATTTGACCATTTAATTCCTAACGCGTTTCAAAGTGTGAACCACTTCTTCTTCAGGGGATGACATAAAGTCTAATTGATTGTTTTTTAATTCCCCACAGATTTCTTGCAACTGGAGAATCCCTTTCGTCACTGCATTTCCAGTACAGACTCGGGATTTCCACCATATCAGGAATAGTGAAGTACACACTCCCCTCCCGTTGTTCATCATGCTGCTCCATTTGGGGTGGTGCTGATGGTGCTGCTGCTGCAGATGTCTGCTGCCTTCTCCTGCTCCTGGTTCTTGGCTTGGGTGGCATGTTGGGTGTGGCTGAGGGTCCCACTGTCTTGCTTTTATATATGTCTTGTGGGCAGAGCTACTGAGCATGCTCAGACCAAAGAAACCGGATCCGGCCGCCGGATCCGGCTGTCGCCGGATCAGGCGCATTGCGGCGCTCATAGACTTTCATTGTATGAAAAAGCTGGACACGCCGGATCCGGCGTGTCCGGCTTTTTCGCCAGAGACAAAAAACGTTACAGTAGCCGTTTTTTCCAGACGCCGGATCGCGTCACATTGCCGGACCCGGCGAAAATCGGATGAAACGCATGGCCATCCGGCTCGATCCGGCTCTAATGCAAGTCAATGGGGGGGAAACCGGATCCGGCATTGCATTTCGCCGGATCCGGTTTTAGTCAAAAGCGCCGGATCGCGCCTGACGCCGAAAACCTGATGTGTGAAAGAGGCCTTATTCTCTGCCATTAATTCTGAAACCCGTAACGCTGCAAAAAAGGCCAATACAAATGCAGTGCTAAAAAGCCATGCCTCATAATGTGAGCTACAAACTTCATCCAATACCGAGCATATTTTACAAAGTAGCTCTATTGATATAGGGCACAAACCATCCGGTTTTAAGAAGACAACTTTTTTAAAACCTTTCAAAGCTTGTTTAACTGCAAAGAAACTATTCAAAGGTGGGCAATTCAATAATTTAAAAAAGAATGAAGTACCTGCAATGACTTTTGCTACCAACGAATAACACAAACCATGACGAAACATTGCTTCAACAAATAAAACCACTGCCTGAGCAGAGCCAGAATTCACTTTAAGACCATTAAATATACAAAAGGTATTCCACTCCCGCCAAGCAGCCACATAATCGGCCCAAGTTCTGGGAGCTAGTGAATTCTGAATGCATGAAGGAACTATATTTAAATGATGCTCCATAAATTTGTCGGGCAACATGATCCTGCTTGGTCAGCTTCTGGGAAAAACGATTTGAAAGGATGAATCTGCTGTGAAGATAAAAATTCAACTGAAATATTCACCTCTGCTTTGCTAGAACATCTTTTAACCAAATATTAAGGTGAAGACACACTAAAACAATACGACGCAACAAGAGCGATGCCCAAACAGATTTCGAAGTCATCGTATTCAAAGGTAATAAAACTTCCTTATCATTGGTTTGGAAACAAATTCTCAAATTCGGTTAATTCAGGGGCCCATAACTCCAAAGCAACTAACAACGAAAATGATTCTAAAACCATAAAATTCTTATTAACAAGACGAGATCTCCATGACTCAGGCCAAAATTCGGCTGCCCAGTGTGAGCCAAGACGCAAACTAAAACTGACCAATAAAGACCTAACAAAGTGGCCATCTTAAAACTATCCTGCCAACACGAGGTTCCATTGAAACAACTAAGGAACTCAGACCATACCAAGAGGTCTTCTTTTACTGAACGCGTAATTCTAATGTGAGCATAAGGCGAACTGAAACTAGCAAATAGGTCATATAGACCTATTAAAAACACCCTACCCATAGGAATAATCTTAGTAGCAAAATTGAGAAGGCCCAGTACAGATTGATGAACCTTCAACGTTGCTTTCTCTTTTGACAACAGCAGATCAATTATAATCTGTAAATGAGAAACCTTCTTTTCCGGTGTAACGGGGTCTTCCAAGCTGGGGTACCTCTTTCAGTACCACCCCGTGTTTTCGGAGGTCCGCTCTGCATTGGCTGGAGTCTGAATGAATGATGCTGGCTGGAATTCCTCTGAGTGCATGGGCGCATATAAAAGATCACTGCTTCTCCATGTATTTCCAGTCTGACAACACTTTACTCACAGGACACAGAATATATATCACACAGATACAGAGGGCCGGCCAATAGACAGGCGTCAGGCCAGACACGCATTACAAAAGCAGCAGGTGGCCGGAGCCTGCGTATGTTTACTGTGGGAATTACAAAGGTAGGGGGAGGGCGGACACTGCTGACACATTAGGGACATGCATCTCACATGGAACCTATTATATATACATATAACTGCACAACATATTCTGGGTGCTGAGTGGTTCTGTAACACGGCTCCCCTTTTCAGCGACGCGATCGGCATACACAGTCTGATCCTCAACGGATCGGTTTGGGGATGATGAAGTTTATGGGGTTGGTACAAGTTCCGTTTGTCGACTTAGTCCATCGGCATTACCGTTTTGTTTGCCAGGTCTGTAGTGGATGGTGAAGTCCAGAGGTTGAAGGGCTAAACTCCACCGCAGCAATCTGGCGTTGTCTCCGGAGACCTGATTAAGCCAGGCTAGGGGATTATGGTCTGTTAGGAGGGAAAACTGTCTTCCATACAAATATGGTTGCAACTTCTTGAGTGCCCATACTACCGCCAGGCACTCCTTCTCGATGGCCGCATAGCTTACTTCACGGGGCAGTAGTTTCCGACTCAGGTAAGCTACCGGGTGTTCTTGGCCATCCGGCCCGACTTGGCTCAGTACTGCCCCCAATCCAAACATAGAAGCGTCCATATGAATAAGGAAACGTTTAGTTGGATCGGGTGCGGCCAATACAGGGGTATTGGTGAGGGCGTCCTTTAGTTGGCGGAAGGCTTCCTCACACTCTGAGGTCCAGGTTACCTGGCGGGGTTGGTTCTTACGGGTCAAATCAGTGAGGGGCTTGGCTACGCTGCTGTAATTGGGAACGAATTTCCTGTAATACCCCGCTGTCCCTAGAAACGCCATGACCTGGGTTTTAGTGCGTGGGATGGGCCATTTGGCTATGGCCTCAATCTTGGCTGGTTCTGGTCGCTGTTTCCCACTTCCCACCCAATGCCCTAAATACTGAACCTCTGCTTTGCCCACGTGACACTTGTTTGGGTTCAGGGTGATTCCGGCCTGGTGGATCCTGTCCAATACTGTCTCTAGGTGATTTAGATGCTCTTCCCATGTCGCACTGTAGATGGCGATGTCGTCCAGGTAGGCACAAGCATAGTCCTGGAGACCATCCAGAAGCCGGTCAGCCAGCCTTTGGAAGGTCGCTGATGCATTCTTCATCCCGAATGGCATAACTCGAAACTGGAATAAGCCGAACGGGGTGACAAATGCCGACTTGGGAATAGCGTCAGGGCTAAGGGGAATCTGCCAGTAGCCTTTGCACAGATCGATGGTGGTCAAATACTTTGCCCCCGCCAGCCGGTCTAACAACTCATCCACACGCGGCATGGGATATGCATCCGTCACTGTTTTCTCATTGAGCTTACGATAGTCCCTGGGCATCCCGTGTAGACTATCTGACTCTTCAATGACCCCTAAGCCCAACATCTCTTGAATCTCTTGTCGCATCCCCTCTCGTACAGACTCAGGGACGCGGAAGGGGTTTTGTCGCAAGGGGGTCTGATCCTGGGTCTCAACCTTGTGTTGTGCCAGGCGAGTGTACCCCGGTCTCTCTGAAAACATCCTCTGTCGCAGCCTCAACAACGCCTCTGCCTGCTGTCTCTCCCGGGGGCCTAGATCTTCACCCAAGTGTACCTGGTCCCATGTTTTAGACTGAGTCCTTTCCCCTAAGACATCCGGCAAGGGAAGTCCGGCTAAATCCTCTGCTTCAGGTGCACAGATGGCCACTACCTCTTCAGGGCGCACCCGGTAGGGCTTCAGCATATTCACGTGGAATATGCGGATAACCCTGGGGTCGTCACAATCGGCGACATTATAGGTTGTGTCGGCTATTTTCCCCACTACCTGGTAGGGCCCCTGCCATGCAGCTTGAAACTTATTCTGCTTAGTGAGCTCTAACACCAGGACCTTCTGTCCTATTTCCAAAGTGCGCTCTCTGGCCCTCCGATCGTACCATATGCGCTGGCGCCGCTGGGTCACCTGCATGTTCTCACGTACAGCCTGAGTCAGCTCCTGTAGGCGGTCCCGGAATTCCAGCACATAGGGTACAATAGGTACCCCTTCGATGAGGCCCTCCCCTTCCCAGTGTTCCAGCACTAAGTCTAGGGGTCCCCTTACCCGTCTCCCGTATACCAGCTCGAACGGGGAGAACCCCGTGGATTCTTGGGGCACCTCCCGATAGGCAAACAGGAGGTGTGGCAAGAATTTCTCCCAGTCCCTGTAGGTCCTGGTAAAAGTCCCAATGAGCTGTTTTAATGTCCCGTTAAAGCGTTCACACAACCCATTGGTTTGCGGGTGGTACGGGGCACTTCTAATGGACTTTACGCCGCACAGCTTCCAGAGTTGGTTGGTCACCTCTGCTGTAAACTGGGTACCCTGGTCCGAGATAATCTCCCGGGGAAATCCAACCCGTGAGAAAACTTGGAGCAGGGCAGCCGCCACCGTCTCTGCCAGTATGTTAGGTAACGCAACCGCCTCTGGATACTGTGTGGCATAATCTACCACGGTCAATATATACTTTTTCCCGGACGGACTGGGTTTGGCTAATGGCCCTATCAGATCGACCGCTACTCGGCTAAATGGTTCCTCCACAATGGGGAGGGGGCGTAATTTGGCCTTGCATCGATCCCCCCTCTTGCCAATGCGCTGACAACTGTCACAGGTCTGGCAGTACTGACGAACATCATAGGTTACCCCCGGCCAAAAGAAGTTTTGTTTCAGACGATGCCTGGTGTGACTGACGCCGAAGTGCCCGGCCAAGGGTATATCATGAGAGATTTGCAGTAGCTCCTGCCTATACTTCTTGGGAACTACCAGCTGTTGTTTTATAGTGGGGCTCATCCCTGTGTGGTGCTGCTCTGTGATCCAGTAGAGGAGTCCCTGCTTCCATACAAACTGTTCCCCTTCCAGTAGTCCTCTCCCCTCCTGTGCCTTCCCATGATATCCCTCTAATGAAGGATCCTCAAGTAACTCCCTCTTAAATTCATCTGGGGTGGCCCAAGAAATGTGTCTGGCTATGGGAATACGTGCAGGGATGGGATGTCTTACCTGGGCCTCCTCTGAGTGTGATTCCGCCTCCGCAGCTCGAGCTTGTCTCCGGGTGGTCACAGGATAGGTCTCAGCCTGAGGGGCCACCGAGAATGCAGACAACATGGGCCCCAAGTCATTTCCCAGCAAGACGTCTGCAGGCAAATCCTCCATCAAGCCAACCTCAACAAGGCCATCCCCGACTCCCCAGTTCAGGTGAATCCTGGCAGTGGGTAGTCGATGTATAGCTCCCCCTGCTACATGGACTGCCACTGCCCGGTCCGTCTTCTCTTGGTCCCGGACAAGATGAGGCTTCACAAGGGTCAAAGTTGCTCAGGAATCTCTTAGTCCCTGCATACGTTTCCCATTAACCCACACGACCTGTCAATGCTGTTGTCGATTATCTGCCCGGGCTGCCTGCACGGGGTCTACTTCATGCAGCACTTCCTCCATCTCTTCCACCCCTTGGTTAGTCGTAGCCCCCAATGCCGGGTCAGCTTCGCCTTGGAAGCAGTGTACAGCAGCCCGGCTGAAGGTAGCTGTTCCCGCCTTTGGCCACTGGGTATGCTGAGTCCGGATGGGGCATTGTCTTTGCAGGTGGCCCAGCTGACGACAGGTGTGACATCGCGCCCCAGGGGGACTGTGGTAGGCCGGGTTTCTAGCTGGTCCCCCTACAATCTTCGGTGGTTTGGGGCCCTCCAGGTCCATGGGCGGGCCCCTAGTGACCACCTTTGATCCGGAGAACTGCGGCCTCCTGGCATCATGATGTTCATCGGCCAAACAAGCGGCTTCCTCAAGAGTCGTTGGCCGCCTGTCCCGAAGCCATTTCTGTGCCTCGGGGTTTAGTCCATTAAAGAATCATTCTACCAGGAAGAGCTGGGGGACGTCCTCCTTAGTGGTTGCTTGGCTCCCTTGTACCCACTGTAGCAGTGACCGCCGTAATTTACAGGCCCATTCAGCGTGGGTATCGGTTACGCGTTTTATAAGTCCGCGGAACTTTTGGCGGTAGGCCTCTGGTGTCAACGCATACCGGGCCAAGATCACTTCTTTGATCCGCTTATAGTCCATACAGTCCTCATCAGGTACCGTGCGATAGGCGTCCACTGCCCGGCCTGTCAGCTTGCTGGCCAGAATCTGAACCCGTTCCTTCGGCTTTACTTGATGAAGAGCACACTGCCGCTCAACGTCCTGCAGAAAGCCATCAATGTCTTCCTCTGCCTCCCCCAACTGTCAGAAGGCATTGTACTGGATCTTTTTGTGGCTTACTGTTGAAGGTACCTGATCGAAGGCCAGAGCTCCCCCTGCTCGCTGACTCTCCTCTCTCCGCTCTGCCATCTCCATCTCGGCCAGCTCCACTTTGGTCCGCTCTGCCATCTCCATCTTGGCTAGCTCTATCCTGGTCCATTCGGCCATCTTTTCCTTCAGATCAGTACGCACATCAGCCATTACCTCACGTATGATCTCCACTGCAGGGTTTGGGCCATAGAACGCCAGTCTGTTCTTTACCTCCTTCTGGAATTCGGTCTCCTCCACATTCACATTGGGGGGCACTGCACTGTCGTGTTCCATGATGGCTGCTATCAAATCCGCTTTTGTTTTGTTGCTGGCGATCAACCCTCGGGCTTCCACCAGGTCTTTTAATGTAGTCCTCTTTAACTTCTGGTAATTATTTTCCATTCATTCCTTTCCTCCTGTAGAAGGGGTATCAAATCCCGCTGGCTGCCACCAGTGTAACGGGGTCTTCCAAGCTGGGGTACCTCTTTCAGTACCACCCCGTGTTTTCGGAGGTCCGCTCTGCGTTGGCTGGAGTCTGAATGAATGACGCTGGCTGGAATTCCTCTGAGTGCATGGGCGCATATAAAAGATCACTGCTTCTCCAAGTATTTCCAGTCTGACAACACTTTACTCACAGGACACAGAATATATATCACACAGATACAGAGGGCCGGCCAATAGACAGGCGTCAGGCCAGACATGCATTACAAAAGCAGCAGGTGGCCGGAGCCTGCGTATGTTTACTGTGGTAATTACAAAGGTAGGGGGAGGGCGGACACTGCTGACACATTAGGGACATGCATCTCACATGGAACCTATTATATATACATATAACTGCACAACATATTCTGGGTGCTGAGTGGTTCTGTAACATCCGGTAAACTACAAACCATCCTCTTGGAGTCGATTTTGATTCCTAAAAATTCCAATTCCTGACAGGGAAGAACCGTTTTGTCAGGAGCAAGTGGGACCCCAAAGTTCGAAATCAAGAGTAAAAAAATTTTTAACAGAGAAGAACAATCACCAGACAATTCTGACCCAATAAAAAGAAAATTGTCAAGATAATGTAAAACAAAACCCCTCTTCATATCACCTTCCACACACCAATGCAAAAAAAGAAGAAAAAGATTCAAAATAAAAACAAGAAAGTGAAAAACCCATAGGTAAGCATCCATCAAAGAAAAACATACCATCAAAAACAAAACCATGAGATTTAAAGCCAGACGTATGCACCGGGAAAAGCCGAAAAGCTGATTTTATGTCAGACTTAGCTAACCATGCATTAACCCATGCTTTGCGCAATAGATCCACTGCTATATCAAACGTTGCATAAGACACTGAAGCTGACGAAGAGTCCACCTGATCATTCAATGAATGACCAACTGGATGGGAAAGGTGGTGAATGAGCCTAAATGAACCCGGCTCTTTTTTGGGTACAACACCCAAAGGGGAGATTCTGAAATCTCGAAACACAGATGAAAGAAATGGCCCAGCCACCCTGCCTTCCTCTAATTCTTTCAATATCTAATCACGTACCACATCAGGAAATTTAATCACAGAAGGTAAATTATCTACTAACGCGCAACCTACCCCATTGAACGAAGGTACGAAAAAACCATCCGAAAAGCCCCCTAAAATTAATCTAGCTGTTGTTGCCACCTGATGAAGATGGCATTTGATCGTCAAAACGCGTTGTGGATTAAAGCTAAAGAATTTTCCCAACCCTTGCATTGCTTGTTAGAGCGCTCCTTGACCGTGGTTTTATTTGTATTTATCTAAAATTAATCTAGCTTTCACCCTGTCGGGGTAAGCTTCTAGCCAAGGTAACATTTTTTTCCACCTTAACTGGTGTCGGAGCCCTTAGAAAACTCTTTTGGATTGGCCTGCTGCTGGGTATTCTGGTTGAATTTTTTAAAGCACTTTGCCATAGGGTGCTGCCCTCTGCAGAAAGAGCATTCGTGCCGAAAGTGGCAATTTGCCAACCAACGGAACAAACCCTCATTATAAGCGAAACATACTCCCTTTCTAGGAGCCTGCGACCCATTTTTAGTCTGTTTGTTAGAGTAATTATGCTGGGGGAGCATCAGGTTGAGCCAAAGGCCCACATCCTTGCATCCCCAGCACATATTTGGATTCACTGCTAACTTTTGGCGGAACACCTCATCATAACACCACCACACCATTCCACCAAAATTGCGATACGCTTCTAAAATTGTGTCAATGTGGTGAAATAACCCACTACAAAATTCCGGCTCCTTTTCTCCCAACACGGCTGCGAATATAGAAAAGGCCTGTATCCAATTATTAAACGACCTAGATGATCAAGTCATTGTTGGGTTTCCCTTGTTGGAAGTAGAGACATTAAATCAACAAATTCACATTTCCAAATTTTGTCCTTCACGCTATCAGATAAATGAAACCCCAATGGAGAAATGTTATATGTTAAAGACTCCTTCAAATAAACATCTGCTACACCAGCATGATGTATGGGTAAAGCAGACACTTCAGAGGTTCTATCTACCCTCACAGCAGAAGCAACAGCTTCTGTAACTAACTTATTAATGAATGCTTTAGTATTATCAAATAATATTTCCTCAGGACAAACTGACATGGAATTATGCTCACCATTGGGATCCGTGCTGTTGCATTGCACAGGATCTGAGACATCATGTGGGTTGATGCCTGCATGAATGCTGGCTATCCGCAGCTAGATTTCCCAACCCTGAAGGAGCCGAGACAAAGTCTGTGACCGGAGTCCAAGCTCCAAGTGCAGCTGGCATTTCGTTTCTGTTACTTTGCAAGTTCAGATGAAATAAGCTTGAGTCTGCTCATAGCAGTGTTGCAGCCCTGTTGTGTGTAGCTAAAAATGGTCCCATGCTATGAGCAGCAACCACTGGATGGCATTCATAGCTATCAGGCAATGACAACCACAGGGGTCTCCTGTAGATTCCAGGTTGTCATGCCAACCCATCGGCGACTCGCGGTCATGTGACATGAGCTCCAATGGGCTGGGTTTGTGATGCACTTCCGGCACGATCATGTTAAATGTTATCGTGTACCACAGATTGACAGCAGCAATTAACATGTTAACAGCTGCAGGTGGATCACAATTCCATCCGCGGCTGTTAGATGACATCAGCTGACATGTCGGAAAAGTTGCGGGCTTATCGCCAGAGCCCATGGCACACAGGGGGAGGTGACCTTGGATGTCCAAGGTCGTGAATGTGTTGCATAGAACCTGCCTGAGAAAGTGAAGAAGACTGAAAGATCCTCAAAAGCTAGACATCATGCCACGAACAAAGAAATTTTGGAACAAATGGGAAGCAAATTAATTGACATTTATCGGTTTGTAAAAGGTTGTAAAGCCATTTCTAAAGATTTTGGACTCCAGCAAACCACAGTGAGAATCATTATCCACAAATGGCGAAAACATGGAACAGTAGTGAACATTCCCAGGAGTGGCTGGCCGACCAAAACTACCCCAAGACCACAGGGACGACTCATCCAAAGGTGACAAAAGACCCCACAACAACATCTAAAGAACTGTAGGCCTAACTTGCCTCAGTTAAGGTCAGTGTTCATGACTCCACCGTAATAAGGAGACTAGGCAAAAATAGCCTGCATGGCAGAGTTCCAAGATGAAAACCCACTGCTCAGCAATAAGAACATAAAGGTTCTTCTCAGTTTTGCCAGAAAACATACTGATGATTCCTAAGATTTTTGGGAGTTGAACTTTTTGGAAGATGTATGTCCCATTGCATGTGGCGTAGAAGTAACGTATAGAGATGAGCGACTTTGACTTTTTTAGGGTCGAGTCGGGTTTCATGAAACCCGACTTCTCAAAAGTCGAGTCGAACGAAATCGGCCGACTATCGGGAAAAGTCTGAGATCTGACTGAAACACGAAACCCAATGCATGTCAATGGGGAAGCAAAGTCGGCAGGGAGTGGAGGACACCTACATGCCGGACCGCTTTTTTAAAATGCGCAAAATATCTCTCTCTCTCTCCCCTGGACGCTGCACATGTCATCTCGTTGCCCACAGTGTGCGTCCTTGCTCATTGGTAGAAAAAAGTCACGTGCAAGCATTGTGTGAAATCTGTCTTTGGCGCTCGGGTCGACGACCGCATGGCCGACCTCACGCTATGGTCGGATTTCGCTAGGAGAAACCCGACTTTGGCAAAAGTCGGCGACTTTTGAATCTGACTGACCTGTTTCGCTCAACTCTAGTAACATAGCATTTCAGAAAAGGAACATCATACCAATAGTAATATATGCTGGTGATAGTGTGATGGTCTGGGGCTGTTTTGGTGCTTCAGGACCTGGAAGACTTGCTGTGGTAAATGGAGCCATGAATTCAGCTGTTTACCAAAAAATCCTGAAGGAGAATGTCCCGCCATCTTTTTGTGACCACAAACTGAAGCGCACTTGGGTTATGCAGCAGGACAAAGATCCAAAACACAACAGCAAGTCCACCTCTGAATGCATTAAGAAAAACAAAATTAAGACTTTGGAGTGGCCTTGTCAAAGTCCGGACCTTAATCCGATTGAGATGCTGTGACATGACCTTAAAAAGGTGGTTCATGCTCATAAACCCTCCAATGTTGCTGAATTACAGCAATTCTACAAAGATGAGTGGACCATAGTTTCTCCAGAGTGTTATAAAAGATTCATTGCCAGTTATCGCAAACTCTTGAATGCAGTTGTTCCTGCTAAGGTTGGCCCAACCAGTTATTAGGTTTAGGGGACAATCATTTTTTCTCAGAAGACCCTGTAGATTTGGATTTCTTTTTGACCTAATAATAATTAAGTCAACATACTGATCCCTGCAGTAAATACACCATGTATAGATCAAGAAGTGTAATTAGATTTAGAGAGTATTTTTAAAATATATTACTTTTATTCAAATAATTCTAAAATATATATAGATGAATAAGAACAAGATGCCTCAAACCATAAAACAAACAAAACACACAAGAAGTTAGTTAGAGCAGCGTACAAAAATAGACAGGAATATATACGTGTGGTCAATTCTGCTGCTAATTCATTTGACTGGCTTTCAAAGTCGTCCTCTTCTAAACATATACGCCTAACCCTTAGAAATTGGCCTATAGGGATTTATTGTAGATTGAGGATAAGCAGATTGAGCATGGAGGACAGAATTGGTAGACGTTGTCTTGCAAAAAACATCAGTGACTATACTTCCATCTTGCAGAGCATGTATCCGCAGATCCAGAAAGTCAACTGCTCTGCCAGATTTGAATGTCAGTTTGATGTTAAGACAATTTTGACTTAGATTGTACATCAATCTTTCCAAATCTTCAGTGCTACCTTCCCATACAAACCAAATATCATGAATGTATCTCATTCATTCTAGGATGAGATGACTCTGGGGGATGGCATTAGACAGAAGAATATCTCTCTTCAGCAAAACGCGCGTCGGGGTCAGGAGTATTAGCGTGCCACTTGGTGTCTTACCCGTAGAAGCAGCATAAACACAGGTAATATGTGTAGGACATAGGGTATCTTGCCTTTTGTTATATTCATTTTCCACATGGACACATGGATAGTAATTACTATCATGGTGATCTAGATGTATAAACAGCTTCATTTGCGAAGTACACCTTTCTAACCTAGGCACTATAACAATTCTGGTTATTTTAGTGCCCATATGTTTGCAATTATGTGGTATGTTTGTGCAGATACCTTCTCTATGTAATAAGTAAGGATACAATAGATCATTTTTTGAGCTTTACATACACATTGTAACTGGTTAGGCCTTTTTACTGGCCATTTGACTATTGATACATATTGTGATTGTGCATATAAGTTTCTAGACAGTAATGTGCAAAGATACCAAATTATGGATTTTTTCACATGAAGTTATCAGTCATGTATCCTTACTGATTGGAATACTATAATTGACCACACGCATATATTCCTGTGTATTTTTGTACGCTACTCTAGCTAACCTCTTGTTGTGTGTTTTACGGTTTGAGGCATCTTGTTTTTATTCATCTATATATATTTTAGAATGATTTGAATAATACCAATATTGTTGTGAATTCTCTCTCTGGCTTCCCTCTGGTGATTACTGAAGATAGTGGAGCTGGTCAGATTGAGAGTTCTCTTTCTGGGCTCCCTCTGGTGGTTACTGGAGGTAGTGGAGCTGATCTGATTGACAGAGGCTTGCCACCTGATAATGAGGAAGACGATTGGAGATCTGGGGTTTCTGATTGGGATTTAAGACAGCTAACTCCCTCTATCCCTGCTGGTGATTTTCTTCTTGGGCTTCCTGAGGTCTGATGTCTACTGCTCTTTCCCTGCATGTTCAGCTAAGTGGTTAATTTGCTATTCTGTTTGCATTTGATCTGGTTTTGTTTATCTCTGCTTTGTGCGGGTCGGCTAGCTCCGGCTGGGGCTGTGCTGAATCACCGCCCATATGTTACTGCATGTGCCAGTTTGTTTAGTCCCCTTTTATATTGGTCTCTTTTTGCTTTGCTTTCAGAATATACCAGAGTGCTGATTAGTGGGGGCGAAGTCGTGCGACTTCATTGTTTTTGTGCATCAGACGTGTTGGACTTTTTTGCAGGGTTTATTGCGTGATTGCAGACAGTGTCTTTCCTTTCCTATCTAGTCAGTGTGGGCCCCATCGTTTGCTCAGTCTATTTTTCTGCCTGCGTTTGTGTTTTCATCTTGTCTCACCAGCAATATATATTTGGGGGCTATCTATTCCTTTGGGGTCTGCTCCGGGGCAATTTAGATTTCCCCTTTCTTGCTTTAGGCTTAGTTAGCTCTCCGGCTATGCTGAGGCATCTAGGATCATCGTAGGTACGCTCCACGGCTACTGCTAGTTGTGTGGACAGGATCAGGGGTCTGCATCCGCTTAGTTACCAACATCTCTGGTTTTCTGTGGCTTAGCCTGGGCCTTCTATCCTCCTCGGTGATGCATTCATAACACAATATATTTTAAAAATATTTTCTAAATCTAATTACACTTCTTGATCTGTGTGGTACATTTACTACAGAGATCAGTATGTTTACATAAAATGTTAAATGTGGCCCATTCCTTTCTTAGGGAAAATGGGCTTGGGTTGTATGTTTACAAATAATAATTAAGACCTTCATTTAAAAATTGTATTTTGTGTTTACTTGTGTTATCTATGTCTAATATTTATATTTGTTTGGTGATCTGAAACATTTACCGCAAGTGTAACAAACCTGCACTTTTTCATACAACTATATAAATATATATACAAATATATATATATATATATATATATATATACACTGCTCAAAAAAATAAAGGGAACACTTAAACAACAGAATATAACTCGAAGTAAATCAAACTTCTGTGAAATCAAACTGTCCACTTAGGAAGCAACAATGATTGACAGTCAATTTCACATGCTGTTGTGCAAATGGAATAGATAACAGATGGAAATTATTGGCAATTATCAAGACACCCTCAATAAAGGAGTGGTTCTGCAGGTGGGGACCACAGACCACATCTCAGTACCAATGCTTTCTGGCTGATGTTTTGGTCACTTTTGAATTTTGGTTGTGCTTTCACACTCATGGTAGCATGAAACAGACTCTACAACCCACACAAGTGGCTCAGGTAGTGCAGTTCATCCAGGATGGCACATCAATGCAAGCTGTGGCAAGAAGGTTTGCTGTGTCTGTCAGCGTAGTGTCCAGAGGCTGGAGGTGCTACCAGGAGACAGGTCAGTACACCAGGAGATGTGGAGGGAGCTGTAGGAGGGCAACTACCCAGGGGCAGGACCACTACCTCCGCCTTTGTGCAAGGAGGAACAGGAGGAGTGTAACTAATGGAAGCAGAGGCACAGATGGTGAAGTTCACATTTGTTTTTTATTTTTAGAGTAGAACCTCGGGACCATGGTCTGGGGGGCTCCGAAGGGGGCGTAAGATCCCTTGAACAGGACCAGAGTGGAATACCTGGGGGTACACAGGTGCTACCTCCAGTTAGACCCCAGACACATAGCAGCTGTTCCAGTGGGACAAATGGGTAATAGATATAACAGATCTGATGGAGCTGACCGGCAGACACCAGGTATGAGAGGTGATGCTGGCACTGGTGAGGAAGGTCGTCTGAGATAGTTGAACACTGGTCACAAATCTTCTGCGGAGACAAACAGTATGAGCAAGTGCAAACGGATTGCTAACACAGCACAGACAGAATAGGGACTGAACTGTATGTAGCAAGAGTAGATACTCATTGCTCCAGCACTGTCCCTATGGAGGAGAGGCAAGAAATAGTAATCAGTGTGCTGCCATTGGTTAATTGCTATTTTCAAAAAATGCACGCTGTCCCTTTAAGAGACCAGAGGGAAGCGCGTGCGCGTCCTAAGCATTCTCCCTGAAGGCCTGCTGGCAGCGTGCCAGGAAGTGGGGGAGAGAGAAGCAACAGCAGGACGCCGAGGGACAGACAGAGCGCGAGGATCCAGACAGGGGCCTCGCTGAGGTACAGGGGCAGCGCGGAGAGCAGGAGCAGGTGAGGGACCAGAACTGGGGGCAATGCCAGAACCGGGTGCAGGGCCAGAACCGGGATCGGGTGTAACAGTATCCCCCTCTTTACGCCCCCTCTTTTTCAAGCCTGCGTGTAATTTTTTAAGAAGGAGACCTGGATGTTCTCTTTAGGCTCCCAAGACCTCTCCCCAGGACCAAAGCCCTTCCAGTCCACCAGGTAATAGGTCTTACCCCTTACTTTCTTAGTGGCCAAAATATACTCTACCTCAAAAACATCATTCTTGGAGACAGGATCTGGAGTGGTACCCAGGTCCTTAAAGAAGGAGCTCAAAACTACTGGTTTGAGGAGGGAAACATGAAAGGAGTTAGGCACACGTAAGGAAGTAGTCAGTTACAAACCAGACAGGCCCAAATGCATCTGCGCTAATCCAGGGTGCAGCGGACCCAAGTAAAATGGCAGCTGCACAGGTGCATAAATACCAAATGAAACAGCCAGCCTACAATCAGGGATTGGCCGTGTGGTACACCAGTGCAGAAAAAATAATCCGCATGTGGTAGTGTTCACACAGGGAATGCAGGGCTTCTGGCTCACAACCTCTTAGTAACACCATATAGGGGGCTGCCCAGTGCCAACTAGAATGCATCCCGTGTGAACAGAGGCCACAGTTTGCAGAACCATTTGGGCCCAACTGCACCCTGGAAAAAATATAAAAAGTGCACAAAAAACATATCAATATATGTAAGGTATTGGTTGATATTAAGGCCTTAATACGGAAGCTGACAAACTGGGTCAAAGTTCCTTACACTTGTCAGTCCCTACTCTAACATGAAAACCTCAAAAAGAGGGAAAAAAAAAAAAAAATCCTCCAAAAAATTAAGTTAAAAACCAGACAGGCCCAAATGGATCTGCACTAATTCAGGGTGCAGCGGACCCAAGTAAAATGGCAGCTGCACAGGTGCATAAATACCAAATGAAACAGCCAGCCTACAATCAGGGATTGGCCGTGTGGTACACCAGTGCAGAAAAAATAATCCGCATGTGGTAGTGTTCACACAGGGAATGCAGGACTTCTGGCTCACAACCTCTTAGTAACACCATATAGGGGGGCTGCCCAGTGCCAACTAGAATGCATCCCGTGTGAACAGAGGCCACAAGTTTGCAGAACCATTTGGGCCCAACTGCACCCTGGAAAAAATATAAAAAGTGCACAAAAAACATATCAATATATGTAAGGTATTGGTTGATATTAAGGCCTTAATACGGAAGCTGACAAACTGCATCAAAGTTCCTTACACTTGTCAGTCCCTACTCTAACATGAAAACCTCAAAAAGAGGGAAAAAAAAAAAAAATCCTCCAAAAAATTCAGTTACAAACCAGACAGGCCCAAATGCATCTGCACTAATTCAGGGTGCAGTGGACCCAAGTAAAATGGCAGCTGCACAGGTGCATAAATACCAAATGAAACAGCCAGCCTACAATCAGGGATTGGCCGTGTGGTACACCAGTGCAGAAAAAATAATCCGCATGTGGTAGTGTTCACACAGGGAATGCAGGACTTCTGGCTCACAACCTCTTAGTAACACCATATAGGGGGGCTGCCCAGTGCCAACTAGAATGCATCCCGTGTGAACAGAGGCCACAAGTTTGCAGAACCATTTGGGCCCAACTGCACCCTGGAAAAAATATAAAAAGTGCACGAAAAACATATCAATATATGTAAGGTATTGGTTGATATTAAGGCCTTAATACGGAAGCTGACAAACTGCATCAAAGTTCCTTACACTTGTCAGTCCCTACTCTAACATGAAAACCTCAAAAAGAGGGTTTTTTTTGTTTTTTTTTCCTCTTTTTGAGATTTTCATGTTAGAGTAGGGACTGACAAGTGTAAGGAACTTGATATGTTTTTTGTGCACTTTTTATATTTTTGTGCACTTGCTGAATGAAGAGATCCGCAAGTTCTGGGGCAGAAAGGAGACTGGGTAGTGGAATGAAGTGAGCCATCTTAGAGAAGCGGTCAACCACAACCCAAACCACTAAACAGCCGGAAGAGATAGGAAGATCCGTGATGAAGTCCATCATGATTTGCTATCAGGGAGCAGACAGAATCGGAAGAGGCTGAAGCCTACCGGTGGGTAGGCGTTTGACAGTCTTGTTACGGGCACATGAAGGACAGGCTGCGACATACTCCTGGATATCCTTACCCATGGTAGGCCACCAGTAGTAACGGGTCATGAGTTGCAGAGTCTTTTTCTGACTGGCGTGACCAGCCAACTTGGAAGAGTGACCCCACCAAAGGACACGATTACTTTCTGAGGTGGTCATGAGAGTTTTCCCTGGGGGAAGTCAGGTAAGATCAGCAGAGGCAACAGAGACTAACCTTGAAGGTTCAATAATGTGCTGAGGTTCTTCTTCCTGATCAGGAGGCAAAAAGGCTCTGGAGAGTGCATCTGCCTTGATGTTTTTGTCAGCCAGATGGAAATGAAGGACAAAATTAAATCAAGCAAAAAACAGGGCCCACCAAGCCTGACGGGGATTCAGCCTCTGTGCAGTTTGGAGGTAGACAAGGTTTTTGTGATAGGTGAATATGACTACCTGGAGAAGAGCTCCCTCAAGAAGATGCCTCCATTCTTGCAGAGCCAATTTGATAGCCAACAATTCCCAATCTCCAACAGAATAGTTCCATTCTGCGGGGGAAAAAAAACCTTGGAAAAAAAACCACTGGAGATCATCCGACCAGTAGACAATTTCTGGGTAAGAACTGCTCCAACACTGATGGAGGAAGCATCGACCTCAAGGATTAATTGCTCATTAGAATTTGGAAGATGGAGAATGGGTGAGGAAGCAAAGGCTTTTTTGAGAGAAACAAAGGCCTCCTCTGCCACGGGGGACCATTCCTTGGAGTTTACACCTTTCCGGGTTAAAGCTGTGATGGGTGCCACTCGGGTGGAAAAGTGTGGAATGAATTGCCTGTAGTAGTTGGCGAACCCCAGGAACCATTGTATGGCTTTCAGCCCAGACGGACGAGGCCACTTGAGGACGGCAGACAACTTCTCCGGATCCATTCTTAATCCTGTTTAGGATACAATGTAACTGAGGAAAGGCAAAGAGGATTGTTCAAAGAGGCATTTCTCCAACTTGGTATAAAGAATGTTCTCTCTGAGTCTTTGTAAGACTAGACACCCTTGCTTCCGGTGCGAAGCCAAGTCTGCCGAGAAGACCAGAATGTCGTCCAGGTAGACAACAACACAAGTGTAGAGCAGATCCCTGAAAATGTCATTGACAAATTCCTGAAAACCGCAGGTGCATTGCTTAGGTCAAACGGCATTACCAGGTATTTCTAGTGGCCATCACGGGTGTTGAAGGCTGTTTTCCATTCGTTGCCTTCTCGAATTCAGATTAGGTTGTAGGCCCCTCTGAGATCCAGTTTAGTGAAGATCCTGGGCCCTCAGAGATAATCAAACAGCTCCGAAATAAGAGGTAATGGATACCTGTTTTTTACCGTGATCTGGTTTAAGCCCCAGTAGTTGATACAGGGCCGCAGGGATGCATCCTTTTTCTTCACGAAGAAGAATCCTGCTCCTGCAGGGGAAGATGACTTTCGGATAAATCCTCTGGCCAGGTTCTCCTGGATGTAGTCCGACATAGCTTGAGTCTCTGTTTGAGAAAGAGGGTAGACTCTCCCGCTGGGAGGAGATGTTCCAGGGAGAAGATCAATCGGACAGTCATACAACCTGTGTGGAGGTAGTCTCTCTGCCTCCTTTTAACAAAGACATCACAGAAGGACCAGTAAGAGGAAGGTAACCCTGGCAGGGTAACAGATTGGACAGGAGGCGAAACTGGTTGAATCCAGGTTAGGCATCGGTCCACACAGCAATTTCCCCAGTGCAGAACCTCTCCTGTTCACCAATTGAGGACCGGTTCATGCATCTGGAACCATGGTAGACCTAAAAGCAAGGGATGAGACAAACCGGGATACACATAAAAGCGGATTCTTTCAGAGTGCGTTAGACCTATCCGGAGTTCCACAGGCTTGGTCTGAAACTGGATGGGCTCGGTCATTGGTTTGCCATCTATGGCGGTCACCCGCAACAGGTCAGGAAGACGCTGGACTGGTAAGCGGTAATGATCCACAAGTGGCTGCTGGATAAAGTTCCTGGCGACTCCAGAATCCAGCAAAGTCCAGAAAATGATATTGCTCCGATGGACACGGAGACCGAGATCTGCAATGAGGGAGAGGAATGTTCTCTACCTAAGGTTGCCTCTCCTACCGAACCTAGGCACTGGAGTTTTCTGACCTCTTTGGACAGGTATGAATCAGGTGCTCGGGGCTACCACAGTAGAGGCAACTTCCCTCTTTGCAACGCACCTCCTGGCGTCAGCTGGCCAAACTTGCTTGATCAACCTCCATGGCCTCAGGGGAGGGAGGCGAGTTAGCCATCTTAGGAGAACTAGAGCCCAGGTGGTTGGGCCTTTTGTCTCATTTGATCTCCTTGGAACGTTTCTGAAAACGCAGGTCAATCCGGGTTGCCAAGGATATCAGATCATCCAAGGTAGTAGGCCTGTCCCGTCCCGCCAGCTCATCCTTGATTCTTCCCGATAGGCCCTCCCAGAAGGTAGCCACCAAGGCCTCGTTATTCCAGGATAACTCGGATGAGACAGTAAGGAACCAAACAGAATACTGAGCCACTGTGAGAGTTCCTTGACATAAGCGGAGCAAAGCTGAAGCTGTCGATGTGGCACGACCAGGTTCATCGAAGGTCCTGCGAAAAGCTTCTAGGAAAGATTGAAGATCAATTACCAGAAGGTCCCCTCTCTCCCATAGAGGGTTCAGCCAGACGAGGGCCTCTCCAGCAAGAAGTGACATTATGAAGCCCACCTTGGCTAGGTCAGAAGCAAACATATGCCCCAGGATTTCGAAGTTCAGAGTGCACTGATTGATGAAACCCCGACACTGAGTGGGGTCGCAGTGGAAGAGGGTGGGAGCTGCCAGGCAAGGGCCTTTACTTGCCATGCAGGCGGGTACCTGGGTGCCGGTAGACGAGTCAGGTGCAGTCGAGGTCAGCAGAGATTCCATGTGGGTAGACAAGCTGTGAAGATAAGTCATGATCTTGTCCTGTTGATCCCTTAAATGGGTCACCTCTTGGCAAAGCTCCACAGTCGGAGGCCTCTGGGACCCAGCGGGTTCCATGGCCGGAACAATCTGTAACGAATGGAAGCGGAGGCACAGATGGTGAAGTTCACATTCGTTTTTTTATTTTTAGAGTGGAACCTAGGGACCACGGTCCAGGGGGCTCCGAAGGGGGCGTGACTAGTGAGCCCCAGGTATCCGTAGTAAGATCTCTCGAGCAGGACCAGAGTGAAATACCTGGGGGACACAGGTGCTACCTCCAGTTAGACCCCAGACACGTGGCAGTTGTTCCAGTCGGACAAATGGGTAAGAGATATAACAGATCTGATGGAGCTTACCAGCAGACACCGGGTATGAGAGGTGAAGCTGGCACTGGTGAGGAAGGTCAGTTTCTGGGTAGATGATAGGAAGCTGGCTCCAGTAACCTTGAAATAGTCATCGGGTTCGGATGGCGAGTGGTGGAATGGAAAGGCACTTGAATCTATGGATACTGATGTTGTCTAAGATAGCTGGACACTGGTCACAGATACTCTGTGGAGACAAACAGTATGAGCAAGTGCAAACGGATTGCTAACGCAGCGCAGACAGAACAGGTTCTGAACCGGATGTAGCAAGAGTAGATACTCGTTGCTCTAGCACTCTCCCTATGGTGGAGAGGCCAGAAATAGTAATCAGTGCGCTGCCATTGGTTAATTGCTATTTTCAAGAAATGCATGCTGTGCCTTTAAGAGACCAGAGGGAAGCCTGCGCGCGTCCTAAGCATTCTCCCTGATGGCCTGCTGGCAGCGTGCCAGGAAGTGGAGGAGAGAGAAGCAACAGCAGGACGCTGAGGGACAGACAGAGCATGAGGATCCAGACAGGGGCCTCGCCGAGGTACAGGGGCAGCGCGGAGAGCAGGAGCAGGGGAGGGACCAGAACTGGGGGCAGCGCCAGAACTGGGTGCAGGGCCAGAACCGGGACCAGGTGTAACAAGGAGCACTGCCAGAGCACTGCAAAATGACCTCTAGCAGGCCACAAATGTGCATGTGTCTGCACAAACGGAGAGAAACTGACTCCATGAGGGTGGTCTGAGGGCCCGACGTCCACAGATGGGGGTTGTGCTCACAGACCAACACCATGCAGGATGCTTGGTAATTGCCACAAAACACCAGGATTGGCAAATCTTCCACTGGTGCCCTGTGCTCTTCACAGATGAAAGCAGGTTCGCACAGCCCTCCATGTGCTCGCCAGAGGTAGCCTGACTGCCATTAGGTACTGAGATGAGATCCTCAGATCCCTTGTGAGATGATCTGCTGGTGCAGATGGGCCCTGGGTTCCTCCTAATGCGGGACAGTGCCAGACCTCATGTGACTGCAGTGTGGCAGCAGTTCCTGCAAGATGAAGGCATTCTGCTAATTCCCCTAATCCCTACTCCTAGTAAGGAACTGTTCATCTCTTCTTCAATCCTCCCCATCCACCTCACCTCCGCCTCAAAACTGTTCCTTAACATACAATCCTCTGTCTCCAAACACAGACAGCCCCCTCATGCCCTCTCCTGCTCCCACCTGCTAACACTTTCTCTGCTCCTTCTCACTGCTGGTGATATCTCTCCAAATCCTGGTCCTCCTCACCACATTCCCACAGTCATTTCTACCTCCCATCCACGCTCTATCACAACCTTCCGTAACCTCTCCAACCTTATACCCATTCACCCAGCCCCCGCTTCCCCAGTCCCACTAACAGGAGCTCTGTGGAACGCTCGCTCTGTCTGCAACAAGCTTTCCTACATCCATGATCTTTTTGTTACTACCAAACTCTCCTTCCTCGCCATCACCGAAACCTGGCTCACCCCTTCTGACACAGCCTCTCCTGCTGCACTTTCGTATGGCGGCTTCCACCTTTCTCACACCCCCCGCCCCAGCAGCAAACATGGTGGAGGAGTTGGTTTTCTCCTGTCAGATACCTGCTCCTTCACCCCAATCCCACTGCCACCCTCTGTTACCCTCCCTTCCTTTGAGGTGCACTCTGTGCGCATCTACTCCCCCTCCAACCTCCAACTGGCTGTCATCTACCGCCCCCCAGGGCCAGCCACCACCTTCTTTGACCACTTCACCACCTGGTTACTTCATTTCCTTTCCGCGGACATCCCTACTATCATCATGGGCGACTTCAACATCCCCATTGACACTTCCCTCTCAGCTTCCACTAAACTTCTATCTCTCACTTCCTCCTTCGGCCTCACTCAATGGTCTTCTACAGCCACCCACAAAGATGGCCACACACTGGACCTCATCTTCACCCGCCTCTGCTCCCTATCTAACCTCTCTAACTCACCTCTTCCTCTCTCTGACCACAACCTGCTCACATTCTCTTCCCTCTTCACTCCATGTCTACAATCCCCACCCCACAAACTTTCACACCCTCGCAGGAATCTTAAACACCTTGACCTACACTCATTCTCCGAATCCCTCCTCCCTCTTACAGATATAAGTTCCTTACACAATGCGGATGACGCTGCCGCTCTATATAACACCACAATAGCTGTAGCTTTGGAATCCGCTGCCCCACTTACACATACCAAAACTCGCAAAATCAACAGACAGCCCTGGCACACCAGCCTGACCAAAGAGCTGAGGCGAGCTTCCAGGGCTGCTGAGCGCAGATGGAAAAGATCCCACTCCAACGAGCATTTCATCGCATTCAAACAGTCCCTCACTACTTTCAAGACCACACTCGCCACAGCTAAACAAACCTACTTCTCATCTCTCATATCCTCCCTGTCTCACAACCCTAAACAGTTATTCAACACCTTCAATTCTCTCCTCCGCCCCCCAGCACCTCCTCCCTCCCCACTCATCTCAGCTGAAGACTTTGCCTCATTTTTCAAGCAGAAAATTGATAACATCAGGGACAGTTTTGGTCAACAACCCCCAGAGCCCTTCCTCCCGACTTCCCAGCCCTCCACCTTCAAAACCAACTTCTCCACCATTACAGAAGATCGACTCTCCACTCTACTCTCAAGATCACATCTCACCACCTGTGCACTTGACCCGATCCCATCCCACTTCATCCCAAACCTCACCACAGTCTTCATCCCAACCCTAACCCATCTCTTCAACCTATCACTAACAACTGGTGTTTTCCCCTCAAGCTTTAAACATGCCTCCATCACACCTATCCTCAAAAAGCCCTCTCTTGACCCATCCTCTGTATCTAGCTATCGCCCTATATCACTTCTCCCATACGCCTCCAAGCTACTGGAACAGCACGTCTACCTTGAACTGTCCTCCCATCTCTCTTCTTGCTCCCTCTTCGACCGCTTACAATCTGGCTTCCGGTCACACCACTCCACTGAAACTGCCCTTACTAAGGTCACCAATGACCTCTTAACTGCCAAGAGCAAGCGACACTACTCTGTCCTCCTCCTCCTGGACCTGTCGGCTGCCTTTGACACAGTGGACCATTCCCTATTATTACAGACCCTCTCATCCCTCGGCATCACAGACTTGGCCCTCTCCTGGATCTCATCATACCTAACAGACCGGACATTCAGCGTCTCCCACTCACACACCACCTTCTCACCTCGCCCCCTATCTGTCGGAGTCCCACAAGGTTCAGTCCTAGGGCCCCTGCTGTTCTCTATTTACACCTTTGGCCTGGGACAGCTCATAGAATCTCATGGCTTTCAGTATCATCTTTATGCTGATGACACACAGATCTACATCTCTGGACCAGATATCACCTCCCTACTAACCAGAATCCCTCAATGTCTGTCCACTATTTCATCCTTCTTCTCCACTAGATATCTGAAACTCAACATGGACAAAACAGAATTCATCATCTTTCCCCCATCTCACGTGACCCCCCCTACGAACCTATCAATTACAGTAAATGACTGCCCACTCTCCCCAGTCCCACAAGCTCGCTGCCTCGGAGTAATCCTTGATGCTGATCTCTCCTTCAAACCACATATCCAAACCCTTTCCACTTCCTGCCGACTTCAACTCAAAAATATTTCACGCATCCGTTCATTCCTCACCCAAGAATCTGCAAAAACCCTAGTCCATGCCCTCATCATCTCTCGCCTTGACTACTGCAACCTCATGCTCTGCGGCCTCCCCTCAAACACTCTCGCACCCCTCCAATCTATTCTAAACTCTGCTGCCCGACTAATCCACCTGTCCCCCCGCTATTCCCCAGCTTCTCCCCTCTGTCAATCCCTTCACTGGCTCCCAATTGCCCAGAGACTCCATTACAAAACCCTAACCATGACATACAAAGCCATCCACAACTTGTCTCCTCCATACATCTGTGACCTCGTCTCCCGGTACTTTCCTGCACGCAACCTCCGATCCTCACAAGATCTCCTTCTCTACTCCCCTCTTATCTCCTCTTCCCACAATCGCATACAAGATTTCTCTCGCGCATCACCCCTACTCTGGAACTCTCTACCACAACATATCAGACTCTCACCTACCATCGAAACCTTCAAAAAGAGCCTGAAGACCCACCTCTTCCGACAAGCCTATAACCTGCAGTAACCACCGATCGACCAAACCGCTGCACGACCAGCTCTACCCTCGCCTACTGTATTATCACCCATCCCTTGAAGATTGTGAGCCCTCGCGGGCAGGGTCCTCTCTCCTCCTGTACCAGTTATGACTTGTATTGTTTAAGATTATTGTACTTGTTTTTATGTATACCCCCCTCACATGTAAAGCGCCATGGAATAAATGGCGCTATAACAATAAATAATAATAATAATAATAATAATTGAAGCTATGGACTGGCCCGCCCGTTCCCCAGACCTGAATCCGATTGAGCACATCTGCGACATCATGTCTCGCTCCATCCACCAACGTCACGTTACACCACAGACTGTCCAAGAGTTGACGGATGCTTTAGCCATGTCTGGGAGGAGATCCCTCAGGAGACCATCCGCCGCCTCCTCCGGAGCATGCCCAGACGTTGTACAGTAGGGTTATCATACAGGCACGTGGAGGCCATACACAATACTGAGCCTCATTTTGACTTGTTTTAAGGAAATTACATTTCACTTTAATTTTGTGTGTGACTCCAAATCCAGGCCTCCATCGGTTAATTAATTTGATTTCCATTGATGATTTTTGTGTGATTTTGTTGTCAGCCCCTTTCAACTTTGTACAGAACAAAGTATTCAATGAGAATATTTCATTCACATTCATTCAGATCTAGGATGTGTTATTTGAGTGTTCCCTTTATTTTTTTGAGCAATATATATATATATATATATATATATTATATACAATCCATCTTAAAGCAAAATAGGATTAACTTCCATGATGTGACCCTTTCACTTCTTACAGTCATGAATATATTTTTCTTTAATTTTAATACCCCATGCATATATGAGGAGTCAATGCATAATTGCTTCTTTTTGTAACAAGTCGGCTCCATAGCCTCCTAAAGGGTGTAAGATTTTTTTCCACACATTTCTCCATTGTGAGTTGTGCTGTGTCATTACATGCCTTGTGTTATTATGCTAATCAGACACTCACGAACATTTCAGTCTCTTACAATTCCTACTCTTTTTTTTTTTCCCTATGATTCAGCCAAGCATTGGCACATCAAACATATTAACATACTAAACAGCAAAATACGTTGTTATTATTATATAAAATGTCATAACTACACAATGGAAATTATGTGGTCAGTATCAACTTTACCCAGATGCTCTATCTATCTATCTATCTATCTATCTATCTATCTATCTATCTATCTCTATCCTAGCTTTACATTTGTAAATGGCAATGTGTGATATATATTTAATTGCCATTATATACTTTGTTTTTTCTAATGCAGATAATTTTGGAAGAGTACAAGTTTACGTCTTACTATATTGTGCACAAGTTAGTAGTTCTTGAATGTTTTGCTCCCTTATGTTTATAACCCAGATTACTGATGATACAGTGATTTAACTCACTAATTTCCGTGTTATGAACATTACACATTCTGTACAGATGCTTCTGATTCTGATATGACTGAAATGGGGTACATTTAACCATAGCTATATCTGTTGCTATCTATAAAATCATACTTGTCTACTCTTGCTGTCCCAGGAGGTCTGGAGAGTATTGGGGGTGAGGGAAATGAAGGTTGGAGGGGGTACTTGTCTCAATAATTAGACGCCCTAGGTGAGATGTAACGCCTCACAGAGGTGATGACACCTGGAGGGGGTTGAGAGGGGGATTTGAGGTGATTTGGAGAAGGTGTGTGGGGCTGGGGGGGAGACGCAGACACTTTCAGACAAGTGTGAAAACTTGTATGAGAAGTGAAAAATTACGTGACAAAATCTAATAGTGATTTCCTCGCTTCCTTCAATCAATGTTATTCTATGTCTATGGTGGTCCTGAATTTATAACCCATTACTTACCAGAAAAGACAGTAGGAAGAAATGCAGAAAATAACATCCTTGCACAAAAGATGAAATGTTGAGAAGCCTTCCATTGTATGTCATTCGAAGGATGAAGTTGATATTAAATATAGGAGAAAGAACATTGGCACTTTGATTATATTGAATGATTTTGTCATATTTTACATCTCATGACATTAAAATTGACCAACAGGTAAATCATCAGGCTGAGTCTGATGTAAAATGATGTGGATCGCTGATCAGTCACCACTGTGACCACAAAAGGGGAAGAAAAAGACTAAGCTAATAATGGTATGCACATCTCAATAATTAAATAAAACCTTTATTTCATATCGTATGCATAAATAGGTAAGTAAGAGTCACCAGACCATATCAGAGCAGCAAAGGTCTCAGAGGGGGTGATAGACAGGCCCCACGCGTATCGCCGCTGCCAGAGCGGCTTCGTCAGGGGAAGTAAGTCCAAAACAGAAAGGAATAGGTTTATATACCTGTACTGAGGATCAAAGAGGTGGGATGATGCACAAAGGAAACGCCCAGAGCTCATGGACGTATCAGCATTGCAGCTGCATCGCCGGAGATAATGGTGGATCATCGTGACAACAGCACGTGCGCACTAAAAAGCACCGGTCTAAAAGTTTACTGTAATAACCATGGTAGCGGTCGCACCGGTGTACAGGATACCTTAAAGGCAGATAAGACTGCTCCGGTAACAACTGTGTGGCCAGGAGCAATGATGAGTCATCTAGTCATCTAGTTAACACTGTGTAGCCCTGGTCAGAGTGTTGACTGTGGCAGCCATGGTAGCAGCCATCCTTGCACAAAACATACCACAGGCAGCAAGCACGTCTGCTCCCATAATGAAGCTCCAGACCTGCACAAGGATATTTCTGTGGTGGCCAAAGTAATGGCTATACATGCGCATATGGAGACATATGTAAAAATCAAAAACCGCAATTATACCACAGAAAATGATAAGCCCTCATAGTAACATATATTTATTAAATTATTTAAGCGGCCGAAGAGATTAAAATAATCATGATGATGGCCGTATATACATATAGAGTGCCACAAATGGCAAACAGACAACCTCCAATACAGACATCCACGGCTGTGTGCAAAAAAAAAAAAAAAAAGTTATATAATCCATTAGTGCTCCCATAGCCGCTAGTGTACAGAGTGGCTGCCACTACTAGGGTGCTAGACAGATGAGTAATAAAAAGATAGAATTTGCTCACGCGTTGGTACCAGCAAAAATGAAAGAGAATTTATGTAGGCAAGATAAGAACCCTTTTATTTTTAGTAGTGTCTGGACTTAATAAAAAATGGATGCCAAAAGAACTTAAATAAGTAAATCCTAAGCATAAGCACAGGTAATCAAGATATAGATACTTTATATCCAAGGCTTTAAAAGGAAAAAAAAACCATTAAAGTCCCCCAATAGGGCATGAATAGCCAAACAATCAGGATACACCCATAATCCTATTATCAAAAGATCCCATCAAAAGGTGAGTATATATCCTGAGGTAACAACCCATACAAATTAGTATTCAAAGGAATATATATTTTTCACAGGGTGCCATAATATCACAAAATTATGGAATTTATCCATATCTATCCATCCTATATTTAAAGTCCATAATCTTAAGATTCATCCGTCCATATCTATCCATCCTGTAGCTGATGTCCACGACATGTTGAAATTCGTCAGGTTCCAATCCAAATCCAAACCGTATGGTGAAAAGTGTATAGACATCCAGGACATCACATCAAAACGGCAACAGATGATCATCCAACGGTTGAAAAGATTGAAGATGTCCCTTATAGGGGCTGGGAAATAATATGTCCCATTCAATAAAGATGTAACAAGCAGACAAGGAAGGGGGAAGCCACTCCACACTGATTGTTCCATGATCACATACGACTTATGCCACCTAATGGAAGAAAAGAGGGGCATAGTGTGAGGGGAGAAGAAATACCACATGGAACACAGAAAACACAGGATATTTATCCTAGAAAGCCGGTGAAGAGTAACTCTTCGTTAAGTCCTATTGGTGCCACCGAATTAAGGCTGTGGATCCACCGGGATTCCATGCATAATAACAATTTATGGGAACTACCTCCCCTGGTTCCCAAGAAAACTTTTTGTAACCCAATGATCCTTAGATTCCTGGGTGAACCCCCATGAATCCCCAGAAAATGGGCAGCTATAGGCGTCAATGTCTTGCCTTTCTCGTGCCGCACCAATTCTTTGGAATGCACTTCCCAGGTCAATACGATTAGTCCCCAATCCCCACAATTTTAAGCGTGTCCTGAAAACGCATTTATTCAGACTGGCCTACCACCCCAACACATTAACCTAATCTATCCCTGTGTGGCAGAGCCAAAAGTTTTACCATAACCAGGTTCCCCGCATCATGTTCCCACATGCTTTATGCCTCCATTATCCCTCTGTGTCTGTACTGTTACACACTTAACATTATGACTGGTCCATACAATCAGGGTAACTGTTACCACCCACCTTTCGTGTCTCCCTCTTTCCTCATAGACTGTAAGCTTGCGAGCAGGGCCCTCTTTCCTCTTGGTATGTGTTATAATCTACTGTATGTGATTATTGTTATGCTGTAATGTCTATTGTCTGTACAAATCCCCTCTGAAATGTAAAGTGCTGCGGAATATGTCGGCGCTATAAAAATAAAATTTATTATTATTATTATTATTTCTCCTGGTCTGCCGCTGCCAAATGTATAGTGGACAAATGATTCTGAGCCCTTTTTCGAAGCTCTTGTGAAGTCTGCCCAACATATACTTTATTACAAGGACAAGCAATGGCGTAAATTACGCCCTTAGTTTTACAATTCACATATGTCCTTAGTGGATGACTCTTAGAGTACACTGGATCCACAAAAGTGTCCCTTGTAGGAGGCATAAAAGAGCAGATACTACAATCCCCACAGGGGAACGAGCCCAAGAGCCTGATACCCCTATTAAGCCTAACAGCGGGCCTAGCAAAGTGACTCTGAGTAAGTGTGCCTCATAGATTCGGAGCGCTTCTTGATGTGAGAAGTGGCCTCTCCGGAGTCACAGCAGCAGTCTGAGCATCTGTCCTCAAAATAGGCAAATGCTTAGATAAGATAGCTCTTACCTTGCCAACTGCTGTTAAAATAAGTGACAAATCTAATCTGAGGGTACCGTTACACTTAGCGATGCACCAGCGATCCCGAGAATGATATGACACAGTCAGGATCGCTGGTGCATCGCTAAGTGGTCGCTAGTGAGCTGCCAAACAGGCAGATCTCACCAGCAACATAGCAGTGGTCGGGGGTCGCTACTTACCTGTCAGACGAGGCGATGAAGATGTCTTCCCGCCCGCGCCCACGCGCCGCTCGTCGTCACAGCAGGAAGCCCAGCAGGAAGCGGCCGACGAGAAATGGCCCAGGACGTTCTCGCGCGATCAGCGATAACCAGCGGGGGAGCCGTTCGGAGGTAAGTATCACACATAGCGATATCGCTAGCAATATCGCTGCTGCATCACAAAACAAGTGACGTAATAGCGATATTGCTAGCGATATCGCTTAGTGTAACGGGCCCTTGAGAGTCCTGATTACCCCTCCTTGTGGAAAGAAGTGACGCCTGATCCTGTCTTCTTGCCCGTTGGAAAGCTTTAAATATGATTCTTTGAGGATAACCCCTTTGCCGAAATCTGTCAGTAAGTAGACGAGCCTAGAGCAAAAAGTCTTGGTCACAAGTACAATTACGTCTTATGCGTAAAAACTGACCGACAGGTGCACCCACCTTGCTATGTGTTGGGTGAAAACTGTGGAATTCCAACAAGGAGTTAGTTGCTGTCGGTTTACGAAAGAGGTTTGTAACCAAATGTTGATCATCGGCTTCAATTGTCAAGTCCAGAAATGTGACGGAGCTGTTGGAGATGGAATGTTTCAAAAAGATGTTATAAGAATTGACATTGAGACTGCTCAAAAATAGTTTGCAGTCCTCTTCCGTACCCCTCCAGACAAAGAAAAGGTCATCAATATATAACGATGCCAGTGACAGACCTGAGATTGAAAGGTCTCCAAGGGATAAATGATGTTCTCCTCCCACGAGCCTAAAAAGATGTTATCATAGGCTGGCGCACATTTAGCCCCCATTGCCACTCCCGATGTTTGTAAGTAGAATGTCCTATCAAAATGAAAAAAATATGATAAAAGGACAAATCTAAGGAGTTCAAGAAGGAATGCATTGTGTCGATAGACGAGTGGACCAACCCTATTCAAAAAGAAGGTAACAGCCTCAATACCATTATGATGGCTGATATTAGAATAGAGTGGCTCCACGTCACATGTCACCATACAATATTCCAAAGGCAGAGAAATATGTTGTCAGATATCAATAAAATGGGCAGAATCCACTGTGACCAGGCTCTAATTAAGATTATTCCTGTCCTAGGATGCAATTACCCAGGTAGAAGCAGTTCTAGATTTATATCTCAGGAGTAATCCCAAAAATGGTCTTCTATAAGATTCTCATCAGTCAAAATAGCAGATAGGGGTCAGTACATCATGGATCCCTAAATATTTATGAAAGATGGACAAGCACAGTAATTGTTGGAAACTTATGAATGGACATCATCTGTTCTTTCCTTATTCTGGTAGTTTAACTGACATTTGAGGATATCCAAATATGGAGGTTATATTCTTGGGCTGTTTATAAACACAGGTGTTGTAAAATTGAATCTCCAGCCGTACTTATACAGATTAAAACCAGCTACCTAAAATCAGTCTTTCCCCCTCTTGTGGTGCCAAAACAGCTCTGACCCTAGACATTATCGGCAGGTCATTTAAATGAGTTTTCCACTTTCCAGTAGAATTAATAAAATGCCCTAAACTGCTATGTTCTGTCACAGGCTACTCCAAATATCCCAAATGCTCCACCCTGCACTCCAATCCAAAGTCTGCTGTTGCACCTAAAGTGACTTTATCTCCAGTGGACAGTGATCCCAGCCCCAAGGGTCATTTAAGGGCCTTTTACACATAGCGAGATTGCTAGCGATCTCGCCAAAGCATCACCGATTTTGTGACGCAACAGCAAGATCGCTAGCGATCTCGCTACATGTGACACTTACCTCCGAACAGCCCCCCTCTGGATATCGCTGATCATGCTCGAACGTCATGGGCCATTTTCTTCTCGTTGGTGTCCCGCTGGCACCGACTAGCGATGCATGGACGCAGGCGGAAGTCGTCATCATCGCTGCCGTCTGACAGGGAGGAGCGACCGCCGAGCATCGCTGGATCACTGCTGCACCGCTGGTGAGATCTGCCTGTTTGGCAGCTCAGTAGTGACCATTTAGCGATGCACCAGTGATCCTGATCGTTGTCGATCGCTGGTGCATCGCTAAATGTAACGGGAACCTTACACTGCAAGATAATTGTGAATGAGCATTTTTTTTAAAAAAAGCTTGTGTAATAATTAGCTTGCTGTGTAAGCAGGCTGCTGATCATTCAAACAAGCAAAAAGATCTTTCATTGGGTTAAATGATTTTTTGAAGAATGTAAAGGATCATCTAAACTTTGCAAACAGTACAGGATGTAGTATAAATCGCTCTGTGTGCATTGTTTGCTCTTGTCTACCTGTCAAATCATAGTATACACCCAAAAATTGTGTAAATAAAAGAACTAAGTTGCCACACAAAAAATAAGCCCCCTCACATCTCCATTGATGATAATATGAAAAAGTTATGTCTCAAAAAATGGCTAAACAAGCCATTTTTTTCACATATATGCAATGCATAATGCAATTATTTTAGGATATTTGTTTTTTGTTTTTTGTTTTCTCTGTGTAAATGTCATGTGTTTATATGCATTTACATTTTGCATGCACATTAATTTACTTTTTCAGCTCAGACCTAGTTTCTCATTTAGTTCAATGTGCATTCTGTGCATATAAGGGTGTGACCGCCCTGTTTCTGAGTTGGAAAATCCATCCTGTCTTGCCTATGCTTTACTGGTGGTTCAGTCCCTTGGTCCTTGTTCACGTTTACGTCACTTGACAAGTGGAAAGGTTTTAAATACAAGAGTTAGGACTGTCCCACAAGGGTTGCCTTGACGTCACGGGATGGCTTGTACATTCTTATAATCAAATCTATGTTTACTAAATACCCTTATTATTATTACTACCTTCATGCAATTTTTGCAATTTATTTTTTACTTTTTTATTTTAGGATATTTGTTTTTTGTTTTTTGTTTTCTCTGTGTAAAGGTCATGTGTTTATATATATTTACATTTTGCATACACATTAATTTGCTTTTTCAGCTCAGACCGAGTTTGTCATTTAGTTCAATGTGCATTCTTGGAAATATAAGGGTGTGACCGCCCTGTTTCTGAGTTGGAAAATCCATCCTGTCTGACCTATGCTTTACTGGTGGTTCAGTCCCTCGATCCTTGCTCACATTTAGGTCACTTGACAAGTGGAAAGGTTTTAAATACAAGAGTTAGGACTGTCCCACAAGGGTTGCCGTGACGTGGCGGGATGGCTTGTACATTCTTTTGATCAAAATTATGTTTACTAAATACCCTTATTATTATTACTACCTTCATGCAATTTTTGCAATTTATTTTTTACTTTTTTATTTTAGGATATTTGTTTTTTGCTTTCTCATATATGCAATGCAAGTATACCATATATACTGTATGTATGTATGTGTCATCTGCAATATACACTGCTCAAAAAAATAAAGGCAATACTTAAACAACAGAATATAACTCCAAGTAAATCAAACTTCTGTGAAATTAAACTGTGCACTTAAAAAGCAACACTGATTGACAATCAATTTCACATGCTGTTGTGCAAATGGAATAGACAACAGATAGAAATTATTGGCAATTATCAAGACACCCTCAATAAAGGAGTGGCTTTGCAGGTGGGGACCACAGACCATATCTCAGTACCAATGCTTTCTGGCTGATGTTTTGGTCACTTTTGAATGTTGGTTGTGCTTTCACACTCGTGTTAGCATGAGACGGACTCTACAACCCACACAAGTGGCTCAGGTAGTGCAGCTCATCCAGGATGACGCTTCAATGTGAGCTGTGGCAAGAAGGTTTGCTGTGTCTGTCATTGTAGTGTCCAGAGGCTGTAGGCGCTGCCAAGAGACAGACCAGTACACCAGGAGACATGGAGGGGGCCGTAGGTGGGCAAGAACCCAGCAGCAGGACCGCTACCTCAGTCTTTGTGCAAGGAGGAACAGGAGGAGCACTGCCAGAGCCCTGCAAAATGACCTCCAGAGTGCCACAAATGTGCATGTGTCTGCACAAATGGTTAGAAACCGACTCCATGAGGATGGTCTGAGTGCCCGACATCCACAGATGGGGGTTGTGCTCACAGCCCAACACCGGGCAGGACATTTGGCATTTGCCACAGAGCACCAGGATTGGCAAATTCGTCACTGGTGCCTTGTGCTCTTCACAGATGAAAGCAGGTTCACACTAAGCAAATGACAGACGTGACATAGTCTGGAGATGCTGTGGTGAGTGATCTGCTGCCTGCAACATCCTTCAGCATGACCGGTTTGGAAGTGGGTCAGTAATGGTGTGGGGTGGCATTTCTTTGGAGGACCGCATGGTGTTGGGCTGTGAGCACAACCCTCATCTCTGGACGTCGGGCACTCAGACCATTTTCATAGAGTCGGTTTCGAACCATTTGTATAGACACATGCACATTTGTGGCCCCCAGAGGTCATTTTGCAGGGCTCTGGCAGTGCTCCTCCTGTTCCTCCTTGCACAAAGGCTGAGAAAGCGGTCCTGCTGCTGGATTGCTGCCCTCCTATTGCCCCCTCCACATCTCATGGTGTACTGGCCTGTCTCCTGGTAGCGCCTCCAGCCTCTGGACACTATGCTGACAGACACAGCAAACCTTCTTGCCACAGGTCACATTGATGTGCCATCCTGGATGAGCTGCACTACCTGAGCCACTTGTGTGGGTTGTAGAGTCCGTCTCATGCTAACACGAGTGTGAAAGCACAACCAACATTCAAAAGTGACCAAAACATCAGCCAGAAAGCATTGGTACTGAGATGTGGTCTGTGGTCCCCACCTGCAGAACCACTCTTTTATTGAGGGTGTCTTGATAATTGCCAATAATTTCCATCTGTTGTCTATTCCATTTGCACAACAGCATGGGAAATTGATTGTCAATCAGTGTTGCTTCCTAAGTGAACAGTTTGATTTCACAGAAGTTTGATTTACTTGGAGTTATATTCTGTTGTTTAAGTGTTCCCTTTATTTTTTTGAGCAGTGTATTTGTATGTATATATACAGCTCTGGCAAAAATTAAGAGACCACTGCACAGTTTTATAAAAATCAGCTTCTCTACATGTCTGACAGCCATTCCATTCCAGTGTCAATTGAATTCCAACCAGAGCGCACCTCATTCTACTTAATTTGCTTCTGATTAGGTGATCACCTGAACCAAATCCTATTTAACGAAGGAAAGTATAAAAAAAACCCTGCTGTGGTGTTCACAATCCTCTTGCAATAGGACAAGATGGATGGCAAAACATGAGCTAGTAATATCCCAAAAGTAAAAGGAATAAAAAAATAACTTTTAACCATGCCAAAGGGGTTGAAAAGAAAACTTGAGTGAGGAAAAGAAGAGCTCAATTCTGCCTTTACTAGCAGAGGGATGCAATGAGCGTCATGTTGCCTCCATCCTTAAAATTTCTAAGACGGCAGTCCATTACAGCAAGGTCAAGCAGCAGACACTGGAGACAACAAAGCAACAGACCAGCAGAGGGCAAAAACGACTCTCCACTGACCGGGATGACCGTCATTTTATTTGAATGTCACTCAGCAACCGCAGGATGACTTCAAGTGACCTACAAAAGGAATGGCAAATAGCAGCTGGGGTGAAGTGCATGGCAAGAACAGTTCATAAAAGGCTCCTAGAGGCAGGGCTCAAGTCATGTAAAGCTAGAAAAAAGCCTTTCATCAATGAGAAGCAAAGGAGAGCTAGGCTGAAGTTTTCCAAAAACCATAAAGATTGGACCATAGAGGATTGGAGTAAGGTAATCTTCTCTGATGAGTCTAATTTTCTGCTTTGTCCAACACCTGGTAGTCTAATGGTTAGACAGAGACCTGGAGAGGCGTACAAGCCACAGTGTCTTGCACCCACTGTGAAATTTGGTGGAGGTTTGGTGATGATCTGGGGTTGCTTCAGGAAGGCTGGAATTGGGCAGGTTAATCTTTGCGAAGGATGTATGAATCAAGCCGCATACAAGGTTATCCTGGAAAAACAATTGATTCCTTCTGCTCAGGGAATGTTCCCCAACTCTAAAGACTGGTTTTTCCAGCAGGACAATGCGCCATGCCACACAACTAGGTCAATCAATGTGTGGATGAAGGACCACCACATCAAATCCCTGTCATGGCCAGCCCGATCTCCAGACCTAAACTCCCATTGAAAACCTCTGGATTGTAAATAAGAGGAAGATAAATGGTCACAAGCCATCAAACAAAGAAGGACTGCTTAAATTTTTGTACCAAGAGTGGCATAAGGACACCCAAAAGCAGTGAGAAAGACTGGTGGAAAGCATGCCGAGACACATGAAAGCTGTGATTAAAAATCAGGGTTATGCCACAAAATATTGATTTCATTAGTATTGTTGTTTCTAAATGATTATGAACTTGTTTTCTTAGCATTATTTGAGGTCTGCAAGCACTGCATTTTTTTGTTATTTTGACCATTTCTCATTTTCTGAAAATAAATACAAAATTTAGTGCTTGGAAATTCAAGACTTGTTGCCAGTAGTTTATAGAATAAAAGATCAATTTACATTTTACTCAAAAATATACCTATAAAGAGAAAAATCAGACAAGCTGAAAATTTTGGAGTTGTCTCTTAATTTTTGCCAGAGCTGTATATGTATGCATTTGTAGCATATGTACAATGCATTTGTATATATTGGTTGTACAGTGGGTACGGAAAGTATTCAGGCCCCTTTAAATTTTTCACTATTTGTTTCAATGCAGCCATTTGGTAAATTCAAAAAAAGTTCATTTTTTTTCTCATTAATGTACACTCTGCACCCCATCTTGACTGAAAAAAAAACAGAAATGTAGAAATTTTTGCAAATTTATTAAAAAAGAAAAACTCCTAGACGGCTAAAGCATATGCACGAAGTGCAAGGGATGCATAAAATTAGAAGGGGACACTCCAATACCCCTTTGAAGAGATGTACTGAAGGGCCTCAGAAAACATTTTTTACCATTATAAAGGAGTGGGTATGGGTATCCTTGACTGGTAATGCCCATGCACTAAGTGCATGGGCTGAAAAAAATTTACCCCTGGGGGTATAGATATCTATAAAAGAATGGTCGAGGTATGCCTCTAAAAAAAAATTGTTAATGCAGGCATCATAAACACCCTTAAAAAATTATAGCAAGGGAAGCATGCTCACCCTGTTGATATGGTGGTATAGGAGGAAAAGGAGGGTGTTGATACCAAAAAGATGAAATCCTGAAGCATATACCCATGTTTGGGTGGGACGGAGTGCATGGGAATACACCAGAAAAAACAAAAACCACTGCATTTGAGTTTATGTTTCGGTTTTGTCATCTGGTGGTGTACAGTAGTCCAATCGAACCCTTTTTCATTTTGATAAGAGTCAGTCTGCATTTTTGTTTGATAGGTGGCTGCGCCTATTGGTTATAATTCCCCTGGCAGTACTGAAAACCAACTCTGACAAAACGCTAGTGGCAGGGTAGGCCAGGACTTCCAAGGCATAGAGAGACAGTTCATGCCACGTGTCTTTCTTGGATTCCCAATAGTTGTAAGAAACAGAGGAATAATGGAGGATGCTGGTACAGTTAGCAGAGTACTCCTTCAGCATCTTCCAAAACGTTTCCCTCCTTGCTACAGTTCCCCCTGCATCAGGGCCTGGATGATGGGAGGGTCTGAGAACACTGTCCCAGACCTTTGAGAGTGTTCCCCTGCCTCTGTTACATCTGGTGTGTGTCTCCCTAGACTCCACTCCTGGGTTGTCCAAGGAACTGTGACCTCTGCCACCAGCGCTGTCAGATGCGAGGGTCACAGGAAAGGCAGTGGAACATAAACTCAGCCATGTGTACTAGACTGCCAACAACAAAAACTTCCCTGTCCCCATTGTAAAGACATACTAGCTGTGTCTCTATAGGGAAGGCCTAGGGGGCGCTGCATGAGGAACGTAGTTCAGCCAGGAGGTGCGGGGACAACACGACGTGCGATGTACACTGGAACAGGACCTGGCGAGACATGTGACTGCTGAGGAAGCAGCCAGGGGGCGGAGCCAACCCACATGAGCAGACAGGAGACAGCTGTCAAAGATGTGCCGGGGACATAGTCAGGAAAGCCGAAATCAGAAGCCAGAGAGACGTGTAAGAGCCGAAGGACGAGACAGGAGAATGGTGGGGGATGAGCCGAAGTCAGAAGCCAGACCGGAATGCGGGATCCAGAGGGTAAGACAGGGGAAGGTCAGAGACAAAGCCAAGAATCAGGATCAGAGAGTTAAAAGTAGTACCGAATCAGAAGGCAGAAGCGGAACTAGGGACTTAGCTGAGTCATACACGGGTAAACACACACAGAGGAACAACAGTATCAAGCAGAGAAACCTGGGTGAGCTGCTCAAGCCGAGTAACAGAAGTATCATTGATTCAGAGCCTGGCAAGCAGCAGATCTAAATGGCCTTCCTCGAACCAAAGAGAGGCCATACAAAGTTAACCCCAACCAAACCAGGACGGGAGAAAAAAATCAGTCCGGAATCATGACACCCACCAGGAGGACGAATGTCCATATTGTCCTCCTCATCTTCGTCTTTGTCCTCCCTCTCCTCATTGCCTTCAGGCCATCCACGCTGAACAGATGAAATGAAAGTGGTGTGAGTACTACCATTTGTAGCGCAGACAACCAGCTCCTGTTCCTCCTCCTCCTTATAACCTAATCTGCATTGAGAAGATGAGATGAGGCTGGGCTGTGTAGCTTTACACAGTATAGTTTCTTGCTCCATCTCAACTTGCTCCACCTGCAAAGCCTCCTCTGTAATTGTGAGCAGCGAGCAATTCAGTAGACAGAGAAGCAAGATGGTGACGCTGATAATGGCTTCATCACCGCTCATCATCTTGGTCTAGTCCTCAAAGTTTTGGAGAACTGCACGGAATACCAATGAGCATGGGGTAGCTGGTATTCAATGACTGCCTTCTGCTGCTCACAAAGCCCTGCCAACATATGTAACGCTGAGTTCCAATGCGTGGTGACATTGCACACCATTTGGGGAGCTGGAAGTTGCAAACACTGCTGCAGCATTGCCAGGGTGGCGGCAACTGTAGCTGATTTGTGGAAAATGAGCACACACGTGGTGTACTTTCACAAGTAGCTCAGGCAGGGTAGGGTTTGAGAAATCATTGAACCACTAAGTTGAGCACATGGGCCAGGCATGGTATGTGTGCAAGGTAACCAACCTTCAGAGCTGCCAACAAGTTACGGTCATTGTCACACACGACTGTAGGTACATGTGCTGACTGGGGGGGTGGTCCCTTTTGGCTGCAAGACAGACTGGAGACAGACACAGGAATCCATTCAATCAGGTCCAAACTTTATTGGGTGTCCTCCTGACATCCACGGCATGCACAACAGCTTCTGCCCCTAGGCCCGGGTACCCGTCACTTCCTGTTGTTACTGTTGGCAAAGCCCTTCTGGGTTCTTTCACTGTGGCTGCCGTAAGGCCCATGGCCACAGCGCTTCCCCCTGGCTACGTCTGCCCGCTATACACCTACTCACTCTTTGGTTCCCAGCTGTCCAGTACCCAAACCTTCCATTAGTCACTGCCATCCTTTCCTGCGGCTGTCTTCTCAGGGCCACCCCCCTCTCCAAGTAACCATATCTGTTTCTCCTCTGTCCTTCCTGAGCTTCACCCTTCTCCATCCTCTCCTGAGCTCTTCGCACATCTCTCTTCCTCCTGGGTGTCTGCCCTACCCCTGGGACTCTCCTTCCATATATCTCCTCTTTCTGGAAATCCCCTTCTCAGTCCTGTAACTCCACCCACCATGACTATACAGTTTCTCTAGCCTAAGGCCTGCTGTTGAGTCCTTTTCTCACTGCTCCCTGTCTCCATCTTGTGGCCAAAACCCGGTACTACGTCGTCCAATACTAATTTCCAGTTGTTAACCATGCACATATAATAAAGCATAGTGCACATCATCTTTTACATGTCCTTCCCACCTCAGACAGGTCCATAGGTCAGTCCACCCCCTACATATTCCCTTCCTTTGACCATTGTCGACCCCGACAATCCAGTATCCTTCATTTTTCCTTTCCCACTTTCTTTTGCCTGTGTGTCCAGTTTGCCCAAGCAGCACCTGGAGCCCTCTAGCTCGACACAGGGTGCTGGGTAGAGCCGGGAGTAGTTGAACTCCAAGTAGCTGACGGCTAACCGCCGATGCAATTTTCATTCATTGGGGTGGGATCACCCAGACTCCTTAACGGGTGTTCTCCCCCACTGTTCTCACTTTCCAGGACTGTGCTCCACTCTAGGGGTGGGGTGACCGAGCCTCCGACCTAGCGGGTCACCGCCCTCCCTGTTCTTTCGCTCCGGGTATTTTCCACCTAGGACCTGACCTGTGGACCACTGTCTGTTCCAAATCACAAACTTTCTTACCCCCTTCATTTTTAGGATTAGTCATGGCAAGCATTTTTTTCCACTTCTTCACATTTTGGACCTCCTTCTTGAACATTTTTCAATATAACAATTTTTTTCCCACTTTTCTGGCAACATTTACACAATCTCTATTACATACGCTCATTACCTCTACTTTTAAATATTTATTCCAACCACTATTATTAATTAACTTTTTCCCTCTTAACTATTCAGCATATTTACTAATATTCCTCATCACAATAAACATTTGGTTTAACCATTATTATTAATTCACTCTTTCCCTTTTAACTATTCAGCATATCTACTTATATTCATCACAATAATAACCCCCAAATCTTTATATAGACATTATCAACTTTTACGAAAACATTTGTAAATGCAAGAGCGCCCCCTTCCTTTGTGAGCAGTACCCCCCAACACATCCCATCTGTGTCAGGAATAGGGTTTCTTACCCCGAGGGAATGTGGAACAGTTCCCTGAGCTGCGCAACAGCGCACAGCAGTCCCAGTAGTTCGTGAACATTAACGGTGCTCCGGGCCATCTCCTGACGGCCGATGTTCTTTGCCTGCAGAGGGGGACTCCACAGTCTTGGGGCCCCCGGGATGTCTGGCAGTCCCTGGGCCACAAGTGTCCACTTCCCCCATAGTAGTTCTGCTACAGGAGCGCAACAGGCCCCCCCAAATAATTTTCCTCAGGTCCCGTGAACTGTCATGGACTTTCCAGATGAGCGCTGCAGGGTTCCTTACCCTGGGGGAATGCGGGGCAGTCCTAGATGGTATAAACCTGCACTAGAAGGGTAAGAAGGGGCCACGGAGGGTTCCATGGCGTACGTCATGGGCCAAAGAGGACTCTGCAACCGCAGAACCCCCAAACCGAGGGAAAGAAACAGGGGCCGAGGTGTCCTCAGCTGCCTCCACACGGGGACCGACATCTTCTCCAGAGGGCATGGTGGTTCCAGGGGACACAGAGTGGGAGCGCAGGGGCCCGGTTACGCGGACCTTGGGCCTCGTGTCCCTGCAGTGGGACAGCGTTGAGGCTACGCGGTCCATCACCAGCCGGGTAAGGATGCACCCACCCCCTCTGATGTCGCGGCTCTGCTCTGTCTGGCCCTCAGCTTCTGCCGGTGTTGCATTCAGGAGGCCGGGCGGGGAGGCCGGAAATCACTAACAGGGACTTTGGGCCTAGTATCCGGATGAGGCGGGGTAGAGGGGGCTGCCAGAGAGGTGCCGCCGGCCAGGGCGGGGAGACACTCACCTTCCCTGGTGCCGCGGCCTCCTTCCGCTGCCCTCTATACACCTACTCTTCGGTGCCCAGCCGTCCGGTACCCAAACCTTCTGTTAGTCACTGCCGTCCTTTCCTGCGGCTGTCTTCTCAGGGCCACCCCCCTCTCCGAGTAACCGTCTCTGTTTCTCCTCTGTCCTTCCTGAGCTCCTCCCTTCTTCGTCCTCTCCTGAGCTCTTTGCACTTCTCTCTTCCTCCTGGGTGTCTGCCCTACCCCTGGGACTCTCCTTCCTTATATCTCCTATTTCTGGAAATCCCCTTCTCAATCCTGTAACTCCGCCCACCATGACTATACAGTTTCTCTAGCCTAAGGCCTGCTGTTGAGTCCTTTTCTCACTGCTCCCTGTCTCCATCTTTTGGGCAAAACCCGGTATTACATCGTCCAATACTAATTTCCAGTTGTTAACCATACACATATCATAAAGCATAATGCACATCATCTTTTACATGTCCTTCCCACCTCAGACAGGTCCATAGGTCAGTCCACCCCCTACACAACCATGCCTGGTTGTAGGTTCAGGGGCGGGAGTAATAGCTCAGTCTGATCTGTTAAACCTTTCAACAACTCCGCGGTGATGTGCAGTTTGGCACCTAAGCAGATTAGCTTCAGCAGAGCTTGTTGCCACTTTGCTGAAGCAGTGCTTCCAGCTTGCAACTGATGTTGATGTTTCTGAGATGGAAGGTGAGGAGGAGAGGTTCAAGAACTGCCATAGAAGATGGGGGCAACCCTGTTTGAACTAGGGCCCACAATCCTCGGTGTTGGTCGCACGTGTTCTGTCCAAGGGTCCGACTGGGTCCCAGCTACCACAATGTTCACCCAGTGTGCCATCAGGGAAATGTAGCATCCTTGGCCACAAGCACTTTTGCATATGTCCATGGATCATGTGCTTTTGTAAGGCAGGGATGGCACAGGGAGAAATAGTGGTGGCTGGGGACAGAGTGTATTGTAATGGATTCCAAGGATTGTAATGAATAAGAAAATGCTCACAGAAGAATTGAATTTGCTTAAAAGCCCCAATCACCTATATTCACTTATTCCTTAATTATGGCATCACTGGTTAGGCTATAAAATATTTCACTTATCCATGACTTTTACCTACTGACGAAGCTGCAGTTTAGTGATCAAAAGCGGGTCAAGGTTGTTGTTTACTCGACATGCAGAGCAGGATGTCTCAAAGTATATTTGGGAGGGTATTTGCTTTGCTGTGACTTTTTTCATTTGTAACATTAATACATCATTTTTATTCCTATTATATTTGGCATGATACAGAGGTTGTAGCACAACACAATAAGATATATACTGTATGTGGATGTTTTGAAGCTTTATAGATCTAAATACATATTTTACCACTGTGTATTTATTTACACTCTTCGTGAAGCCACATAATTTTTAAACGGATAATAGAGGTATAAGGGACGGGGAAAGTCACCTCACCACATTCAGATGCACTCTTGATTAGAGATGAGCGAATTTGTTCAGATTATGGCCCCGATTCTGTTTTTGACATATTCGGGCCATATTCGAACACTATTTGGGCTGAATGTATGTCTTATGATCGGATCCGAACATATTCGGTAATTTCTACTCCCATTGACTCTAATGACGATTGGCTGTGTTCGACAAATATTGCAAAAACAATATTCGAATCTGATCGTATTCAGAACCAAATCCAAACAAATTCGCTCATTTCTACTCTTGACAGACATGGATCATCGCACGGAGTCGTCCTAGTCTTGGACGTGATAGCAGCATACAAAATAAATAGGGTAGTTCTCTAGTGACGACAAATCCAATTAAAAGTGAAAAAACCTTCTTTATTAATGTGGTAAAAAATGAAAAAACACACTGGTCATCATGAAAGTCTACAATATATAACCAGCGTGTTTCGCGCAGAAGCCTTAATCATGTTTTTTCATCTTTTACCACATCAATAAAGAAGGTTTTTTTTCCACTGTTTTTCAATTCACAATTTTGGAAACATAATTTTTTGTTAGAACGTTATAAGGGTTAAAAGTTGACCAGCAGTTTCTCTCATTTTTCCAACAAAATTTGTAAAACCATTTATTTTAGGGACCACATCACATTTGAAGTGAGTTTGGGGGGGCAATATAACCGAAAATACCCAAAAGTGACACCATTCTAAAAACTGCACCCCTTGAGGTGCACAAAATCACATTCAAGCAGTTTATTAACCCTTCAGGGGCTTCACAAGAAGTAAAGCAATGTGGAAGGAAAAAATGAACATTTTGCTTTTTTCCACAAAAAAATTTACTTTGGAACTTTTTTTTTATTTTCAAAAGGGTATCAGGAGAAAATGGACCACAAAATCTGTTGTGCAATTTCTCCTGAGTGTGCTAATACCCCGTATGTAGATCAGAAGGGAGGAAACACTGTTTGACTTTTTGAACACAAAATTGGCTGGAATCAATGGTGGTGCCATGTCGCATTTAGAGACCCCCTGATGTAGCTAAACAGTGGAACCTCCCAATTCTAACTCCAACCCTAACCCCAACACATTCCTAACCCTAATCCCAACCCTAACCATAACCCTAACCACAACCCTAACCCGAACACACCTCTAACCCTATTCCAAACCCTAACCATAAACCTAACAACAAACCTAACCCTAACACATGACTAACCATAATCCCAACCCTTACCGTAATCCCAACCATAACCACAACCCTTTGGCCCAACACTAACTTTGGCCCAACACTAACTTTAGCCCAACCCTAACTTTAGCCCCAACTCTAACTTTATTCCCAACTCTAACTTTATCCCAACTCTGACTTTAGCCCAACTCTGACTTTAGCCCAACTCTAACCCTAATGAGAAAATGGAAATATATATTTTTTTATTTTATTATTTTTTTATCTAAGAGGGCGATAAAATGTGGTTTGAATTACATTTTTTTATTTTGATTACTGTGATAGGGTCTATCACAGTGATTGAAATGAACCATTAGGAAAAATTTCCTAATTGGTGCCGGCCGGCAGATCTCGGTGGGCGCACTGTGCATGCGCCTGCCATTTTCTTCCTGGAAAAAAACACCGGCTGCAGGGGGACTTCATGGGGGGTATGCAAGGAGAGAGAATCAGAAGAGAATGAAATTAAATGGGAAATCGGGGGATTTTTTTGCAGTCGCCGTTATTCCATGAATAACAGCAATTGCAACACAGGGGTTGGTAAAAACTGACCCGAATCATGTTCACTGGGTCTTGGCTACCCCCGGTAGCCGAGACCCCATATAAATTCCGACTCTGGGGGCGCTATACACTTATTTCTCAGCGTCATTAAAAAGCAGCGCTGAGGTATAGTACCCTTAACTGCTGCAGTTAAAAGGCGTATCAGTGATCAATAAGGGATTAAAAACTGATGTGGCTTTATATGTCTGATAGTTGACTACTGGGATAAGGAGTACTTGTCCTTCTTACCTGCCCCTCTCTTGCATATTACATTGTATTTAGTATTTTTTATTTATTCAAAATGTTTCTAATATTCAATAAATATTTAGTTTTTTTATACTTAGGCAATGGTCTGCATTATCCTTATTAGGCTAGTTTGGCGCAGGTCGGTGCACCGTCAAAAGGACACATGCGCCGGCAAACGCATACTTGCGCATGGCCTGCGTACCCAATGCTAAAGATAGGGTACGCAGGTTGCATGCAGCGTCATTCGCCCATAGGCGGAGCTGACCGGAGGAGGAGCGGCTGTGGGCAGAGCTTCACGGCGGCCGTGCGCAGCTCCAAGGAAACACTAGTGTGAAACTAGCCTTACAAATATAATTTTACATTATTTATTGTATTCATGTAACGGCTTTCGGCTCAATCTCAAGCCAAGGTGACTTGATGGATGAATGATCTGTAGGAAAATTGATCTTTCGCAAGCCTAGATAGGTCCACCAGGGTCTTCTCTTGTATTATTTTGATTGTATCAAGTCATAGGGTTGCTGGTCTTCTCATGTCAATAATCTAAACCAGCAATCATTTGTTTAAGAGGATCTGTCAACAGGATTTCAGCATTTGAATTTATATGCAAATGAGGCTATAAATCTGTCACTCCAGCTCTGTTCCCCAACCAGTGCAGACTCCTTCTGTTTGACTGATATTCTCTATGCTGTGTGACGAGGGAAAGGAGCAGTCAATCAAATAGGAAGAGGTGGCAATGGGTGGGAAATAGAGATGAAGTGACAGAGGCTTCAGATCTACAACAGCTTTTCAGTCTTATTTGCATATCAATCCAAACACTAATTTCTTAGGGTACTGTTACACCTAGCGATGCACCAGCGATCCCAACCAGCGATATGACGTGGTCAGGATCGCTGGTGCATCGCTAGGTGGTCGCTAGTGAGCTGCCACTCAGGCAGATCTCACCAGCGACATTGCTGGGGACGGGGATCGCTACTTACCTGTCAGACGCGGCGATCCTGACGTCATCCCGCCCGCGTCCACGTGTCACTCGTCGGCGCCACAGGAAGCACAGCAGGAAGTGGCCGACGAGGAATGGTCCAGGAGCTTCTCGCGTGACCAGCGATAACCAGCGGGGGAGCCGGTCGGAGGTAAGTATTACATGCAGCAATATCGCTGCAACGTCACAAAATCGGTGACTTTACAGCGATATTGCTAGCGATATCGCAGTGTGTCATGGGGGCTTTAGAAACAGAGGAACAGACTGGCTATGTAGAGGTACTGCTGGGCTTGTATTTGAAAGAGCTACTGTACATGCACATATACATAGTTTGGGGGAATGATATCCTGCTGACACATTTCCATTAAAATTTTACATAAAACTCCTTTTCCTGCTAAAACATAGAAAATGGGCTGAGTAACAAATAACTGTTGGATTAGACTACACACAGGGTTTAGTTTCCTGTAACTATGGAGACTCACAAATCTGCATTGAAAGCTTTTTAAGTTGGAAGATTTGGCACATTGCCTGTATGGTAGATAAGCAGTGAATGGTTGAAAAGCACCAAAGACCAGAGGTAAATAAGACCTGATGTCTTGTAGTTTTAGTTGAATCTACTTGGAACTATCAATCTTTGTGATCTTCCATATGGGATACGAGTTTATAATTTTTGTTAGTTTCTTCACATAGAGTCAATTTTGAATTTGTTTTCATCTTGACTGTTCAAATGTACATAGGAAATGAAATTACAGTAACTCTTTATCTTCAAGTTCCTAAAAATCCTGAAATGTGTCATCCTATAGTAAAAGACTTCATCCACTATAAGTTCATGTTCAAAACTTATAACTCTTTACTTCACAACCCTCATCACATCAGTTGCTGACATTTCAAAATAAGTCTTAGAAACTTTTCACAATGCTTCTGAGCCCTAAAGAACAGGCCCCAATCACCAACCTCAGCACAGATGATCTGGCCATTTTCCTATTTTTACACAATATCTTCAGAGCCTGGATCCCCTCTCATCCGTACCTAAAGCTCATTTTCAACTTTTGAACCTATTATGGAAGAAAATGTTACTAGGCTCCTTGCGTCCTGTCGCCCTACAACCTGCCCCAATGAACCTATTCCCTCAGATCTCTTTCAGTCCCTCTCCCCGGCTGTCATTGCCCACCTAACTAAAAAATGTAACCTCTTTCTTTCTTCTGGTATCTTTCCCTTTTCATTCAAATATGCCATCATAATCCCTTTACTAAAAAAAAAAATATCCCTCCACCAGAACTGCACTGCTAACTACAGACCTGTCTCTAATCTTCCATTCACTCTCTAAACTCCTGGAATGCTTGGTCCACTTTCATTTAATCTACTATCTATCAGATAATAAATGCCCTAAGCAACTTACGGTTGTAACAACTTCCATCCAGTTGTAACCGGTGACGTCACCGCACACCTCTTTCCATGTTAACCCTCAACACACACACTCCTCTCACCTTTCACCATCTCCACTCACTCTTTCACTCCACATACGACCCTTTCTCTCACTCCGTCTCTCTTACTCACGGTGTCATCGCCGCTGATCCACGATCCCCGACATCTTCTTCCGCCGGCGCCATCCTGGATCCAGACGTCCTCCACGCCGGCGACATGTTCTTGCGGCGACGCCATTTTGGATCGGCGAAATCCCGCGATAGTCAAGATGGCGTCGCCGCAAGAACATGTCGCCGGCGTGGGCAAAATCTCGCAAGATTTCGCCGACGCCATTTTGGATCCCGACGGTATCCACACCGGCGACATGTTCCTGCGGCGACGCTATTTTGGATCGGCGAAATCCCGCGATACTCAAGATGGCGTCGCCGCAAGAACATGTCGCCGGCGAGGACGACTCGGCATCCAAAATGGTGTCGGCGAAAACTCGCGAGATTTCGTCGACGCCATTTTGGATCCCGACGTCGTCCACGTTCGTCCGCGACATGTTCTTCCGGCGACGCCATCTTGACTATCGCGGGATTTCACGATACTCAAGATGGCGTCGCCGCAAGAACATGTCGCCGGCGTGGACAACGTCTGGATCCAGGATGGCGCCAGCGGAAGAAGATGTCGGGGATCGTAGAGCAGCGGCGATGACGGCGTGAGTATGAGAGACGGAGTGAGAGAAGGGGTCGTATGTGGAGTGAAAGAGTGAGTGGAGATGGTGAAAGGTGAGAGGAGTGTGTGTTGAGGAGTGTGTGTGTTGAGGGTTAACATGGAAAGAGGTGTAATGCTATCGCATCCTCCCGATGCGATAGCATCGGGCCATAATCTAGTCTATCAGATAATGCTCTTCTTCACACTTTACAATCTAATTGCCGCTCTTCACACTCTACTGAAACTGCCCTTACCACAGTCTCTTAGCCACCTACTAACAGCTAAGGCTGGGTTCACATAGCGTTATGGCAGTCCGTTCAGCGCATGCTACAGTCCGTTCAATGCTACTCCTTTTTCTGATCGCGTTATGTGATCGCGTTAGCGCAGCTGCTCCATCTGTGCTAGCCGTGATTGATCCTCCAACACTGCAGACCACATCTGAGGGTCTGTCACAGCATGACGGCACATCGCTAACGCATGCCAATTATGATATGCGTTAGCGATGCGCTACGTTATGGCAGTCTATGGGTGCGTTAACAGATGCGTTAATGCCGCTTTGTAACGCAATCCGTTAAACGGACTGCCATAACGCAATGTGAACCTAGCCTAAATCTAATGGTCACTATTCCTTGCGGATTCTCCTGGATCTCTCTGCAGCATTTGACACTGGCAATACTAGTTCCTCCTCACTATGATCTACGATCTCAGCCTCAAAGAAACTGCTTTCTCTTTGTTTTCCTCTTTCTGACCGCTCCTTCACTGTATGTTTGCCAGCTCTTATTCCTCTAAACTTCCGCTTAGTATTTGGACTCCTCAAGGCTCAGTCCTAAGCTCACTTCTCTTCTCTCTATACACTGCCCCTATTGGAAAAACCATCAGCAGATTTGGTTTCCAGTTTCATCTCTATGTTGATTACATCCAATCTCTGTCCTCCCTCTATCTGAAACGGAATCTCTCCAAAACTGAATTTATCAGGTTTCCTCCCTCAAGTAACCTACCTATACCTGATACTGCAATTGCCTTGGGTTGTTCAACAATAACTCCCAAGCAGCACGCTTGCTATCTTGGGGTCATATCTGACACAGAACTTTCCTTTTTTTCCTATATTAAAGCTCACTTGCTCATGTTACTTGCATCTTAAAAACATTTTCAGAAAGCAAACTTTTCTCACCTTTGAAACCGCAGAAACTCTTACTGTTGCTGTTATTCATTCTCATCTGGACTATTGCAACTCTACTGATTGGTCTCCCTCTAACCAAATTTTCTCCATTCCAAACTTTCACCCTACCCTTGCTCTCCATACTACAACTGATCTAAGACTAATGCTGTCAAACTCTAACAGCGGCATTTAACATGCACCCCCGTACATCGGGCTGGAAATGCGCTCACCGCTGACCCCCGATCTGGGGGTCATCGGTTCGTCGACATAACAACCAGAGGTGTCCTAGAGACCTCTATGGTTGTTGATGCCGAATTGCTATGAGTGCCACCCTGCGGTCAGCGCTCATAGCAATGCTGTAATTCTGCTACATAGAGGCGATCTGAACATTGCCTCTATGTAGGAGAGCCAATCAAGTTGTGGCAGCTTATAGCCTCCCATGGAGGCTATTGAAGAATGCCAAAACTTAAAGTAAAATAGTTTTAAACAATATAAAAAAATATAAAAGTTTAAATCACCCCCCTTTCGCCCTATTTAAAATAAAACAATAAAAAAATCAAACATAAACATATTTTGTGTCGCCGCATTCAGAATCGCCCGATCTATCAATAAAAAAACGGAGTAACGCTAATCGCCTATCGAGAAAAAAATCGAAACTCCAGAATTAAATTTTTTGGTCATCGCAACATTGCAATAAAATGTAATAATGAGCGATGAAAAGAATATATCTATACAAAAGTGGTATTATTAAAAATGTCAGCTTGGCGCGCAAAAAATAAGCCCTCACCCAACCCGAGATCACGAAAAATGGAGACGCTACCGATCTCAGAAAATGGTGCAATTTTTTTTCTAGCAAACTTTGGAATTTTTTTTCACCACTTAGATAAAAATGAACCTACATATGTTTGGTGTCTATGAACTCGTAATGACCTGGAGAATCATAATGGCAGGGCAGTTTTAGCATTTAGTGAATCTAGCAAAAAAGCCTAACAAAAAACAAGTGTGGGATTGCACTTTTTTTAAGTAAATCAAAAATTCCAGCTTACCAGAGAAGGCATCTTGAACATCGGAGCACGGAGCCACCGTGTCAGGGCGCTTGAACTGCAGATGAAGGGATTGTCCAGCTCCATGATGTAGTGAAAATAAACTATTCTTTTATTCACTTCATTTCATATGGTACAGACGAGGTAAAATGCCAGCATAATACAAAGGTTGCTTGCGTTAATCACCCCCCTTTCGCCCTATTTAAAATAAAACAATAAAAAAAAATCAAACATAAACATATTTTGTGTCGCCGCATTCAGAATCGCCCGATCTATCAATAAAAAAAGGATTAACGCTGATCGCCTAGCGAGAAAAAATCAAGACGCCAGAATTACATTTTTGGTCATCGCAACATTGCAATAAAATGTAATAACGAGCGATCAAAAGAATATATCTATACAAAAGTGGTATTATTAAAAATGTCAGCTCAGCACGCAAAAAATAAGCCCTCACCCAACCCGAGATCACGAAAAATGGAGACGCTACCGATCTCAGAAAATGGCGCAATTTTTTTTTAATAGCAAACTTTGGAATTTTTTTTCACCACTTAGATAAAAATGAACCTAAACATGTTTGGTGTCTATGAACTCGTAATGACCTGGAGAATCATAATGGCAGGGCAGTTTTAGCATTTAGTGAATCTAGCAAAAAAGCCTAACAAAAAAGAAGTGTGGGATTGCACTTTTTTTGCAATTTCACCGCACTTGGAATTTTTTTCCTGTTTTCGGTTAGACGACATGGTAAAACCAATGGTATCGTTCAAAGTACAACTTGTCCCGCAAAAAATAAGCCTTCATATGGCCATATTGATGGAAAAATATAAAAGCTAAGGCTCTGGGAAGAAGGGGAGCGAAAAACAAAAACGCAAAACCGAAATAAGCTTCGGTCATTAAGAAATTAACGTCCAATGATGGGCATAGCCGATCTTGGCCGGGTGTTAGTTCCTGCACTAGGACGGGCTATACCCATCATGCATTTAAACTGTCACTGCATGTCAATTACAAAGGTAACGAGCATGAATTGGCCAATTAACGACTTCTAATTGGCAGCAGGGCTCATATGACACCGGAGGTGAGTTTATGCTGTTACTATTTTAGAAAGTGAAGTATAGCAATTGAGAAGAGGTTGTTGAAGCAGTGGACAACTCCTTTAATTTGAGAGCAGCATGATTTACTTACTATGTTGCTTGATGTTGTTTCAATAACCTCAGTGTTTTATCAGCAGGAGATTATCACTAGCTGTCTTGTGCCATGCTGTCCTACTGCTCTTTGTAACATCACCTCCAATGGTGTTTAGTAGCTATTTGTCAATGTACAGTGTAAACAGAAAGCTGCCTACCAGTACTGTGAGTGGGGTTATACAAGGCTCAGTATTCAGAGAACTGCTATATCTTCAGTAGAGAAAACAGGAATTTAAAAAAAAACTGTACCAAACAGACCAGTAAGTGACACACAGCTTGAATCAGGATATCTGTCCCTACATCATTCTGTTATTACATAGCAAAAACCTGGTGAGAGCACAAAGTCTACTGTTAATACTCAGCAATGGCCTTGAGTCACCCAGCTAAAGTGGCCTGTTAGCCCATGCCATAAACAGGACCTGACTCCCCACCTGTCAGTGTAAGATTAACAGGTCTAATACCATGCAATAAATAATACTGTAAGTATAGCCTGAAAGTTGAAGTTGTAGTCCCAAACTGAGACAAAGTAAAAACGTGTAATAATGTAATAATTTTTATCAACAAACGTCTAAAAAAAAAGAAATATATTTTGCAACTTAAAAGGCTTTTTTTCTGTTAGAGCAAAAGTAAACACAAATATTGCAAATAATTGGTATGGCCATGTCCAGAATGACCCATTCTAAAAAGCTGTTCTATTATTTAACTCGTGCAGAGAACACCTTAAAAAATAAATGAAAATGCTAAAAATATATCTTTTTCATCATAGTAACACACAAAAAATGAAACAGAAAGAGGTCAAAAGTCATATATAAAAAATATTACTAAAAACAATCTCTCGTTAAAAAAAAAGCACTCATATGGCTTCGATGGCAAAAAAAAATAAAATAAATGTTATAGCTATCAGAATACGGTGATGCAAAAAAAATATATAGATAGATATACACTCACTGGCCACTTTATTAGGTACACCATGCTAGTAACGGGTTGGACCCCCTTTTGCCTTCAGAACTGCCTCAATTCTTCGTGGCAGAGATTCAACAAGGTGCTGGAAGCATTCCTCAGAGATTTTGGACCATATTGACATGATGGCATCACACAGTTGGCGCAGATTTGTCGGCTGCACATCCCTGATGCGAATCTCCCGTTCCACCACATCCCTATGCTCTATTGGATTGAGATCTGGTGACTGAGGAGGCCATTTGAGTACAGTGAACTCATTGTCATGTTCAAGAAACCAATCTGAGATGATTCGAGCTTTATGACATGGCGCATTATCCTGCTGAAAGTAGCCATCAGATGTTGGGTACATTGTGGTCATAAAGGGATGGACATGGTCAGCAACAATACTCAGGTAGGCTGTGGCGTTGCAACGATGCTCAATTGGTACCAAGGGGCCCAAAGAGTGCCAAGAAAAAATTCCCCACACCATGACACCACCACCACCAGCCTGAACCGTTGATACAAGGCAGGATGGATCCATGCTTTCATGTTGTTTACGCCAAATTCTGACCCTACCATCCGAATGTCGCAGCAGAAATCGAGACTCATCAGACCAGGCAACGTTTTTCCAATCTTCTACTGTCCAATTTCGATGAGCTTGTGCAAATTGTAGCCTCAGTTTCCTGTTCTTAGCTGAGAGGAGTGGTACCCGGTGTGGTCTTCTGCTGCTGTAGCCCATCTGCCTCAAAGTTCGACGCACTGTGCGTTCAGAGATGCTCTTCTGCCTACCTTGGTTGTAACGGGTGGCAATTTGAGTCACTGTTGCCTTTCTATCAGCTCGAACCAGTCTGCCCATTCTCCTCTGACCTCTGGCATCAACAAGGCATTTCCGGCCACAGAACTGCCGCTCACTGGATTTTTTTTCTTTTTCGGACCATTCTCTGTAAACCCTAGAGATGGTTGTGCGTGAAAATCCCAGTAGATCAGCAGTTTCTGAAATACTCAGACCAGCCCTTCTGGCACCAACAATCATGCCACGTTCAAAGGCACTCAAATCACCTTTCTTCCCCATACTGATGCTCGGTTTGAACTGCAGGAGATTGTCTTGACCATGTCTACATGCCTAAATGCACTGAGTTGCCGCCATGTGATTGGCTGATTAGAAATTAAGTCTTAACACACAGTTGGACAGGTGTACCTAATAAAGTGGCCAGTGAGTGTACATATAATTACAAACCCCTTAGTAACGGAGCCAATTTTGACATACCATATACACTCGAGTATAAGCCAACCCGAGTATAAGCCGAGGCCCCTAATTTTGCCATGGAAAACTGGGTAAGCTTATTGACTCGAGTATAAGCCAGGTGTACATTGTCCCCTCATCCCTGTCCTGCTCTGTGTGGCTGTCCCAGTATGCATGGCTTGGCTCCCCTGTCCCATCCTTCTATGTATGGCTCAGCTCTCTGTCCTCCCCCTTCCTCCTCAGTGCTCCCCCATCCTCCACCATGCTCCTCAGTGTTCCCCCCGTCCTCCTCTGTGCTCTCCCTGTCCTCCTCTGTGCTCTCCCTGTCCTCCTCTGTGCTCTTCCATGCTCCCCCATCCTGCTCTGTGTGCCCCGTCCTTCTCAGTGCTCCCCCGTCCACCTCTGTTCTCCCCCATCCTGCTCCATGCTCCCCATCCTGCTCTGTGCTCCCCATCCTCCTCAGTGCTCCCCTGTCCTGCTCCATGCTCCCCCATTCTGCTCCGTGCTCCCCTATCCTGCTCAGTGCTCCCCCATCCTGCTCAGTGCTCCCCCATCCTGCTCAGTGCTCCCCCATCCTGCTCCATGCTCCCCATCCTCCTCAGTGCTCCACCGTCCTCCTCTGTGCTCCCCCACCCTGCTGCGTGCTCCCCCGTGCATTCCCTATCCACCTTCGTAGTTCCCCGTCCACCTCTGTGCTTCCCCCCATCCTCCTTCGTGCTTCCCCATCCTGCTCCGTGCTCCCCCATCCAAGTCCGTGCTCCCCCCATCCATACTCACCCTGTTGTGCCATCGCTGGACGTCCCTGCATCCTCCGTTGTCCTGGTGCAGCAGCTTCTTCCTGTATGAGCGGTCACGTGGTACCACTCATTAAGGTCATGAATATGGACGCCACGCCTATGGGAGTGGAGTTGCATCCATATTCATGACCTTAATGAGCGGTACCACGTGACCACTCAATGCAGGAGGAAGCTGCCAGCCCTTGGACAATGGAGGATGCAGGGGATGTTCAGCAATGGCACAGGAGGGTGAGTATGATGTTCCAGCCACCGGATCCTGCCGCCGCTCCCCCTCCCCCGCTGGTTTCTGCACAATGACTCATGTACAAGCTGAGGTGGCGTTTTCAGCACAAAAAATGTGCTGAAAATCTCAGCTTATACACGAGTACATACGGTACCTTAATGATCAGGCCACATTTTTTAAATCAGACCAGTGTCATTTTATGTGATAATAGCTCTGGAATGCTTCAACGGATCCCAGTGATTCTGTGACTGTTTTTTCATGACATGTTGTACCTCATGACAAATAGTAGTAAAATTTGTTCGATATGACTTGCGTTTATTTGTGAAAATATTGGAAGTTTGGATAACATTTGGAAAATTTAGCAATTTTCAAAATTTTAATTCTTATGCCCTTAAACCAGAGTGTTTTGTCACACAAATAGTTAATAAATAACATTTCTGACAAGTCTACTTTATATCAGCATAATTATTTTAACATAATTATTTGTTACGACGTTAGAAGGGTTAAAAGTTGACCAGCGATTTCTCATTTTTCCAAGACAATTTAAAAAACCTTTTACTTAGGCACCACATCACATTTAAAATGACTTTGGGGTTCCTATATGACAGAAAATACCCAAAAGTGACACCATTCTAAAAACGTCACCTCTCAAAGTACTCAAAACCACATTCAAGAAGTTTATTAACCATTCTGGTGCTTCACTGAAGGTACTAAAGCAATGTGGAAGGAAAACATTGACATTTTACTTTTTTCACAAAAATTTTACTTTAGTCCAAATTTTTTTTATTTACACAAATGTAACAGGAGAAAATAGGCCCCAGAAATTTGTCGTGCAATTTCTCCTGAGTAAGCTGATACTCTTTATATATGGGGGGAAACTATTGTTTGGGTGCACGGCAGGGTTTGGAAGTGAATGAGCACCATTTGACTTTTCGAATGGAAAATTAGCTGGAATTGAGAGTGGATGACATGTCGCATTTGGTAAGCCCCTGATGTGCCTAAACAGTGTAAACCCCCCTTAAATGACCCCATTTTGTAAACTATACCCCTTAAGGAATGTATCTATATGTGTGCTGAGCACCTTGAACCCCCAGGTGCTTCACTGAAGTTTATAACATAGAGCCGTGAAAATAAAAAAAATCTAATTTTTTACCACAAAAATGTATTTTAGCCCCATTTTTTTATTTTCACAAGGGTAACAGGAGAAAATGGACCCAAGATTCTATTTTTTGCAAATTCTTCTGAGTACACTGATACCCCATATGTGGGGAAAGCTCTTGTTTTGGCACACAGCAGTGCTAGGAAAGGAAGGAGTGACGTTTTGGAACGAAGACTTTTAATGGAATTGTCTGCGGGCGTCATGTCATGTGTGGCCCCTGATGTGCCCAAACAGTGGAAACTCCCAACATGTGACCCAATTTTGAAAACTACACCCCTCAAGTATTTTATCTAGGGGTATAGTGAACATTTTAAACCCACAAGTACTACACAGAATTTAATAACATTAGGTCATCATATGGAAAATGTTCAATTTTTTTTTTAATGAAAATGTTGTTTTAGATCCAAATTTGTAATTTTCACAATAGATAATAGGTGAAAACGGCCCCCATAATTTGTTACGCAATTTCTCCTGAACACAATGATACCTCATATGTGGTCAAAAACTTCTGTTTGGGCACATGGCATGGCTAGGAAATCAAAGAGCATTATTTGTCTGGAATAAATTGTGAATGCCATGTCACATTTGGAGAGCCTCTGACATGTGTTAACAGCAGAAAACCCTCACAAGTGACCCATTTTGGAAAATAGACCTCTCAAGGAATTATTCTAGGGTTTGCAGTGAGCATTTTTAACCTACAGGTAATTCACAAGACTTTACAATATTTAGATGTGAGAACAAAAAAAAATTTTTTCCCACTGAAATACTATTTTAACACCAAATTTATAATTTATACGAGGGAGAAATTGGACCCCACAAGTTCTTATGCAATTTCTCCCATATGTTGTTGTACACTACTGTTTGAGCCAGGGCTGTGGAGTCGGTAAGCCAAACCTGCGACTCCGACTCCGACTCCTCAATTTCCCTTACACCGACTCCGACTCCAACTCCGACTCCGACTCCACGACTCCGACTCCCACACATATTGCTTATATTTAAGTGAAAAATTTATTGTAGTACAATGTGAACATCAGACATTTAATCATTTTTATGATCCAATAATCAAGATATTTAGATAGAACAGAATATATATTGGTGTACTTCCCGGTTTTCATTCTTTTTGGTACAGATACGATATGGATAGACAGATATGGATAAATGGATAGATAGAGCAGATTTCTAATCTGCTTTTGCTATTGAAAACATTATCTATGAGCTCAAAAACCTTTCAGGTGATGCAGTTTTTTAAAAAGATGATCAACTTTTGCAGCTGAAAAACGTATCCTCAAAAAACACAGGAAAAACGCTGTGTGTGAATGTAGCCTTAGATCAGGAATATAACAGCCATTTATAGGACATTTCATAACTTTCCCAAACTCCTATGAAAAAATATTCAGCACATCCTGCATTGAATTACTGTACCCAATTTATTATATATTTTAGGAGTCGGAGTCGGTCCATTTTATACCGACTCCAACTCCGACTCCGACTCCACCAAAATGAGCACCGACTCCGACTCCGACTCCACGACTCCGACTCCGACTCCACAGCCCTGGTTTGAGCACATGGCAGGGATCGGATAGGAAGATGCGCAATTTGCCTTTTAGAATGCAGATTCCGATTGAATAGATTGTAGGCTCTAGTAGATTGTGGACGTCCCAGGAATGTTCTGGAAGAAGACAGTGAAAAGCTAGGCAAAGTGACAGAATTGTGCACTGTGGAATCTGAGGTAACCGCTGTAAAGAAAATGGATGTGCTGCATACAAAAATGAGTAAAGCTCTTATTGTTAAAGTTGAGCTAGACAGTGTCTCCGTTTGTACCACAACACCTGGAAAAAATATACTGCCACCTGTAGAAGGCCCTGAGGGTGAGAAGAATGGAGCTGCAGGTATTCTGACAGAAAGCTGTCATGTCTATGTGAGGGGAGACCAGGACACCGTTGCCCCGGAGTCCTCGGCTATGACTACGGTCCTGGCTGACCCTTACACTCACATAGAGCACAAACATTTATTCACATTACACATAGAGACATATGTATACAGAGAGCACACATGCACACGTGTACACAAAACACATGCAAACATGTATATACAGAGCACATACATATACACAAACATGTATACAGGGAGTACATACATACACACATGTATACACCGAGCACATACATATGGATACACTAAGCACATACTCACATATATGTATACGCAAAGCACATACAGGAATAAGTAAACACTGAGCACACATTCACACATCTAGGCTCAGAGGAATCATGGTTTACATGCGAAAAGGCTGTCAGACAATTTTTGTCTCCACATTCTGAACCACAATAAAGTGAAATTTAAACATAAAGTGGTGAGTGCCCCGTTTCTTCTCTTGCATAGCATTCACATATATACACATATATGTACAGAGCACATACACACATGTATGCACAGAGAACATGCATAAACACACACCTACACACAGAGGACATGCATATAGTGTACCCTAGAAATAAGAAAAGAAATTCAAGTGGAAGTGAGTTTTACTCAAATTTTACAAAATTCTGCAATTGCCAAAATTCAGATGTTTTACAATTACCTTTGCGCGGATTAAGCAAAATTTGTAAGCTGGATTCAGCAAAAGCTGTAAACTGATCCATAAAAGGCCATGATAAAATCCAAAAAACTGTGAAACTTAAATGTGTGAGCATGAAGCAACTCATTTAACCCCTTCCTGACATCCGACGTACTATCCCGTCCACGGTACCCAGGCCCGTATGACCGTGGACGGGATAGTACGTCTACCGCGATCAGCGGCGCCCACGTGGTGAGCGCCGCTGATCGCGGCCGGGTGTCAGCTGATTATCACAGCTGACTCCCGGCACTATGTGTCAGGGGCGGTCACGGACCGCCCCAGACACGTTAACCCCTTGCACACCGCGATCAAACATGATCGCGGTGTACCGGGAGTTAAAGGGAAGCATCGGGAGGGAGGGGGCTCCCTCCGTGCTTCCCTGAGCCCCCCACGGCAGCGCAATGTGCAGCGCTGCTGCCGGGGGCTCCTATCCTCCAGGCCCCCGAATCCAAGATGGCGACGGGGGCCTTCGGGGACCTGAGGAAGCTGGCTTCCTCAGTGCCTGCAAAGCGCAGGCAAGAGGAAGTCTTCTTCAATGCCTGTGACAGATTGCTGATCTGTCACAGTGATCTGTGATGTCCCACCTGGGACTATGTAATAAAGTAAAAAAAAAATAAAAAAAAAATGTAAAAATAAATTAAAAAAAATCGCCAAATAAATTAGAAAAAAAAAAAAAAATATTCCCTCAATAAATCCATTTTTTGGAAATAATAAAAAAAAAAACAATAAAAGTACACATATTAGGTATCGCCGCGTCCGTAATGACCCGCCCTATAAAACTGTCCCATTAGTTAACCCTTTTAGCGAACCCCTTAAAAAATAAAAATAAAAAACGAAGCAAAAAATAATGATTTATTATCATACCGCCAAACAAAAAGTGTAATAACGCGCGATCAAAAAGATGCATATAAATATCCATGGTACCGCTGAAAACGTGATCTTGTCCCGCAAAAAACGAGCTGCCACACAGCATCATCAGCGAAAAATTAAAAAAGTTATAGCTCGCAGAATAAAGCGATGCAAAAATAATTATTTTTTATATAAAATAGTTTTCATTGCATAAAACCGACAAAAACATAAAAAAACGACCTAAATGAGGTATCGCTGTAACCGTACTGACCCGAAGAATAAAACCGCTTTATCAATTTTACCTCACGCGGAACGGTGTAAACGCACCCCCCCAAAAAAAATTCATGAAACGCTGGTTTTTGTTCATTCTGCGTCCCAAAAATAGGAATAAAAAGCGATCAAAAAATGTCACGTGCCCGAAAATGGTACCAATAAAAGCGTCAACTCGTCCCGCAAAAAATAAGACCTCACATGACTCAGTGGGTCAAAATACGGAAAAATTATAGCTCTCAATATGTGGTGATGCAAAAACTATTTTACAATAAAAAGCGTCTTTTAGCGTGCAGCAGCCGCCAAACATAAAAACCGCCATAAATAGTAAGTCAAACCCCCCGTTATCACCCCCTTAGTTAGGGAAAAATAATAAAACTAAAAAAAAAGTATTTATCTCCATTTTCCCGTTAGGGTAAGGCTGTGTGCACACGCTGCGGATTAGGTGCGGATTCATCCGCGCGGATTTTGTAAAATCCGCAGGTGAAACCGCAGGTCAAAAGACCTGCGGTTTTACCTGCGGATTGCTCTGCGGTTTTGTCCTGCGGTTTTTCATCTCCTCAATAGAGGAGATGGCAAACCGCAGGAGAATCCGCAGAAAGAATTGACATGTCAATTCTTTCTGCGGATTGAAAACCGCAGATAATCCGCGCGGAAAATTCCGCACCGTCTGCACTGCGGTTTTTGATTCCCATAGGGAATCATGGTACTGTACACCGCAGCAGAAACTGCTGCGGGTCCGCAGCAGCCAAAACCGCTGCGGAACCGCAGCAAAATCCGCAGCGTGTGCACACAGCCTTAGGGTTAGGGCTAGGGTTAGGGCTAGGGCTAGGGTTAGAGCTAGGGTTAGGGCTAGGGTTAGGGTTAGGGTTAGGGCTAGGGTTAGGGCTAGGGTTAGGGCTCAGATTAGGGTTAGGGGTGTGTTGGGGTTAGGGTTGGAGTTATAATTGGGGGTTTCCACTGTTTGGGCACATCAGGGGCTCTCCAAATGCAACATGGCGTCTGATCTCAATTCCAGCCAATTCTGAGTTGAAAAAGTCAAATGGTGCTCCTTCCCTTCCAAGCTCTGCCATGCGCCCAAACAGTGTTTTACCCCCACATGTAGAGTATCAGCCTACTCAGGACAAATTGCAAAACAATTTTTGGGGTCCAATTTCTCCTGTTACCCTTAGGAAAATAAAAAATTGGGGGCAAAAATATCATTTTTGTGGAAAAAAATGATTTTTTTATTTTCACGTCCGAGTGTTATAAACTTCTGTGAAACACTTGGGGGTTCAAAGTGCTCACCACACATCTAGATAAGTTCCGTGGGGGGTCTAGTGTCCAAAATGGGGTCACTTGTGGGGAGTTTCAATAGTTTAGGTACATCAGGGGCTCTCCAAACGCACATGACACCCGCAGACCATTCCATCAAAGTCTGCATTCCAAAACGTCACTGCTTCCCTTCTGAGCCCCGACGTGTGTCCATACAGTAGTTTTCTCCCACATATGGGGTGTCAGCGTACTCAAGCCAAATTGGACAACAACTTTTGGGGGTCCAATTTCTCCTGTTACCCTTGGCAAAATGAAAAAATTGGGGACTAATTGATCATGTTTCTGGAAAAAATACGATTTTTTTATTTTCATGCCCTGGCATTATAAACTTCAGTGAAGCCCTTGGGGGTTCAAAGTGCTCACCTCACATCTAGATAAGTTCCTTAGTGGGTCTAGTTTTCAAAATGGGGTCATTTGTGGGGGGTTTCCACTGTTTAGGTACATTAGGGGCTCTCCAAAGGCAACATGACACCCGCAGACCATTCCATCAAAGTCTGCATTCCAAAACGTCACTACTTCCCTTCCGAGCCCCGACGTGTGCCCATACAGTAGTTTTCTCCCACATATGGGGTATCAGCATACTCAGGACAAATTGGACAACAACTTTTGGGGTCCAATTTCTCCTGGTACCCTTGGGAAAATAAAAAAATGGTGACTAAAAGATCATGTTTGTGGAAAAAATACAAATTTTTTATTTTCACGCCCGGGCGTTATAAACTTCTGTGAAGCACTGGGGGGTTCAAAGTGCTCACCACACATCTAGATAAGTTCCTTGGGGAGTCTAGTTTACAAAATGGGGTCATTTGTGGGGGGTTTCCACTGTTTAGGTACATTAGGGGCTCTCCAAAGGCAACATGACACCCGCAGACCATTCCATCAAAGTCTGCATTCCAAAACGTCACTACTTCCCTTCCGAGCCCCGACGTGTGCCCATACAGTAGTTTTCTCCCACATATGGGGTATCAGCATACTCAGGACAAATTGGACAACAACTTTTGGGGTCCAATTTCTCCTGGTACCCTTGGGAAAATAAAAAAATGGTGACTAAAAGATCATGTTTGTGGAAAAAATACGAATTATTTATTTTCACGCCCGGGCATTATAAACTTCTGTGAAGCACTGGGGGGTAAAAGTGCTCACCACACATCTAGATAAGTTCCTTAGGGGGTCTAGTTTCCAAAATGGTGTCATTTGTGGGGGGTTTCCACTGTTTTGGTACATCAGGAGTTTTCCAAACGCGACATGGTGTCCGATCTCAATTCCAGCCAAAAACGTCAAATGGCGCTGCTTCCCTTCCGAGCTCTGCCATGCGCCCAAATAGTGGTTTACCCCCACATGTGGGGTATCAGCGTACTCAGAACAAATTGCATAATAACTTTTACGGTCCTGTTACCCTTGGAAAAATAAGAATTGAGGGTGAAAAGATCATTTTTGTGGAAAAAATATGATTTTTTAATTGTATGGCTTTATGTTATAAACTTCTGTGAAGCCCATGGGGGTTCAAAGTTCTCACCACACATCTAGATAAGTTCCTTAGGGGGTCTAGTTTCCAAAATGGTGTCATTTGTGGGGGATTTCCACTGTTTTGGTACATCAGGGGTTTTCCAAACGCAACATGGTGTCCGATCTCAATTCCAGCCAAAAACGTCAAATGGCGCTGCTTCCCTTCCGAGCTCTGCCATGCGCCCAAATAGTGGTTTACCCCCACATGTGGGGTATCAGCGTACTCAGGACAAATTGCACAATAACTTTTAGGGTGCTGTTACCCTTGGAAAAATAAGAATTGAGGGTGAAAAGATCATTTTTGTGGAAAAAATATGATTTTTTAATTGTATGGCTTTATGTTATAAACTTCTGTGAAGCCCATGGGGGTTCAAAGTTCTCACCACACATCTAGATAAGTTCCTTAGGGGGTCTAGTTTCCAAAATGGTGTCATTTGTGGGGGGTTTCCACTGTTTTGGTACATCAGGGGTTTTCCAAACGCGACATGGTGTCCGATCTCAATTCCAGCCAAAAACGTCAAATGGCGCTGCTTCCCTTCCGAGCTCTGCCATGCGCCCAAATAGTGGTTTACCCCCACATGTGGGGTATCAGCGTACTCAGGACAAATTGCACAATAACTTTTAGGGTCCTGTTACCCTTGGGAAAATAAAAATTGGGGTGAAAAGATCATTTTTGTGGAAAAAATATGATTTTTTAATTGTACCGCTGTACGTTATAAACTTCTGTAAAGCCCTTGTGGGTTCAAAGTTCTCACCACATATCTAGATAAGTTCCTTGGGGGGTCTAGTTTCCAAAATGGGGTCACTTGTAGGGGGTTTCCACTGTTTAGGTACATCAGGGACTCTCCAAACGTGACATGGCGTCCAATCTGAATTCCAGCCAATTTTGCATTGAAAAAGTCAAACGGCGCTCCTTCCATTCTGAGCTCTGCCATGCGCCGAAACAGTCGTTCCCCCCCACAAATCAGGTATCAGCGTACTCAGGACAAATTGCACAATAACTTTTGCAGTCCAATGTCTCCTGTTACCCTTGGTAAAATAAAAAAAATTGAACCTGAAGTATTTTTTTTGTGAAAAAAAGTTAGATGTTCATTTCTTTTTAAATATTCAAAAAAATTCCTGTGACGCACCTAATGGGTTAATAAACTTCTTGAATGTGGTTTTGAGCACCTTAAGGGGTTCAGTTTTTAGAATGGTGTCACTTTTGGGTATTTTCTATCATATAGACCCCACAAAGTGGCTTCAAATGTAATGTGGTCCTAAAAATAAAATGGTGTTGTAAAAATGAGAAATCGCTGGTCAACTTTTAACCCTTATAACTTCCTAACAAAAAAAAATTTTGGTTCCAAAATTGTGCTGATGTAAAGTAAACATGTGGGAAATGTTACTTATCAAGTTTTTTGTGTGCCGTATCTCTGTGATTTAAGGGCATAAAAATTCAAAGTTGGAAAATTGCGAAATTTTCAAAATTTTTGCCAAATTTCCATTTTTTTCACAAATAAACGCAAGTTATTTGAATGAAATTTTACCACTAACATAAAGTACAATATGTCACGAGAAAACAATGTCAGAATCACCGGGATCAATGGAAGCGTTCCAGAGTTATGACCTCATAAAGGTACAGTGGTCAGAATTGTAAAAATTGGCCCAGTCATGAACGTGCAAACCACCCTTGGGGGTGAAGGGGTTCAATCACAATTGATGGCAAAAAGGTGCTATTAGGATTTTTCACAATGGTGCTTTCTGGGTCAAATCAAAATGTTCGATTTAAAGAGAATCTGTGAGAAGGTTTTTGCTATGTAGTCGAAAGACAGAATGAGGTACGGGTTAAAACAGAGATTTCAGTGATGCCTCTCTCATATCAAGCTCTGTGGTTTTGTTTACTTGCAATGATTATTTACCACCAGACGATTATCATTGCTTGGACACAGAAACACTGCCCCTTGGTCTGATATGCCCCCTTCTTTGATAAGCAGCTCAGGGTCTATAGCTATGTACACAGAGAGCCTGGTGAGGGCGGTGTTATCTGTAGTGAGGGCGGGGGCAGCTTTCTCAGCTCTGCTACATTGATAAATCTAAAAACTCTGATTGTGTCAGAACGGCTGCACCAGTCAACTAAGTATTGAAGCAAGAGAGGGCTTACAAATAACCATAGAGTATATGACTTTAAAATTAAATTTTATTTAGAACAATAAAAAAAATAAATAAGTAAATAGGATAATAGCATAGAGGCTGCTGAACAAACATGCAGGGAGATGCTATTAAATAGAAGCTGCATTGAGTAATTTGTATTATATAGACAGTCCAAACTACAATCCTGTGGTAATAGAATAATAAGAGTTAAACATCTCCAACAAGTTTAGATAGGAGAGACTTTGGTATGAGAACATATACTTACATATGTGTAAAGCTGCTTGCTATAGCGTCCCCGGCACCCCAACGCACGTTTCATTTTCACCAGGAGGCATAAACATAGTAATACATCATTGGATTCAGGGTCTCTGTCTACATTATGCTGTTCTCAGGAAAGGTAGCAAAAACCTAGTGACAGATTCCCATTAATGTGATTTGGACAACAGACTGGTACCTGTTTGTGGCAACAACTGATATGCCAGACAAGTGGGAAAGATCCTATTCTCAAAAAATGGGATCAGTTTCCATTTTAGTTATGACAAATGTAAGTGACGATGCAGACAATATATGCAGTTATATTATATATTCTAACTCCCAGTAAGTTGTAATTCTACAGCACGTGTTACCAAAGCAAAGCATAGTACAGAAATAGATTGTTCTCCTTTTTTGCTTTCTTCTGCGTTAGTAGTGCACATAGAATGCAAATCTAAAACCAATGCTTTTATATTAGGATTGCTACTCCTCAATATTTCTATAAATCTGATCATTAGACGATTGTGAGTTGGCTTTAATCCACTGCATTCGATATCCTTGAATAGTTTAGAAAGAAAAAAAAGAACAAAAATGGAATCCGTTTGCCACTTCCCAGTACATTTTGCACACGTTTTTGCACGTTGTCCCCACAATATATTTTCTTTGTTTTTGTTGTGTCCTAATATACTATATTTTATGTAGAGCAATGCATTTAGAGATTTTATCTCATGGGTAAGATGAAAGGCACACTACACTATTACAGTGACATACAATGAAGCAATAAAATGTTACTGTAGACTTCTATGGAGCCATACTCTACCTCTATATGCCCCAGATTGTATACAGAGGCACACATAGACATGTTACAGTATTCTATGGTATTATCTATGAAGTGGGATGCGGGGATGAGGGCGAGCTAGCACACAAAATATCACACTGTTCCTGGGAGATCCTTTTACAGATTTTGCATTCTGGCCCACGAGGAGCAATGCTTCCAGAGTAGACAATGCCCATGTAACTATGCCACACACAGGCACCATTGTAGCCAAGTTTTCTTTTATTCGAGGTAATTCGAGGTTTGTGGCTCTAGTCCCATATGTAAATACACTGGACAAGGCAAACTGGCCTCCTAGTATTCATTTTGTTCCCCTCTGACCTACCTAAACCACCAATTTCAAAAACTGACTTACTGCGTAATATATCTAAAAACATGATGGATGACATTGTAATAAGACAGTCTATTTTATTCACCTCCTTGTTAGTAATTTTATTTTTTATGGCTGATTGTTCTATACTATGAAAATAACTTATCTGTATTATCGATGTAAAATACAAAATAATATACCGTACTTTCTAACGATATTTGCAAATCGGCTAGTTATCTGTTTCATAAGATATAAAAGAGAAATACAGTGGTTATTATGGTATAACATGGGTTAATATTTCTAAAATGTTTTTTTTTTTAAAAGTACACTTCATGCAAAATGGATTTATTTCTAATTAAGTAAAACTTAATCATTTCAAACCTCTTGGTTGTAAATTAAATGATGCTGAGCTGGGTTAAGTCATTAGAAAAAGGTGCAGTTGTCTTAATTATACAATTACTAATTTTATTTTATTACATTTAAGGCAAGAATTGTTTGTTTCAGTTAAAGAAAATGTATTTAAATTGGAGAAAGTAATTATTGTAATATTTTACTTCATAAGGGTTTTGACTTTTCTTAATATGAATACTATAGAAGGAAGACAAATAATTCTTGATAGCATGGACATGTCTGAAAAAAAGCTTGGACATAATTCAAATGTATTTGTGGATATATCAGCAGTATACATTATATGGTACATATATATGGTAAATGCAGGCAATTTTCCCACATAAAGCTTCTTTGTCTTTAATAATAATTAACATGTCATTATTTCATAGGACTAAATGTTAAAGAATAATATAACAGTGTTTATTGGTATGTCATTTCTTCATTTGTCCTTGATAACAGAATGGGTTCAGAAAATTGTACAATTGTGTTAAAACTAAGAACGACATGCAATAACAATTTATACAGCTATGTCTACTGATGTGTATTTCAAGTCCATGCTTTATTGTGGTTTCATGTGTCTAAATAAGTTTTGTGTAAATTCAGGTATTATAAAATTTGTACACGTGCAATAAAAGTTACATTATTTTTTCCTTTGGTGGTTTGCTTGCTTTTAAAGCAGACCTGTCATCAAATTTCAGAATACAAATTGCACATATCACTAAATTGACCTCTCAGGCCTGATAAGGATGCTGTATTAACCTTGAGAATCCAAGTCCGAATGAATGTGCAATCCTTGAGGAAAGTTTAAACTCAATCGCCGCCCATCTGACCTGATTGACAGCTCCTCAGTTTCCTTCCTTCTGCTGAGATCTCACACTGCTTATTACAAGCAGCAGCTGTAAGTAAGTTTGGGCAGATGGCGATTGAATGCTTTTGGGCTTATGAGTTATTTCATCCTATAGCATGACTCATCAATTCCCTTCTTAACCCCTTAGGCTGGGTTCATACTGCGTTATGGCAGTCCGTTAGACGGACTGCGTTACACCGCGGCCTAACGCGGTGTAACGCAGTCCGTTAACACTGCCATTCCCTCCCATTATCGGGCGCATCGCTAACACATGCCGTAATCGGCATGCGCTAGCAATGTGTCATCATTCTGTGACGGAGCCTTGGACGTGGACTGCAGCATCCGAGGCTCCGTTACCACTAGCGCAGCAGTATACCATAACTTGATCAGGTTATGCTATAGCGTTGTTGCAACGCAATCCGTCAACGCTATGCATTGAACGGACTGCTTTAACGCAGTGTGATCCTAGCCTTAGTGATCACCAATTTTTTTTTTACTGATCTGACAATAGCATCCCCCAAAGGGTGAAAATGCAGCAGCTGTCGGCTGTACACTATAGCTAACACCTTGCTGCATCAGCCTCAAATGTTGGCACCATCCATTTTTTTAACCTTGTAGATGCTGCTCTCAATAGTGACTATGGCATCCAGATGGTTAACAGAGTATGAGCTCTCACTCTTTAGCCCCATCGGCACCCTGAGATCATGATTGTGTGGTCCTGATGTCTGCCTTGGTAATTAACCACCAAAAAACGGCCTTAGTCTGCAAGATATAGTGGCTTTTTCAAAAGTTAGCAGCATTTAGGTGGTAAAAATAACATTTTCCTTCCTGTTATGCCACTTTGTATTAATTACTGAAAAGCACCCGAATGGTTAATAAACTACCTGACAGCAGTTTTGAATACGTCGAGAGGTGCTGTTTTTTAAAATGGTCTCACTTTCATGGATTTTGCGACATAAAGGTCCCTTAATTTCACTTCAAAACTAAATAGGTCCCTAAAAAAATAAGTTTTGTATATTTCCTTGAAAAAATGAAAAATTGCTGCTACAATTTTAAACCTTCTAACATCCTAACAAAATAAAAGAACATTTTACAAAGGGTGCTGACATAAAGCAGACATGAGGGAAATGTTTTTTAATGATTATTTTATGTGGTCTGGCTGTCTGGAATAAAGGGATAATAATAATTCAAAGTTTGAAAATTGCTAATTTTTTAATTTTTTTTGTCAAATTTCTCATGTTTTTATAAATAAACACAGAAAATATCAACTTAAATTTACCATTAGCATAAAGTATAATGTGTCACAAAAATACACTCACAAAATCACTGAGATCTGTTGAAGGTTTCCAGAGTTATTACCACATAAAGTGACACTGGTCAGAATTGTAAAATTCGGCTTGGTCACAAAGGGGTGAAAATAAAGATTATACAGTCATTTGGGTATAGATTGTCAGACCAGTCTTTAAGGTCAAAGACAAGAATTTATCAATGTATGCAGTTTGCATTCCCAAATTTGGTGGCAGATCTACTTTAATAATAATTAATTATAGATGATTGTACTCCAGTTGCCCTGAAAATATCTGTATAACACTCTGAGGTCTCCTAACACTGTATCCAACCTTTTAAATCTCTTTAACGCAAACACAACCTTAGTAATGCCAAAGTGGCCTCAACATGGAAATGGACAGTAACCAGGTAACAACCAACAGCCCATTTAATAAGACAGTGCACAGACAATTCATGTTTAGAGTTGAGCGACTTTGGTCGGATTGGGTTTCGTGAAACCCGAATGAAACAAAATTTGAGTCGGATGAAGCTGGTCTGACTAGGGCAAAAAAAGTCGGAGATTCGTCCGAAACCCAACCCCAATGCAAGTCAATGGGAAATAAAAGTCAGCATTGAGCGGATGACATTCATCTACTCAATGCTGACTTTTCTTCCCCATTGACTTGCTTTGTGGTCGGGTTTCGGACGAAACTCCGACTTTTTTTGCCCTAGTCGGACCAGTTTCATCCGCCTCAAATTTTGTTTCATTCGGGTTTCACGAAACCGGATCCGACCAAAGTCGCTCAACTCTATTCATGTTGTTTAAAATTCAAAAAACTGTCTAAAATTATTCGTGTTAAGGCCCCGTCACACATAAAGATGCACCAGTGATCCCGACAACGATACGACCTTGTCAGGATCGCTGGTGCATCGCTACATGATCGCTGGTGAGCTGCCAAACAGGCAGCTTCACCAGCGATCAGCACCAGCGAGGATGCTGGTCTCTAAGGTAAATATCGGGTTACTAAGCGGCGTGCGTCACTTAGTTACCCGATGTGTACCTTAGAAACCTGCGTGCTTGCGCCGGGAGCTGCCAGCACGCAGGTATCTAAGGTACACATCGGGTAACTAAGTGACGCGCGCCGCTTATTAACCCGATATTTACCTTAGAGACCAGCTCCCAGCGCCTGCTTAGAGCGCTGGGAGCCTAGCTGATCGTTCAGCTGGCCAGCGGGAGAGCAACGATGAAAAAATGGCCCCGGACGATGCTGCACGATCAGCGATACCTGGCGAGGGGGCCGGTCGCTGATCCCCATCACACACAGCGATCTCGCTGGCGAGAACGCTGTGGCGTCACAAAATCAGTGATCTCGCTGTGTGTGACGAGGCCTTTAGGTTATGCACACATGACGTGATTTTTTTAGACAGAAACTGCAAAAAATTCATGTAATGCACAGCAAAGTCAAAACAACATTGCTGTGCACGTGTTCTGACTTATCAATTCTTCAAGTGTTTCAAAGAAAGAACAAGATCTTTCTTTGGGTGGCTTTGTCTGGAAGCCACTTGCTCTATATATACTTGAAAGTACAGCGCAAAGATGCCAGTGGCGGAGCAAACATTACTGAAAAGACATCAGTGAAGACGCTTTAGGGCTCGCTCACACTGGAGTATAAATCGGACCAGTGCATCGTGAGAAAACATTGTATTGCACTCTGAACAATGTGGTACAATGATTCAGGGCTCAACTGCAAGTTTTTTCCCAGCTTAGATCGGACTGAAAAAAAAAATTGAAGCATGCTGCGATTGGTTCCGAGAATCAGATCTCACTCGCCAATGCAAGTCAATGGGGGCAACAAAAAAATCGCACGGCACACCGACCTTCATGTTCCATATGATTTTTACACACCCATGTCACAGCACCTGACACTTCATCAGCCAAGTACAGTAAATTCACATCCCGAACCGTCAGAATACAATAGATAGAATAGATATATAAAATAGATAGAAATATGTCAGTGAGATATATAATTAGGCAGTGCATATGTAGTTTACTGTACATGTATATAGTGTACATGTATCCGCCGACATCAAGCCCAGGGGTTAGTAATGGAGAGGCGTCTGTCAGACACCCCCATTACTAACCACGTAGTCAAAATAAATAAACACAGCCACAGAAAAAGCCTTTAATTGTAAACAGCTGTCCCCGAAAATTACCCTCTTCTACCAATTATTACCATAAACAAACAGTACACAGGGGTCCACCGCAATCCATAATGTGGATGTTCCACAATAATCTCCAACTCTGCTACATCCGGAGGCTTTGATGAACGGAGACATGAGTAACATTACCTCTTACCACGGCTGTTATAACACACTGAGAGTAGCATGAAATCTAGTGGCAGATACGAGCGGTGACGTCATTAAGGTTACCGCAGGTCACAGCGGGCGTTTCTCACAGTAACCTCCGTGTGAGCCGGCCAGTTGTGAACTGCTGTTACCCTACTGACGTCACCTACTCTATCCTGTTGATTGTCACTTTTTTCTTTCACCATATATTTTCTACAACACAATCTTTTTAACACCAATTATTCAATGCCAGCAATACCATATTACTGATCAATCACACACAGTCTGGGACTGCTGTTGACACCTCTTCTCTCTTTCCCTTTATCAACTGAATCTTTTTACTTCCAGATTACTCCTCTCATCTTCTTCACTGCACTTCAATTCTTGGTTACTTGGAGCTTTTGCAATGCATTTTTTTTTGCTGTAATTTTCCAAAAATGTAGTAAAAACAAGGTGCTTTTACCCTGGTTTGGAAATTTCTTGCAAAAACCACATCAGAAATGCATTGTGTGAACACAGCCTAACATTGCTGTTGCACTGCCTGCCTAGCATTTTGTACTGTATAGGTTATCACAGTCACTCCTATTGGCTGCGCTATACAATGTAATATGACAGCTGCATTTCATTATGGGGAAACCCATGTGGTGGCGCCTAAGGGCATGTCAACCTACTGCTACTGGTGCAATCTTCTGCAGTGTGTATAAAGGCAGTGGGCAATTTTTAGCAATTCTCTCAAATCGAGATGCAAATTGTTCAAATTTGCTGGAACCTGTGAATTTCATAAAATTTGCATAAAAATCAAATCAATTTGATAATTTGTATAATAATCTTACTATACCATTCTGTGCCAGGTGTAATGAACATTAGCGGTACCATGGTACCATGATTAAGACCTACAGTCGAAACGCGTAGGATTATGCTGCTACATGCGTTGTGCTGCTAGTGCTATTTTTGCATTGAACATCACATTTGTTCATATTTTTATGATAATCAATAAAAGTTATTTTTTAAGTGAACAATATTTCCTGTGGACCCTGCTGGAACTCACCTGTTTTCTGATTATCTTTTTTTGGACTATGAGCTCCCGGCATCGACATCAGGGGCTTATGTACAGCATTCTGTAATGCTGTAGATAAGCCCCCGATGTAACCTGAAACATAAAAAAAAAGAGTTAGATTATACTCACAGGGTGGGTGGTCCAGTCTTGGTCCGATGGGTGTTGCGGTCCGGTGCCTACCATCTTGCAGCGATGCCGTCCTCATCTTCCCTTTCTGTCATGGCTCCGGCGCAGGTGCACTGCTCTGCCCTGTTGAGGGCAGAGCAGAATACTACAGTGCACAGGCGCCGGAGCCACGACAGGAAGGGAAGAAGAGGACAGCATCATATGAAGATGGGAGGTGCCGGACCGGACGGTGACACCCATCGGACCGGACTAGACGCCGGGGTGAGTATAATCTAAAGGCCCCGTCACACATAGCCAGATCGTTAGCGAGATCACTGAAATATCCCAGGTTTTGTGACGCAACAGCGACCTTGCCTGCGATCTCGCTACGTGTGACACATAGCGGCAACCGGCCCCCCTGCTGGATATCGCTGATCTTGCTTGAATGTCCTAGGCCATTTTTTGACTGTTGGTGTCCCACTGGCCAGCGCACATCGCTGTGTTTGACGCCGACGAGCGACCTCGTTGGCGACTAAGAACTCAGGGACGCAGGCGTGAGTCGTTAGAATAGCTGCTGTGTGACAAGGTCCCAATGACCGCCGAGGTCGTTATACGGATCGCCGTATCATTGCTGCGTCGTTGAGTAGATCTGCCTGTTTGACAGCTTACTAGCGACCATGTAGCGACGTACCAGCGATCCTTACCAGCTCGTACCGTTGTCGGGATCGCTGGAGCGTCGCTATGTGTAACGGTACCCTAACTCTTTTTTCTTATCTTTCAGGTTACATCGGGGGCTTATCTACAGCATTACAGAATGCTGTAGATAAGCTCCTGATGTCGATGCCGGCAGCTCATAGTCCAAAAAACCAGTGACAGATTCCCTTTAATCTAGACATAAAATCAAGATCTAATCTATTAGTATTACCGTATATTACCGTACTGAGCAGAGGAAAAGCAGGATTTTTATGATATTCACATTGGGAAGTAAAGATGCTCCGTAGACAAAATTAATAAACCAATATGTAATTATATCAATAGTGAAAAGAGACGGTACATGGACTTCCATCGGAGAGTGAAAGGGTGCTCTGAATGGCAGGATTACATCATGTAGCATGTGTAGGTCTAATGAACAAGCAATCTATTTAGCCATGATAAATATAAAGATTAGCTAAAATAAGCTACTTCGTCACCTAGTATAATAAAAGTCATTTACATGGTATTATCAACCTATTAGATCAATGATTGGTTTGAAATGAACTCTTACTGAATGTCAGCATATAATAAATATAATAAGAGTACATTGTACCATTTATTACAGTATGTATGTACAGAGATAATTCTAATAATACCCAGATGATTATCTATATGCGATGTTGCCCCCCCTACTCCCACTCTTTTGGGTTCTAGTCTCTGCTTATAAACAATCTGATGGGAAAGTTCTCTTTTAGTATTGGCACACAATTCCAATCTACAGTAATTTGATACAGAGTAGAATAATGTGTATTACACATGTTCTATGAAAACAACAGAAAACTGTCAAAGGAATGTGTTTGTTAAGACAGTATGTAAAATGTTACACTTAATTTCCATTCCACACATAAATGCGTGCGGAATAAGATTTTTCGATGTTGACACACTGTTGTAAATATTCTACTACACAAAAAGAAAATATCCTTAGCTCACGCTCGTATTTTCCTTGGGGCATGCTGCCTTATATTATTGTTATTTTTATTTTATTTTACAACTGATCTAAGCTGATTGGACAACTGATGCATAAAATTACATCAATTTACTTTTGCTTATTAAATGCATTTCTCATCCCCCCCATTTTCTTTTATGATAGCAGTCTGGCAACCAAAGAATAATAGAATGAAAACCTAATGCAAACAGATATATAGACGTATTTTGCACTAATCCATCGTCCATTAACCCTAACAGAGATCTTTGGGAATAAACTGAAAAACGCCACCTTAATGTACGTTAAGAATGTGAATATCATTTATAGATATCTTTTTCATTGATGAGATAAGATGTCTGGTATTTTTTCTTATTTTTATTTCTAAATGGCAGTCAACATAAAACACTGGATATACCTTCCCAAACTGCAAAATCATAAACAGAGCCAATAAATTAGGTATATAAACAATATATTATCAGTTCAAAGCAATATCTTGAACATTCAGTTATCAAGTGTTGAGAAACAGTATAATTTGTTAAGCTGGCCATAAATATTAGATGTATGTTTATATTAGTCAAACCTGAATTGGAATAACTAGGAAGCAGAAAAAAGTGCAATAGGATTTTATCCAATTAAAAGTTAGATATTAAGAAAGGTGATGCTAACCTAGTCAGGTGGTGTATCCACAACACTGCAAAGAGTATAGAAAACCAGCTGCTGCAGGTCCACACTTCATCAGACCGGAGAAGATACAGGAGGGGGGGAATTGTTGAAATTCTGCGCTGCTGGCAGTTGAATTGGTAAATCCACGTCCACACAAATAGGTTTGCGGCTTTTTATTTTGTCAACGTGTTTTGAAGTATACACACTTCTTCATCAGGACAAAAAACATAGATCAGGGGCCCCAAGCCTCAAAGCATATCCAACTACCATAGGTTTTTTTCCTAATGAGGAAGTGTGTATACTTTGAAACGCGTTGATAAAATAAAAAAACGCAAAGCTATTTGTGAGGACCATTTGTGTGGACCTGGATATACCAATTCAACGACCAACACCGTGGAATTTCCACAATTATCTCCTCCTAAACTTGAAGTGGGACACACCTGTTTAGGGGAACAAGAAGAAAAGCAAAATGCACTCTTATCCATACAATTTCTTTGTGTACATTAGTCTTGCCATATTTCGAAAGCTGATGGCCAAATGCTCATTTGTCCATCAGCAAACTCTCGCAAGCCCACCAACCTACCAGGACTTGGCTCGACCAGGGCTCGTCTGTTTGCAAAGTGGAGGGTAGGCAAAGTCACTGCCAGACAGCTCTGGCATCGTCTTATCTCTGTAAGAACAAAAGGATCTGGTATTAAAATTCAAACTGCCCGACACTTATCTTCCCTGAAATTATCTGTCTGGGGAGACTCAGCATGTCATAAGACTGTCGGGCTGATTATGTCAATATCGGCTGGTTCAGCCCACTTTAGTCTAATGTGTATGACAGTTGTATGACATAATCATGTCTTAGTAACTAAAGAATACATATTTATACATATAAAACACAATGAAAAAGTAATCTGTAAATAAAAATGGCATAGCTGAAAATGTCATTTTGTCCTGCCAAAAAGTAAAAAACAAGCCAAGCCCGCCTCCAGCTCAGTCAGTGGAAAACTAAAAAAGCTGTTGCTGTCAGTATAAGTCCATGCAAAACTTTTTTGTTTTCTGCAACATTGTACTTATTGCGTAAAAGCAGCAAAATATTTTAAAAAAGCTATATAAATGTGGTATCGTTGTAATCGCACTGAGCCAAAGAATAAAGCTGGCTTATCATTTTAACCACATGGTGAAAGGCATAAAAAAGACAACAAAAATTCTTAAGTTGCTGTTTTTTTCAAGTTTTGCCTTACAAAAATCAGAATACAAAGTAATCAAAAAATGTTATGTGCTCAAAAATTGTACCAATAAAAACTCCAACTCATCTGCAAAAAACAAGCCCTCATATGACTCTGGCGACAGAAAACTTGAAAAATTATAGCTATCAAAAAATAAATAAATAACAGCAATTCTTGAACTGCTGTTAATTTGTTCATTCTGCCTCCCAAAAATCGCATCAAAGCTTGGCTCACATTTATCCAGTGCTCTACGCTGAGCACTTACATTGGGGTTTCCCTGTAAATCTCTGAAAATACATGAATCACGCAAAATCCCTAACAACTTTGTCTACAATGAGGAAGATGGGGTTATTTTGGACTCTGTCTTGTCTATGATGCAGCGGTGTCCATCTTTTTAGGTTTCTTTTTAGACGTGCAAAAAGTGGAGCAAGGCACATTTTTGTGCATCTCTGAAAAGACGCATATCACTGAACATAGGCCAAACGGAGTCCAGAGTATCTTTGCGTTCCTTGTTAGGGAATGGATGCGTAAGGATTTTCAGCTGAATAATGTATTTCAGAGATTTAGATGGAAACCCTGACATAAGTGCTCAGTGTATAGCACAGGATAGATGTGATCCAAAATGTTCTGTGCCCCAAAATGCTACCAATAAAAGTTTCAACTCAACCCACAAAAAACAAGATCCCACTTAGGTCTGTCATGTGTTAATAGAAATATAGGGGGTATTCACATTGCTGGTAGCAGAAAGGTTCTGTAAAAGCGACATGGCTCCTACCAAAAGAAATCCAGCAAAATCTGCATGCCCAAATCCAAATGTCCTCCCTTCAAAGCCCCACAGTGTGCCTAAACTGCAGTTAGCATCCACATATTCAGCACTCACTGAATAAGGGCTTTTGCCAGAAATGTGCTGGGATGTATCCCCAGCCTGTATGATCTTTTAATTATTTGAAATAAATTGAGGTTTTTATCTATTTTGGGACTCGCCAAAATTTATTTTCTGTGATAAGACGCAAGTCACGACTATTGGCTGGAGACCCACTATATTGCAAGATGGACTGATTTATACTTTAGGACACGGTGAGGCTATCTTTTTGGTTTATATTCAGCATTACTGTAGCAAACAAAGCCCCCTTAATTTAAGGGTAGATAACTCTAGAAGCACAAGCTGGGCAAAATATAATAGACGTCGTACTATTGTATATTGGTCACTACAATGTATATGAAATTTCAATGGCATATTTACATTTTTAAACTTTGCAACATCCTCTACCTATTTGTTTCTGGAAAGCATCCATGGAGTTAAAATCATCACCACACTCCTAGATGAATTCCAATAAGAGGTCAGGTGAGGAGGGTTTCTACTGTTCTGGCACTCAGAAGCTCTGCAATTGGAGTCCGCAAACTATTCTAGGAAAATATGTCCCACAAAACTCAAATTGCGCTCCTTCCATCCCGAACCCTGCTGTGTGACCAAACACTACTGTACAGCCACATATAGGGTACTGCCACTTTGAGGAGAAATTGTGTAACAACTTTTTGGGCATTTTTACCTATTTCCCTTTTTAAAAATTAAAATATTGGGGCTAAAACAACATTTTAGCTTTAAAAATGTAATTAGTTTTTCTTCACCACCCAATAGTATAACATTTCGTGACACACCTGTGGTGTCACTATGCTCACTGCACCCATATGTGAATTCATTGAAGGGTGTAGTTTGTAAAATGGTGGTCAATTATGGGTTGTTTCTTCTGTCCTGACACCTCAGAGGCTTTGCCAATATGACATGGCACTTGTGGAGACACGTGGGTGTCAGGGGGTGCTTTAGTCCGCTGGTTCAAGACCACATGGACCAGAGATCATCTCGCTGATTGCCCTCTCTCCTTTTAGCATGGGTATAATACTACTCAGACAACACAAGGTGAAGGTAAAATAGTGTGGTAATAATTTATTGTACCACCAACAAACAATGACATGTAGAACAGTCCAGAAAATACCTAAGATGGTGCAAATTACAGATTCTCACCCTTCCGTTGACTTGCCGGGATTAGAGCCACTTCCAGGGCCGACTACCCCCACCACTGGCACCTTGATATTTGGTGTACACCCACAAAGGGGAGGTAAATAGCAACCATTCATCAAGATACAAATATCAATTCAATCTACAAGAAGAGTCAATGATTCACACAATAATCTATGAGTCCGGGCCTACGGAATTTACATCTGGCAAAATTAAGAAGAAATGCTGTGTCATCACAGCACCCACAAACCGTTCCAGCAAAATCTACATTCTAATATAGCACTCCTTTTTTTCTGAGCCTTGCTCTATACCTGAAAAGTGGTTTCTGACCACATATAGGGTACAGGACACTACAGGAGAGATTGCATAACAAATTATGTAGGTTTAAAATTCTCAGTATACCCCTAGACAAATTCCTTAAGGTGTGTAGTTTCCAAAATTGGGCCACTTGTGGGGGGGCTTTTACAGTTTTGGCACCTCAGTGGCTCTTCAAATGCAACACACCGTTTGCCAACTCTGCGATCAAAACGTCAAATAGTGATCCTTCTTAAATATACAGCTAGCAGACAGGGAAGGGATATGGGTGATAAATTAGACATTCTCCTCAGAACAGGCAGATCTCAGTTGATTTCAGCTAGTACCATATCATAGAATCATAGAATCATAGAATCATAGAATCGTAGAGTTGGAAGGGACCTCCTGGGCCATCTGGTCCAACCCCCTGCTCAAAGCAGGATTCGCTAAATCATCCCAGTCAGATGTCTGTCCAGCCTCTGTTTGAAGACTTCCATTGAAGGAGAACTCACCACTTCTCGTGGCAGCTTGTTCCACTCATTGATCACTCTAACTGTCAAAAAGTTTTTTCTAATATCTAATCTGTGTCTCCTCCCATTCAGTTTCATCCCATTGCTTCTAGTCTTTCCTTGTGCAAATGAGAATAAAGTTGATCCTTCTACAATGTGACAGCCCTTTAGATATTTGTAGACAGCTATTAAGTCTCCTCTCAGTCTTCTCTTTTGCAAACTAAACATTCCCAAATCCTGCAACCTTTCCTCATAAGACAGGGTTTGCAGACCGGTCACCATTCTGGTCGCTCTTTTCTGAACTTGCTCCAGTTTGTTGATGTCTTTTTTAAAATGTGGTGCCCAAAACTGGACACAATATTCCAGATGAGGTCTGACCAAAGAGGAGTAGAGGGAAATAATGACTTCACGTGATCTAGACTGTATGCTTCTGTTAATACATCCTAGAATTGCATTTGCCTTTTTTGCTGCTGCATCACACTGTTGACTCATATTTAGTCTGTGATCTATTAGTATACCCAAGTCTTTTTCACATGTGCTGTTGCTTAGCCCTATTCCTCCCATTCTGTATATGCTTTTTTCAATTTTATTGCCCAGATGTAGTACTTTGCATTTTTCCCTGTTAAAAACCATTCTGTTAGTTGCTGCCCACTTCTCCAGTTTATTTATATCTTTTTGAATCCTCTCTCTCTCTTCTCTAGTATTAGCTATCCCTCCTAGCTTTGTGTCATCAGCAAATGTAATCAGTTTACCCGCAATTCCTTCATCTAAATCATTGATAAAGGTGTTGAACAATACAGGGCCCAGGACAGAGCCCTGTGGTACCCCACTTGAGACATTCTTCCAACTGGATGTGCAGCCATTTACGACCACTCTTTGGGTCCGATCACTAAGCCAGTTATGAATCCACCTAACAGTTGCCTTGTCCATTCCATACTTAGTCATTTTTTCAATAAGGATTGTATGAGATACTTTGTCAAATGCTTTGCTGAAGTCAAGATATACTATATCTACTTTCCTTGATCCACCCAATCAGTGATTCCATCATAGAAGGAAATTAAGTTAGTCTGACATGACTTATTAGTTACAAACCCATGCTGACTCTGTTTAATCACTTCATTCTTATCCAGGTGCTGACATACATGTTGTTTAATAATTTGTTCAAAGATCTTTCCTGGTATAGAAGTCAGACTCACCGGCCTATAGTTGCCTGGGTCCACCTTCTTCCCCTTTTTGAAGATAGGAACAACATTTGCTCTTCTCCAGTCTTCTGGGACTTCTCCTGTTCTCCAAGAATTTTCAAAGATTATGCAGAGGGGTTCAAAAATTTCTTCTGCTATCTCCTTCAGTACTCTGGGGTGTAATTCATCTGGACCTGGAGACTTGAATTCATTTAGGTTAGCTAAGTGTTTCCTCACTATCTTTCTGTTTATAGATATCCTGGATTCTTCTATACCCTTAATAGGACAGTGAAGAACAGTTGATGTTACGTTTCCTTTCTGAGAGAAAACAGATGCAAAATAGGAATTTAAAAGTTCGGCCTTCTCAACATCCTGTCTTACCATTTCATCATTTTCATCCTGTAAAAATCCTATAGCATCTTTGACTTTTCTTTTACTTTTGACATATCCCCAAAATCCTTTATTATTGCTTTTGACATCTCTTGCAAGCCTCAATTCATTTTCAGCTTTAGATAATCTGATTTGTGCCCTGCAGGTTCTGCAGACAGCATTATATTCTTCTTTAGATATGCCTCCCTCTTTCCATTTTATAAACATTTTTTTCTTCCTTTTTAGCATGTGCTTAAGTTCTGTGTTCATCCATCCTGGTTTCCTTAAATGCTTCCTATTCTTCCCTCTTTTCGGAATTGTTAACAATCCCAAGACCATTCCACTCTGCGTAAGGAATGGTCTTGGGATGCTAAAAGCTCTGGCCCGGCGAGATGGATAAAATATATGGAGGGTTTGGAGGTTGGCGATATATTAGAAGCTACTTGGGCACAAAGGAAAGTTATTCCATATAACAGCTATACTGGTATGGCTTTACTATTATTGCATAGGGCTTATATTACCCCATATGTTCAATCCAGAATGTCTCCCACGAATTCTTATCAATGTATAAAATGTGGTTTACATAATACTGATATTTTTCACCATATGTGGAGGTGTATTACAATTCAAAAATTATGTCATGATATTCACTCTGAATTGCCACAATTGAGTGAGATTGAATTCCCTCTTACTCCACAATGGGCAATTTTTAATGTCTTGAAGGAGACTCAAAGAGCATTACCTAAACACATCAGGGCCATGTTGGTGATTTGGGCCTCAGCGGTAAGGAAAAGTATATTACATCAATGGTTAAACTCAAATGTTCCGTCAAAAGCATTGATATTAAAAAAAATTCATTTTCTGTCTAAAATGGACTGGTTAGAGACTTTGAACAACAAAGAAAAGTTAAAGGAGAAATTCTTTACTAGATGGTCATTCTTTATTCCTTCTTTAGACACAGACTAAGAAAAGACTTAAGAAGCAATTTGAAGGCACCAATTGGTATTTACCACAAAGTATTGGAGGACACGCACCAATTTGAGGAAACTTTTCAAATGTTGACACTCGCAGGGAAGGGAGGGGGAGGGATAAGGGAAAGGGCGGGATTACTGTTCAATGTCATGAGCATTCTATAACTGTATATGCCTTTTTCTTTCATGTTAAATTTAATAAAAATAGTTTTTTAAAATAGTGATCCTTCCCTTTCAAGCCCTGTCATGAACCCAAACAGTTGTTTTCCCTCACATATGTGTATATTGTGCTCAGGAAAAATTGCTCAACAAATTGAGTGGTCCATTTTCTCTTGTTACCTTTTTCAAAATGATAAAATTAGAGCTAAATCAAAATTTTAGTGAAAAAGACATAATTTTTCATTATTTCCTTCAACTTTTCTATTACTCCTCTAAAGCACCTGAATAGTGAACAAACATCTTGAATGCAGTTTCGAATTCCATGAGGAGTCCCATTTTTACAATGTAGACTTGTCTAGGGGTTCTTTGGGGGGGTTCTGACATATAATGCCCTCAAAATCACTTCAAAAGTGGTCCTTAAAAAATAGTGTTTGTAAATTTCATTGGAAAAATTGCTGGTATACTTTTAACCCTTCTAACTTCCTAACTAAAAAATTAATAAAAAAAATAATGCTGACATAAAGTAGACAAGTGGTACATGTTATTTATTTATTATTTTGTGTGGTATGATTATTTGTTTTGAGGGCATAACAATGAAAAGTTTAAAAATTGTGAATTTTTCTATATTTTTGTTACATTTTCAATATATTCATAAAAAATGCAAATAATATAAATCTAAATTTATCATTTATTTAACTTTCATGAAGTATAATGTGTCATGACAAAACATTCTCAGAATCACTGGGATATGTTAAAGCATTCCAGAGTTATTACCTCATAATGTAACACTGAATGCCAACAAACCAAAAAAGGGTGATAATAAGTCTCATAAAACAATAATAATAATACATTTTATTTCTATAGCGCCGACATATTCCGCAGCACTTTACATTTCAGAGGGGACATGTACAGACGATAGACATTACAGCATAACAATAATCACATAGATCATAACAGATACCAAGCGGAATGAGGGCCCTGCTCGCAAGCTTACAATCTATGAAGAAAAAGGTAGACATGAAAGGTGGGTGGTAACAATTGCTCTGATTGTATGGACCAGCCATAATGTTAAGTGTGTAACAGTACAGACACAGAGGGCTAATGGATGCATAAAGCATGTGGGAACATGATGCAGGGAACCTGGTTATGGTAAAACTTTTGGCTGTGCCACACAGGGATAGATTAGGTTAATGTGTTGAGGCAGTAGGCCAGTCTGAATAAATGCCTTTTCAGGGCACGCTTAAAATTGTGGCGATTGGGGACTAAGTGCATTCCAAAGAATTGGTTCAGCAGGTGTAAAGTCTTGGAGACGGGAGTGGGAGGTTCTGATTATTGAGGATGCTAACCTCAGGTCATCAGCAGAATGAAGGGCGCGGGTAGGGTGGTATACTGAAACAAGGGAGGAGATGTAGGGTGGTGCTGAGCCATGGAGGGCTTTGTGGGTGAGGGTAATAAGTTTATACTGAATTCTGGAGTGGATGGGTAGCCAGTGTAATGACTGGCACAAGGTAGATGCATTGGTGTAACGATTGGTGAGGAATATGATCCTGGCTGCAGCATTCAAGACAGATTGGAGAGGGGAGAGTTTGGTAAGAGGGAGACCGATTAGAAGAGAGTTACAATAGTCGAGACGAGAATGAATAAGAGAAACAGTAATAGTTTTTGCGGAGTCAAAAGTAAGAAAAGGTCGAATTCTAGAAATGTTTTTGAGGTGCAGATAACAAGAGCGAGCCAGTGATCACATGTGGGGGGCAAAGGAAAGCTCAGAGTCAAGTATGACCCCAAGACAGCGGATATGTTGCTGGGGAGTAATAGTGAAACCACACATGGAAATGGCAATGTCGGGTATAGGTACATTAGTAGTGGGAGGAAACACAAAGAGTTCAGTCTTTGACAGGTTCAGTTTCAGATATAGTGAGGACATGATGCTAGACACAGCGTTTGACAATTTTCCATACAGACACCGTATAGCGGTGTACGCTCCTCACACACTACCGTGTACTGACTGGTATCATGGACAAATACAAGCTATCTGTGTGTGACTCTGGAAAAACAAACCGAAGAGATTTTCCATTTTTCCAGACCTACACCTTATAGAGCTGTCCGCTTTTCAAACAGTTTCGTATATCTGCTGTTTGATTATGGTCAAAACTGTTGTGAACTCATTTTCTGGTCTGCCTCTGGTTTCTGGTGAGGGAACTGTTTGTGCTGACAGAGGAGTTGTGAGTTCTCTTTCCGGGCACCCTCTGGTGGTGGCAGGAGGTAATGAAGCTGATCTAATTAACAGAGACCTACCACCTGTTAATGAGGATGAGGATTGGACATCTGGAGTCTCAGACTGGATTTAAGACAGCCGACTCCCTATTCCCATGCTGGTGATTCTTTCCTGCCTCCTGAGGTCTTAGTTTACAGTTCAGTTCCTGCCTTCTCAAGCTAAGTGTTCTCTGCTAATGTTCACATTGGTTTTGATTTGGTCTATTCAGTTTTTTGTGTGGTCAGCCAGCCCCGGCTGGGGCTGTGCTGAATTTCCATTCTTGTGTCACTGTGTGTACCAGTTTGATTTTTTGTCCCTTATTGGATTGGCCTCTTTGTTGCTCTGTTCTCAGAGTATGCCAGAGTGCTGATATAGTGGGAGAAGTCTAGAGACTTCAGGGGTTTTTTTGCTATCAGAAGTGTTGGACATTTTTGCAGGGCTTTTTGGGGTGATTGCAGACAGTATCTTTCCTTTCCTGTGCTTTATAGTTAGTTTGGGCCCCATCATTTGCTCAGCCTATTTTCCTACCTGTGTTCATGTTTTCATCTTGTCTCACCGTCAATACATGTGTGGGGGCTGTCTATTCCTTTGGGGTCTGCTCTGGGGCAGTTTAGATTTCCCCTTTTCTTGCTTTAGGCTTATTTAGTCCTCCGGCTGTGACGAGGCGTCTAGAATCATCGTAGTTACGCTCCACGGCTGCTGTTAGTTGTGTGGTTAGGATCAGGGGTCTGCAATCCGCGTAGTTACCAACCTCTCTGGTTTTCTGTGACTTAGCTTGGTTTTGATTTCCTCCTCGGTAACCCAATCATAACACAAAACTATACAGAGACAGCGTGTGACACTCTGTACAGAAATAGATGGAGATTGACAATTTTCCATACAGACACCGTATAGAGCTGTCCGATTCTCAAACAGTATTGTATATCTGCCGATCGCATTACAGTCACATCTATACAGAGTCAATGTCTGTATGTGACACTCCGTAAATACATATACAGAGATTGTTAGTTACACAAAAAACGTATACAGCTGTACACTTCTGATACAGTTCCGTATATCTGCTTGTTGGATTACGGTCAAATACATACTGGGAGATAGTCAGTGACTAACAAAATATATATGTAGATTTAATTTTTTTAATACACCTTACACAGCTGGACGCTCCTCATACAGTACCATCTCTCTGCTGGTATTTTTGGTACATTTTCCCAAACATGAGGAAGTATGGTGGAAGAGGCCACGGACGTGGGCAGGGGGGCGCAGCTGGTACTGATGGTGGTGGTGCATCGGTTGGTTCTGGCAAAAGCACAATAGCAGCTAAGGCAGGAGGTGTTGAGCCTGCGTCATCGTCTGGCCCAAGAAGGCCTGTAAGGTTTCCTTTTCTTGGAGTAGGAAAACCGCTTTTAAAGCCGGAGCATCAGGAACAGGTTTTGGCGTACATTGCCGAAACAGCCACCAGCTCTATTGCCTCCTCTTCTGAACGTTCGAAACCTGCAAGCACAGAGTCGTCAGTGCAGGGTTCTGGTCAGGAAAAACACCTTTCCTTGTGTCCTTCGCCCCCACCAAAAGTTAAGGATGCAGCAGCCCACATTTCAGATTACTCTATGGAGCTCTTTTCACATACCATGCCTGGGTTATCCAGTCAAATCCTGAATTCCCCAGCCCAAAATGAATCTGTCATGGAGTGCACTGATGCACAGCCACTGCTAGATGATTCTGCTGGTACATTGACCCAGAGCACTACATTGCCCTTGCAGTCTACTGAGCCAGAATCTGACCCTGATGAAACTCAGGTGCCCCTTCCCGCATACTATGCCACCTTACACAGAGGAAGGTAAAGAGGAAGGTGCAGATGACGTTGAAGAGGAGGTGATGGGTGACTCAGTTCTTGACCCGGATTGGCATCCATTGGGGGAGGAGAGTGGCGCTGGCAATAGTTCAGATAAGTAGAAGGATCCACAGCAGGCATTGACATCGCAGCAGCGGTTATCTGGCAGGCCCGTAGCTGTCCAAAAACGTGGACCAAAAAATAAAAGAGTAGCAGGACAGCTTAGCCAGACGGTCAACTTAGCACAGCGTGCAAGGCCAGAAAATATATACCATAGTAGGAAGAGTGCAGTGTGGCACTTCTTTGTCCAAAATGCTACTGATGAGGCAAAGGTTACCTGTAAGAAGTGCGGAAGGACCTTTAGCCGAGGTAAACAACTCAGAAATTTGAATACCAGTTGCATGCTTAGACATGTAATCAACATGCACTTGCAAGCGTGGAAGGACTACAAAACCTCAGGTAGCACATGTGCACCTGCTCCGACTGAAGGTAGCCAGCAATGCTCCATCGCTTTCCCCACCGCCACCATTAAGCACACCACCAGCACTAAATGTTGAGGTATCATCGCAAGGCCAAAGCACTCAGGGAATCTCAATGGTTTTGCAACACAACACTGAATCTAGGCCATCGCCACCAATACATCACCAACCCCCTCTCACTCCGTCCGGTCCACCACTATTTCCCCCATATGCAGCTCTCCAGTCCAGCTCACCCTATCAGACACTCTGAATAGGACAAGAAAGTACTCACCCTCTCATCCGCGAACACTGTGTTTGAACGTCTACATTGCCAAACCAATCTTATTAGAGATGATGCCCTACTGTTTGGCTGAAAGCGAAGCTTTCCGCGAGCTCATGGCCTACGCAGTCCCACGCTATGACCTACCCAGTCGGCACTTCTTTTCTCAAAAAGCCATCCCAGCCCTCCATCTGCATGTGAAAGACCGCATTGTACATGCACTCAAGCAATCAGTGAGTGGAAAAGTGCACCTCACAACAGATGCATGGTCCAGTAGACATGGCCAGGGCCGTTACGTGTCCATCACTGCGCACTGGGTTAATGTGGTGGATGCAGGCTCCACAGGGGACAGTGGCGGTGGAACAGTGCTGCCTAGCCCACGGTATAGGAAACAGTTGGCTGTAGGCCTTTGGCCCTCCTCCTCCTCCATAAGCGAAAGCTCGTCCACAGAGCGCAGTCGCACGAGCACTCCATCAGCAGCTGGCAGTGTTGCACACGAGGTGTCCCACTATCGAACAGCTAGTGGTAAGCATCATCAGGCTGTGTTAAAGATGATGTCTTTGGGCAACAACAGACACACCGTGGAGGTACTGGCTGACTACTTGCAGCGACAAACTGAGTCATGGCTGGGCACTCTACATCTTGACCCAGGCAAGGTAGTCAGTGATAATGGCCGTAATTTTGTGGCAGCCATAGCCCGTGCAAAACTCACACACTTACCGTACCTGGCTCACACTTTGAACCTGGTGGTGCAGTGCTTCCTTAATAATTATCCAGAGTTAACATCCCTGCTCCATAAGGTGCGAAGACAGTGCTCGCACATCCGTCTCTCAAACGTCCACTCCACTCGTATGCAGAAGCTGCAGTGATTGCTCCACCTCCCCAAGCACCGCCTAATCATAGACGTTGCAACAAGGTGGAACTCCACCCTGCACATGGTTGAGAGGCTGTGCGAACAGAGGCAGGCTGTAATGCATTTGTGGGAGGATACACGGGCAGGCAGTTTGAGGGAATGCATGGAATTGTCGGGTGTGCAGTGGTCAAAGCTGAAAGACCTCTGTAAAGTCCTTCAGTGTTTTGAGGAATGCACACGGCTGGTAGGCGCAGATGACGCTATCGTAAGCATGAGCATCCCACATATGCGTCTGCTTATGCAAAGTTTGATGCACATTAAGGATCTGGCATTTGCAGCGGAGGAGGAACAGGAGGAGGAGGAGGGAAGCCATTGTCTGGTCAGGGAACTGTCCTGGATGAGATGGAGGAAGAAGAGGAAGAGGAGGAGGAGGGGGATTATTATTTTGGGCAGGACGATGCTTCTTAGGGGGCAAGAGAAAATGTTGGCGTTCCAAGGTCAGGTACAGTGTTTGTGCGTGACTGTAGGCATGTGGATTTGCCAGAAAGTGCTCCTTCACCCAGCAGTGGCAGTGCATTATTGACACCTGGAACATTGGCCCACATGTGCGATTATGCCTTGAGGATCCTAAAGAGGGACACCCACATTGCAAAAATGATGAAGGATGACGACTACTGGCTGGCCAGCATCCTCGATCCACACTGCAAAGGCAAATTACACAACATCATGCCACAGAAGAACCTAGAGATAATATTGGCTAACAAGCAAGCAACTCTGGTAAACCATTTGTTTGAGGCTTTCCTAGCACACAGTAGCGGTGCTGGTTCTCCCACGAGCCGTAGTGGGCACAAAGGAAGAGGTGTTAATGGTGCACACAGCCGAAGTGGCATTGGAGACAGGGGTTTAATGACCAACTTGTGGAATGATTTCTCACGTACCGCTCACACGACTGCTAATACTGCATCGATTACAAGTGACAGGAGACAGCAGTTGTCAACTATGGTTACAAACTACTTCTCATATCGATGTTCTCCCTCACAGGTCATTCCCCTTTGACTATTGGGCCTCTAAACTGGACACCTGGCCTGAACTGGCACACTATGCCTTACAGGAGCTCTCTTGCCCTGCTGCTAGTGTGTTATCTGAAAGAGTCTTCAGTGCTGCTGGATCAATCCCGACAGAAAAAAGGACCCATCTGTCGACCCAAAATGTTGATTATCTAACCTTCATTAAAATGAACCATGCATGGGTTTCAAAGGATTTTGTCCCACCTTCCCCTGATGCAAAATGGACATATAATGGATCCCTATGACAGGTTAAAACCCAAACGAAAGAATAGATATATATATATATATATATACTGTATATATGTATATATATATATATATATATACTGTATATATACATGTCATTGAGACACATATATATATATATTTATATTTCATAGAGTTATACATAGCAGAATAGCCACAAAATCAATTGCCGGCTTATGTAAAATCATTCTATAACCTGACATGAAATGACACATGGTTTACATACAGTAAACCATTTCATTTCATGTATTTTCTTTATATGTCCCTAATGTGCCTATGTGACTAATAATTAGATTATGATTTGTGTGTAAAATTTGGGATGTCTAGGTGTTGAATAAAGGGGTTAATTTGTTAGAAAAAAATGTGTGGGCATCCGCGGCAATATCACAACCAGAGAGGTAAAGCAGGTGAGTGAAGGCAGATTTTAATAGCCTTGAGAGAGACCATTGCTTTTGGCCCTCCTGGCTACAAAAATCTGCCCCCAGACACCCCAGAAAAGGCGCATCTATAAGATATGCCTTTTATGGTACTTATCCTCTCTATTCCCATTACCCTGTAGTGGTGGCTAATGGGTTAATATTAACCCCTTTCTGTCATGTGACGTACTATCCCGTCCATGTGCCCTGGGACTTAATTCCCAGGGATGGGATAGTACGTCACAGCGATCAGCGGAGCCCACGTGGTGAGCTCCACTGATCGCGGCCGGGTGTCAGCTGATTATCACAGCTGACACCCGGCACAATGTGTCAGGGGTGGTCACGGACCGCCCCCGACATGTTAAACCCTTGCACACAGCAATCAAACACGATCGCAGTGTACCGGGGGTTAAAGGGAAGCATCGGCAGGGAGGGGGCTCCCTTCGTGCTTCCCTGAGCCCCCCACAGCAGCGCAATGTGCAGCGCTGCTGCGGGGGGCTCCTTCCCTGCAGGTGCCCGAATCCAAGATGGCGATGGGGACCTTCGGGGGCCTGCAGGGAGCTGGCTTCCTCAGTGCCTGCAAAACGCAGGCATGAGGAAAGCCTGTGCAGTGCCTGTGACAGATCGCTGATCTGTCACAGTGATCTGTGATGTGACAGATCAGCGATCTGTCACATGACAGCTATGCCCCCCCTGGGACAATGTAATAAAGTTTAAAAAAAAAAATGAACCCCTTAAAAAATAAAAATAAAAAACTATGCAAAAAATAATGATTTATTATCATACCGCCAAACAAAAAGTGCAATAACGCGCGATCAAAAAGACGCATATAAATATCCATGGTACCGCTGAAAATGTCATCTTGTCCCGCAAAAAACGAGCCATGATATAGCATCATCAGCAAAAAAATAAAAACGTTATAGCTCGCAGAATAAAGCGATGCAAAAATAATTATTTTTTATATAAAATTGTTTTCATTGCATAAAAGCGCCAAAACATAACAAAACGACCTAAATGAGGTATCGCTGTAACCGTACTGACCCAAAGAATAAAACCACTTTATCAATTTTACCACAGGCAGATCGGTGTAAACGCACCCCCCAAAAGAAATTCATGAAACGCTGGTTTTTGTTCATTCTACGTCCCAAAAATTGGAATAAAAAGCGATCAAAAGATGTCACGTGCCCGAAAATTATACCAATAAAAAGTCAACTCGTCACGCAAAAAATAAGACCTAACATGACTCGGTGGGTCAAAATATGGAAAAATTATAGCTCTCAATATGTGGTGATGCAAAAACTATTTTAAAATAAAAAGCGTCTTTTAGCGTATGACAGCTGCCAAAAATAAAAACCCGCTATAAATAATAACTCAAACCCCCCATTATCACCCACTTAGTTAGGGAAAAATAATAAAATTAAAAGAAAATGTATTTATTTCCATTTTCCCATTACGGTTAGGGTTAGGGCTAGGGTTAGGGCTGAGATTAGGGTTAGGGGTGTGTTGGGGTTAGGGTTGGAGTAATAATTGGGGGGTTTCCACTGTTTTGGCACATCAGGTGCTCTCCAAACACAACATGGCATCTGATCTCAATTCCAGCCAATTCTGCGTTAAAAAAAAACAAACGGCGCTCCTTCCCTTCAAAGCTCTGCCATGCGCCCAAACAGTGTTTTACCCCCACATATAGGGTATCAGCCTACTCAGGACAAATTTCAAAACAACTTTTGGGCTCCTGTTACCCTTAGGAAGATAAAAAATTGGGGGCAAAAATATCATTTTTGTGGAAAAAAATGATTTTTTTATTTTAAGTTATAAACTTCTGTGAAGCACTTGGGGATTCAAAGTGCTTACCACACATCTAGATAAGTTCCGTGGGGGGTCTAGTTTCCAAAATGGGTCACTTGTGGGGAGTTTCAATAGTTTAGGTACATCAGGGGCTCTCCAAACGCACATGACACCCGCAGACCATTCCATCAAAGTCTGCATTCCAAAACGTCACTACTAGAGTTGAGCGAAACGAGTCGAAAAAATTCAAAAGTCGCCGACTTTTGGCAAAGTCGGGTTTCATGAAACGAAACCCGACCCTAGGATGAGGTCGGCCACGAGGTCGGCGACTTACGCGCCAAAGTCGCGTTTCAAAAGTTTGTTTTGCGCTCTTTTTCAGTCAATCAGGATCCACGGACACTGTGGGCAACGTGATGTCATAGGCACGGGTCACCACCATCTTTCAGAAGGGCATGCAAGTGATTGGCTTGCTTTGGTGGGCGTCACAGGGGGTATAAAAGGGCGTGCACGCCGACCGCCATTTTACTTCTGCCGATCTTAGTATAGGGAGAGGTTGCTGCTGATTCTGTAGGGAGAGCGTTAGGCAGGGAAGAAGACAAAAAAACTGCTTCTGCTGCTAGCGATTTGGCCTGCACAACACACCAGTCACTGTGTGTGCAGTGCAAGGGGAGGCTATATAGTGGTGTATCAGTGGTGTTGGTTGTTGGGCTTCCTTCTAAGGCTTCCTGACATTCCTGCATTGCTGTTTACCCACTGCTCCGCAAACTGCTTTTTTAAGAGCAATCCCAATTTTTTTTTTTTGTCCTGCTGAGAAGACAAAAAAACTGCTTCTGCTGCTAGCAATTTGGCCTGCACAACACACCAGTCACTGTGTGTGCAGTGCAAGGGGAGGCTATATAGTGGTGTATCAGTGGTGTTGGTTGTTGGGCTGCCTTCTAAGGCTTCCTGACATTCCTGCATTGCTGTTTACCCACTGCTCCGCAAACTGCTTTTTTAAAAGCAATCCAATCTCCCTTATCCTCTAGTCACTTTTGTCACAGCTGTGCCATCGAGCCTGTCACATAGCGCTCAGATATTCATTGGGCCTCACACAATCCAAAAGTGTCCAGTGTCCAAAAGTGTGTGCAGAGATTCAAAATCTCCCTTATCCTCTAGTCACTTTGGTCACAGCTGTGCCATCGAGCCTGTCACATAGCGCTCAGATATCAGTGGGCCTCACACAATCCAAAAGTGTCCATCCAGTGTCCAAAAGTGTGTGCAGAGATTCAAAATCTCCCTTATCCTCTAGTCACTTTGGTCACAGCTGTGCCATCGAGCCTGTCACATAGCGCTCAGAAATCAGTGGGCCTCACACAATCCAAAAGTGTCCAGTGTCCAAAAGTGTGTGCAGAGATTCAAAATCTCCCTTATCCTCTAGTCACTTTGGTCACAGCTGTGCCATCGAGCCTGTCACATAGCGCTCAGATATCAGTGGGCGTCACACAATCCAAAAGTGTCCATCCAGTGTCCAAAAGTGTGTGCAGAGATTCAAAATCTCCCTTATCCTCTAGTCACTTTGGTCACAGCTGTGCCATCGAGCCTGTCACATAGCGCTCAGATATTCATTGGGCCTCACACAATCCAAAAGTGTCCATCCAGTGTCCAAAAGTGTGTGCAGAGATTCAAAATCTCCCTTATCCTCTAGTCACTTTTGTCACAGCTGTGCCATCGAGCCTGTCACATAGCGCTCAGATATTCATTGGGCCTCACACAATCCAAAAGTGTCCAGTGTCCAAAAGTGTGTGCAGAGATTCAAAATCTCCCTTATCCTCTAGTCACTTTGGTCACAGCTGTGCCATCGAGCCTGTCACATAGCGCTCAGATATCAGTGGGCCTCACACAATCCAAAAGTGTCCATCCAGTGTCCAAAAGTGTGTGCAGAGATTCAAAATCTCCCTTATTGTCACGCTCACCGCCGGCTCCACACTCGCCGCTCCCGCCGCGTCCTCGGCTCTTGCTGCCGCCTCTCGCCGCGCTGGGTGCGCCCGCCGCCTCCGGCGTGCTCCCGTGGCGGGCGCGCGCTCACCTGCACGCCTGTCCTCCACCCCGCGCTCTGTCCCGGCGTTCGGCCCGGGGCGCATGCGCACCCTGCGCTCCAGGTCCCACTACAGGCCAAGCCAGGCCTTCTCCCCGCCCTTCTGACCCTGCTGACCTGACCCGGAAACTCCTGCCTCTATAAGAGGCAGCCTCTTCCTCCAGCTCACCGCCTGATCGTCACTTCCTCTCTCTGTGACTCTGGCTCCAGCCTGCCTGCCTTTTTCCCTGCTGCTCTTACCCTTTCCTCGTGCTTCCTGTCTAACCGTTCCTTGTGTTCCTCCCAGTGCCCGCCATCTCGTCTCCGTGTTCAGCCTGTGCCCTGCGTCTGACCCGTGTCTTGCCGTTCCAGCCTTGCCTGCCTGTATCCTTCAGCCTCCGTTCCTGGCCTCCAGTCCTGCCAGTTCCAGTCCTGCTCATCCTTCCGCCTGCCCGCTGCACCCTCTACTGTGCACCTCCGTCCTCGGGTACCAGCTGCCGTGGTGAGTAGTTTCCCCTGGGCCTGTCCCAAACGCTCCCTGTATAGGGGGTGGTCCACCTGGTCCGCTCGCCCAGGGGAAGTTCGCTTGCCGCGGTCCAGTGGGTTCACCCTTGGGAATCCTTACAGAACGATCAGGCCATGGACCCCGCTGGTACTTCTACCCCGACCCAAAAGGAACTTCTGTTCCTGCGGGAGAATCAAGCGAGGATCATGTCGTTCCTCAAATCCATGGAGTCTCGTCTCTCGTCACTACAGGCCTCGGATCCAGGGAGTACCACCCAGATCGCCGGCCTCCAACAGGAGCTAGCCCAGCAGCGCGACACTCAGGCTCATATCCTGAACTACATGGCCTCGGTGGACAACCGCCTGCTGGCCCTCCAGACCGCGGCCGCAGCCCCGGCACAGCCTGCGGTTCCGCTCCCCTCCCCTCGGCTGGCTAAACCCCCGCGTTATAGTGGCGACCCCAAGATGTGTAGAGGGTTTTTAAATCAATGCCAGCTACATTTTGAGTTGCTGCCACATCAGTACCCCACTGACCGTGCCAAGGTGGCCTTCATCGTGTCCCACTTAGAAGGAGAGGCTCTAGCGTGGGTTAACCCCCTCTGGGAGAGAGACGATTCCGTGGTCACTCAACTTTCCTTTTTTCTAGACACTTTTCGTAAGGTGTTTGATGAACCCGGTCGCCTTGCCTCCGCTACCGAGGCACTGTTCAATCTGCATCAGGGCACGCTTTCAGTAGGTCAGTACGCCATTCGGTTTCGCACCCTGTCCTCAGAGTTGGGTTGGAACAATGAGGCCTTGGTGGGAGCCTTTTGGCGGGGCCTTTCGGGGCGAATCAAGGACGAGCTGGCGGGGCGGGATACCCCCACCTCCTTGGAGGATTTAATCTCTTTGGCCACCCGCATCGACCTCCGCTTTCAAGAACGTTCCCGAGAGCTCGCTAGGGACAGGAGACCTCTCCGCGCTCCTCCGGCCGCTCGGAGTCCACCTCGAGCCCGCTCGACTCCAGCCTCCACGCTCCCGCTACCGGAACCCATGCAAGTGGATCGCCTCAAACCGGTGGAGGAGCGTCGGAGAGAGAGGGTCGAACAGGGGCTCCGTTTCTACTGTGGGAGTGCGTCCCACTTTCTTCGTGCCTGCCCCACTCGTCCGGGAAACGCCTCCGCCTAGGACAGGTAAGAGAGGTCTTCCTAGGTAATTTTGACTCCTCTCTACCCTTGACCCTATCTGTCCTTTTGCACCTGGATTCTAAACGTTTTTCTGAATGGGCCTATATAGATTCTGGGGCGGCCGGTAACTTCATCCAACTTGAGGCGGTTAGGAGACTTGGAATTCCTGTCAGATCCCTGGAGACCCCTCGGCAGATTGCTTCGGTCGACGGTCAACCCCTGCGGGAGTCCGTTACTCAGGTTACCGAAGAGGTGGAGCTTCAGGTCGGAGCCTTACACCGGGAGAAGATAGTATTCTATGTGCTGCCTTCTTTGTCCCATGCCATCCTTCTGGGACTTCCCTGGCTAAGGACCCACGAGCCTATCCTGGATTGGCGCTCTGGTGACGTTCTGCGATGGGGTCGACTTTGTCAAGATAAGTGCTTACTCCCTGTACAGCCGCCGAAATTTCCACGTCCTACGTCGATGTCTACCGAATTACCCTCCGCCTACTGGGCCTTTTTGGATGTCTTCGACAAGAAGGAAGCAGAGGTCCTGCCCCCGCATCGTCCATATGACTGCCCCATCGATCTGCTCCCCGGTTCTACGCCGCCTCGTGGTCGCATCTACCCGCTGTCTCCCTCCGAGACCCAGGCCATGTCCGAATACGTTCAGGAAAACTTGGCCAAAGGCTTTATTCGTAAGTCTTCCTCTCCTGCAGGCGCTGGGTTCTTTTTTGTCAAGAAGAAGGATGGGTCCCTGCGTCCCTGTATTGATTATAGAGGGCTCAACGTTATCACCATCAAGAATAAATATCCTCTGCCCCTCATCCCGGAGTTATTTGACCGTCTACGGGGTGCACGGATCTTCACTAAATTGGATCTTCGAGGGGCCTACAATCTGGTCCGGATCCGCTCCAGTGACGAATGGAAGACCGCCTTCAACACTCGTGACGGCCATTATGAATACCTCATTATGCCCTTCGGCCTATGCAATGCCCCCGCAGTGTTCCAAGAATTTGTCAATGACATTTTCCGAGATCTTCTTTACTCCTGCGTGGTGGTTTACTTGGACGACATTCTGGTGTTTTCTCCTGATTTGTCCACACATCGAAAAGACGTGCGTCAAGTTTTACTTCGGTTGAGAACACATCGTCTCTACGCCAAGCTGGAAAAATGCGCCTTCGAACAGTCGTCTCTGCCGTTCTTGGGTTATATCATTTCCGATTCTGGCTTGCGCATGGATCCGGGAAAAGTGTCTGCGGTACTCAACTGGCCGCGTCCTCAGGGAATTAAGGCTATCCAACGGTTCCTGGGTTTCGCCAACTATTACCGGCAGTTTATTCCGCACTTTTCCTCTCTGACTGCTCCCATCTCTGCTCTGATCCGAAAGGGAGCCGATCCTCACCACTGGCCTCCTGAGGCCGAGAACGCCTTCCGAACCTTGAGGCAAGCCTTTGCCACAGCCCCGGTGCTACATCGTCCAGAGGCGAACAAACCATTCACCCTAGAGGTAGACGCTTCTGCCACCGGAGCCGGTGCGGTTCTCTCCCAGAGATCTCCTTCCGGTCGCTTGGTGTCCTGCGGCTTCTTCTCCAAGACTTTCTCCCCTGCGGAGAGAAACTATACCATCGGGGACAGAGAGCTGCTTGCCATTAAGTTAGCCTTGGAAGAGTGGCGGCATCTTCTGGAAGGAGCGGTACACCCACTCCACATCTTCACCGACCACAAGAATCTAGCCTACATTCAATCAGCACAAAGGCTTAATCCCCGGCAGGCCCGATGGTCATTATTCTTTAACCGGTTCGATTTTGAGCTCCATTTCCGTCCGGGTGAAAAGAATCTCAAAGCAGATGCCCTGTCTCGATCCTTTCTGGTCACCGACAACGAGGAGGAGCTTTCACACATTGTGGAGCCAAGCAAGCTCATCGTAGTCGCGCCTGTTAACCTGACTTCCGTGCCCCCCGGCAAGACTTTTGTCCAAGATGATGACAGGAGGCGAGTTCTACATTGGGGTCATGCTACCAAGTTAGCGGGTCATGCCGGCCTCAAGAAAACATTCTCCCTCATCTCTCGTTTTTATTGGTGGCCTTCTTTGTCTCAAGATGTCCGAAGTTTCATCCTCTCCTGCCCATCGTGTGCCAAGAACAAGGTCCCACGTCAGCCACCCTCCGGTTTTCTGCATCCACTTCCGGTTCCCTCGGCTCCGTGGCAGCATATCGCGATGGATTTTATTACGGATCTACCGCGTTCCTCAGGTCACACGGTCATTCTGGTGGTCGTGGACCGCTTCTCCAAGATGGCCCACTTCATCCCTCTGCCCGGTCTTCCTTCCGCTCCTGACCTGGCGAGAATTTTTATATCTCATGTCTTCCGGATTCATGGCTTCCCCAAGCACATTGTGTCGGACAGAGGGGTTCAGTTTACCTCGCGTTTCTGGAGGGCTCTATGCAAGCTGATGGAGGTAACGTTGGACTTTTCCTCCGCTTATCACCCTCAGTCCAACGGTCAAGCGGAACGCACGAACCAGATCCTCGTAGCATACCTCCGACATTTTTCCAACGGCCATCAAGACAATTGGTCCAACTTGCTTCCTTGGGCCGAATTCGCTTTCAACAACCATACCAGCGAATCCTCCGCCAAGTCGCCTTTCTTTACGGTCTACGGTCAACATCCTGGTATACCTCTGCCGATACTCCCGACCTCGGGTGTGCCGGCGGCTGATCTTCTGACCAAGGAGTTCTCCAGGGTCTGGCAGGAGACCAAAACCGCACTTAAGCGAGCACGAGACGGGTTCAAGAAGCACGCCGATAAGAAACGCCTAGATTCTCCGCTGTACCACCCTGGGGATAAAGTTTGGCTATCCTCAAAATTTGTTCGTCTCAAAATTCCCTCCTACAAACTGGGTCCCAGCTACATCGGTCCCTTTGAGGTTCTAGCCCATATCAATGACGTTGCCTACAAGCTGAAACTCCCCGCTTCACTGCGGATTCCTAATTCGTTTCACGTTTCCCTCTTAAAACCGGTCATACTCAACCAGTTTCATGCTTCTACTGGCAGCGCTCCCGCGCCCGTTTCCGCACAGGATGTCTTTGAGGTTAAGGAAATTCTTGCTATGAAACGATCTAGAGGTAAAACTTTCTTTTTAATTGACTGGAAAGGTTTTGGCCCTGAGGAGAGATCCTGGGAACCCCGGGAGAACATTCAAGCTCCCCAGATTTTAGCTAAGTTTCTTTCCGGCCGTGGGAAGAGGGGGCGTAAAAGGGGGGGTACTGTCACGCTCACCGCCGGCTCCACACTCGCCGCTCCCGCCGCGTCCTCGGCTCCTGCTGCCGCCTCTCCCCGCGCTGGGTGCGCCCGCCGCCTCCGGCGTGCTCCCGTGGCGGACGCGCGCTCACCTGCACGCCTGTCCTCCACCCTGCGCTCTGTCCCGGCGTTCGGCCCGGGGCGCATGCGCACCCTGCGCTCCAGGTCCCACTACAGGCCAAGCCAGGCCTTCTCCCCGCCCTCCTGACCCTGCTGACCTGACCCGGAAACTCCTGCCTCTATAAGAGGCAGCCTCTTCCTCCAGCTCACCGCCTGATCGTCACTTCCTCTCTCTGTGACTCTGGCTCCAGCCTGCCTGCCTTTTTCCCTGCTGCTCTTACCCTTTCCTCGTGCTTCCTGTCTAACCGTTCCTTGTGTTCCTCCCAGTGCCCGCCATCTCGTCTCTGTGTTCAGCCTGTGCCCTGCGTCTGACCCGTGTCTTGCCGTTCCAGCCTTGCCTGCCTGTATCCTTCAGCCTCCGTTCCTGGCCTCCAGTCCTGCCGGTTCCAGTCCTGCTCATCCTTCCGCCTGCCCGCTGCACCCTCTACTGTGCACCTCCGTCCTCGGGTACCAGCTGCCATGGTGAGTAGTTTCCCCTGGGCCTGTCCCAAACGCTCCCTGTATAGGGGGTGGTCCACCTGGTCCGCTCGCCCAGGGGAGGTTCGCTTGCCGCGGTCCAGTGGGTTCACCCTTGGGAATCCTTACACTTATCCTCTAGTCACTTTGGTCACAGCTGTGCCATCGAGCCTGTCACATAGCGCTCAGATATTCATTGGGCCTCACACAATCCAAAAGTGTCCAGTGTCCAAAAGTGTGTGCAGAGATTCAAAATCTCCCTTATCCTCTAGTCACTTTGGTCATAGCTGTGCCATCGAGCCTGTCACATAGCGCTCAGATATCAGTGGGCCTCACACAATCCAAAAGTGTCCATCCAGTGTCCAAAAGTGTGTGCAGAGATTCAAAATCTCCCTTATCCTCTAGTCACTTTGGTCACAGCTGTGCCATCGAGCCTGTCACATAGCGCTCAGATATCAGTGGGCCTCACACAATCCAAAAGTGTCCATCCAGTGTCCAAAAGTGTGTGCAGAGATTCAAAATCTCCCTTATCCTCTAGTCACTTTGGTCACAGCTGTGCCATCGAGCCTGTCACATAGCGCTCAGATATCAGTGGGCCTCACACAATCCAAAAGTGTCCATCCAGTGTCCAAAAGTGTGTGCAGAGATTCAAATCTCCCTTATCCTCTAGTCACTTTTGTCACAGCTGTGCCATCGAGCCTTTCACATAGCGCTCAGATATTCATTGGGCCTCACACAATCCAAAAGTGTCCAGTGTCCAAAAGTGTGTGCAGAGATTCAAAATCTCCCTTATCCTCTAGTCACTTTGGTCACAGCTGTGCCATCGAGCCTGTCACATAGCGCTCAGATATCAGTGGGCCTCACACAATCCAAAAGTGTCCAGTGTCCAAAAGTGTGTGCAGAGATTCAAAATCTCCCTTATCCTCTAGTCACTTTGGTCACAGCTGTGCCATCGAGCCTGTCACATAGCGCTCAGATATTCATTGGGCCTCACACAATCCAAAAGTGTCCAGGGTCCAAAAGTGTGTGCAGAGATTCAAAATCTCCCTTATCCTCTAGTCACTTTTGTCACAGCTGTGCCATCGAGCCTGTCACATAGCGCTCAGATATTCATTGGGCCTCACACAATCCAAAAGTGTCCAGTGTCCAAAAGTGTGTGCAGAGATTCAAAATCTCCCTTATCCTCTAGTCACTTTGGTCACAGCTGTGCCATCGAGCCTGTCACATAGCGCTCAGATATCAGTGGGCCTCACACAATCCAAAAGTGTCCAGTGTCCACAAGTGTCTGCAGAAATTCAAAATCTCCCCTGTCCTATAGACACCTTGTACCTTGTTTTACATTACTATATAGTTTGTTGGATTTTGTGTACATTTCTACCAAAAATGAGGAAGGCTGGTGGAAGAGGCCGTGGAATTGGGCGGGGGTTGGCAGCTGGTAATGATGGTGTTGGTGGTGGATCTGATGGTAGTGGCAAGAGCAAAATAGGACCGAATGCAGGAGGTGCTGACCCTGCGTCATCGTCTGGCTACATAAGGCCTCGAACGCTTAGTTTTCTAGGAGTTGGCAAACCGCTTTTAAAGCCAGAGCATCAGGAAAAAGTTTTGTCTTACATTGCTGACTCAGCCTCCAGCTCTATCGCCTCCTCTTCTTCAGTTGTAAAAAGTAAAAGCACTGAGTCGTCATTGGAGGCTCATGTTCATGAACCACACCTTTCCTTGTGTCCTTCACCCCAACCAAGATTGAAGGATGACGCAGGCCATACTACTGATTACTCCATGGAGCTGTTTTCACATACCATGCCTGGATTATCAAGTGAAATGGTGAATTACCCAGGCCAAGATGAATCTGACATGGAGTGCACTGATGCACAGCCGCTGATGGATGATTCTGCTGGTACATTCACTCAGAGCACTACATTGTCCTCGCAGTATACAGAGCCAGATTCTGACCCTGATGAGACTCAGGTGCCCCTTCCCGCACACTATACCACCATACACGGTGACACAGAGGAAGGTGCACATGACATAGAAGAGGAGGTGATGGATGACCCAGTTGTTGACCCAGATTGGCATCCATTGGGGGAAGAGGGTGCTGCTTCCAATAGCTCAGATGAGGAGCATCCACAGCAGACATCGACATCGCAACAGCTGTTATCTGGCAGGCCCGGAGCACTCCAAAGACAGGTTCCAAACATCAAAAGAGTTGCTGGACAGCTTGTCCAGAGGGTCAAAAGATCACAGCGTGCTAGGCTGCAAAATGTCTGCCAAAGTAGGAAGAGTGCAGTGTGGCACTTTTTTGAACAAAATCCTCATGATCAGGCCAAGGTTATCTGTAAGAAGTGCGCAAAGACCTTTAGCCGAGGGAAAAATCTGAACAATTTGAATACCAGTTGCATGCTTAGACATTTAACCAGCATGCACTTGCAAGCGTGGACACAACACCAAACCTCAAGTGCCACATGTGCAACTGATCACAACGAAGGTAGTCAGCAACGCTACATTGTTTCCCCCACTGTAAGCCCACCGGTTAGCACAGCAGCAAATGTTGAGGTGTCGTTGCAAGACCACAGCAGTCAGGGAATCCCACTGTTATATCAACGAAAGACTGATTCTAGGCCATCAGAAAGAACACCAACTCCATCACCATCATCAACCCTCTCTCAGTCCGCCCTGTCCACCGCTACTTCCACCATATGCTGCTCTCAAGTCCAGCTCACCCTCCCAGACACTATGAGTAGGTCAAGAAAGTACTCAGTCTCTCATCCGCGTACACTGGGTTTGAACGCCCACATTGCCAAACTAATCTCGTTTGAGATGATGCCCTTTCGGTTGGTGGAAAGCACAGCTTTCCGCGAACTCATGGCCTATGCAGTACCACGCTATGACCTACCCAGTCGCCACTTCTTCTCTCGCAAAGCCATCCCAGCCCTCCATCATCATGTGAAAGACCGCATTGTCCATGCACTCAAGCAGTCAGTGAGCGGAAAGGTGCACCTCACAACTGATGCATGGTCCAGTCGGCATGGCCAGGGCCGTTACGTGTCCATCACTGCACACTGGGTTAATGTGGTGGATGCAGGGTCCACAGGGGACAGCGGTGGTGGGACAGTGCTGCTTAGCCCATGGTATAGGAAACAGTTGGCTGTAGGCGTTCGACCCTCCTCCTCCCCCTCCTCCTCCAGAAGCGAAAGCTCGTCCACAGAGCGCAGTCGTACGAGCACTCCATCTGCAGCTGCCACTGTTGCACACGATGTGTCCCCCTATCGAGCAGCTAGTGGAAAGCGTCAGCAGGCTGTGTTGCAGATGATGTGTTTGGGCGACAGACACACCGCCGAGGTGCTGGCCGAGTACTTGAAGCGACAAACTGAGTCATGGCTGGGCAGTGTACATCTTGAGGCAGGCAAGGTAGTTAGTGATAACGGCCGTAATTTTATGGCAGCCATAGCCCTTTCAAAACTCAGCCACATACCTTGCTTGGCTCACACATTGAACCTGGTCGTGCAGTGCTTCCTCAAAAATTATCCGGAGTTAACAGCCCTGCTCCAGAAGGTGCGAAGACTGTGCGCGCACATCCGCCGGTCGCCTGTACACTCCGTTCGTATGCAGAAGCTGCAGCGATTGCTCCACCTTCCCAACCACCGCCTCATTATCGACATTGCAACAAGGTGGAACTCCACCCTGCACATGGTGGAGCGGCTGTGCGAGCAGAGGCAGGCCATAATGCATTTGTGGGAGGATACACGGCCAGGCACTTTGAGAGCAGACATGGAGTTGACAGGTGTGCAGTGGTCGAAGCTGAAAGACCTTTGTAAAGTCCTTCAGTGTTTTGAGGAAGGCACACGGCTGGTAAGCGCAGACGACGCCATCCTAAGCATGAGCATCCCACTTATGCGTCTGCTCATGCAAACTTTGACGCACCTTAAGGAGCAGGCGTCTGCAGCCAATGTTGATGAGGAGGAAGAGGAGGAGGGAATCCTTGATGACATTCAGCCATTGTCTGCTCAGGGACCTCTCCTGGACGAGGTGGAGGAAGAAGAGGAGGAGGAGGATGATGATGGGGATGATTACTTAGGGGAGGAGGATGCATTTCGTGGGGCAAGTGAAAATGTTGGCGTGGCAAGGTCTGGTACAGGGTTTGTGCGTGACTGGAGGGATGTGGATTTGCCAGAAAGTGCTCCTCCACCCAGCACTCGCAGTGCATCATTGACACCGGGAACATTGGCCCACATGTCAGATTATGCCTTGCGGATCCTAAAAAGGGACCCCCGCATTGCCAAAATGATGAACGATGACGACTACTGGTTGGCCAGCATCCTGGATCCACGCTATAAAGGCAAATTACAAAACATCATGCCACAGGAGAACCTTGACATAATATTGACTAATAAACAAGCAACTCTGGTAAATCGGTTGCTTGAGGCATTCCCAGCACACAGCAGCGGTGATGGTTCTCACACGAGCCGTACGGGCCGGGGGCAGCTTGGCAGAGGTGTTCGTCGTGCACACAGCAGAAGTGGCGTTGGAGACAGGGGTTTCATGACAATGTTGTGGACTGATTTTTCAAGTACCGCTCACACAACTGGTAATACTGCATCGATGGAAAGTGACAGGAGACAGCAGTTGTCAACTATGGTTACAAACTACTTTTCCTCCCATATCGATGTTCTCCCACACAGGTCATTCCCCGTTGACTATTGGGCCACTAAACTGGACACCTGGCCTGAATTGGCCCAATATGCCTTACAGGAGCTCGCTTGCCCAGCTGCAAGTGTGCTATCGGAAAGAGTCTTCAGTGCAGCTGGATCAATCCTGACAGAAAAAAGGACCCGTCTGTCAACCCAAAATGTGGATGATCTAACCTTCATTAAAATGAACCACGCATGGGTTTCCAAGGATTTTGTCACACCTTCCCCTGATGACACATAGGGTGACAGAAAAATGGCTTGCTTTGGTCCACCTCTTCCTGGTACTTCACCTATTTCTCCTTTTGCATCAGCTGAATGTCCAACATCAACATATGCCACTTTCTAAAACTCCCTAACTGTGCTGCCTCCCCCCCATGGCCGGGGTCACCACCTAGCGCACGACACCGTGCGAGTGCCGTTGCCCTGGACAGGTGGGTAGGCCGACTCTTGGGCGCGGGCACTGGCACAGGGTCCCTCATAGTGCAATCAAGTGTCTCTGACGGTGGTGGTGCACACCCGCCGTCAGACACACCGCTGTACTATGAGGGGCCCAGTGCCAGTACCGACGCCCACGAGTGGGCCCCCCTTGCTTGGGCAAGGCCCCAGCATTTGCAATCTTTACATCTCCCTGCTCCTCCGCTGTGTAATCTGGGCCGTCAAATCCATACTGTGCCTGACACCATCTGAGCCTGCCTCCTGATGTATAGACATATATTTTGAATGTGTACGCTATCCATACATGTTATCCGGGGATACGGTACCCTTTCTAACCTTTGTGCAATCACGTGCAATCCATACTGGGCCTAACACCGTCTGAGCCTGCCTCCTGAGACATATATTTTGAATGTGTACGCTATCCATACATGTTATCTGGGGATACGGTACCCTTTCTAACCTTTGTGCAATCACGTGCAATCCATACTGGGCCTAACACCGTCTGAGCCTGCCTCCTGAGACATATATTTTGAATGTGTACGCTATCCATACATGTTATCTGGGGATACGGTACCCTTTCTAACCTTTGTGCAATCACGTGCAATCCATACTGGGCCTAACACCGTCGGAGCCTGCCTCCTGAGACATATATTTTGAATGTGTACGCTATCCATACATGTTATCCGGGGATACGGTACCCTTTCTAACCTTTGTGCAATCACGTGCAATCCATACTGGGCCTAACACCGTCTGAGCCTGCCTCCTGAGACATATATTTTGAATGTGTACGCTATCTATGCATGTTATCTGGGGATACGGTACCCTTTCTAACCTTTGTGCAATCACGTGCAATCCATACTGGGCCTAACACCGTCTGAGCCTGCCTCCTGAGACATATATTTTGAATGTGTACGCTATCCATACATGTTACATGTTATCCGGGGATACGGTACCCTTTCTAACCTTTGTGCAATCACGTGCAATCCATACTGGGCCTAACACCGTCTGAGCCTGCCTCCTGAGACATATATTTTGAATGTGTACGCTATCCATACATGTTATCTGGGGATACGGTACCCTTTCTAACCTTTGTGCAATCACGTGCAATCCATACTGGGCCTAACACCGTCTGAGCCTGCCTCCTGAGACATATATTTTGAATGTGTACGCTATCCATACATGTTATCCGGGGATACGGTACCCTTTCTAACCTTTGTGCAATCACGTGCAATCCATACTGGGCCTAACACCGTCTGAGCCTGCCTCCTGAGACATATATTTTGAATGTGTACGCTATCCATACATGTTATCTGGGGATACGGTACCCTTTCTAACCTTTGTGCAATCACGTGCAATCCATACTGGGCCTAACACCGTCTGAGCCTGCCTCCTGAGAAATATATTTTGAATGTGTACGCTATCCATACATGTTATCCGGGGATACGGTACCCTTTCTAACCTTTGTGCAATCACGTGCAATCCATACTGGGCCTAACACCGTCTGAGCCTGCCTCCTGAGACATATATTTTGAATGTGTACGCTATCCATACATGTTATCTGGGGATACGGTACCCTTTCTAACCTTTGTGCAATCACGTGCAATCCATACTGGGCCTAACACCATCTGAGCCTGCCTCCTGAGACATATATTTTGAATGTGTACGCTATCCATACATGTTATCCGGGGATATGGTACCCTTTCTAACCTTTGTGCAATCACGTGCAATCCATACTGGGCCTAACACCGTCTGAGCCTGCCTCCTGAGACATATATTTTGAATGTGTACGCTATCCATACATGTTATCTGGGGATACGGTACCCTTTCTAACCTTTGTGCAATCACGTGCAATCCATACTGGGCCTAACACCGTCTGAGCCTGCCTCCTGAGACATATATTTTGAATGTGTACACTATCCATACATGTTATCTGGGGATACGGTACCCTTTCTAACCTTTGTGCAATCACGTGCAATCCATACTGGGCCTAACACCGTCTGAGCCTGCCTCCTGAGACATATATTTTGAATGTGTACGCTATCCATACATGTTATCTGGGGATACGGTACCCTTTCTAACCTTTGTGCAATCACGTGCAATCCATACTGGGCCTAACACCGTCTGAGAATGATAGATGGGGCCCACCATACACTGGAACATTCCAAAGGTTTACATCAGACACTGGAGCAGCATTTACAGGGCCCATTATACACTAGAGCATTAGAAATGGGGCCCATTATGTTTGGAGCATTATTTGGGCCCATAAGACAATAGAGCTTCATCCATGGGGACCAACATATACTGTAGCATTATGTGGAGCTCATCATATACTGTTTCAAACATTATATGGGACCAATGATTCTGTATGGAGAAATAGATGGGCCTCGTCATGAGATGTAAAAAGTGAGGTATTTTTCATTGTACTATACCGCTATTTCTCTGCCGTATCGGAGCATGATGAGTTGTGGTATGTGTTAAAGGGGCGCTCTTTCGCCCAGGGCACATGAAAACCTGGTGCCAGCCCTCCCCCCCACAGTCTGTAGCCAAATAACCCCCATTTTTCAGTGCGTAACTTGTATTATGAAGTTAATTAAGGTTGACAAGCTTAAGTAAGAAGAATTGATGCTTTTGGCATTCAAATGGGCACTGTTGGTGTGTTTCCTGTCCTCCTCTCACTGCCGACTTTTATTCCCCATTGACTTACATTGGGTTTCGTGTTTCGGGACGACCCCGACTTTTCCCTATAATCGGACGATCTTGCTCGACCCGACTTTTGGAAAAGTCGGGTTTCACGAAACGAAACGCGACCCTAAAAAAACAAAAGTCGCTCAACTCTAGTCGCTCAACTCTTCTCTTCCGAGCCCCGACGTGTGCCCATAGAGTAGTTTTCTCCCACATATGGGGTATCAGCGTACTCAGGACAAATTGGACAACTTTTGGGGTCCAATTTCTCCTGTTACCCTTGGGAAAATAAAAAAAATTGGGGACTATATGATCAGGTTTGTGGAAAAAATACGATTTTTTTATTTTCACGCCCGGGCGTTATAAACTTCTGTGAAGCCCTTGGGGGTTCAAAGTGCTCACCACACATCTAGATAAGTTCCTTAGGGGGTCTAGTTTCCAAAATGGTGTCATTTGTGGGGGGGTTTCCACTGTTTAGGTACATTAGGGGCTCTCCAAATGCAACATGACACCCACATAGCATTCCATCAAATTCTGCATTCCAAAACGTCACTACTTCCCTTTCCAGCCCCGTCGTGTACCCATACAGTAGTTTTCTCCCACATATGGGGTATCAGCGTACTCAGGACAAATTGGACAACAACTTTTGGGGTCCAATTTCTCCTGTTACCCTTGGGAAAATAAAAAAATGGGGACTAAAAGATCATGTTTGTTGAAAAAAAATACGATTTTTTTATTTTCTCGCCCGGTCGTTATAAACTTCTGTGAAGCACTGGGGGGTTCAAAGTGCTCACCACACATCTAGATAGGTTCCTTAGGGGGTCTAGTTTCCAAAATGGGGTCACTTGTGGGGAGTTTCCACTGTTTAGGTACATCAGGGGCTCTCCAAAAGCAACATGACACCCGCAGACCATTCCATCAAAGTCTGCATTCCAAAATGCCACTACTTCCCTTCTGAGCCCTGACATGTGCCCATACAGTAGTTTTCTCCCACATATGGGGTATCAGCGTACTCAGGACAAATTGGACAACAACTTTTGGGGTCCAATTTCTCCTGTTACCCTTGGGAAAATAAAAAAATTGGTGACTAAAAGATCATGCTTGTGGAAAAAATACAATTTTTTTATTTTCACGCCCGGGCGTTATTATCTTCTGTGAAGCACTGGAGGGGTCAAAGTGCTCACCACACATCTAGATAAGTTCCTTGGGGGGTCTAGTTTCCAAAATGGTGTATTTGTTGGGGGTTTTCACTGTTTTGGTACATCAGGGGCTTTCCAAACGCGACATGGTGTCCGATCTCAATTCCAGCCAAAAACGTCAAATGGCGCTGCTTCCCTTCCGAGCTCTGCCATGCGCCCAAATAGTCGTTTACACCCACATATGGGGTATCAGCATACTCAGGACAAATTTCTCAATAACTTTTAGGGACCTGTTACCCTTGGAAAAATAAAAATTGGGGGTGAAAAGATCATTTTTGTGGAAAAAATATGATTTTTTAATTGTACGGCTGTACGTTATAAACTTCTGTGATGCCCTTGTGGGTTCAAAGTTCTCACCACATATCTAGACAAGTTCCTTGGGGGGGTCTAGTTTCCAAAATGGGGTCACTTGTGGGGGGTTTCCACTGTTTAGGTACATCAGGAGCTCTCCAAACGTGACATGGCGTCCAATCTGAATTCCAGCCAATTTTGCATTGAAAAAGTCAAACGGCGCTCCTTCCCTTCTGAGGTCTGCCATGCGCCAAAACAGTGGTTCCCCCCCACATATCAGGTATCAGCGTACTCAGGACAAACTGCACAATAACTTTTGCAGTCCAATTTCTCCTGTTACCCTTGGTAAAATAAAAAAATTGAATCTGGATTATTTTTTTGTGAAAAAAAGTTAAATGCTCATTTTTTTTTAAATATTCAAAAAATTCCTGTGACGCACCTAAAGGGTTAATAAACTTCTTTAATGTGGTTTTGAGCACCTTAAGGGGTGCAGTTTTTAGAATGGTGTCACTTTTGGGTATTTTCTATCATATAGACCCCTCAAAGTGGCTTCAAATGTGATGTGGTCAGTAAAAATAAAATGGTGTTGCAAAAATGAGAAATCGCTGGTCAACTTTTAACCCTAATAACTTCCTAAAAAAAAAATTTTGGTTCCAAAATTGTGCTGATGTAAAGTAAACATGTGGGAAATGTTACTTATTAAGTTTTTTGTGCACCGTATCTCTGTGATTTAAGGGCATAAAAATTCAAAGTTGGAAAATTGCAAAATTTTAAAAATTTTCGCCAAATTTCTGTTTTTTTCACAAATAAACGCAAGTTATTTGAATGAAATTTTACCACTAACATGAAGTACAATATGTCACGAGAAAACAAAGTCAGAATCACCAGGATCCATGGAAGCGTTTCAGAGTTATTACCTCATAAAGGGACAGTGGTCAGAATTGTAAAAATTGGCTTGGTCATAAACGTGCAAACCACCCTTGGGGGTTAAGGGGTTAATGGTTAATGTCACCTTGTAATTGGAAGGTGTCATTAAGCCGAATAGTAATGGAGAGGTGTCAATTAGACACTTATCCATTATTAACCCTAGACTATTAAGCGGTTAACCCTGCTGTACTGTTCGGGTCAATATGACCCGAAATGATTTTTGAGACCCTGCAGATTTTTTTTAATGAGGATTTGAAACTAGTGGTTCCTTGACTTCTCCTCATTTGTGGAGCTCTACATTTTTTTGTTTACTTTTTGCTACACGCAGATTGTTACACTTGTACTGTTCGGGTCAATATGACCCGATAGCATTTTATACTGTTCTACAGGTCTCTGATTATTTCTGACTGCAAAAGTTATGTTTTTTTATGTGTACTTCATCTCAAAATGGTGGTGGTTTCACTGTTCTTATCAGTAAGAAAGTCATTATCTAGTCTGTTTGTGAGAGAGGAGAAAGGTTTCATGAAATTTCTAGAGTACTGCGGTTTGATTCTAAAACAGATAGAATGGAAAGAAGAGCTAAAGATAAACTAGCCCCTATTAGAAGAGAGAGGTGTACAGTTCTACTTTTTATTTTTCTGGAAATACAACTGTTGTTTCTTATGTTCCAAAAAAAACAAACAGGTAATTCTAATGAGCACAATGCACCATGACAATGCCGTAAGTGATAGAGAAGACAGAAAGCCTGACATTATTTTGGATTATAATGCCACAAAGGGAGCAGTTGATACTTTAGACCAAGCAATATCAACATATACATGCAAACGCAAAACCAATCGGTGGCCAATGATTTTATTTTATAACATACTGGACGTTTCTGCATACAATGCATTTGTTTTATGGAGAGAAATCGACCCCGATTGGAACCGGAATAAGCTGCATAAAAGATTATTTCTTGAGGAATTGGGAAAATCCCTGGTGAGGTCATATATTGAGAGCAGAAAAGTGACCCCCAGAAGTGATGGAGCAACAGCCATTGTAAAAAGTGCCCAGCATGCTCAAGAAAGAGACTCCACATCCACGGCCTCCACCAGCACAGCTACCAGCAGCACAGCTACCAGCAAAAAAAGGAAGAGATGTAGCTTCTGTCCATCTTCCTGTAACAATAAGACTAATCTGACATGTGCTGGATGTTCAAAATATCTGTGTAAAGGACATGTGTCTTATTATTGTGTTCAGTGTACAAACGCATGAACATGTTCAGTTTTTTCTTTTTTCGTTCTAAAAAGGTTGAAGTTTTTATGATTTTTCATTTGTTGATTTATAAAATTTGTTTTCAAAAAGTTAAATTTCATGTTTAAGTAATAATAGTAATGTAAAGCTTCTTTGTTATTTGTGTGCAGAATGTCAACAATCGAAGATAATTGCAAAAAGCCTGTGTAACCTTTTTATGAAAAAAAAAATAATTAAGTTTGAATTTAAATTTTTCATTTGTTTATGATCAACCATGTTCACATACAGTATTTTAATGAAAAAAGTATTCAAATAAAACAATTAGAGTAGCTAAAAATCAAGAATTAATAGGTCGGGTCATATTGACCCGGGAACAGTACAAGTGTATAGCAAATGCGAACAGAACAGCAGGGTTAAAAAACACACACAGACATTAATTAAAAATTATTTTAACGAAATAAAGACACCAAGTTTTTGACAAGCTTTATTGCTCTGCTAAACCAAAAATAAACCATCGACCTGTAACAAAAATAAAACAAAAAAGCAACCATATCCTTACCTCTCCGCTGGTCAGTCAGGTCCCCCGCTGCAAATCATCAGAAGGGTTAAGTGTTTTAGAACGGGACCGGTGCTAATGCGACCGGCCCCGCTGTAAACCACTGCCAGAATCATAGAATCGTAGAGTTGGAAGGGACCTCCTGGGTCATCTGGTCCAACCCCCTGCTCAAAGCAGGATTCGCTAAATCATCCCAGACAGATCTGTCCATCCTCTGTTTGAAGACTTCTATTGAAGGAGAACTCACCACCTCTCGTGGCAGCCTGTTCCACTCATTGATCACTCTAACTGTAAAAAAGTTTTTTCTAATATCTAGTCTGTGTCTCCTCCCGTTCAGTTTCATCCCATTGCTTCTAGTCTTTCCCTGTGCAAATGAGAATAAAGATGATCCTTCTGCAATGTGACAGCCCTTGAGATGTTTGTAGACAGTTATTATGTCTCCTCTCAGTCTTCTCTTTTGCAAGCTAAACATTCCCAAATCCTGCAACCTTTCCTCATAGGCCAGGGTTTGCAGACCGGTCACCATTCTGGTTGCTCTTTTCTGAACTTGCTCCAGTTTGTTGATGTCTTTTTTAAAATGTGGTGCCCAAAACTGGACACAATATTCCAGATGAGGTCTGACTAAAGAGGAGTAGAGGGCAATAATGACTTCACGTGGTCTAGACTGTTTGCTTCTGTTAGAATCCTAGAATTGCATTTGACTTTTTTTCTGATGCATCACACTGTTGACTCATATTAAGTCTGTGATCTATTAGTATACCCAAGTCTTTTTCACATGTGCTGTTGCTTAGCCCTATTCCTCTCATTCTGAATATGGTTTTTCATTTTTATTGCCCAGATGTAGTACTTTGCATTTTTCCCTGTTAAAAACCATTCTGTTAGTTACTGCCCACTGCTCCAGTTTATTTATAGCTTTTTGAATCTTCTCTCTCTCTTCTCTAGTATTAGCTATCCCTCCTAGCTTTGTGTCATCAGCAAATTTAATCAGTTTACCCTCAATTACTTCATCTAAATCATTGATAAAGATGTTGAACAATACAGGGCCCAGGACAGAGCCCTGTGGTACCCCACTTGAGACATTCTTCCAACTGGATGTGCAGCCATTCACGACCACTCTTTGGGTCCGATCACTAAACCAGTTATGAACCCACCTAACAGTTGCCTTGTCTGTTGTGAGTTCATTTTCCCCTTCATTACTGAGGCCCGAGGAACTCCCTCTTCTGGTAAAGAAAGGTAGTGAGCCTGATTATCAAACACCTGAGGCTGATGATGATGACTGGCTGAGTGGAGTTACGGACTGGATATAAGGCTGCCGACGCCCTTCTGCCCTGCGGGTGATTTCTCTGTGGGATCCTTGGAGACCAGTCTGAATTCCTGCTCCTCTAAAGCTAAGTTTGCTGCTCGGCCTTTTGCTTTTGTGCTTTGACTTTGTTTTTCTGGATTTCTGCCATTCCCTGCTAGGGTGTGCTGAATTCATTTAGCTCTGTCTTCTGAAAATACCTGAGTGCTGATTTAGTTTTTGAAGCCTAGCTGCTTCAGGGCCTTTTTCATATCAGCTTGTTGGCTTATGTCTTTGATAGGGTTTTGGCAGATTGCAGACAGCAGCCTTCCTGTCCTTTCCTATCTAGATAGTTGCGGGCCCCGTCTTTGCTCAGTCTATCTTTCTGTCTGTGTTAGTATTTTCATCTTGCTTCACCGTCATTATATGTTGGGGGCTGCCTATTGCTTTGGGGTCTGCTCTGGGGCAGTTTAGATTTCCCCTTTCTTTCTTTAGGCCTATGTAATTCTCCGGCTGTGATCGAGGGGTCTAGGGCTTCGTAGGAACCCCCCACGGCTACTGCTAGTTGTGTTGATAGGTTCAGGGGTCTGCAATCTGATAGTTGCCAACTTCTCTGGTTTTCTGGACTTAGCTTGTATTTCTGCTTTTGCCTCCTACGGTGACTCATTCATAACACTTGTCCATTCCATACTTAGTAATTTTTTCAATAAGGATTGTGTGAGATACTTTGTCAAATGCTTTGCTGAAGTCAAGATATACTATATCTACAGCATTTCCCTGATCCACCCAATCAGTGATTCTGTCATAGAAGGAAATTAAGTTAGTCTGACATGACTTATTAGTTACAAACCCAAGCTGACTCTGTTTAATCACTTCACTCTTATCTAGGTACTGACATCTGTACTTGTTGTTTAATAATTTGTTCAAAGATCTTTCCTGGTATAGAAGTCAGACTCACCAACCTATAATTGCCTGGGTCCACCTTCTTCCCCTTTTTGAAGACAGGAACAACATTTGCTCTTCTCCAGTCTTCTGGGACTTCTCCTATTCTCCAAGAATTTTTAAAGATTATGGAAAGCGCTTCAAAAATTTCTTCTGCTTTCTCCTTCAATACTCAGGGGTGTAATTCATCTGGACTTGAATTTGTTTAGGTTAGCTAAGTGTTTCCTCACTATATTTCTGCTTATAGATATCCTGGATTCTTCTATTCGCTTAATAGGACAGTGAAGAATAGTTGATGTTACATTTTCTTTCTGAGAGAAAACAGATGCAAAATAGGAATTTAAAAGTTCGGCCTTCTCAACATCCTGTCTTACCATTTCATCATTTTTATCCTGTAAAAATCCTATAGCATCTTTGATTTTTCTTTTACTTTTGACATATCCCCAAAATCCTTTATTAATGCTTTTGATGTCTCTTGCAAGCCTCAATTCATTGTCAGCTTTAGTAATCTGATTCATGCCCTGCAGGTTCTGCAGACAGCATTATATTCTTCTTTAGATATGCCTCCCTCTTTCCATTTTATAAACATTTTTTTCTTCCTTTTTAGCATGTGCTTAAGTTCTGTGTTCATCCATCCTGGTTTCCTTAAATGCTTCCTATTCTTCCCTCTTTTTGGAATTGTTAACAATTGTGCTTTGAGAATTTCATTTTTCAAGATTTCCCATCCTTCCTGGACATTTTTGTCCTTAAGGATATCCAGCCATTGGATCCCTCCAATTCTCTTTCTGAATCCCTTAAAATCTGCCTTTCTGAAATCTAACCTTGACGTCTGAGTCTTCACAGGTCTTCCTCCTCTAGTTATCCAAAATTCTAAAATAGCATGGTCGCTACCTCCTAGGGTCCCAGCCACTTTTACCTCCTCTACTATTTCCTCCCTGTTTATAATGATTAGGTCCAAGGTAGCAGTTCCCCTTGTTTTCTCCCTAACCTTTTGGAAGATAAAGTTGTCAGCAAGAGAGGATAAGAATTTCCTTGACCTGTTAGTTTTGCCTGAGAGAGATTCCCAACAAATGTCTAGATAGATGAAATCTCCGATGACAACTATGTCATACTTTTTGGAGAACTCGGCCATTTGATGTATAAAGAGTTCATCCATATCTTCAGCTTGCACAGGCGGCCTGTAGTAAATGTCTACAATGGTGTACTTTCCATTGTTCTGTCCTTGTATTCTTACCCAAACAGTTTCCACAGAACTCCCAGTCTCTGAAGCTTCAATCTCTGTGCAGATATACGTGTTTCTAACATACAATGCGACACCTCCTCCTCGTTTATCAAGTCTGCTTCTTGCAAATAAGTTGTATCCTTCTAGCCTTGTATTCCATTCATGTGTATTGTCCCACCAAGTTTCTGTGATTCCAATGACATCATATTTCTTTTCCTGTTTTAGTAGTTCCAATTCTCCTTGTTTGTTGCCCATGCTTTGTGCATTAGTATAGAAACATTTTAGTTTGTGATTGTTTTCTCTTTCTCAAATATTTTTATGAATTCGTTCATCTCTGTGCAGCCTCCCTGGCTGCCCGGAGATTAACTAATGAGCGTGGGAAAGTTTCTGCATTTTGTCCCACGCTGTCAGTTCACCTCCTGTCAGCCAGGGGACTCTGAGTAACCTCACTGACGTCACTGGTTGACCTGAGGTGAACTAATGAGCGTGGTAAAGTTTCTGCATTTTTTTACCACACTCATCAGTTCACCTCAGGTCAGCCAATGACGTCAGTGAGGCTGCGTGGAGACCCGTGGCTGATCGGAGGTGAACGGACAGCGTGGGAACAAGTGCCGAAACTTTCCAACGCTCATTAGTTCATCTCGGGCAGCCAGGGAGGCTGCACAGAGATGAAATAATTCATTCTGGCAGTGGTTTACATCGAGCTGGTAGCATTAGCACCGGTCCCTGTGTAAACCACTTAGCCCATTCTGATGGATTGCAGTGGGAGAGGTGACTTAGCAGCGGAGAGATAAGGATATTGTTGCTTTTTTGTTTTCTTTTTGTTACAGGTCGATGGCTTTTATTTGGATTAGCAGAGGAATAGAATGAGGTCAAAAACTAGGTGTCTTTATTTCATTAAAATAATTTTTCATTAATGTCTGTGTGTGGTGTGTGTTTTTTAACTGTTTAATAGTCTAGGGTTAATAATGGATCTTTGTCTTATTGACACCTCTCCATTATTAATCGGCTTCACCTTTCAATTGCAAGGTGACAATAACCCATTAATATTAACCCATTAGCCACCGCTACATGGCAATGGGAATAGAGAAGATATAGATGCGCCTTTTCTGGGGTGTCTCGGGGCAGATTTTTGTAGCCAGGGGGGCCAAAAACAATGGTCTCTCTCAAGGCTATTAAAATCTGCCCTCACTCACCTGCTTTACCTCTCTGGTTGCGATTTTGCAGCGGGAGCCCACACATTTTTTTCCAACAAAATAACCCCTTAATTTAACACCTAGATGTCCCAAATTTTGCACACAAACCCTACTTTAATTATTCGTCAGGGACATATAAAAAATACATGAAATGAAATGGTTTACTCTATGAATACCACGTGTCATTTCATGTCGGGTTTTGTATTGATTTTACAGAAGCCGGCAATTGAATTAGCAGCTATTATGCTATGTAGAACTCTATGAAATATAAATATATATATATATACAGTATATATGTGTGTATCTCAATGACATGTACATATATATGTATTCTATGTGTATATATCTATTCTTTCGTTTCTTTATTAAACATGTCAGTGTGATTTTACTATATCGCCGGCTTTTGGTTAAAGGACACCAGTGCATATTTCTCGCAAGTCACACCTCTGGTCCGTGTGTAATCCGTATTTTTTGGCGTATTTTCGTTAAATATGCAAGAGAAATATACGGCTGTTGGGAGCTGCCCCATAGAGAATCATTGGTCCATGTGTAATGCGTTGTTTTAACGCCTCTCACTCGTCCGTATTTCTCTCTAGTGTGACTCCGGACTTATCATTGTTTCATTTTTCTGCCGACAGTCATGTGAGGGCTTAATTTTTGCAGGACGACTTGACATTTCTACTGGTATAATTTTTAGCACATAACATTTTTTGGTCACCTCCTATTCTGATTTTTGGGAAGCAGAATTAGCATAGATCAGCATATTAGGAATGTTTTTTTTATGCCATACACCTGGCGGTTAAAGTGATAAGGCAGCTGTATTCTTTGGGTCAGTACGAACACAGTGATCCCATTTATATATATTTTTTTTATGTTCTGCTGCTTTTAAACAATAAAAACAATGTTTTAGAAAAAAAATTGTATGGCCTTATACTGACAGCTATGGGTTTTTTATTTCTCTGCTGACAGAGCTGAATGAGGGCTTATTTTCTTTTCAGAACAAAATAACGTTTTCAGTAGAGTTGAGCGAAACGGGTCGAAAAATTTCAAAAGTCACCGACTTTTGGCAAAGTCGGGTTTCATGAAACGAAACCCGACCCTAAGATGAGGTCGGCCATGAGGTCGGCGACTTAAGCGCCAAAGTCGCGTTTCAAAAGTTTGTTTTGCGCTCTTTTTCAGCCAATCAGGATCCACGGACACTGTGGGCAACGTGATGACATAGGCAGGGGTCACCACCATCTTTCAGAAGGGAATGCAAGTGATTGGCTTGCTTTGGTGGGCGTCACAGGGGGTATAAAAGGGCGTGCATGCTGACCGCCATGTTACTCATGCTGATCTCAGAATAGGGAGAGCTGCTGATGATGATGATTTTGTAGGGAGAGCGTTAGGCAGGGAAGAAGACACCAAAAACTGCTTCTGCTGCTAGCGATTTTGCCTGTACAACACACCAGTCACTGTGTGTGCAGTGCAAGGGGAGGCTATATTTTGCTGGACCAGCGGTGTTGGTTGTTAGGCTGCCTTCTAAGGCTTCCTGATGGCTGCATTGCTGTTTACGCACTGCTCTGCAAACTGCTTTTTTAAAAGCAATCCCAATTTTTTTTTTGTCCTGGTGAGGTACTGAGCGTGCATTTTTTCACACCATACAACGGTGCACACTCCTCACACAGTACCGTGTAACGGCTGTTATCACAGCCACAGTGAAGCTATCTGTGTGTCACTCTGTAAGGATAAGTCGAGGACATGTTCCGTTCTTACAGACCTGCACCTTCTAGTTTTGTCTAGCTTTCAAACAGTTAAATATATTTGCTGTTTGATCACATTCAAAACTATAGAGAGACAGCGTGTGTCAGTCCGTATACTTAAAAAACACGGAGCTTGACAATTTTACGTACACTGGACAGCCGTGTACGTGCACGCTCCTCTCTCAGTACCGTGTAACGGTTGTTATCACGGCCACAGTGAAGCTATCTGTGTGTCGCTCTGTAAGGATAAGTCGAGGACATGTTCCGTTCTTACAGACCTGCACCTTCTAGTTTTGTCTAGTTTTCAAACAGTTAAATATATTTGCTGTTTGATCACATTCAAAACTATAGAGAGACATCGTGTGTCAGTCCGTATACTTAAAAAACACGAAGCTTGACAATTTTACATACACCGGACAGCCGTGTACGTGCACGCTCCTCTCTTAGTACCGTGTAACAGTTGTTATCACGGCCACAGTGAAGCTATCTGTGTGTCGCTCTGTAAGGATAAGTCGAGGACTTGATCCGTTCTTACAGACCTACACTCTAGGGAGATTCCTATTCTGCCCAATTCTATATACACCTTGTAGTTTGTCATACACTAGCCAATTTCTGCCTGTGACTTAGCGCTGTGATATTCAGTGGGCCTCGCACAATCCAAAAGTGTCCAGTGTCCACAAGTGTGTGCAGAAATTCAAAATCTCCGTTATCCTCTAGTGACATTTTTCACACCTGCGACAGCGAGCCTGTGACATAGCGCTGTGATATTCAGTGGGCCTCACACAATCCAAAAGTGTCCAGTGTACAGTGTCCAGTGTCCACAAGTGTGTGCAGAAATTCAAAATCTCCATTATCCTCTAGTGACATTTTTCACACCTGCGACATCGAGCCTGTGACATAGCGCTGTGATATTCAGTGGGCCTCACACAATCCAAAAGTGTCCAGTGTCCACAAGTGTGTGCAGAAATTCAAAATCTCTGTTATCCTCTAGTGACATTTTTCACATCTGCGACATCGAGCCTGTGACAGAGCGTTGTGTGTTATGATGAGTCACCGAAGGAGGAAAAAACAAAATACCAGCTAAGTCCAGAAAAACCAGAGAGGTTGGCAGCTATCGGATTGCAGACCCCTGAACCTATCCACAACAACTAGCAGTAGCCGTGGGGGGTTCCTACGGTGCCCTAGACCCCTCGATCACAGCCGGAGAGCTACATAGCCTAAAGACAGAAAGGGGAAAAACTAAACTGCCCCAGAGCAGACCCCAAAGCAATAGGCAGCCCCCAACATATAATGACGGTGAAGCAAGATGAAAACACTAACACAGATAGAAAGATAGGTTGAGCAAATGATGGGGCCCAAGCTAACTACATAGGACAGGATAGGAAAGCTGCTGTCTGCCATCCGCAAAAACCCTATCAAAATGAGCCAACCGACTGATAGGAAAAACAGGCTCTGAAGTCTCTAGGCTTCAAAAGACTATATCAGCACTCAGGTATATTCTGAAGACAGAGCAAAAGATCAACAGATAAGAGACAAAAATGGAATTCAGCCCACCCCCGGCCGGGGATGGCAGAACTCCCAAAAAACAAGGCAAAACAAAAACAAAACTGAATAGTACAAAGCAGAGCAGAAAAACTTAGCTTTGAGATGCAGGAATCAGACTGGTCTCCAAGAATCCAGCAGGAAAATCACCAGCCAGGAAGAAGGGCGTCAGCAGCCTTATATCCAGTCCTCAATTCCAGCCACCCAGTTATCATCTAGCTGCCCAGGTGTTTGGTAATCAGTCTCACTACCTTCCTTCACCAGAGGAGGGAGTTCATCAGACCTCAATGATGAAGGGAAAAATGAACTCACAACAGTACCTCCCCCTTGAGGAGGGGTCACCGAACCCTCATCCATGCCACCAGGGCGATCCGGGTGAGCCCGATGAAAGGCACGCACCAATCTTTCGGCATGAATATCAGAGGCAGAGACCCAGGAATTATCCTCCTGCCCATAACCCTTCCACTTAACCAAATACTGGAGTCTCTGTCTAGCCAGACGGGAATCCAGTATCTTCTCTACCTCATATTCCATGTTACCTTCAACCAATATAGGGTCAGGAGGTGCCACCCCAGGAACTACTGGTTCAACAAACCTCTTCAACAAGGACTTATGAAACACATTATGAATTTTAAATGTGACAGGAAGAGCCAACCGAAAAAAGACCAGATTAATAATCTCCAAAATCTTGTAAGGTCCAATAAATCTAGGCTTAAACTTAGGAGAAGCCACCTTCATAGCGATATTTTTTGATGACAACCAAAGCATATCACCCACCTTAAACTGGGGACCAACGGTCCTACGCCGGTTGGAAAACCGCTGGGCCTTTTCCTGGGAGAGAGACAACTTATCCACTACTTGGTCCCAGATCTGGTGCATTCTCTCCACCACAGTGTCAACACCTGGGCAGGCAGAAGGCTCCACCTGCCCTGAAGAAAATCGAGGGTGAAAACCAAAGTTACAAAAAATACGTGACATCAAAGTGGCAGAACTAGCTCTATTATTTAAAGCAAATTCGGCCAAGGGCAAAAATGAAACTCAATCATCCTGATCAGCGGAAATAAAGCATCTCAAATACGACTCCAAAGTCTGGTTTGTTCTCTCTGTCTGCCCATTGGTCTGAGGGTAAAACGCAGAGGAGAAGGACAACTGAATTCCCAGCTTGGAACAGAAAGTCCTCCAAAATCTAGACACAAACTGAACTCCTCTGTCAGATACAATGTTCTCAGGAATCCCGTGCAAGCGAACCACCTGCTGCAAAAACAAGGGCACCAACTCAGAGGAAGATGGCAACTTAGGGAGTGGTACGAGATGGACAATCTTAGAGAATCTATCACAAATCACCCAAATAACAGTCATTCTCTGAGAGACAGGCATATCAGAGATAAAATCCATTGAAATATGGGTCCATGGCCTCCTGGACACCGGCAAAGGCATCAACAAGCCACTAGAGCGAGAACAAGGTTTAGACCGGGAGCAAGTTCCACAGGACTGCACAAAATTCCTGACATCACGAGACAAGGCAGGCCACCAAAAAGACCGACTCACCAGATCTCTAGTACCAAAAATACCTGGATGACCAGCCAATGCAGAGCAATGAACTTCAGACATCACTCTCTTCCTCCACTGGTCAGGAACATACAACTTTCCACTGGGACAACGCTCAGGTTTGTCCTCCTGAAACTCTTCCAGAGCACGTCTCAAATCGGGCGAGATGGCAGAAAGAACTACCCCCTCGCCCCTTCCCGCACACTATACCACCATACACGGTGACACAGAGGAAGGTGCACATGACATTGAAGAGGAGGTGATGGATGACACAGTTGTTGACCCAGATTGGCATCCATTGGGGGAAGAGGGTGCTGCTTCCAATAGCTCAGATGAGGAGGAGGAGCATCCACAGCAGACATCGACATCGCAACAGCTGTTATCTGGCAGGCCCGGAGCACTCCAAAGACAGGTTCCAAAAATCAAAAGAGTTGCTGGACAGCTTGTCCAGAGGGTCAAAATATCACAGCGTGCTAGGCCGCAAAATGTCTGCCAAAGTAGGAAGAGTGTAGTGTGGCACTTTTTTGAACAAAATCCTCATGATCAGGCCAAGGTTATCTGTAAGAAGTGCGCAAAGACCTTTAGCCGAGGGAATATTCTGAAAAATTTGAATACCAGTTGCATGCTTAGACATTTAATCAGCATGCACTTGCAAGCGTGGACACAACACCAAACCTCAAGTACCACATGTGCAACTGATCACAAAGAAGGTTTTCAGCAACGCTACATTGTTTCCCCCACTGTAAGCCCACCGGTTAGCACAGCAGCAAATGTTGAGGTGTCGTTGCAAGGCCACAGCAGTCAGGGATTCCCACTGTTATATCAACGAAAGACTGAATCTAGGCCATCAGAAAGAACACCAACTCCATCACCATCATCAACCCTCTCTCAGTCCGCCCTGTCCACCGCTACTTTCACCATATGCAGCTCTCAAGTCCAGCTCACCCTCCCAGACACTATGAGTAGGTCAAGAAAGTACTCAGTCTCTCATCCGCGTACACTGGGTTTGAACGCCCACATTGCCAAACTAATCTCGTTAGAGATGATGCTCTATCGGTTGGTGGAAAGCGCAGCTTTCCGCGAACTCATGGCCTATGCAGTACCACACTATGACCTACCCAGTCGCCACTTCTTCTCTCGCAAAGCCATCCCAGCCCTCCACCATCATGTGAAAGACCGCATTGTCCATGCACTCAAGCAGTCAGTGAGTGGAAAGGTGCACCCCACAACTGATGCATGGTCCAGTCGGCATTGTCAGGGCCGTTACGTGTCCATCACTGCGCACTGGGTTAATGTGGTGGATGCAGGGTCCACAGGGGACAGCGATGGTGGGACAGTGCTGCCTAGCCCACGGTATAGGAAACAGTTGGCTGTAGGCGTTCGACCCTCCTCCTCCTCCTCCAGAAGCGAAAGCTCGTCCACAGAGCGCAGTCGTACGAGCACTCTATCTGCAGCTGCCACTGTTGCACACGAGGTGTCCCCCTATCGAGCAGCTAGTGGAAAGCGTCAGCAGGCTGTGTTGCAGATGATGTGTTTGGGCGACAGACACACTGCCGAGGTGCTGGCCGAGTACTTTCAGCGACAAACTGAGTCATGGCTGGGCAGTGTACATCTTGAGGCAGGCAAGGTAGTTAGTGATAACGGCCGTAATTTTGTGGCAGCCATAGCCCTTTCAAAACTCAGCCACATACCTTGCTTGGCTCACACCTTGAACCTGGTGGTGCAGTGCTTCCTCAATAATTATCCGGAGTTAACAGCCCTGCTCCAGAAGGTGCGAAGACTGTGCGCGCACATCCGCCGGTCGCCTGTACACTCCATTCGTATGCAGAAGCTGCAGCGATTGCTCCACCTTCCCAACCACCGCCTCATTATCGACATTGCAACAAGGTGGAACTCCACCCTGCACATGGTTGAGTGGCTGTGCGAGCAGAGGCAGGCCATAATGCATTGGTGGGAGGATACACGGCCAGGCACTTTGAGAGCAGACATGGAGTTGACAGGTGTGCAGTGGTCGAAGCTGAAAGACCTCTGTAAAGTCCTTCAGTGTTTTGAGGAATGCACACGGCTGGTAAGCGCAGACGACGCCATCCTAAGCATGAGCATCCCACTTATGCGTCTGCTCATGCAAACTTTGACGCACCTTAAGGAGCAGGCGTCTGCAGCCAATGTTGACGAGGAGGAAGAGGTGGAGGGAATCCTTGATGACATTCAGCCATTGTCTGCTCAGGGATCTCTCCTAGACGAGGTGGAGGAAGAAGAGGAGGAGGAGGATGATGATGGGGATGATTACTTAGGGGAGGAGGATGCATCTCGTGGGGCAAGTGAAAATGTTGGCATGGCAAGGTCTGGTACAGGGTTTGTGCGTGACTGGAGGGATGTGGACTTGCCAGAAAGTGCTCCTCCACCCAGCACTCGCAGTGCATCATTGACACCGGGAACATTGGCCCACATGTCAGATTATGCCTTGCAGATCCTAAAAAGGGACCCACGCATTGCCAAAATGATGAACGATGACGACTACTGGTTGGCCAGCATCCTGGATCCATGCTATAAAGGCAAATTACAAAACATCATGCCACAGGAGAACCTTGACCTAATATTGGCTAATTAACAAGCAACTCTGGTTAACCGGTTGGTTGAGGCATTCCCAGCACACAGCAGCGGTGATGGTTCTCACACGAGCCGTACGGGCCGGGGGCAGCTTGGCAGAGGTGTTTGTGGTGCACACAGCAGAAGTGGCGTTGGAGACAGGGGTTTAATGACAATGTTGTGGACTGATTTTTCACGGACCCCTCACACAACTGGTAATACTGCATCGATGGAAAGTGACAGGAGACAGCAGTTGTCAACTATGGTTAACAACTACTTTTCCTCCCATATCGATGTTCTCCCGCACACGTCATTCCCCTTTGACTATTGGGCCGCTAAACTGGACACCTGGACTGAATTGGCACAATATGCCTTACAGGAGCTCGCTTGCCCAGCTGCAAGTGTGCTATCGGAAAGAGTCTTCAGTGCAGCTGGATCAATCCTGACAGAAAAAAGGACCCGTCTGTCAACCCAAAATGTGGATGATCTAACCTTCATTAAATTGAACCATGCATGGGTTTCCAAGGATTTTGTCCCACCTTCCCTTGATGACACATAGGTTGCCAGAAAAATGGCTTGCTTTGGTCCTCCTCCTATTCCACGAACTTGACCTATTTTGCCTTTTGCAGCAGCTGAATGACCCACATCTACATATGCCACTTTGTAAACCTCCCTAAGTGGGCGCCCCCCCATGGCCGGGGTCACCACCTAGTGCACAAAACCGTGCGAGTGCCATTGTCCTGGACAGGTGGGTAGGCCGACTCTTGGGCGCGGGCACTGGCATAGGGTCCCTCATAGTGCAATCAAGTGTCTCTGACAGTGGTGGTGCACACCCGCCATCAGACACACCGCCGTGCTATGAGGGGCCCAGTGCCAGTACCGACGCCCACGAGTGTGCCCTCCTTGCTTGGGCAGGGCCCCAGCATTTGCAATGTTTACCTCTCCCTGCTCCTCCGCTGTGTAGTCTGGGATGTCAAATCGTTCCCTGGGACTGCCACTACAAATTGATTGAACTGAAAGATGATGGTTGAGATGTAGCTATGCCCTGTCCTGCTGGCCTGGCTCTAGCTCCAGATGATCAGTGGCTTCCATTTCTTATGGACGTCGACTCACAATTACATGCAGTGGTGGTTTATCATCAGCTTTCACAGTTTTCCTACTCACAAACGTGTGACATTCCGGCGCACATTTCAAAATGTGCCCTCTCATGCCAATCAAATAGAATCGGCTATGGCCTGTGGCTTCTGTCTTTTGCACTCCAAAGTTACACACAAATTAATTGAGGGTCAGCATCGCCTTTGAGAATTGTGACGAAAGTTTTTCCCGTGAATAATAATTCCTAGATTTCTGCAATCAATAGCCTTTATGTCACTAATTGTATGCATCTCATTTCCTATTGCGGAGAGGCTGGACTGTATTACTGAGACAGAAATATATATGAAAATTTAAAAATAACACCAAAAGTATATAGTTGTGTACGCCTCAAATGCATTTCCTTTTTTCCACTTTTTAGATTGCTGTGTAATCCATACTGAGAACACGGAGATTTTACATGTTTAAACTATGCTATATATACCTGCTATCCAGTGATAAAGTACCCTTTCTCAACTTTGTACAATCTGGTCAAATCCATACTGGGCCTGAGAACATCTGAGTCTGCCTCCGGATCTATAGACATATATTTTTAATGTGTAAACTAGGCTACATATATACGTGTTATCCGGTGAAACTGTACCCTTGATCAACTTTCTACAATGTTGTTGAATCCATACTGGGCCTGAGAACGGCTGCCAAGCTGTTAAGCAAGCTACAGAACCTGTGGTTTGGACACGTAATTTTTTCAGGAATGACGGTTAGGCCTAACTCCGGAATTGCGGTTGACCTGAACTTACTGGGAAATCATCGTTCGCGGGGAATAATCTGAATCCCAGATCCCCATCACTAACGGAGTTCAGCAGGTTATCTGCACCTGTAAGCGACAAAAGCTGGTCCTTTCAGTGTAGCGTGCATGCAGCCCCAGACATGTACTGGAATGCTAGACCTATTATTGCTCGATCTCACGTGCCACAGCCTCGCGTATCCTTCTAGTAAGCTTGACGCGTACCGCGGGGCCATGCCGGAGTCTCGGTCATTAATGGAATAAAGCTGAGAAATCGCTAGCACAACTACAAACGGACATACCACACCACACACAGAATCGACAAAGCTTGCAATCTGTCCATCTTTTCTGTAGCTTGTATGGTAGTGGTTTCCCGGGTGCAGTCCAATTAAGCCACAGGCTCCACTCCTGGTGGTGCCCTTTTGGACATTCCTTTAAGGTTCATCTTTGCAATCATACTGCCCCCAGAAGCCAAAAACTTTGCCTTCAGGGACGCTGTCTGGAGGTTCGTGGGAATAACGCCGCCCGATCAGCAGTCGGCATATGGGTCGCCCTCCCAGGGCTGTGGGGTACTCGGCACCGGGCCGGTGTCAGTGGGATGTGTCACAGCAGCGGTGACCCGGACGGTGGCCCTGGGCGCCCATGTAAATGGCGTGGTATAATGGTAAAGAGTTTATATAGATAGTTTGACGCCACCTGTGGTGTTCGGCAACATAGATGTTAGGCCGACGCTGCATGCAGATCCTCTGGGACTGATGGTGTTGTGCAGCAAAGATGGTGAAGCTCCCCACAGGTGGAGCTGGAGTCCCAGGGAAGTGTAGATGTAGTGATGGGGGAAAGGCACAGGCGGTGTAGGTGCTGGTACCCAGATGTAGCGGTGCTGGAATAACTGTAGGACACCAGAGCGTGCAGTTCCAAAGCTTTACTCACAGTCTGCAGGTTACACAGATGCCTGCCTCCGTGCTGTGTCCTCCGGGTCAGGACCTCTGACAACCTCCGGGACCAAAATGGAAAGCTCCCTTCCAACACTCCGCCAACATGTACCTTCCTGAACATCTCCTTTCTAGTGCTTGTGGGGGAAGCACTCACAGGACCGTGGTTCACTGAAACGCCTCCTGTCTAACAGATGTTCCTCAGACTTTACTTGTATGGCAGACAGCTGTAGCCTTTTCCTTCTGCCTCGCAAACGTCGATGCTGGGGCCTCCGAGCCTTAGTTGGGTACAGAGCATTTATAGCTGCTACTTCCCACCCGGTTTCTGCTGCAGGAACGTCAGTGTCCCTACAAACTCGGAGACCGGAATCCGGACCATGCGCTCCAGCTAGGAGTGAGCCTTATCTCTGCTCATCCTCCAGCTCCCCTTCTCACATCCACACACTTCCCCTTCCCTGCACAGAGTGCCCTAACTTACCTCCTCCCGACCACAGAGAGCAGCTCCTCAGCAGTCAGGTTCAGAGGTCTCCCTGCTGGCCTGGAGTGGGAAATGTGTTGTGTGTTGGTTTCACTGCTAGAGAGATCCTTCATTGCTCCCAAGCTTGACAACACACTCCCTAGGAGGAAGGCAATGCCACAGTGGCAACCGTACTCTTGTGGACGCCACAAGTGCACTGAGGCCCAGCCACTGCTGGATGATGCTGCTGGTACATTGACCCAGACCACTACATTCCCCTCGCACTCTACACAGAATCTGGCCCAGAGGAAACTCAGGTTCCCCTTCCCGCATACTATACCACCTTACATGGTGACAAAGAGGAAGGTGCAGATGAAAGTGCAGGTTCTTTGAGCAGGTGGGGGGGCATACTCATGGGCGATGGCACTGGCACAGGGCACCGCATAGTACGCAAATGTGTCTCTGCCGGTGGGAGGGCCTAAACAGCCAAGTGTAGTGAGATGGAAGATGGGGACGACAAGGAGTTCAGAGTAGTGCAGGGATTCCCTAGCAAGGAGACTTATGTAATTGTTTTCAATGTTGGGACAGCAATTTTTGGGGAGCACTATACTCTGGTGAATGATATATGGGGCCCACCATACACTGGATCATTCCAAAGGTGGACATCAGACACTGGAGCAGCATTTACAGGGCCCATTATACACTAGAGCAGTAGAAATGGGGCCCATTATATATGGAGCGTTATTTGGGCCCATAAGACAGTGGAGCTTCATCCATTGGGACCAACATATACTGTAGCATTATGTGGAGCTCATCATATACGATTTGAAACATTATATGGGAATAATGATTCCGTATGGAGAAATATATGGGCCTCATTACTCTGTATAGCGCACTAAGCGCTGGCCATAATACTGGCCATAATACTGTATGGAGGTATTGGAGAATTTAAAATGGATATCAGTCATGAGATGTAAGAAGTGAAGTATTTTTCATTGTACTATACTGCTATTTCTCTGCCGTATCGGAGCATCATGAGTTGTGGTATGTGTTAAAGGGGCGCTCTTTGGCCCTGGGCCTACGAAAACCTGGAACCATCCCTCCCCCCCACAACTGTAGCCAAATAACCCCCATTTTTCAGTGCGTAACTAGTATTATGAAGTTAATTAAGGTTGACAAGCTTCAGTAACAAGAATTTATGCTTTTGGCTTTCAAATGGGCACTGTTGGTGTGTTTCCTGTCCTCCTCTCACTGCCGACTTTAATTCTCCATTGACTTACATTGGGTTTCGTGTTTCGGGACGACCCCGACTTTTCCCTATAGTAGGCCAATTTTGCTCGACCCGACTTTTGGAAAAGTCGGGTTTCATGAAACGAAACTCGACCCTAAAAAAACAAAAGTCGCTCAACACTAGTTTTCAGCTATATAATTTCTATTTCCATATGACTTTTTGATCTCGTTTTATTCTGCACTTTGTTCTGAGGTATGAAAAAAACATAACTTTTGCTATATTTTTATTTAATTTTTTAAATAATGACACAGTTTTATAGATCAGACTATTCCGGAAAAACCAAATATAATGCAAGCTGGTGCCACAGTTTCTGTGTATCTGCCGACATTCTTGACTACATCTTTTGTTGGAGAGAGGGGTAGAATATTTTTAAAAAAATTGTAATATATACAACATTTTTAATCTATGTATACATATTTTAGTATTCTCATTTGGCAATCTGTAACCCACAACTATACTGTGGTAGGATGCCGCATTTGAAAACCGTAAACTTTCCTTGCATTTGGCAAAAAAAAAATCCAAAATGCAATTATTACACTAAATCTAAACATGTCACTGTGGTCTTTTGCACACCAGTTTAAGTTTACCAATTGGAGACAGACAGTTGTTTCAGCAGCTGCTTTTTGGTTATCATGTGTACCCTAGCCTTTCCCTATTTTTGCAACATTGCTGAAAAAATTTATAATTGTGTCTCAAATATATGGTACGTGAAAAAGTGGTACTAGCAGTGATCAAGGCGGTGTAAGGAAAAAAACATATCACAGCTAAAAATGTAAGAGCTGCCAACAGTATCACCACCAGCATCACTGCTGATATCAACCATCCTGGCAATAGTACCAAGTGCTGGTAACAATTGCTCTCCTTTGCCTTTGGCATGCATAATCGTAAGGAAGTAGCGGAGGTACATACAGTGGGGCAAAAAAGTATTTAGTCAGTCAGCAATAGTGCAAGTTCCACCACTTAAAAAGATGAGAGGCGTCTGTAATTTACATCATAGGTAGACCTCAACTATGGGAGACAAACTGAGAAAAAAAAATCCAGAAAAATCACATTGTCTGTTTTTTTTCATTTTATTTGCATATTATGGTGGAAAATAAGTATTTGGTCAGAAACAAAATTTCATCTCAATACTTTGTGATATATCCTTTGTTGGCAATGACAGAGGTCAAACGTTTTCTGTAAGTCTTCACAAGGTTGCCACACATTGTTGTTGGTATGTTGGCCCATTCCTCCATGCAGATCTCCTCTAGAGCAGTGATGTTTTTGGGTTTTCGCTTGGCAACACGGACTTTCAACTCCCTCCAAAGGTTTTCTATAGGGTTGAGATCTGGAGACTGGCTAGGCCACTCCAGGACCTTGAAATGCTTCTTACGAAGCCACTCCTTCGTTGCCCTGGTGGTGTGCTTTGGATCATTGTCATGTTGAAAGACCCAGCCACGTTTCATATTCAATGCCCTTGCTGATGGAAGGAGGTTTGCACTCAAAATCTCACGATACATGGCCCCATTCATTCTTTCATGTACCCGGATCAGTCGTCCTGGCCCCTTTGCAGAGAAACAGCCCCAAAGCATGATGCATCCACCACCATGCTTTACAGTAGGTATGGTGTTTGATGGATGCAACTCAGTATTCTTTTTCCTCCAAACACGACAAGTTGTGTTTCTACCAAACAGTTCCAGTTTGGTTTCATCAGACCATAGGACATTCTCCCAAAACTCCTCTGGATCATCCAAATGCTCTCTAGGAAACTTCAGACGGGCCCGGACATGTACAGGCTTAAGCAGTGGGACACGTCTGGCACTGCAGGATCTGAGTCCATGGTGGCGTAGTGTGTTACTTATGGTAGGCCTTGTTACATTGGTCCCAGCTCTCTGCAGTTCATTCACTAGGTCCCCCCGCATGGTTCTGGGATTTTTGCTCACCGTTCTTGTGATCATTCTGACCCCACGGGGTGGGATTTTGCGTGGAGCACCAGATCGAGGGAGATTATCAGTGGTCTTGTATGTCTTCCATTTTCTAATTATTGCTCCCACAGTTGATTTCTTCACTCCAAGCTGGTTGGCTATTGCAGATTCAGTCTTCCCAGCCTGGTGCAGGGCTACAATTTTGTTTCTGGTGTCCTTTGACAGCTCTTTGGTCTTCACCATAGTGGAGTTTGGAGTCAGACTGTTTGAGGGTGTGCACAGGTGTCTTTTTATACTGATAACAAGTTTAAACAGGTGCCATTACTACAGGTAATGAGTGGAGGAAAGAGGAGACTCTTAAAGAAGAAGTTACAGGTCTGTGAGAGCCAGAAATCTTGATTGCTTGTTTCTGACCAAATACTTATTTTCCACCATAATATGCAAATAAAATGAAAAAAAACAGACAATGTGATTTTCTGAATTTTTTTTTCTCAGTTTGTCTCCCATAGTTGAGGTCTACCTATGATGTAAATTACAGACGCCTCTCATCTTTTTAAGTGGTGGAACTTGCACTATTGCTGACTGACTAAATACTTTTTTGCCCCACTGTATATATAGAATATATGGTACATTACTCATCTCAGTAAAAGTGGGACAGGTCGGTGTTCTGTACAGTCCACCACTTTTGCCACCAAAACATTTGGGGCCTGACGATTTTTTTGGAAACTAAAACTCCTACTCGTCCAAGTTCACTGCAATTGATGCAGAATAAATTGAATTATACTATATTTTGTGAAAGAATCGTACGCCCTTATCCTCAATGGAAGATTTGTAGCTACTATAATTTACTGACTAAAATCATTCTCCGCTATATACTGTTTTCACACTAGTATTTTGACATTAAAAGCTTTGTAAAATCACATAATTTTGGCTCAATTTGAGTATGTCATGATTTTATGACTTTTGCCTTTCATGCCATTTTTGCCCAGCTCTGACAAAATGGGTGGAGCTTGGGTGGGACAGGGGCATGGTGACTGCTGCTCGGCACATTCGCCACAATTTAGGACTTGAGTAGAATGTGTGATGAGGCACACACATGTGTTGGCATCTCAGGTGTGGGAAATCTTTTGCCAGTTGTCAGCTGTGGTACAGCAAAGGGTGTTTTACTGGATGGGAGATATGATTCTCCCAGCAGATTAATGTTTGGCCGGGTTTTTCCCTAAAGACAGGACCTGCGATGAAGTCAGGGTCACGTGATCAGCCCATGTGATGTCTATCCCACTGGTGGGAGGGGTTGGGCCCTATGTAATGGAGGTTGGTAATTGCCACAGAGTGTGTGTGTTTCTGGAAGCTACAGGAACTCGGCTGGACTCAGTCTGAAATTTATATACAGGATCCCCATGCTACAGGACTGTAGCAGCAAGATTTGGAAGAACCCCTGGAATGGCACCTGGTGGATGCCGCAGGACCTGGCAGCCACTTAGTTAAGCCCGTCCCGTGGAAGGGGTGAGTCTGGGACCAGTGGTTCTCCAAGCTGGAGTATGTGTATGCTTTCTTCCTTATGTTCTGTTAACCGGCTGGTTACTACGTGAGATTAAACCACTGAAACTGGACTTTATGCCTGTGTGTTGCCTCGTTACTGCCGCCCTGCCATTACCTACCAGAGCGAATCCCTACGATTGGTGGACTGAATGCGGGCAGAAGCAGTGAGGCCAGGCCGTTTTTCTTATTTGTTGATTTGTACCCCAGCCTATGTCCTGGGTGAAACGAGTGGCAGAGACCCAGGCGGGGAACTTTCCAGAAATGGAGGCCACGGTAAAAACGCTCATAGAGGCCATGCGACAGCAGCAGCAGGCTATGCAGCAGCAGGCTACACAGCAGCAGGCTATGCGGCAGCAGCAACAGGAGGCCATGCGACAGCAGGCTATGCAGCAGCAGGCTATGCAGCAGCAGCAGGAAACCAATCAGCTGTTGATACAGCATATCACGACAGCGCAGACAAAAGGAGCTGACCGGGGAATCCATGAGGTCTGGAAAGTGGTTCGTATAGCAATTCCCAAGATGGAGAAATCGGACAATGTGGAGGTGTACCTGGAGATGTTCGAAGGAGTCGCTGAGAGAGAGAGAAGCTACCCCGGGACCATTGGGTGGATATCCTCACTCTGTTTCTGACCCCAGCACCTTTGAAAGCGCATCAGGACCTACCCACAGAGCAAAGGGCGGAGTACACGGTCGTCAAGGGTGAGATACTGGCATGACTTGGGGTAAATGTGTTAATGCGAGCCCAGCGGGTACACCAGTGGGAGTTTACCCCCTCCAAGTTGGCCCGGTCCCAGTATTACGACCTGTTGCACCTGTTACAAAAGTGGTTGCAGCCTGAGGTGTTGTCCCCCACGGCCATGCTGGACCGCATAGTGACTGATAAATTTTGGAGACGTGGGTCGGACAGGCATCCCCTACTAATGCAATTCAGATGATAGACCTCATAGAAAGGTATGGGGCTACCAAAGAGCTACAGGGAGGGGCCCCCCCGGAAGGTAACAGGAAGGTTCCCTAAGTCCCGAACCCCTGGTTCAGCGAGCGGAGCCCAGGAAAGCTGCTCAGGACTTATCTGGGGAAGTAAGGAGCCCCATAATCTGCTGGCAGTGCCAGGAACCAGGTCATAGGAGAGCTGATGGCCCCCACCTGACTGAGCCCATGGACACAAATTTTGGGTACCGTCAGTCCCACTATGCCGAACCGATGTGTGCAATGGGTACCCCGAAAGGTCCCAATATGGAACATTTATATCGGATTGAAGTGGAGGGTACCCCGGCTGTGGCCCTATTGAACTCAGGGAGTCTTGTAACCCTGGTACGAGCCAGTTGGATACACACCAGCGAGTATACGGGTCGGAAAATTGGGGTGTTGTGTATACATGCAGACTTAAAAGACTATCCCACCGCACTAGTGGTAATCAGCACCCCAGCGGGGAGGTGGTGCCACGAGGTGGGGATTGTGACTAATTTACATTATGAAGTGATAATTGGACGAGACTTTCCGTTGTTTTCTGTGCCGTGGCCGTCTGTTGTCCCACCCACTGACCAACTGCCGGCACCAGAGGCAACCAGGTTACATTCTCCAGAAGTGGGGCATGAACCTGGTGGCCCGAAGGAAGAAGTGCTGGCTGTAGGAATAACCTTCCCTTCGGTGGAGGAGCGTGAGAATTCTCCCAGGGAAGTATTGGCCGGAGAGGTGGAAGACTTGCCGCCGGTACCTGAGTTGTCAGACTTGAATGTGTCAGGTGACAATATTGGTACAGCGCAACTCTGAGACCTTACTTTAGCCCGGGCCAGAGAAAATGTACTGTTTGTCAATGGGGAGCCCCAACAACCTGTGGCAGATACAGTGTTGCCACGCTTTGAGCTGAACCAGGATTTGTGTACCGAGTGGAGAAAATATGGGGGGAAATGGTAGAACAATTACTGGTACTGCAGACGTATCGGAGGCTGGTAATGGATTTAGTGCATGCGCATGTACTTGGGGGGCATTTGGGCCAAAAGAAAACCCTCAACCGAATTCTGCAGCGATTTTACTGGCCAGGGGTCCACGAAGAAGTTAAACGGTACCGTAGCTCCTGTCCAGTATGCCAGGTAACCAGTCCCCAGCCTCACTTTCAGAGCCCTTTGGTGCCTTTGCCAATTATAGAGGTACCCTTCAAGAGAGTGGCAATGGATTTGGTGGGACCTCTCAATAAGTAAGCAAGGGGACACCAACACATCCTGGTAGTTCTAGATTATGCTACCCGATATCCTGAGGCCATTCCTCTGCGCCACACATCAGCTAAACTTATAGCAAAGGAACTTATGGGTATGTTTTCACGGGTGGGAATTCCGGACAGACCAGGGAACCCCCTTTATGTAAAAAATTATGAAGGAACTCTGCCGGTTGTTAAATGTTAAACAGTTGCGCACATCGGTCTATCATCCCCAAACAAATGGTCTGGTAGAAAGGTTCAATAAGACGCTGAAGAGCATGTTAAAAAAGGCAGTTTCCAAAGATGGGAAGGACTGGGATCTCTTATTGCCATATTTGTTGTTTGCAGTATGGGAGGTGCCTCAGGCATCTACGGGGTTCTCGCCCTTTGAATTATTGTATGGCAGACATCCACGGGGCTTACTCGATATATCCAAAGAGGCCTGGGAGAACCAACCTACCCCCCCCACAAAAGTGTGATAGAACATGTTGCAAAAATGCAAGAGAGGATGGAGACAGTCCTACCCTTGGTCCGGGAACATATGGAGGCAGCACAACGGTCGGGTCTATAACCGGGAGGCTCGGGTAAGAACCTTTAGCCCTGGGGATCGGGTGTTGGTGCTTGTGCCTACCGTAGATAGAAAATTTCTCGCAAGGTGGCAGGGACCCTACGAGATCAGGGAGAAGGTGGGGCCAGTAGACTACAAGGTACACCAGCCAGGACGGAGAAAGCCAGAACAGGTTTACCATTTTCATTTGCTTAAACCCTGGAAAGATAGAGAGCACCTTGGTGGGGATAGTCCGCTGCCAGCATTTCAGATGGAAAAGGCTCCATTACTTCGGGGCGAGGCAGGAGAAGCCCAACCCGCGGTCAAAATTGCAGATACTTTGTCTCCTAGACAGGTTCAGGAGGTCCGGGAGTTCATTAGCCGGAATACAGATGTTTTTTCGGAGCTCCCTGGATGCACCTCCCTAATCCAACATGACATTGTCACAGAGCCACAGGCCAAGGTCCGACTAAAGCCTTACAGGGTGCCTGAGGCCCGGCGACAAGCCATCTCGGAAGAGGTAAAAGCTATGCTACAGTTAGGGGTCATAGAAGAGTCTCAAAGTGAGTGGGCCAGCCCAATAGTCCTAATACCCAAGCCTGATGGGTTTCTAAGATTCTGTAATGATTTTAGAAAACTCAATGACATTTCAAAGTTTGACGCCTACCCCATGCCCCCGGTTGACGAGTAGATAGAGCGCTTTGGGCAAGCACGGTATTTTACAACTCTGGACCTCACAAAAGGTTATTGGCCGGTACCCCTAATAGAGGCAGTGAAGGAAAAAATGGCTTTTGTAACACCTGAGGGGCTGTTCCAGTATAAGGTGTTACCCTTTGGGTTGCATGGCGCTCCAGCAATGTTCCAGCGGTTAAAGGATATTGTGCTCCGTTCCCATCGCCGCTATGCCTCAGCCTATCTAGACGATATCATTGTGTACAGCATCGACTGGGAAAGCCACTTAGCAAAAGTGCAGGCAGTGATAGACTCTCTGCGACAAGCATACAGTATTGTGGAGAGAGAGTGCCTGGCCATCAAGTGGGCGCTAGAGTCATTGCGCTACTATTTGCTGGGGAGAACATTTCGGTTGGTGACATATCATTCTCCTCTTACGTGGATGAGTCAAGCTTAGGAGCGGAAAGCCCGAGTCACCAGGTGGTTCCTGTCCCTGCAAAATTTTAAGTTTTCAGTGGAACATCGCGCAGGTAGACTACAGGGGAATGCAGATGCCCTGTCCAGAGTTCACTGTATGTCATGTGTCCACCCCCTTAGGGGTGAACATAGGGGGGGAGGTATGTGGTACAACAAAGGGTGTTTTACTGGATGGGAGATATGTTTCTCTCAGCAGATTAATGTTTGGCCGGGTTTTTCCCTAAAGACAGGACCTGCGATGATGTCAGGGTCACGTGATCAGCCCATGTGATGTCTATCCCACTGGTGGGAGGGGTTGGGCCCTATGTAATGGAGGTTGGTAATTGCCATAGAGTGTGTGTGTTTCTGGAAGCTACAGGAACTCGGTTGGACTCAGTCTGAAATTTATATACAGGATCCCCATGCTGCAGGACTGTAGCAGCAAGACTCGGAAGAACCCCAGGAATGGCACCTGGCGGATGCCGCAGGACCTGGCAGCTGCTTAGTTAAGCCCATCCCGTGCAAGGGGTGAGTCTGGGACCAGTGGTTCTCCAAGCTGGAGTATGTGTATGCTTTCTTCCTTATGTTCTGTTAACCGGCTGGTTGCTAAGTGAGATTAAACCACTGAAACTGGACTTTATGCCTGTGTGTTGCCTCGTTACTGCCGCCCTGCTATTACCTACCAGAGCGAATCCCTACACAGCCTTTTGTGTAATATGCATTCAGTTGCCTGTTTTCCTGGAAAAGAAACTCCCACATGTCCAAGTTCACCGATATTGATGCAGAATACTCTGGATTGTGCTACCTTTTGTGAAAGAACCGCTTGCACTTATCCTCAATGGAAGATCCATAGCTGTTATTACAATTTATTGAATAAAATCCTCTCTGCTTTATACTGTTTTCTTCAAAGGACATCTCCAGCAATAGGGTGTACTATTGTATCAAATGTGAAACAGAAGGTCTCCTAGTTAACTACAACTGGGCCACCATGTAAGTGACAATGCAAGAAACATCGTGACTGCCATATAATTAGGCATCGTAACACATGCTTGTAGCATGGTGCACAGACTTAATTTGGTTGTGCAATGTATTTTAAAACATATACTCGCTGGAAAAAAGTTGTGCTCATTGCCAAAAGAATGTGTGGGCACCTCAGCCATTCTTAGATGGGGCGAATGGCCACCAGGATATACAGCAACAGAGTGGTATTACTGAGCCACCCACTGATTTACAAAATTGAAACGTGATGGAATTCAGCACTGCAGGTGTTACAAGTATAAGCAACATCAGATGGGCGGTGACATAATGAATAATTCTGAGTTGGCCCCTAAGTAGGAAATTTCAGTCATTCTCATGGCCTTAAAGATATTGGCAGAATGGTATGCCAAATCAAAAAAGACTATGGCAAATAATTTTAGGACAGTTTTTTCTTTTAGAAAGGATGGATGGAAAATCTGTCTGTGCTGTGTGTGATTAAAGGGAATCTGTCACCCATTTTTAGTGATAAGTTATAAACCTAGCACTCAACTTTAGGATATTCAGAATGTAAGGTAGCGCTGTCATTCAAGGTTGGGGACACTCGCTTGGCAGCCAAATAATCAGATCTGGCACGGATTTTCCATAAAGCCATAACAATCCATGTGGTTTATTCAGGCATCATAAACCCACAGCAGCAACATAAAGTTCATATCCATAGCATAACGTTCATGACAGAGCTTCCCTCTGTTATCCCCGTGGTCACACAGGTTACGCAATGTCCAGTACTCAGGCTCTTCAGCCTCACAGTTATCTCACCCCGTCAGGGTTACCTCATGGTTGCTTCAGACTTCAGACATTCATACCCTCTCCCTGGCAACTCTCAGACACTGACAGCCATTACACACAGCCACGTCACGTGCTGTCAGGCAGGAAGCCCCATCTTCCAGCGGGACCTTCCACAACGGACCAACCGGGTCCAAGCATTCACTCCATGTGACCGACCCTGGCCACCTTATATGGTCCGTAGCCACGCCCACTGGGTCACATGGCTATGACCTCATCACAGGTCCTTCACACTCACATAGTCTTTTACTACCAGCGTTTTCAGGCACACCCCTGGGTGGATTTGTAGGTAGCTGGTTCCGCCCATCTCTCCAGCTACCTGAAGACTTCCCTAAGACATTGACACGGAACCTCAGCAGTATCACTGCTGATCAACACATACATAAGTTTTCATCTCAAGGCCACCCACCTTGAGATACATCACGATCATTCAGCATCCTACTCCTATCAGGACAATGGAAATGCTTATACGCCTGTCCTGGACCACCCACACAGCACCCCCTAGCGGACACCGTGGTCACCACACCACAAGAAGAATATTTATTATAGTACGTAAAAAAAGTTTCGGTCAAATTTTGACCTTCTTCAGTTACTACAAAATCAAATGCATAGACATAGTAGATCAACCCTAGGACTGATAACAAGAGGAGGAAAAGAAAGGTAAGTATCCCCAATGGGGAATGTGATGTACCGTACTGTACCAAATAAGTGGTAATAGGTATTAAACCTATTGTGAAGATTCATGTGCTCTTAATCTATTGAAGAGAGGATTCATAAGAGAGTGAGTCTCAGTAGTAACAGGTAGAGGGTGCGGTTATGGCATGTGAATGCTACTCACTCGGGTAATCCATCCCACTGCCTGTTGTAGTATGCTAGAATACATATATGGGGCCATGATTAAGATGAGCAAAAAGATATGCATATACTACTGTGTGTAATCACATAGAGATGCTAGGTTACCTTATAGAAGCCAGTAGATGAGGTAACATATGCACGTATGCTGTTTACTGGGGAGGTCTGTCCAACAGCCTGTTAAAGATTATGCAAAAAAAGGGGGCATCATTAAAGTAGCAGAGAAAGAATCTGCAAACCGTAATATATAACTATAAAAGTATATGGAGGGGTATTTTGTTACCTTGTGTCAGTCAGTAGATGGGGCAGGATGATCCTCCAGACACAGTATCCACTGCATGTCTGGCTAGGCATAGCACTTAAGAAGGGGAGGGGGCGGGACTATAAGGCTGGCATCCAATCGGACGCTGTGATGTAATGGACCCAACGTAGTAAACAGGAAGAACATGGCCGTGTGTTCTCTCTTCAATATATTAAGAGCACATGAATCTTGATTGATTGAGCGTGGTTTCTGGTTAGGTTTGACTGCATTTTATGATGTTGACCATATCCTATGTACATACCTTGTTTCTGTTTATTTTTTGTTAATTGGATTATTTTTTTCTGTTTTTTATGTTTATTTATCTCCTATGTCTATGCACTTGATTTTGTAGTAACTGAAGAAGGTCAAAATTTTTTATGGTTTTTTACGTACTACAATAAATATTCTTCTGAATATCCTAAAGTTGAGTGCTAGGTTTATAACTTATAACTACTTGGTTTGGGAACCTAACCTTTAGCACCATTACTTAAGTTGTGCTCACGGTGTTTTTCCCTTCCATTTTTAGTGATATCATGTAAAGATATCACCCAATTGTACATCCCATAAGCATTCTATTAGGACTTTTGATTTCCCCAGACCCCGCACCTTTGATGCTTAAATACCTTTTTTATCTTGGTGGAGATGTATGGAAATTGCCGCTGTCCGGTCCGATGGGCGGGGCTTATTTGCCTTCTCCCCCCTCCTCGGCTTGCTGAACGTATTCTTCATCTGTGAATATCACAGAACATTGAAAAGGCCACCGGAGCTTGCGCAGTATGCTTTGCCCAACTGTGAGAAAAGCATATAATTGGTACTGTGCATGCGCCGGGATTTTTCAGCGTGGTCTATGCCCTAGAAGTCTTCACATGCAGGACACACTTCCGGGGCATAGACCGCGCTGAAAAATGCCGGCGCATGCGCAGTACCGATTATATGCTTTGCCCACAGTTGGGCAAAGCATACTGCGCAAGCGCCAGAGGCCTTTTCAATGCACAAGCGCGGAAAACTACGGCATCTGTGATATTCACAGATGATGACGATTATGTTCAGCAAGCCGAGGAGGGAGGGAAGAAGGCGAATAAGCCCCGCCCATCGGACCGGACCGCGGCAATTTCCATACATCTCCACCAAGATAAAAAAGGTATTTATGCATCAAAGGTGCGGTGTCGGGGGGAAATCAAAAGTCCTAATAGAATCCTTATGGGACACACAATTGGGTGATATCTTTACATGATATCACTAAAAATGGGTGACAGATTCCCTCTAAACGGACTGTTGGTTACCTCCTGTAAGCAACCACTTATCTTTAGGGCAGAGTCAGATGGCTGTATAAATCAGAGTGAGATTGAAATGCAGTGCATGGACTGGCTGACGGCTCTCCTGACCCGAGCATGATAGCTGCATGTATTTCTAGGTGTGGCTGACTCTGCCCATAGCTGTTGAGGTCACTGTCAATTAGATGTTATTAGGGCTGTGTTTGGATTAGGGGTTAAATTCAGTCCTAGGAAACCTCAGAGTGTTAAGGCCCTTTTACATTTAGCGATGCACCAGCGATCCGACGAGCGTTCCGACCCGGTCAGGATCGCTGGTGCATCGCTAAATGATCGCTAGTGAGCTTTCACACAGAAAGATCTCACAGTGATGCAGCAGCGACGCAGCGGACGATACTTACCTTTCAGACAGAGCGATCCAGACGTCCTCCTGCCCGCCTCCACGCGTCGCTCATCTCACACAGCAGGAAGCCCAGCAGGAAGCAGACGACGAGAAATGGAGCCGCCCGATCTCACGCGATCAGCGATGGACAGCGGGGGAGCCGGTCGGAGGTAAGTATCACACATAGCGATATCGTAGCAATATCGCTATAACGTCACAAAGCCAGTGACGTTTTAGCGATATTGCTAGCGATATCGCTATGTGTAAAACCCCCTTTAGACACATCTTTTCCTGGCAGTTGGCAGTATTGAGATTTGCTATGAATCGATTAGCTGCAAATCACATTTTTCTTAAAGCTTCATCGACCCCCTGCTAATTTGAATTTCAAAAGATTTGATAATCTCTAAATATTTCTGTTATTATGTTATTATTGTTTTTTCTCAGAATAATTGAGTTCATTATGTAAAATGTTTTATTTCATTACAGATGAGAAGAAATGTGCAGTGACACATAGTAACAGGCCAAAACTAAATTCACCGTCCATCAGAGCATTGTGATTCTCAAACATTTGCTTTGATATCTAGCCAGTGGTCTTTGAATTTCATGATGTCATGAAGATGTCCTGGCTCTTCCTGTGTCAGAAGTGGTGAACAGAGGTGATACTAAGAAGCATGGAATATGAAGAATAAAGAGTTGCTTCTGAAGACAAAAATGTATACATATCCTATTGAGTGTGGTATGGATGAAATATGATTTCTAATACATATACGGTAAATATTACTTCTTTCCCCCATGTTTTCTACCGTCCTTATCAGCTCTTTAATTTGCCCTAAAAATGTCTATACACGTATGCCTTGCACCCATGAGTCAGCATAAAAGCTAAGGTCAGTTTCACTCAAGCATATTATGTATGCACTTTTGGTGCCCATATTATGGTTTAGAGTTCAGCATGACTGCAGGTTTAATGAAATAAACTGACAGCTGTTTTAAAAATGAATTATTCCACAAGATAAATTTTTGTTATTGCCCCTAAGGTTTAAAAGACTCCCAGTGGATCACCATCTGGATCTAATTTTTTTTTCTACTCAGCTATACCAAGAGCCCCCTTAAAAATCACAGGGTCTCCCACTGTATGTTTGTGATTTGCTAAGTGATCAAAAACAACATCTCCTATTCAATTTAATAAGATATAAGTTGCAGAACCTAGCAGCAGCCAATTAACCAAGCACAGATACAGTGGGGGGGGGGATAAGAATTTGATCTCTTTCTGATTTTGTAAGTTTGCCCACTGACAAGACATGAACAGTCTATAATTTTAAAGGTAGGTTAATTTTAACATTGAGAGATAGAATATCAAAAAGAAAATCTAGAAAATGACATTGTATAAATTATATAAATTTATCTGCATTTTGCATTGAGAAATAAGTATTCGATCCCTCTGGCAAACAAGACTTAATACTTGGTGGCAAAACCCTTGTTGGCAAGCACAGCTGTCAGACTTTTTTTTGTAGCTGAGGATGAGGTTTGCGCACAAGTCAGGAGGAATTGTGGTCCACTCCTCCACAACCTAAAAAAAGACTACGTTAATAGAAAAATGTTTTCAGTCTGCCACTGAGTGGACAAAAATATTGAAGTAACATGTTATTGTGCAAAAGTAGAAAAAACACGAAAGACCATAAGTTAGGTATCGCCATATTTGTTCTGACCAAGAAAAGTAAAAAAATAAAAAAAACAAAAACAAAATCATTGTTTTTCTGTTGACCTCATCCTTAAAATACATTAAAAAAAAATATTTTAAGTGTCATATGTACCTAAAAATGGATCCAATGAAAATAACATCTTATCCTGCAAATTTCAAGGCCTTACAAAGCTCTGTCAAAAGAAAAATAAAAAAGATATGGCTCTCAGAACATGGCGACACAAAAACAAATTAGTTTCTTTCCAAAAGTGTTTCATCGGCATAATAGCTTCAATTCCATAAAAAGGAAGAAGAAACTATAGAGAAATAGCTTTTTTTTTCAATTTCCCACAAAATAAAGTAATAGGATTTTTCAATAAATTTTCTGCACCCTAAAATGGTGTTGTTTAGAGTTGAGCGACTTTTGGTTTTTTAGGGTCGCGTTTCGTTTCGTGAAACCCGACTTTTCCAAAAGTCGGGTCGAGCAAGATCGTCCGATTATAGGGAAAAGTCGGGGTCGTCCCGAAACACGAAACCCAATGTAAGTCAATGGGGAATAAAAGTCGGCAGTGAGAGGAGGACAGGAAACACACCAACAGTGCCCATTTGAATGCCAAAAGCATCAATTCTTCTTACTTAAGCTTGTCAACCTTAATTAACTTCATAATACAAGTTACGCACTGAAAAATGGGGGTTATTTGGCTACAGACTGTGGGGGGGAGGGCTGGCTCCAGGTTTTCATGTGCCCTGGGCGAAAGAGCGCCCCTTTAACACATACCACAACTCATCATGCTCCGATACGGCAGAGAAATAGCGGTATAGTACAATGAAAAATACCTCACTTTTTACATCTCATGACGAGGCCCATCTATTTCTCCATACAGAATCATTGGTCCCATATAATGTTTGAAACAGTATATGATGAGCTCCACATAATGCTACAGTATATGTTGGTCCCCATGGATGAAGCTCCACTGTCTTATGGGCCCAAATAATGCTCCAAACATAATGGGCCCCATTTCTAATGCTCTAGTGTATAATGGGCCCTGTAAATGCTGCTCCAGTGTCTGATGTCCACCTTTGGAATGTTCCAGTGTATGGTGGGCCCCATCTATCATTCTCCAGAGTATAGTGCTCCCCAAAAATTGCTGTCCCAACATTGAAAACAATCAAATAAGTCTCCTCGCTAGGGAATCCCTGTACTTGTCTGGACTCCTCGTCGTCCCCATCTTCCATCTCACTGCACAGTATTTCAACTTTGCAAGTGCTGTGATCCTGGGCAAGCAGGGGGGGCCCACTCGTTGGCGACGGCACTGGCACAGGGCCCCTGATAGTACGGTGGTGTGTCTGATGGCGGGTGGGCCGAACCTGCACTTTCATCTGCAGCTTCCTCTTTGTCACCGTGTAAGATGGAACTGTATATGGGAAGGGTAACCTGAGTTTCATCAGGGTCAGATTCAGGTCGTGTAGCGTGCGAGGGGAATGTAGTGGTCTGGGTCAATGTACCAGCAGATTCATCGAGCAGTGGCTGGGCATCAGTGCACTTGTGTCGCCCCCAGGAGTACGGTCGCCACAGTGGCATTACCTTCTTCCTAGGGAGTGTGATGTCATGCTTGGGAGCAACGAAGGATCTCTCTAGCAGGTTAACTGATTGGGCGGCGTTATTCCCACGAGTCATGACCCTCCAAACAGCGTTCATGAAGGCAAAGTGTTTGTTTTACGTGGGCAGTATGGTTGCAAAGCTGAACCTTAAAGATATGTCCAGAAGGGCACCACCAGGAGTGGAGCCTACGGTTAAATTCGACTCCACCTGGGAAACCTCAACCATGCCAGCTACACAACAGATGCACACATTGCAAGCTTATTTCCGTTAACGAACGAGACTCCGTCATGCCCCGCGGTCCGAGTCCGGCTTACTAGAGGGACACGTGAGGCTCTGGCACATGAGATTGGCCAATAACTCGTGTGTCATGCCCTTACATGTCCGTGGCTGCATGTGCGCTACACTGAAAAGGCCAGCGTTTGTCGCTTACAGGTGCAGATAACCCGCTGAACAACGTTAGTGATGGGGATCACTGATTACAATTATTACCCGCGAACAATGATTTCCCAGTAAGTGCAGGTCAACCGCAGTTCCGGAATTAGGCCTAACCGTCATTCCTGAAAAAATGAAAAACTTACGTGTGCAAACCACAGGTGCTGTAGCTTGCTTAACAGCTCGCCAGCCGTTCTCACACCCAGTATGGATTACACGTGATTGCACAAAGGTTAGAAAGGGTACCGTATCCCCGGATAACATGTATGGATAGCGTACACATTCAAAATATATGTCTCAGGAGGCAGGCTCAGACGGTGTCAGGCCCAGTATGGATTGCACGTGATTGCACAAAGGTTAGAAAGGGTACCGTATCCCCAGATAACATGTATGTATAGCGTACACATTCAAAATATATGTCTCAGGAGGCAGGCTCAGACGGTGTTAGGCCCAGTATGGATTGCACGTGATTGCACAAAGGTCTGAAAGGGTACCGTATCCCCGGATAACATGTATGGATAGCGTACACATTCAAAATATATGTCTCAGGAGGCAGGCTCAGATGGTGTTAGGCCCAGTATGGATTGCACGTGATTGCACAAAGGTTAGAAAGGGTACCGTATCCCCGGATAACATGTATGGATAGCGTACACATTCAAAATATATGTCTCAGGAGGCAGGCTCAGACGGTGTTAGGCCCAGTATGGATTGCACGTGATTGCACAAAGGTTAGAAAGGGTACCGTATCCCCGGATAACATGTATGGATAGCGTACACATTCAAAATATATGTCTCAGGAGGCAGGCTCAGACGGTGTTAGGCCCAGTATGGATTGCACGTGATTGCACAAAGGTTAGAAAGGGTACCGTATCCCCGGATAACATGCATGGATAGCGTACACATTCAAAATATATGTCTCAGGAGGCAGGCTCAGACGGTGTTAGGCCCAGTATGGATTGCACGTGATTGCACAAAGGTTAGAAAGGGTACCGTATCCCCAGATAACATGTATGGATAGCGTACACATTCAAAATATATGTCTCAGAAGGCAGGCTCAGACGGTGTTAGGCCCAGTATGGATTGCACGTGATTGCACAAAGGTTAGAAAGGGTACCGTATCCCTGGATAACATGTATGGATAGCGTACACATTCAAAATATATGTCTCAGGAGGGAGGCTCAGACGGTGTTAGGCCCAGTATGGATTGCACGTGATTGCACAAAGGTTAGAAAGGGTACTGTATCCCCAGATAACATGTATGGATAGCGTACACATTCAAAATATATGTCTCAGGAGGCAGGCTCAGACGGTGTTAGGCCCAGTATGGATTGCACGTCATTGCACAAAGGTTAGAAAGGGTACCGTTTCCCCGGATAACATGTATGGATAGCGTACACATTCAAAATATATGTCTCAGGAGGCAGGCTCAGACGGTGTCAGGCACAGTATGGATTTGACGGCCCAGATTACACAGCGGAGGAGCAGGGAGAGGTAAAGATTGCAAATGCTGGGGCCCTGCCCAAGCAAGGGGGGCCCACTCGTGGGCGTCGGTACTGGCACTGGGCCCCTCATAGTACAGCGGTGTGTCTGACGGCGGGTGTGCACCACCACCATCAGAGACACTTGATTGCACTATGAGGGACCCTGTGCCAGTGCCCGCGCCCAAGAGTCGGCCTACCCACCTGTCCAGGGCAACGGCACTCGCACGGTGTCGTGCGCTAGGTGGTGACCCCGGCCATGGGGGGGAGGCAGCACAGTTAGGGAGTTTTAGAAAGTGGCATATGTTGATGTTGGACTTTCAGCTGATTCAAAAGGCCAAATAGGTGAAGTACCAGGAAGAGGTGGACCAAAGCATGCCATTTTTCTGTCACCCTATGTGTCATCAGGGGAAGGTGGGACAAAATCCTTGGAAACCCATGCGTGGTTCATTTTAATGAAGGTTAGATCATCCACATTTTGGGTTGACAGACGGGTCCTTTTTTCTGTCAGGATTGATCCAGCTGCACTGAAGACTCTTTCCGATAGCACACTTGCAGCTGGGCAAGCGAGCTCCTGTAAGGCATATTGGGCCAATTCAGGCCAGGTGTCCAGTTTAGCGACCCAATAGTCAAAGGGGAATGACCTGTGTGGGAGAACATCGATATGGGAGGAAAAGTAGTTTGTAACCATAGTTGACAACTGCTGTCTCCTGTCACTTTCCATCGATGCAGTATTACCAGTTGTGTGAGCGGTATTTGAAAAATCAGTCCACAACATTGTCATGAAACCCCTGTCTCCAACGCCACTTCTGCTGTGTGCACCACGAACACATCTGCCAAGCTGCCCCCGGCCCGTACGGCTCGTGTGAGAACCATCACCGCTGCTGTGTGCTGGGAATGCCTCAAGCAACCGATTTACCAGAGTTGCTTGTTTATTAGCCAATATTAGGTCAAGGTTCTCCTGTGGCATGATGTTTTGTAATTTGCATTTATAGCGTGGATCCAGGATGCTGGCCAACCAGTAGTCGTCATCGTTCATCATTTTGGCAATGCGGGGGTCCCTTTTTAGGATCCGCAAGGCATAATCTGACATGTGGGCCAATGTTCCCGGTGTCAATGATGCACTGCGAGTGCTGGGTGGAGGAGCACTTTCTGGCAAATCCACATCCCTCCAGTCACGCACAAACCCTGTACCAGACCTTGCCACGCCAACATTTTCACTTGCCCCACGAGATGCATCCTCCTCCCCTAAGTAATCATCCCCATCATCATCCTCCTCCTCCTCTTCTTCCTCCACCTCGTCCAGGAGAGGTCCCTGAGCAGACAATGGCTGAATGTCATCAAGGATTCCCTCCTCCTCTTCCTCCTCATCAACATTGGCTGCAGACGCCTGCTCCTTAAGGTGCGTCAAAGTTTGCATGAGCAGACGCATAAGTGGGATGCTCATGCTTAGGATGGCGTCGTCTGCGCTTTCCAGCCGTGTGCATTCCTCAAAACACTGAAGGACTTTTCAGCTTCGACCACTGCACACCTGTCAACTCCATGTCTGCTCTCAAAGTGCCTGGCCGTGTATCCTCCCACAAATGCATTATGGCCTGCCTCTGCTCGCACAGCCGCTCCACCATGTGCAGGGTGGAGTTCCACCTTGTTGCAATGTCGATAATGAGGCGGTGGTTGGGAAGGTGGAGCAATCGCTGCAGCTTCTGCATACGAACGGAGTGTACAGGCGACCGGCGGATGTGCGCGCACAGTCTTCGCACCTTCTGGAGCAGGGCTGTTAACTCCGGATAATTTTTGAGGAAGCACTGCACCACCAGGTTCAAGGTGTGAGCCAAGCAAGGTATGTGGCTGAGTTTTGAAAGGGCTATGGCTACCACAAAATTACGGCCATTATCACTAACTACCTTGCCTGCCTCAAGATGTACACTGCCCAGCCATGACTCAGTTTGTCGCTTCAAGTACTCGGCCAGCACCTCGGCGGTGTGTCTGTCGCCCAAACACATCATCTGCAACACAGCCTGCTGACGCTTTCCACTAGCTGCTCGATAGGGGGACACATCGTGTGCAACAGTGGCAGCTGCAGATGGAGTGCTCGTACGACTGCGCTCTGTGGACGAGCTTTCGCTTCTGGAGGAGGAGGGTCGAACGCCTACAGCCAACTGTTTCCTATACCGTGGGCTAGGCAGCACTGTCCCACCACCACTGTCCCCTGTGGACCCTGCATCCACGACATTAACCCAGTGCGCAGTGATGGACACGTAACGGCCCTGGCCATGCCGACTGGACCATGCATCAGTTGTGAGGTGCACCTTTCCGCTCACTGACTGCTTGAGTGCATGGACAATGCGGTCTTTCACATGATGGTGGAGGGCTGGGATGGCTTTGCGAGAGAAGAAGTGGCGACTGGGTAGGTCATAGCGTGGTACTGCCTAGGCCATGAGTTCGCGGAAAGCTGTGCTTTCCACCAACCGAAAGGGCATCATCTCAAACGAGATTAGTTTGGCAATGTGGGCGTTCAAACCCAGTGTACGCGGATGAGAGACTGAGTACTTTCTTGACCTACTCATAGTGTCTGGGAGGGTGAGCTGGACTTGAGAGCTGCATATGGTGGAAGTAGCGGTGGACAGGGCGGACTGAGAGAGGGTTGATGATGGTGATGGAGTTGGTGTTCTTTCTGATGGCCTAGAATCAGTCTTTCGCTGATATAACAGTGGGATTCCCTGACTGCTGTTGTCTTGCAACGACACTTCAACATTTGCTGCTGTGCTAACCGGTGGGCTTACAGTGGGGGAAACAATGTAGCGTTGCTGACTACCTTCGTTGTGATCAGTTGCACATGTGGCACTTGAGGTTTGGTGTTGTGTCCACGCTTGCAAGTGCATGCTGGTTAAATGTCTAAGCATGCAACTGGTATTCAAATTTTTCAGATTTTTCCCTCGGCTAAAGGTCTTTGCGCACTTCTTACAGATAACCTTGGCCTGATCATGAGGATTTTGGTCAAAAAAGTGCCACACTGCACTCTTCCTACTTTGGCAGACATTTTGCGGCCTAGCACGCTGTGATCTTTTGACCCTCTGGACAAGCTGTCCAGCAACTCTTTTGATGTTTGGAACCTGTCTTTGGAGTGCTCCGGGCCTGCCAGATAACAGCTGTTGCGATGTCGATGTCTGCTGTGGATGCTCCTCATCTGAGCTATTGGAAGCAGCACCCTCTTCCCCCAATGGATGCCAATCTGGGTCAACAACTGGGTCATCCATCACCTCCTCTTCTATGTCATGTGCACCTTCCTCTGTGTCACCGTGTATGGTGGTATAGTGTGCGGGAAGGGGCACCTGAGTCTCATCAGGGTCAGAATCTGGCTCTGTACACTGCGAGGACAATGTAGTGCTCTGAGTGAATGTACCAGCAGAATCATCCATCAGCGGCTGTGCATCAGTGCACTCCATGTCAGATTCATCTTGGCCTGGGTAATTCACCATTTCACTTGATAATCCAGGCATGGTATGTGAAAACAGCTCCATGGAGTAATCAGTAGTATGGCCTGCGTCATCCTTCAATCTTGGTTGGGGTGAAGGACACAAGGAAAGGTGTGGTTCATGAACATGAGCCTCCAATGACGACTCAGTGCTTTTACTTTTTACAACTGAAGAAGAGGAGGCGATAGAGCTGGAGGCTGAGTCAGCAATGTAAGACAAAACTTTTTCCTGATGCTCTGGCTTTAAAAGCGGTTTGCCAACTCCTAGAAAACTAAGCGTTCGAGGCCTTATGTAGCCAGACGATGACGCAGGGTCAGCACCTCCTGCATTCGGTCCTATTTTGCTCTTGCCACTACCATCAGATCCACCACCAACACCATCATTACCAGCTGCCAACCCCCGCCCAATTCCACGGCCTCTTCCACCAGCCTTCCTCATTTTTGGTAGAAATGTAGACAAAATCCAACAAACTATATAGTAATGTAAAACAAGGTACAAGGTGTCTATAGGACAGGGGAGATTTTGAATTTCTGCAGACACTTGTGGACACTGGACACTTTTGGATTGTGTGAGGCCCACTGATATCTGAGCGCTATGTGACAGGCTCGATGGCACAGCTGTGACCAAAGTGACTAGAGGATAAGGGAGATTTTGAATCTCTGCACACACTTTTGGACACTGGACACTTTTGGATTGTGTGAGGCCCACTGATATCTGAGCGCTATGTGACAGGCTCGATGGCACAGCTGTGACCAAAGTGACTAGAGGATAAGGGAGATTTTGAATCTCTGCACACACTTTTGGACACTGGACACTTTTGGATTGTGTGAGGCCCACTGATATCTGAGCGCTATGTGACAGGCTCGATGGCACAGCTGTGACCAAAGTGACTAGAGGATAAGGGAGATTTTGAATCTCTGCACACACTTTTGGACACTGGACACTTTTGGATTGTGTGAGGCCCACTGATATCTGAGCGCTATGTGACAGGCTCGATGGCACAGCTGTGACCAAAGTGACTAGAGGATAAGGGAGATTTTGAATCTCTGCACACACTTTTGGACACTGGACACTTTTGGATTGTGTGAGGCCCACTGATATCTGAGCGCTATGTGACAGGCTCGATGGCACAGCTGTGACCAAAGTGACTAGAGGATAAGGGAGATTTTGAATCTCTGCACACACTTTTGGACACTGGACACTTTTGGATTGTGTGAGGCCCACTGATATCTGAGCGCTATGTGACAGGCTCGATGGCACAGCTGTGACCAAAGTGACTAGAGGATAAGGGAGATTTTGAATCTCTGCACACACTTTTGGATACTGGACACTTTTGGATTGTGTGAGGCCCACTGATATCTGAGCGCTATGTGACAGGCTCGATGGCACAGCTGTGACAAAAGTGACTAGAGGATAAGGGAGATTGGATTGCTTTTAAAAAAGCAGTTTGCGGAGCAGTGGGTAAACAGCAATGCAGGAATGTCAGGAAGCCTTAGGCTACTTTCACACATCAGGTTTTCGGCGTCAGGCGCGATCCGGCGTCGTGCCGGAATGCCGGATCCGGCAAATGTTTTGTAAAACCTGAAGTGCCGGATCCGGTTTTCTGCCGGATCCGTCTTGTTCTTGACAGACAAAACCGGATCCGTCTCATCCGGTTCATCCGTTTTTCTATCCGTTTTTCTATCCGTTTTTCGACGGATTACGCCGGATCTGGTTTTTAAAATTGACCCTTGTGGCCTTCCGAACGGGATTGGCTACTGGAAAACTAGATATAGCATGTTCCTACAGCCCTTCTTTGACAGGTTGTAGAGAAGAAAGTGCAGGTTGGAGAGAAGAGCAAGTTACTGGCGAAGATGGATGTTGTCATTGGAAATATTACCACTAGAAGTTCTGTGACGGTTTCAGGGACAATTTTCCACTATACTTTATGTCACCTCAAGGCAGAGTACACTGGGATGACAGAGTGTGAAAGATTTGTGCCCTAAACTTGTGTACCTTCTGGACCAACAGTATATACCTTTGCCAACCAAAGTTGGCTATCTTGTCATGGTCTTACTATTTTTACCTTTAGGCCACAGGTGTGTACCTGGTTGTGTTTTATGCAAAGTATTTCACCTTTTAACAAAAGTTGTGTACATTGGTAGGAAATCACCAACAATAAACACAACTTTTTAGGTGAAATACTTTGCTTCAAACACAACCAGGAACACAACTGTGGCAAAAAGCTAAAATTTACCCACAGTTATATACCTGGTTTTGAATACCTTTTTACCTTTGAAATACCCTGTATTTAACCTTTTTTAAAACATAGTTCGCCGCAGAAAGAAATGACAGACAACCATTGTGAAACGATAATTTAACTTTTATTTAAATTTTTTTTTTTTTTATGTTTTTAAAGTGCAAAAAACTTTTTTAATAAAGGTTTTAAACCCAATGGGCATTTTTATTACAAAAAAAAAACATTACAAATCTGTGTACTGTGGGGTGGAAATATTGCTGGAGGGGCTGCGGGACACTTCGACACTGGGTGTGTGGAGAGAGGACTGGGATCGTGGTGGGGAAGGAACAGTTAGAGGTGAAGGTGTGGAAAAAGCTACAGAATGGGTGGACATGTGGGAGGCAGAAGAGGTGGTGGGCGGTGGAGTGGAGGGTTGGGCAGGGACTGTAGGAGCAGATGATGTTGATGGAAAGTTGTATGGGGAAGGAGTTTGGTACGGGGAAGGAGTTTGGTACGGGGAAGGAGTTTGGTACGGGGAAGGAGTTTGGTACGGGGCAGGTTGCTGGAAGTGGGGAGATGTCTGGTACTGGTGAGGTTGCTGGTATGTAATAGGAGGGGGAGGATGGAAAGTGGCTGGAGGGGGTGCAGATGTAATAGGAGGGGGAGGATGGAAAATGGCTGGAGGGGGTGCAGGTGGAGGAACTACAGTGGTGGGAGGTGGAGGTTGGGAGGTAACCTGCTGTAGAGCACCGTGGCACGAATGCATTACATGCATCTGCTGGGTAGGAGATAGTGTTGCCATGCGCTCCACAACAGACCTGAAAAAGGTGTGGTTTGGCGAAGATCTTGCTTCTGAATGCATGGTTTGCAGAAGTGTCTTCACCTCCAGAATGCTGGAGTTGATCTGCTGAAAGCCTGCGGAGATTTGCTCTGACAAGACTTTGAGACAGTTCTGGAAAGATGCATTCAGATGCAAGAACTCTTGCGCATAACTCTTTTCCTGACCCCTCTGCCGCTGCCGCCCAGTACCCGCAGGTGTACTAGAGGTGGCAGGGGCAGAAGGGTGGGGTAAAGGGAAAGCGATCTCCTCACCAGCAGCTTCATGTAATGTAGGCGGCCACGATGCTCCTGTGCTGGTGGATGGGACAGATGGGTCGAATGTGTGGGAAGGCTGGGAAGGTGCAGATGTACCGGGGCGGTCGAAGTGTCCCTCGGTGCCGGTCTCCTCAGGGATCGCCTCAGAAGGGTCCAATCGTGCAGGATCCCGAGTGCTGCTCACCGTGCTGTGTAATAAAGAGAAAAAAAAACAATTAAAATACTGACATGGTATGGCCCTGGCTGAAAAAAAAAAGTTACATCTAACATTTTTTTCACATGTGGTGTGTAATATTTACCTTCTGGTGAGCATTGTTTCCCGGAGGAACGACAGGGCTTGTGCGTACTTGTACTTGCTCCTGCGTCCTCCAGATCCACTCGGGGCCCGCATCTCTTTATTGAACTCCTTCTTGAAACGATCCCTCACAGACCGCCACCGATTCACAATTCTGTTCCCTGAAACGAGAAAGGAGTGGTTAGTATACAACATCAGTGTTTCACAAACTCCAGTCCTCATGGTCCCCAGGGGTCATGTTTTCAGGATTTCCATAGTAAATAGAAATCCTGAACACATGATCCGTGGGGACCACGAGGACTGGAGTTCGGGAAACACTGGTTTACATCAAGCAACCGGTACTGTATATACTTACGCTCTTTAATCTGGGCCCGAGCTTCGAGGTCCTCCCAGCGGCCCACAAGGAGAGAACAGATTTCCTCCCAGAGTCGTCGGGTAACGATCAGGTCAGCGTGGCGGCGGTCAGCCATATTCCAGAGCGGCTCCCTTTCTCTGACGAGATCGATGAGGCGGTCCACATCAATCCCTCCATCCTCACCGTCAGAGTCGGGAGCACGCTGTGAAGGCTGTTAAAGAAAAAGACAAAAATAACATAATTAGCCTCCACAAAAGAAATGAAATAAAAAGTGCAAAAAAACAAAGCAAAAATATTTATACTTACACGCTGGTGACCGCCGCGTTGCTGTCGCCGACGACCCTGGGAGGCACTGCGAGGACCTCTTGGCCGAGCACCAGATTGGGAAGACTAGAGAAGAAAACAAAAAATGTTATGTCTTTGGATGTAGGCATTTGTTTGCTGTGTGTGGTCTGCAGAACATTGTTTTCTATGTGTTGTGTGTAGTGTGATGTTGTGTTTCTGCGTTTGATGCAAAAAACTTACCAATTGTGAGCCCACTCCAGGTGTCTGTCCACCCCTTCCTTCTTCTTCTGGGAGCTCCTCTTCATCTTGTGATTCCTGTTTTGAAATAAAAGGCAATGAATAGACATATATTACAGAGATGATGGATTTTGGAAATAAAAACTTACCGTCAAACGCTGACGATGCGAGGGAGGGCTCCCAGAAGAAGATGTGCTGTCCTGTTGATGGCCAGACTCCATGGCTGTGGGTATTGCTGCTGCCAGTGATGCCATTTCTGCTGCTGCTGCTGCTGCATCTCTTTGGCGGCTGTTGAATAAAGAGAAACAAAGGGCCAATGAATATCTTGATATTCCATGGCCCTAGTTTGGAGGAATGGGGGATTTGATAATTACCGTCTCTCATCTGCTTCTGGACTCCCCTCCCGTTGTTCAGCATGCTGCTCCATTTGGGGTGGTGCTGATGGTGCTGCTGCTGCAGATGTCTGCTGCCTTCTCCTGCTCCTGGTTCTTGGCTTGGGTGGCATGTTGGGTGTGGCTGAGGGTCCCATTGTCTTGCTTTTATATATCTCCTGTGGGCAGAGCTACTGAGCATGCTCAGACCAAAAAACCGGATCCGGCCGCCGGATCCGGCTTTCGCCGGATCCGGGGCATTGCGGCGCTCATAGGCTTTCATTGTGTGAAAAAGTCGGACGCGCCGGATCCAGCGGGTACGGCTTTTTCGCCGGAGACAAAAAACGTTACAGTAGACGTTTTTTCCAGACGCCGGATCGCGACACATTGCGACACATTGCCGGATCCGGCGAAAACCGGATGAAACGCATGGCCATCCGGCGCGATCCAGCGCAAATGCAAGTCAATGGGGGGGAAACCGGATCCGGCATTGCATTTCGCCGGATCCGGTTTCTGTCAAAAGCGCCGGATCGCGCCTGACGGCGAAAGCCTGATGTGTGAAAGAGGCCTTAGAAGGCAGCCCAACAACCAACACCACTGATACACCACTATATAGCCTCCCCTTGCACTGCACACACAGTGACTGGTGTGTTGTGCAGGCCAAATTGCTAGCATCAGAAGCAGTTTTTTTTTCTTGTCAGCAGGACAAAAAATAAAAATTGGGATTGCTTTTAAAAAAGCAGTTTGCGGAGCAGTGGGTAAACAGCAATGCAGGAATGTCAGGAAGCCTTAGAAGGCAGCCCAACAACCAACACCACTGATACACCACTATATAGCCTCCCCTTGCACTGCACCCACAGTGACTGGTGTGTTGTGCAGGCCAAATCGCTAGCAGCAGAAGCAGTTTCTTTGTCTTCTTCCCTGCCTAACGCTCTCCCTACAGAATCAGCAGCAACCTCTCCCTATACTAAGATCGGCAGATGTAAGATGGCGGTCGGCGTGCACGCCCTTTTATACCCCCTGTGACGCCCACCAAAGCAAGCCAATCACTTGCATGCCCTTCTGAAAGATGGTGGTGACCCGTGCCTATGTCATCACGTTGCCCACAGTGTCCGTGGATCCTGATTGGCTGAAAAAGAGCGCAAAACAAACTTTTGAAACGCGACTTTGGCGCGTAAGTCGCCGACCTCGTGGCCGACCTCATCCTAGGGTCGGGTTTCGTTTCATGAAACCCGACTTTGCCAAAAGTCGGCGACTTTTGAATTTTTTCGACCCGTTTCGCTCAACTCTAGTGTTGTTATAAAGATATATGTCAACTGAAGATGAAGTCAACAGGAGGTCAACCTAGTAGAGCAATAATGATATCTACTTATCCTTGTAATGAGGTCTATGGGTAGATGGTAATGGAGTATTTTGGCAGCACTCTTAAAAATGTATTATGGTAATCCAAAAGGAAAAAAATGTTTCTGGTTCCTAAGATTCAAAAGGTGTCAAATAGATACTGACTAGATCATATTGTTTCCACTCCAATACATAATGATCCCTCTTACATAAATGTCACAAATTTAACTCCCACTGTTCGTCATTTGCCAAGAAATAAAGAATATAGCTAAGCTAATATAACTAACTTGGCATCCATCTTTTTCAAGTCGCCGGATCTCCTGATTAATTTAAATCATAGATCATGCTCCTTTACCTCTATCTTACAATTTCCATTGTCTGCTTCTTTCTGTCTTGTTTTTTTTCCCCATGTTTCCTTCTCTTTTCCTCAAGTTTTATTGTATGGCCGGGATCACACTACTGTGTGTGACGCGAGAAACTCACACGAGTCTCTCGCATCAACATCCAGCACTGCCGCTGGCACTCATGAGCGAAGCTGCGGCTGCATGTATTGCTATGCAGCCGCAGCTCCGATCCTGAGTGCTCCTAGTGTTGAAGCGAGAGACTTGTGAGTTTCTCGCATCACACACGGTGGTGTGATCCCAGCCTATCACTAATTATCTTTGATTAGGTTTTCTTTTTATGTTTAATCCCATTTCTAGGACATTTGAAAGTACATCTATGTCCAATCTAACCTTGCTTAACCCCTTCACAGCATCCACTGTACATGTACACCGAAAGTCGGAAACGGGTGTATAGCAGATGATGGCTGTGTGTTACAACCAGGACTGCCTCTAACAATCGTGGGTAGAGAGGAGCTGTCAAACTGTTAAATGCCACTGTCAAACTCTGACAGCAGCATTTAACATGAGTCGGCATGGTGTTAGGTCATTCCATTTGCCCATCAGCGTGCCCATGATATGACTGCAGGTCACCAATGGGTTGCCATGACAACTGGAGGTCTATTGATGACCCCCGTGCCTGTCATTACAGAGCTCCTTTGAAAACCTTAGTATAGCAAGACTTCAAAGGAGACAGTGATTTCTGCTATATACTGTGGCATTGCTGTATAAACAGTGTTGTGCAAATTAATTGGGACAAAGCATTTTTTTAAGTAAAATCGTAAGTTGGTTACCAGTCAGTGATTCAAACCAGTTTTAACTGCTTTGAACAGGCACTCACCCGTGTTCACAGCAGCTAAAACTGGTTTGAATCACTGACTGGTAACCAACTTACAATTTTACTTAAAAAAAAAGCTTTGTCCCAATTAATTTGCACAGCACTGTAGCACAAGTGATGATGATCGCAGTTTCAAGTCCCCTAAGAGAACAAACAAGAACCGTGAAAAGTAAAACTTTTTTTTAATATGAAAAATATAACAAAACATAAAAGTTCAAATCACCACCCTTTTCCCTCATTAAAAAAAAAATTAAGTACACATATGTGGTATCACCAAATTCAGAAATGTGGGATCTGTCAAAATATAAAAATAACTAACCTGATCGGTAAACAACGTAAACGAAAGAAAGTTCAAGGACACCTAAATTACGTTTTTTGCAGTTCCACAAAAAAATGCTGTAATAAGCTATTAAAACATCATATCCATTCCAAAATGGTAACAATAAAAACTTTGTGTATGTTTTGTACTGATCAGTACACAAAGTGTACACTGTAAAACCAATTCCCAAGAAACAATGTCAGAATTGAAAAATATTCAGGATTGAGAGTCCTCAGTAGTTGATACCTTTTAATGGCTAACTGAAAAGATGGTAACACATTGCAAGCTTTCGAGACTACTCAGGTCTCTTCATCAGGCTAGACTAATACAAAATCTGAATTCACATATTTATGCACAATACAGCCTATCTACTGGCTAACACGGTACAAAGATATACATCTTTCCTGTGTCAGAATTAAGTGTTTTTTTCTCAATTTCTCCCCACTTGGAATTTTTTTTTTCCGTTCTCCGGTACACTATGTGGTAAAATGAATGATGTAAATCAAAAGTACAACTCGTCCTGCAAAAAACAAGCCCTCTTATGGCTATGTGGACAGAAAAATAAAAGAGTTATGGTTCTGGAAATAAAATGAAAACGGAAAAACAGAAATTGCCCCCTTTATGAAGGGGCTAAATTCTAAGCTTGCTTCAAAATCATCATTCTGGGCAGCACATTGTCATGTGTAAAACGGGATCTGTGCTACTGCGATCAATTATATCTAATGTACACAGAAAAATTAAGAACAATCAGATCTTCCATGTGCTCAGAGAAGTGCCGTTGGCCTGTCTAATGTGCTTAAAAATCATCATTCTCCACAACACCTGAGTAAGGCTACTTTCACATTTCAGGTTTTTTAATCCGGCGGCGTGCAGTGAAAAGTCACAATACCGGATCAAAAGAGGAATACCGGATCGCGAGAGAGAGGAATATCGGATCGAGAGAGAGAGAAATACCAGATCGAGAGAGAGAGAGAGAGGAATACCAGATCGAGAGAGAGAGGAATACCGGATCGAGAGAGAGAGAGAGGAATACCGTATCGAGAGAGAGAGAGAGGAATACCGGATCGAGAGAGAGAGGGGAATACCGGATCAAGAGAGAGAAAGAGAGGAATACCGGATTGAGAGAGAGAGAGGAATACCGGGTTGAGAGAGAGAGAGAGAAAAAGAGAGAGGAATACCGGATCGAGAGAGAGAAAGAGAGAGGAATACCGGATCGAGAGAGAGAGAGAGAGGAATATCGGATCGAGAGAAAGAGAGAGAGGAATACCGGATCGAGAGAGAGAGAGGAATACCGGATCGAGAGAGAGAGAGAGGAATACCGGATCGAGAGAGAGAGAGAGAGAGAGAGAGAGGAATACCGGATAGAGAGAGAGAGGAATACCGGAGCGAGAGAGAGAGGAATACCGGATCGAGATAGAGAGGAATACTGGATAGAGAGAGTGTGTATGGGAGAAAATCCGGATCCGGTGGCAAGCGGCGCCGGATCTGTTTTTTACAAATTTCGTCGCATCGTGCCTGATGCTAAAAAACTGAAATGTGAAAGTAGTGGGTCGCCCTCCAAGGGCTGTGGGGTACTCGGTACCGGGCCGGTCTCTCAGAGGGAATTGTCACAGCAGCAGTAGCCCGGTCCGTAGCCATGGGCGCCCATGTAAAAGGGGTTGAGTTGGGAATAAAGTTTATAAGTGATTCGTGACGCCACCTGTGGTGTTCGGCAAGGGAGGTGTTTAGCAGATCCTCTGGGACAGATGATGTAGTGCAGCAATGATGTTGTAGCCCTCCACAGGTAGGGCTGTTGGTCCCAGGGCAGTGTAGAGGAATGTTTAGGGAGAGGGTGCAGTGTTTGGCACAGAGATGTAGCAGTGCTGAGGATGTTGCAGGAAGGAGGCAAGGACAAAACAGGGTGCAGTTTCTTTGCCTTTACTTGGCAAACGCAGTCCAGGGTCCTGGTTACAGATGGCACAGGAGCAGGCTAGCCTGGAAGCAACTCAGGGATCTCTCTATCAGATGGGTTGTGTAGTCTCCTTCCTAGCGCTTAGTTGAGGTACATGCAGCACTGTGTAACACTGAAGTTCCTCCTTCTTATCTTCTTTTAGAACTACCTCGTATGGCAGACAGCTGTAGCCCTCTATCTCTCTTGGCTCACCCGTCGCTGTTGTGCCTCCGAGTCTTAGGCGGGAATAGAGCATTTACAGCTTCCTACTCCTCTGGTTTCTGTTGCAGGACCTTCAGTATCCATACAACCATGGAGACCAGGGTCCAGATCATGCGCTATCACTGGGAGGGAGCTCTCTATCCTCAACTCAAGCTCCAGCTTCTCTCCACATGTCTACACTTGTTGCCCTCCTCACACTAACTGACTATTTCCCTTCCCGGCCCTCAGAGTGCGCTCCTCCCCCAATCCTGGTTCAGAGCTCCCTCTGCTGGCCTGGAGTGGGAACTGTGTTGCATGACATGGTTAACTGTTAGAGAGACCCATCCTTGCTTGCAAGCATGACATCACCCTCCCTGGAGGAAGGCAATGCCACTGTGGCGACCATACTCATGGGGGCGCCACAGTAGCCTAAGCAGGGAATGCACGACTGATAACAATGATACCGTATGATATTCTGTATGCACAGAATGAGCCTATTAACAATCATTCTGTGCTCTTGGAAGTATGGTCAGACTGTCTAATTGGCTATTAAAGGGAACCTGTGAGCAGGATTGTGCTGAGTAACAGACAGTGTCAGCTCGGTGCCGTTATACTGATTAAAGTAATACCTTGGTTGATGAAATCAGTCTTGTGGTTGTTGTGTAATCTTTATTTTCAGTTTTGAGTTAATATTTTCGTACTCCGGAGCAACCTAGGAAGGGGTCTTCATGTGGTGCTCTGATTAGGTATTCATAATGCAGTGACCTTCCCCCCTAGTTAATATAATGAATATTGTGTATATCTTGTAGAAAAAAAGATCACCTACAGCAGACAGGTGCCAGCGCCTGCGGTGCAGCATAATCGCATGTGTAATGTGCAGTTCAATCTTTTATTGATGGTATCCATAAATTCCTAAAAAAAAAAAATCAGTTTGAAAATGGTGCCAGCTGCGCCTGTGCAGCAGTGGCACCATCTTGGAGGAATAAATTTGTATTTTTTTTTCCAAGATGGCACCACCGTCACCTGCACAGTAGCATCTATCAGCGATCGCCAATAGCTGCTACTGCGCAGGCGCCGGCGGCGCTATCTTGGAGGAGCAAATTTTTTTTCTCTAGCAGGATGGCGACACCGGCGCCTGCAGAATAGCAGCTATCGGATCCCCGATAGCTGCTGCTGCACAAGCGCTGCCGGCGCCATTTTCAAACTGACTTTTTTTTAAAGAATTTATGGATACCATCACAAAAAGAATGAACTGCACATTACATATGCAATCATGAAAAAGCACAGGTGCGCCGCCTGCCTGCTGAAAGTGATTTTTTTAATACATATATAATATTCATTATGTAAAATAGGGGGCAGGACACTGAGGGATCAGTGACCTGTCAGAAGCCATATACATGAATACCTAAGCAGAGAACCACATGAAGATTCCCCCCCAGGCCACCCCGAAACACGCACATATCATTATCTCAAAACTGAAAATAAAGATTAAACATCAACCACAAGACGATTTCATCAACCAAGGTATCATTTTAATCAGTATAACAGCGCCGACCTGACACTGTGTGTTGGTTACTGTACACAATCCTGCAGACAGGTTCCCTTTTAAATGACCACCGACCAGCTTACATGTAATTGATCGACGGTTGTTTACCGGTCGCAATTTGCATGTGCAAGCGCAGGATCCATCACAGATATAGGCAAAAATAGCAGATGAAAAAGCAAAAAATACCAAACAAAATACTTTTTTTTAAAACAAAATGTATAAATTAAAGATGTAAGTGAATAGTAAGGCCTTAATAGGGCAGCAGCTTGATATTTCATGTCTGCAAATATTAGAGGAGCTCATAGCTTGGACCATCACTTACTGTACACGTTAGACGCAGGAATTTCTCTAAATATAACACATTACATGCCAACAAACACCACGTGTACTAATCGCCAGTTCATTGTAATATGCACCTTGTATCTCTATCCCGTTGTTTGTGGGACCACTCATGACGCTGTGATAATAGCACAACATGTCGGGTTTGTCGACAGTGTATGTAGGTTTTTAGCTAATCACGAGATATACTCTGCATGCATAAGTATACATTAGGGAGATAAGATAAACAGCTTTGAAAGAAAGCTCCAAAAGGGAAGAATTGAGCTTAGCTCTTTCGTGAAGCACCTGAAAACAAGTACTGTATATCAGTGAAAGACTTATCAAATGATACAGTGGCCGATGCTGGTAGCCAACGGCTTCTGAGCAAGAAATGTGTATGAATTCTATTCTTATAAAAAGGTTTTACTTTTTTTATACCCATAGGCCTGCGCTCAAGAAAAGTAATAAAGCACAGTTACTTATCCTCCCCTGGCTTCTCCAATACTGCACAGGTCTTTGTTTACTGATTGCAAAAATTGAATTAAACACTTTGCAAAATCACGTGACCGATACAGTCAATCACTGTGGTCAGCAGCTTGTGCTGTTCATCTCAGCATGACTGCTGCTGTGCTGAGTGATTGGCTGCAGCAGTCCTGTGTGTTGCAGTCTGTCACCATTCCAGCCTGTAAATAAAGATTAATAACTCTGATTTCATTATTTTTTCTCTAGCGCAAGTCTAAAAAAATGTTAATGGAAAATCCTTTTAAGTAACACATTTCACTACAACAAAAATATGTTGGACGCATAAAAAAAATCACAGCACACATGTCACAAGTTACAAGTGGTTAGCAATGCAGTGGATAGCACTGCAGCCTTGCAGCGCAGGAGTCCTGGGTTCAAATCCCAGCAAGGACAACATCTGCAAGGAGTTTGTATGTTCTCCCAGTGTTTGCGTGGGTTTCCTCCGGGTACTCCGGTTTCCTTCCACATTCCAAAGACATACTGATAGGGAATTTGGATTGTGAGCCCCATTGGGGACAGCGATAATAATGTGTGCAAACTGTAAAGCGCTGCGGAATATGTTAGCGCTATATAAAGATTATAATTATTATAGTGAACACATCAGACACATCAATCAGGCATAGAGCACATAGTGCACACATCACACAAACACAACACATATTAAGCACAGTGAACACTTCAGATATCTCATCCAAGCATTGTGCACACATCAGACACATAACACAATCAGAGCACACACACATCACATAAGCGAAGTGCACACATCAGATATCTCACACAAGCACAGTGACACATAATACAAAACATAGTGCAGACATACAGTATTAGGCACATTACACAAGCATAGTGCACACATCACACAAGAAAATACATCAGACACAATGCAACCACATTGTATACATCACACAAGCACAGTATGCAAAACACACAGCGTAAAACACGTTAGATGCCTCACACAAGCATTGTGCACATTATCAGGCACATCATACAAGAACAGGGCACACAAAGGACATGTCACGCAGGCACAGCACACACATCAGACATGTCACACAAGCACAGTGCGTAAATCAGACATGTGACCCAAGCACAGTACACACATTAACAGCAAGCACATGAAATAAGCATAGTGCACATCATATTGTACAAGTCCCACAAGCACGGCGCACACATTGTACATATCACAGAAGCACAGCACTCACATCAGACACATACAAACAGAGCACAAACATTACGTGTGACACATGCACATCACAAATATCACAGGTACAATGTATGCGTCAGACAACCATAGCCACACATTGAACATGTCACAGAGGCAAAGCATACAGACACACAAACGCAGAGCACACACATCAGACATATCACACAAGCACTGCTGTCAGGGGCTCACCTGGTGAGATAGATTCTCTAGGTCAGGGGGAACAACAGCAGGCAGGACTAGCCAGATGGCTCGTGAATCAGTGAGGAGTGGACCTTAATAGCTGGTTATGCAGGCAGAGAAGTAGAGCAAGAAACATCAGAATACACAGAGCCACTACTATAGTCATGCACAGAAACTGTAGATGTATAGTTAGTCTAGGACATGAAGCAAACAAAAGATTAAAGACAGTTGTATGCTATTAGCAGACAGATGCTCCTTGGCAGGAAGGTAGGCAGGCGTGATGAACAGCGCTAAAGTGAATACTTGTTATAAAGCAGATAACCACAGTGTATGAATTGTGTGTGTTGGGTTCTCCATGAATGTGCTATGACAGTGACACGGCCGTGACACATGCAGCTGTGGCGGTGATCAGCTGTTCAGCCGGCGCGATTCAGGAAGCCGGGTTCCCGCTGCAGTTTATTCTGCAAGCGCTATAGCGTGCCAAAGATATTCGCTCAACTCTAGTTAAGATTTAACAAAGCAGAACTGCTTTCCATATGTGGCCATAAGGTCACATGGTTAGACCACATGACCAGGTCCTGGGCTTAACACTGTTAGAGAAGGAGACATTTTGTGTGTACTTGTGCACCAATGTGTTGCTCACAAAACTGAAGGAGCAGGTAGGAAACCAGAAGAACTCTTGTGAAAGAGAATCCACAGCTTCAGCTCAGATAGCAGTGAGAGAAGGACTGTGCATATAGTTACAAAGGTTGAAAAAATACCTAGGTTCATCAAGTTCAACCTTTCTACACCAGTTGTAAGCAGAAGATGAGACTCAAGAATCACTGCACCATTGCTATATCTGCATTATTATACCAGAAAGTAACTGTGATTGCTGCATTGGAATTGAATCTCTGTTAAACCATCATTAATCTGGATGTACCTGTGTATTCGTGCAACAAGTAAAGATTATCAATAGCCTCAGTGGCCTCCCTGTTTCCTGGACTATTTGGAGTGCACCACATTACATCACACTACTAGGAAACAGAGGTTAATTACGTGCACCCTGGCATTACAAACTTCATTTTATTTTATTTTGTCCCCGCCATAGCGAGGTGGTATCATCCAAGTACCACATTGTGTGTAACCTATGGCATTGTAGTGCATCATAACTAGTAGTGGGATCACAACTTCTGGCATCCAAGAACAGGATTCTACTACAGTGCCTTGCGAAAGTATTCGGCCCCCTGGAACTTTTCAACCTTTTCCCACATATCATGCTTCAAACATAAAGATACCAAATGTAAATTTTTGGTGAAGAATCAATAACAAGTGGAACATAATTGTGAAGATGAACGAAATTTATTGGATATTTTAAATTTTTGTGGAAAGTCAAAAACTGAAAAGTGGGGTGTGCAATATTATTCGGCCCCTTTAACTTAAAACTTTGTTGCACCACCTTTTGCTGCGATTACAGCTGCAAGTCACTTGGGGTATGTCTCTATCAGTTTTGTACATCGAGAGACTGAAATTCTTGCCCATTCTTCTTTGGCAAACAGCTCGAGCTCAGTTGGGTTTGATGGAGATTAGGGATGAGCGAGTACTGAAGTATTCGGACTCGCTATACTCGTACCGAGTATACCCTAATACTTAGGTATTCGGTACGAATAGCGAGTCCAATGAAAATCAATGGAAAATGCGAGAAATTGTCTGCTGGACCTTGCAAAGTGGTTTGGAGGCTGAGGAAAAGGCTAAAAATTGTGTAAATGTTAAAAAATGTATGTTGTAAACAAATGTATATAACATGGGGGCACCTGGTCAGGGGCTGCACGATTGTTTTTACACCACTGCTTCACTAGAATGTACAAACACTATTTGAAGTCCTGTGGTGTTTTGCCGGAAGAGCGGGACTCGTACGCCACTTACGCTGTGCCAGTGATATATCAGAAGTGCAATAAGAGCAACTGGTGATAGAGGCGATCTTCTGACAGCTAAGTGTGTACAGTAAGTGGTGTAAGGAGAGCAATCTGCCCTAGGGGCTGTGTTCTGGTTAACGCAACAAGAAGCCACCCATCATCATCATCATCACAAGGGATTCACAATTATAAAGCTTGGACTACTGTCCTTGTTGTGCCACTGCCCAATGTGTAGGCATAGATATAGTGTCTTCAAAACATTAGCCCTTGGGGCTGTATCATGGTTGATGAAGGAAGCAAGGCAGGTCTGAAGGGCCAAACAATTATGATAAAGCCAGGACTACTAGCATAGAGGTGGCCGTGCCCAGTGTCCAGGCATAGCAATAGTGTCTCCAAAAAATTAGCCCTAGGGGCTGTATAATAGTTGATGAAGGAAGCAAGGTAGGTCTGAAGGGCCTAACAATTATGATAAAGCCAGGACTACTAGCATAGAGGTGGCCATGCCCAGTGTCCAGGCATAGCAATAGTGTCTCCAAAAATTAGCCCTAGGGGCTGTATCATGGTTGATGAAGGAAGCAAGGCAGATCTGAAGGGCCAAACAATTATGATAAAGCCAGGACTACTAGCATAGAGGTGGTCGTGCCCAGTGTCCAGGCATAGCCATAGTGTCTCCAAAAATTAGCCCAAGGGGCTGTATCATAGTTGATGAAGGAAGCAAGACAGGTCTGAAGGGCCAAACAATTATGATGAAGCTAGGACTACTAGCATAGAGGTGGCCATGCCCAGTGTCCAGGCATAGCCATAGTGTCTCCAAAAATTAGCCCAAGGGGCTGTATCATAATTGATGAAGGAAGCAAGACAGGTCTGAAGGGCCAAACAATTATGATGAAGTTAGGACTACTGGCATAGAGGAGGCCATGCCCAGTGTCCAGGCATAGCCATAATGTCTCCAAAAATTAGCCCAAGGGGCTGCATCATAGTTGATGAAGGAAAGAAGACAGGTCTGAAGGGCCAAACAATTATGATGAAGCTAGGACTACAAGCATAGAGGTGGCAGTGCCCAGTGTTCAGGCATAGCCATAGTGCCTCCAAAAATTAGCCCAAGGGGCATGATACCTTTGTTGATGAAGGAAGAAGGGTCTCACACTCATCACAAGTGCCTCCGATGGGAAATATTAATTAACGTAACATTGTTTTTAGCTTATTTACCATGAGGTACATGTGTCAGAAGCACGTTTTGAAAACGTGTAAGAAGAAGAAAAGGGGCTTGTATTGTTAGGGCTGGCGGAACGCACCAAATAATAAAATTATAATAAGGTGCATTTGCAGCCCGGGGTCCATCGTGCAGAGGTGGTAAACTTCTGCTTAGCAATGGCGGATGTATATAGCGGTATACGATAGGTCACATGTGGGTTAAAGTCACCTGGTGTGAACAGGAGCGGACTCTGTTACGTCACAGAGCCGCAGTACTGCGGAACATAAATGCCGGAGCATGTTAAAACACACAGCACTCGACGAGAGCGCTCCGTAAATGGTCACAGAACTCAGCCCCAAGGATACGAGGTCTGAGTCCCTCTAGACCTACTGAGCGTGCAGTGTCGCACCTGCGGACGCCTCTAATGGACGCTGACCACCGTGGCGTACAGACAAAGCCACAGGTGAATGCTGATGGCAGTCTCTGACTCGGCCTTTACCTGGACCTCAGCCTGGGCACTAGCAGGCTAGGCTACACAACACGTGTACCAAAGGTAGGGGTTTCTTAATGAGTCGTTCACCAGAGACATTCATACATGTATATAACACTCACTCCACATAGTCTAATCTTTTTCTATATTAGCGTATGGCCGAGCGGCCATGCAAACCTTTTATAGCAGAGTCCTTCCGGGACCTTCCTGACCCTCCTGATGGTCCAATCCGAGCTGGAGAAGGACCTGAGCATGTGACCTCCGATCTCCAATGAGAGATCATCCCACGGGCATGCTCAGTGGACCAAAAGGAGGACTTAGTCCCTGAAGTAGCTCGCTGCTGACCAGCATGCATTGCTATAGCTGGACCAGAGGTGGCAGCAGCAACCAAACCAACAGAGCTGGTCTGAGCAGAACGCTGGGATCGACGAGTCTGCTGAGCAGCCTTCTCTGCGGCCCGAGAGGAATCGGAGACTGCTGAATGCAAGGCTCGGGATTCCTGCTGTGCAGCGACACGAACCCGACGCCTAACATTACCCCCTCCTAGGGCCGCCTTGCTACGCTCAAATGTCACAATGAGAAGCGGAGTGCAGATGTTCTCCACTGGCTCCCAGGTCCGAGCTTCTGGACCATGACCCTTCCAGTCCACTAGATAATATTTTCTGCCCTGTACCACCTTACACCCCATGATGGCATTCACTTCGTACTTGTCCGAGGACAAGCTTGATATCCCGGTAGATGGCTCTGAAAACCGGGACATGTGAACAGGTTTAAGGAGGGACATGTGGAAGGTGTCAGTGATACCCAGGTGTGTTGGAAGGGCTAGACGGTAGACCACAGGGTTAACCTGCTCAAGGACCTTGAAGGGACCAATAAAGCGAGGCGCAAACTTAGAGGACTCGACCTGTAGCCTGATATTACGGGCGGAGAGCCACACTAGGTCGCCAGGAGCAAAGGTCAGAGCAGTGCACCGGTGAGCATCGGTGGAAACCCTCATTCTCTCCTTGGAGGCCTGGATGGAATCCTGTGTGCGGTCCCAAATGTCACGTGCTTCCACCACCCAGTCTGCCACCCTAGAGTTGGTGGAAGACACGGGCATGGGCACAGGAACCCGCGGATGCTTGCTGTAATTTAGGAGAAATGGAGTTTGTCCGGTGGAATCGGCTACGGCGTTGTTCAGCGCAAATTCTACCCATGGTGGCAAGGACGCCCAGTCATCCTGCCTGGCCGAAACAAAATGCCGCAGGTATGTAACCAGAGTCTGGTTGGCCCTCTCTGCTAACCCATTCATCTCTGGAAGGTAAGCTGAAGAGAGATTCAGCTCAATGCTGAGTAGCCGACGAAGCTCTCTACAGAACCGAGATGCAAACTGGGGACCCCGATCGCTGCTAATTTTGTCTGGCATACCATGTAAGCGGAAGACATATTTTATAAACAACGCCGCCAAGGCCCGTGCAGATGGTACCCGAGGGAGAGGTACTAGGTGCACCATTTTGGAGAAATGGTCGGTGACTACCCAGATGACGGTGCAGCCACGAGACTTGGGTAATCCCACCACGAAGTCCATTCCGACCATTTCCCAGGACCTGTCTGCCACCGGCAGAGGGTAATGTAACCCAGCAGGCTGTTGCCGAGGAGATCGGTTCCTGGCGCAGGAGACACACGCCCAAATATAGTCTCCAATGTCACGGGCCATATGCGGCCACCAGTACGTCCTCGCCAGGAGCTCAGATGTCCTCTTGGTCCCAAAATGTCCACCCATCCTGGACAAATGAGCCCAAGAGAGAAACTCCAGTCACAAATTAGATGGAATAAAAGTCTTGCTCGAGGGGCACAGACTCTAGCGAAACCAGGGCCACAGTCCTCAGGTTCTCTGGAGGGACAATTAACTGAGGCTCCTCATCCTCAGATGACACTACGGAGCGGGAGAGAGCGTCGGCGCCATTGTTCTCCCCAGAGAGAAAATGGTGGGTGAAATGGAACCAGGAGAAGAACACGGACCATCTAGCCTGGTGAGAATTTAGCCACTGGGCAGTTTGTAAATAAACTAAATTTTTGTGGTCAGTGTATACTTGGAAGGGATAGCGAGCCCCCTCCAGGAGGTGTCTCCATTCACAAAAGGCCAACTTCATGGCTAGCAACTCCCTGTCCCCAATGGAATAGTTCCTCTCCGCCGGTGAGAAGGTCTTGGAAAAGAAGAAGCAAGGATGCTTCCGACCTTGAGCATCCTTTTGGAACAGGACTGCTCCAGCACTGACGGACGAGGCATCTACCTCTAAAATAAATGGCTTATCCACATTGGGGCGATATAAAATGGGAGCGCTTGCGAAGTGAGATTTGATGGAGAGGAAGGCCTTGGAGATGTCCTCTGACCACAATTTAGGATTCGCTCCCTTCTTGGTGAGGGCAACCAAAGGAGCTACCAAAGTCGAGAAGTGCGGGATGAATTGGCGGTAGTAGTTAATTAAACCCATAAAGCGCTGCACCGCTTTGAGGGAGTGAGGCTCCTGCCAATCCATCACCGCCTGTAGTTTGGCAGGATCCATGACCAACCCCTGGGCCAAGATGATATAGCCCAGGAAAGGCAAGGACTCCTGCTCAAACACACACTTCTCCAACTTAGCATAGAGGGAGTTTGCCCATACGAGATCGAAGACATTGCAAACATCCTTCCGGTGGGAGGCTATATCTGGAGAGTAGATGAGGATATCATCCAGATAGACTACAACCGAGGTGGTGAGCATATCCCGGAAGATGTCGTTCACAAAGTCTTGGAAGACAACAGGAGCATTACAGAGGCCGAAGAGCATCACCAGGTATTCATAATGCCCATCCCTGGTGTTAAAGGCTGTCTTCCATTCGTCTCCCTCACGGATGCGAATCAGGTTGTAAGCACCCCACAGATCCAGCTTAGTGAAGACCCTCGCTTCCTTCAACCTATCAAAAAGCTCATATATCAGGGGCAGAGGGTACTTGTTCTTAACAGTGATGGCGTTAAGACCCCTGTAGTCAATGCATGGCCGTAGTTCTCTGTTTTTCTTCTGCACGAAGAAAAACCCCGCCCCTGCAGGTGACACTGACTTCTGTTATGAATGAGTCACCGTAGGAGGCAAAAACAGAAATACTAGCTAAGTCCAGAAAACCAGAGAAGTTGGCAGCTATCGGATTGCAGACCCTGAACCTATCAACAACAACTAGCAGTAGCCGTGGGGGGTTCCTACAGAGCCCTAGACCCCTCGATCACAGCCGGAGAGCTAAATAGCCTAAAGACAGAAAGGGAAATCTAAACTTCCCCAGAGCAGACCCCAAAGCAATAGGCAGCCCCCAACATATAATGACGGTGAAGCAAGATGAAAAAACACTAACACAGATAAAAAGATAGGCTGAGCAAATGATGGGACCCAAGCTAACTAAATAGGACAGGATAGAAAAGCTGCTGCCTGCATTCTGCACAAAAACCCTATCAAAACATGAGCCAACAGACTGATAGGGAAAAAAAGCCCTGAAGACGCTAGGCTTCAAAAAGACTATATCAGTACTCAGGTATTTTCTGAAGACAGAGCAAAAAGGCAAAAAGGAATTCAGCTCACCCCAGCAGGAAATGGCAGAAATCCAGAAAAACAATGCAAAACAAAACCAAAACACAAATGCAAAAAGCAGAGCAGAAAACTTAGCTTTTGAGGAGCAGGAATCAGACTGGTCTCCTAGAATCCCTCAGAGAAACCACCAGCCAGGCAGAAGGGCGTCGGCTGCCTTATATCCGGTCAGCAATTCCCGTCACCCAGTCATCATCATCCAGCTCAGGTTCTTGGTAATCAGCCTCACTACCTTCCTTCACCAGAAGAGGGAGTTCATCAGACCTCAATGGTGAAGGGGAAAATGAACTCACAACAGTACCTCCCCCTTGAGGAGGGGTCACCGAACCCTCATCCACGCCACCAGGGCGATCAGGGTGAGCCCGATGAAAGGCACGCACCAATCTTTTGGCATGAATATCAGAGGCAGAGACCCAGGAATTATCCTCCTGACCATAACCCTTCCACTTAACCAAATACTGGAGTCTCCGTCTAGCCAGACGGGAATCCAGTATCTTCTCTACCTCATATTCCATGTTACCTTCAACCAATACAGGGTCCGGAGGTGCCACCCCAGGAACTACTGGTTCAACAAACCTCTTCAACAAGGACTTATGAAACACATTATGGATTTTAAATGTGACAGGAAGAGCCAAATGAAAAGTGACCGGATTAATAATCTCCAAAATCTTGTAAGGTCCAATAAATCTAGGCTTAAACTTAGGAGAAGCCACCTTCATAGCGATATTTTTTGATGATAACCAAACCATATCACCCACCTTAAACTGGGGACCAATGGTCCTATGTCGGTTGGAAAACCGCTGGGCCTTTTCCTGGGAGAGAGATAACTTATCCACCACTTGGTCCCAGACCTGGTGCATTCTCTCCACCACAGTGTCAACACCTGGGCAGGCAGAAGGCTCCACCTGCCCTGAACAAAATCGAGGATGAAACCCAAAGTTACAAAAAAAGGTGACATCAAAGTGGCAGAACTAGCTCTATTATTTAAAGCAAATTCGGCCAAGGGCAAAAATGAAACCCAATCATCCTGATCAGCGGAATAAAAACATCTCAAATACGACTCCAAGGTCTGGTTTGTTCTCTCCGTCTGCCCATTGCTCTGAGGGTGAAAAGCAGAGGAGAAGGACAACTGAATTCCCAGCTTGGAACAGAAAGTCCTCCAAAATCTAGACACAAACTGAACTCCTCTGTCTGATACAATGTTCTCACGAATCCCGTGCAAGCGAACCACCTGTTGCAAAAACAGGGCACCAACTCAAAGGAAGATGGCAACTTAGGGAGTGGTACAAGATGAACCATCTTAGAGAACCTATCACAAATCACCCAAATAACAGCCATTCTCTGAGAGACAGGCATATCAGAGATGAAATCCATTGAAATATGGGTCCATGGCCTCCTGGGGACCGGCAAAGGCATCAACAACCCACTAGAGCGAGAACAAGGTTTAGACCAGGAGCAAGTCCCACAGGACTGCACAAAATTCCTGACATCACGAGACAAGGCGGGCCACCAAAAAGACCGACTCACCAGATCTCTAGTACCAAAAATACCTGGATGACCAGCCAATGCAGAGTAATGAACTTCAGACATCACTCTCTTCTTCCACTGGTCAGGAACATACAACTTTCCACTTGGATAACACTCAGGTTTGTCCTCCTGGAACTCTTCCAGAGCACGTCTCAAGTTGGGCGAGATGGCAGAAAGAACTACCCCTTCACCTAAGATGGTAGCAGGCTTGGTCACCACAGGAGAATCAGCAAAGAAGCTCCTAGAGAGAGCGTCAGCCTTGACATTCTTAGTGCCAGGAAGAAAAGAGACCACAAAACCAAAACGTGTAAAAAAACAAGGCCCACCTAGCCTGTCTAAGGTTCAAGCATTTGGCCGACTCCAGGTAAATCAAATTCTTGTGGTCAGTGAGGACCACAACTTAATGTTTAGCTCCCTCCAACCAATGTCTCCACTCCTCAAATGCCCATTTCATGGCTAACAGTTGCTGATTCCCCACATCATAGTTACGTTCTAATGGGGAGAACTTTCGGGAAAAGAAAGCACAGGGATTCATTTTAGATGTTACAGGATCCTTTTGGGACAAAACAGCTCCTGCACCAATCTCAGAAGCGTCCACCTCTACCTGGAACGGGAGTGAGACATCAGGTTGCCGCAAAACCGGGGCAGAAGTGAATCTTCGCTTCAGCTCCTGAAAGGAAGAAACAGCCTCCGGAGACCAATTCAACACATCAGCACCCTTCTTAGTCAGATCAGTCAATGGCTTGGCAATACTAGAAAATTTTGCTATAAATTTCTGATAAAAATTAGCAAAACCCAAAAACTTCTGGAGGGCCTTCAAAGAAGTGGGCTGAACCCAATCATAAATGGCCTATACCTTGGCCGGGTCCATTTCAATAGTTGATGGAAACAAAATAAATCCCAAAAATGAAATCCTCTGTACCCCAAAAAGGCATTTCGATCCTTTGACATACAGCGAATTCTCCCTCAAGATCCAGAACACAGTCCGAACATGTTCCACATGAGAATCCCAATCCCTGGAGAAGATCAAAATATCATCCAGATAGATAATCAAAAATTTATCCACAAAGTCTCGGGAAATGTCGTTCATGAAGCACTGGAAGACAGAACGTGCATTAGTGAGCCCAAAAGGCATCACCAGGTACTCAAAATGTCCCTCCGGAGTATTAAACGCCGTCTTCCATTCATCCCCATGCTTAATGCGGATAAGATTATACGCCCCCCTGAGGTCAAGCTTGGTAAACCAGCAAGCACCTTTAACTCTGGAGAATAGATCCGAAATCAGGGGTAACGGATACTGATATTTAACAGTAATTTTGTTGAGGGCACGATAATCAATACAAGGCCTTACTGAACCATCCTTTTTGGCCACAAAAAAAAACCCAGCACCTAAGGGTGAAGAGGATGGTCTAATATGACCCTTCTCCAATGCCTCCTTAATATAGGATCGCATAGCCTCGTGCTCGGGTACAGATAAATTGAAGAGCCGACCCTTGGGAAATTTACACCCTGGGCTCAGTTCAATAGCAGTCATAACTCCTATGAGGAGGCAAAGACGCAGACTCATTCTCACTAAATATATCATAAAAGTCTGCCAAATAGTCAGGAATAGTGTTGAGCATTCCGATACCGCAAGTATCGGGTATCGGCCGATACTTGCTGTATCGGAATTCCGATACCGACTTCCGATATTTTTTCAATATCGGAAGTCGGCATCGGAATCGGAAGTTCAAAGTTGATTGACAGCCGAAATGACGTCATCATGATGCGCGGTGTGTGCGCATCATGATGCGCCGTCATTTCGGGCCTTCCGGGGGTCTCTGCCGGCCTGCCGGGGGGCTGTGTGGACTGCTCGGGGTCTGTACCGGCCTGCCGGGGGGCTGTGCCGGCCTGCCGGTGGTCTGTGCACCCTGTGGGGGTCTGTACCGGCCTGCCGGGGGGCTGTGCCGGCCTGCCGGTGGTCTGTGCACCCTGTGGGGGTCTGTACCGGCCTGCCGGGGGCTGTGCCGGCCTGCCGGGGGGCTGTGCTGATGTCCGGGGGTCTGTGCAAGCATCGTCCGATGGGACTACAAGTCCCATCTGGCGATGCCTGCTACCATGACAGTGATTGACACATTAGCCAATGATGGGACAGTAGTAGTCCCATCATCCGGCTAATGTGTTAAATGTTAAAAAAAAATATATATATATATACTACATACATACTACATACATACTACATGCATGCTACATACATACTACATGCTACATACATACTACATATATACTACATGCATGCTACATACATACTACATGCTACATACATACCACATATATACTACATACATACTACATGCATGCTACATACATACTACATGCTACATACATACTACATATATACTACATGCATGCTACATACATACTACATGCTACATACATACCACATATATACTACATACATACTACATGCATGCTACATGCTACATACATACCACATACATACTACATACATACTACATACATACTACATACATGCTACATGCTACATACATAACACATATATACTACATGCATGCTACATACATACTACATGCTACATACATACCACATACATACTACATACATACTACATACAATACATACATAGACATACAGTACATATAACATAGAGTAACATACCTACCAATACTTGTAACATTGTTCCCCGAAGCCATTGTCTTTTACGGAATAAATATTAACATAACAAACCACAAACCCATGATCCGAAGCAGTCCACGAGTGTGTCCCACGACGATCTTGGGTAGAGAACTGCAGCATCAGCTGATGCTGCCGTTCTCTACGGGCTGCAGGAATCCAATGACGGAAGGTAGGTATCCTTCCGCACTGTATTCCTCCGCCACTTAAAAAAAAAAAGTCCCTAGTCTCACTTTATGCCATTGCTGTGTGGGAATTTGCACAGCCCCCCGGAGCCTACACAGCCCCCCGGCAGGCCGGCACAGCTCACCGGAGCCTGCACAGACCACCGGCAGGCCGGCACAGCCCCCCGGCAGGCCGGCACAGACCACCGGAGCCTGCACAGACCCCCTGGCAGGCCGGCACAGCCCCCCGAAAGGCCCGTACAGACCCCAGAGAGGCTGTACAAGGCAAAAACAGGGTTTTTCTTATTCCGATACCGGAAGTCCCATAGACTTGAATGGGACGTCCGGTATCGGAATCGGCGATACCGATACTTTTTTTTAAGATCGGCCGATCCATTCCGATCCGATACTTTGAAGTATCGGACGGTATCGCTCAGCTCTAGTCAGGAACATCATGCGACTGAGGAGAGGTGGAAAAAACCGGAGCCTCACTAAGGGCACACCGACAACCCCAACTCACCACAGACACAGATTTCCAATCCAAAACTGGATTATGAATTTGCAAGCTGGGAAACCCCAGAACAATGGTATCATGCAAATTATGCAACACCAAAAATCTGCAATTTTCTTGATGGTCTGGGGCGACCCGCATTACCACCTGGGTCCAAAACTGAGGTTTATTTTTCGCCAAAGGAGTAGCATCAATCCCCCTCAAAGGGATAGGCGTCCGCAGAGGTGTCATAGGAAATCCACAACGTTTAGCAAAATCCAAGTCCATTAGGTTCAGGGCTGCTCCCGAATCCACAAAAGCCTTGGCGGAAAATGTGGACAGGGAGCAGATCAGAGTAATTGCCAGAAGAAACTTAGGTTGAACACCACCCACAGAAAACGTGTGTGCAAAACGTTTCTCTCGTTTAGGACAGACAGAAATAATATGCGAGGCATCTCCACAAAAAAAACACAGCTTATTACGCCTTCTGAACTCCTGACGTTGCTCCCTGGACAAAACTCTATCACATTGCATAGGTTCAGACACTTGTTCAACAGGTGGCAACACCTCTCGTGCAGTCCTGCGTTCACGTAAACGCCGATCAACCTGAATGGCTAATGACGTAGAATCGTCAAGACCAGAGGGAACAGGAAATCCCACCATAGTATCTTTTACGGCTTCTGACAAACCCTTCCGAAAGAGAGCTGCCAAGGCATTATCATTCCAGGTAGTAAGGACTGCCCACTTTCGGAATTTTTGACAGTACAATTCTGCAGAATCTCGACCCTGGCTCAATGCCAACAGGGTCTTTTCAGCCTGATCAATAGCATTAGGTTCGTCATACAACAACCCCAAGGCTTGAAAAAATGCATTCACATTAGTCAGAATAGGATCATCTGGTTTCAAAGAAAACGCCCAATCCTGGGGATCGCCACGCAGCAAAGAGATGACAATTTTAACCTGCTACGCGGAGCTCCCTGACGAGTTAGGCTTCAAGGCAAAAAATAATTTACAATTATTTTTGAAATTCAAAAATTTAGACCGATCCCCTAAAAACACATCAGGAGTAGGGATCTTTGGTTCAGCAGCATGTGAATGAGCAAGGTAGGCGGAAATTCCCCGCACTTCCGCAGCGAGCTGCTCCACACGATCAGACAATTGCTTTATCTCCATTGAGAGAAAAGAAATTCCCCCTACGGACTCAGAGATATAGAGGAAAAAATATACACACTTTTTTTTTTTTACAATTTCTTCCTGCTATTGAATACCCTAGGATCTGCGGTATGGCTGGTGATTCTGTTATGAATGAGTCACCGTAGGAGGCAAAAACAGAAATACTAGCTAAGTCCAGAAAACCAGAGAAGTTGGCAGCTATCGGAATGCAGACCCCTGAACCTATCAACAACGACTAGCAGTAGCCATGGGGGGTTCCTACGGTGCCCTAGACACCTCGATCACAGCCGGAGAGCTAAATAGCCTAAAGACAGAAAGGGAAATCTAAACTGCCCCAGAGCAGACCCCAAAGCAATAGGCAGCCCCCAACATATAATGACGGTGAAGCAAGATGAAAAAACACTAACACAGATAGAAAGATAGGCTGAGCAAATGATGGGACCCAAGCTAACTAAATTTGACAGGATAGAAAAGCTGCTGTCTGCAATCCGCACAAAAACCCTATCAAAACATGAGCCAACAGACTGATAGGGAAAAAAAGCCCTGAAGACGCTAGGCTTCAAAAAGACTATATCAGTACTCAGGTATTTTCTGAAGACAGAGCAAAAAGGCAAAAAGGAATTCAGCTCACCCCAGCAGGGAATGGCAGAAATCCAGAAAAACAATGCAAAACAAAACCAAAACACAAATGCAAAAAGCAGAGCAGAAAACTTAGCTTTTGAGGAGCAGGAATCTGACTGGTCTCCTAGAATCCCTCAGAGAAACCACCAGCCAGGCAGAAGGGCGTCAGCTGCCTTATATCCAGTCAGCAATTCCCGTCACCCAGTCATCATCATCCAGATCAGGTGCTTGGTAATCAGCCTCACTACCTTCCTTCACCAGAAGAGGGAGTTCATCAGACCTCAATGGTGAAGGGGAAAATGAACTCACAACAGACTTCCTAATAAAGCCCCTTGCCAGATTCTCCTGGATGTACTGAGACATAGCCTCCGTCTCCGGGAGAGAGAGAGGGTAAACTCGACCCTGGGAAGGCTCAGCACCAGGCAAGAGATCAATAGGGCAGTCATAGGGGCGATGATGCGGAAGGGTCTCCGCCGCCCTCTTGGAGAACACGCCCGCATAGGACCAATAGTGCTTAGGAAGAGAGGAAAGATCTGCGGGCACCTCAGCAGTAGCAACCTGAATGCACTCCCTCTGAGATCTACCAACACAGGATTTACTCCATCCCAGAATTCTCCCTGAGGACCACTCTATAGGAGGGGAGTGATACCGTAGCCATGACATCCTTAAGAGGACCTCATCAATTCCCTCGGGAATGACAAGCAGGGAGATGATCTCCTGATGGGAAGGAGACATGGATAACGTAAAAGGGATGGTCTGATGGGTTATCTGTGATGGTAGTGTCGACCCATTTATCACCTGAATGCAGGCTTGGCGAGCATAACTAGTGGAATTGCGTGCCATCTGGTGAAGGTAGAAGACATGAAGTTGCCCTCCGCCCTGGAATCCACGCAAAGCTCTACCATATGGGTGGAAGGGCCAATGTTAATTGTCCCCTTAAATGTCAGTGTAGAAGAAGGCGCCACTGCATCTAGTGAACCAGCTCCTAAGGACACAAAACGAGGACATTCTTCCAAATGCCGAGAACATCTGGAGGCGAGATGTCCTGACTGCCGGCAGATGTAACAAACCATGCGTGCATGAGCGGTCCAGGACTTAGAACCCTCTCACGACACCTCCAAGGCCTCATGTGATTCGGACGCCTGGCCAGGAGATTCCAGAGGTTCGGCGAAGATGGGAGCCAGCTGAAACCTCCACTTACACTGGGCTCGCTCCAACCCCCGCTCGTTAAAACGAAGGTCGATGCGAGTGGAGACTGCTATAAGCCCTCCAGTGTGGCGGGAATCTCCCTGGTGGCCAGGGCATCCTTCACATGATCAGCCAGTCCCCTCCAAAACACCGGAATGAGGACTTTATCTAGCCACTCCAACTCAGACGCTAGAGTCCGGAAGTGGATGGCAAAATGGCTGACCATGGACGAACCCTGTGAGGATGCCAGCAGTTGGAGCGCCGTATCGTGTGTGACTCGAGGTCCCAAAAAGACCTGTTTCAGAGTGCTCAGAAACTGCGGAGCACTCTGCACCACATGATCGTCGCACTCTAATGCCCTGTCCGACAAGAGGGATATTATGAATCCCACCTTGGCCCACTCTGAGGGAAAACGTGCTGCCAGGAGCTCAAGGTGTATTGCACACTGGCTCACGAATCCCCTACAAGACTGGCTTATCTGGCTTATAATGCCGGAACAGGGATTGCAGTGGACAAAGTCGCTGCAGCCACGCTAGCGGCCTGAGCAGCAACTGCGGTAACATCTACGGCTGTGGTTCTGCTCTCAAGAGCCTCCAACCTACCCTCCAGCTGCTGAATGTATCGCTGCAGTCGCTGTTCGTCCGCCATTACTAGCCAGACCCTGGCGCTAATATAATGTTAGGGCTGGCGGAACGCACCAAATAATAAAATAATAATAAGGTGCATTCGCAGCCCGGGGTCCACCGTATAGAGGTGGTAAACTGCTGCTTAGGAATGGCGGATGTATATAGTGGTATACAATAGATCACACGTGGGTTAACGTCACCCAGTGTGAACAGGAGTGGACTCTGTTACGTTACAGAGCCGCAGTACCGCGGAACATAAATGCCGGAGCCTGTTAAAACACACAGCACTCAGCAAGAGAGCGCTCAGTAAATGGTCACAGAACTCAGCCCCAAGGACACGAGGTCTGAGTCCCTCTAGACCTACTGAGAGTGCGGATTCGCACCTGCGGATGCCTCTAATGGATGCTGACTAGAGTTGAGCGACTTTTGGTTTTTTAGGGTCGCGTTTCGTTTCGTGAAACCCGACTTTTCCAAAAGTCGGGTGGAGCAAGATCGTCCGATTATAGGGAAAAGTCGGGGTCGTCCCGAAACACGAAACCCAATGTAAGTCAATGGGGAATAAAAGTCGGCAGTGAGAGGAGGACAGGAAACACACCTACAGTGCCCATTTGAATGCCAAAAGCATCAATTCTTCTTACTTAAGCTTGTCAACCTTAATTAACTTCATAATACAAGTTACGCACTGAAAAATGGGGGTTATTTGGCTAAAGTTGTGGGGGGGGGAGGGCTGGCTGCAGGTTTTCATGTGCCCTGGGCGAAAGAGCGCCCCTTTAACACATACCACAACTCATCATGCTCCGATACGGCAGATAAATAGCGGTATAGTACAATGAAAAATACCTCACTTTTTACATCTCATAACGAGGCCCATCTATTTCTCCATACAGAATCATTGGTCCCATATAATGTTTGAAACAGTATATGATGAGCTCCACATAATGCTACAGTATATGTTGGTCCCCATGGATGAAGCTCCACTGTCTTATGGGCCCAAATAATGCTCCAAACATAATGGGCCCCATTTCTAATGCTCTAGTGTATAATGGGCCCTGTAAATGCTGCTCCAGTGTCTGATGTCCACCTTTGGAATGTTCCAGTGTATGGTGGGCCCCATCTATCATTCTCCAGAGTATAGTGCTCCCCAAAAATTGCTGTCCCAACATTGAAAACAATCAAATAAGTCTCCTCGCTAGGGAATCCCTGTACTTGTCTGGACAGGTGCTGTAGCTTGCTTAACAGCTCGCCAGCCGTTCTCACGCCCAGTATGGATTGTACGTGATTGCACAAAGGTTAGAAAGGGTACCGTATCCCTGGATAACATGTATGGATAGCGTACACATTCAAAATATATGTCTCAGGAGGCAGGCTCAGACGGTGTCAGGCCCAGTATGGATTGCACGTGATTGCACAAAGGTTAGAAAGGGTACCGTATCCCTGGATAACATGTATGGATAGCGTACACATTCAAAATATATGTCTCAGGAGGCAGGCTCAGACGGTGTCAGGCACAGTATGGATTGCACGTGATTGCACAAAGGTTAGAAAGGGTACCGTATCCCCGGATAACATGTATGGATAGCGTACACATTCAAAATATATGTCTCAGGAGGCAGGCTCAGACGGTGTTAGGCCCAGTATGGATTGCACGTGATTGCACAAAGGTTAGAAAGGGTACCGTATCCCCGGATAACATGTATGGATAGCGTACACATTCAAAATATATGTCTCAGGAGGCAGGCTCAGACGGTGTTAGGCCCAGTATGGATTGCACGTGATTGCACAAAGGTTAGAAAGGGTACCGTATCCCTGGATAACATGTATGGATAGAGTACACATTCAAAATATATGTCTCAGGAGGCAGGCTCAGACGGTGTCAGGCACAGTATGGATTGCACGTGATTGCACAAAGGTTAGAAAGGGTACCGTATCCCCGGATAACATGTATGGATAGCGTACACATTCAAAATATATGTCTCAGGAGGCAGGCTCAGACGGTGTTAGGCCCAGTATGGATTGCACGTGATTGCACAAAGGTTAGAAAGGGTACCGTATCCCCGGATAACATGTATGGATAGCGTACACATTCAAAATATATGTCTCAGGAGGCAGGCTCAGACGGTGTCAGGCACAGTATGGATTTGACGGCCCAGATTACACAGCGGAGGAGCAGGGAGAGGTAAAGATTGCAAATGCTGGGGCCCTGCCCAAGCAAGGGGGGCCCACTCGTGGGCGTCAGTACTGGCACTGGGCCCCTCATAGTACAGCGGTGTGTCTGACGGCGGGTGTGCACCACCACCGTCAGAGACACTTGATTGCACTATGAGGGACCCTGTGCCAGTGCCCGCGCCCAAGAGTCGGCCTACCCACCTGTCCAGGGCAACGGCACTCGCACGGTATCGTGCGGTAGGTGGTGACCCCGGCCATGGGGGGGGGGCAGCACAGTTAGGGAGTTTTAGAAAGTGGCATATGTTGATGTTGGACATTCAGCTGATGCAAAAGGCCAAATAGGTGAAGTACCAGGAAGAGGTGGACCAAAGCAAGCCATTTTTCTGTCACCCTATGTGTCATCAGGGGAAGGTGGGACAAAATCCTTGGAAACCCATGCGTGGTTCATTTTAATGAAGGTTAGATCATCCACATTTTGGGTTGACAGACGGGTCCTTTTTTCTGTCAGGATTGATCCAGCTGCACTGAAGACTCTTTCCGATAGCACACTTGCAGCTGGGCAAGCGAGCTCCTGTAAGGCATATTGGGCCAATTCAGGCCAGGTGTCCAGTTTAGCGGCCCAATAGTCAAAGGGGAATGACCTGTGTGGGAGAACATCGATATGGGAGGAAAAGTAGTTTGTAACCATAGTTGACAACTGCTGTCTCCTGTCACTTTCCATCGATGCAGTATTACCAGTTGTGTGAGCGGTATTTGAAAAATCAGTCCACAACATTGTCATGAAACCCCTGTCTACAATGCCACTTCTGCTGTGTGCACCACGAACACCTCTGCCAAGCTGCCCCCGGCCTGTACGGCTCGTGTGAGAACCATCACCGCTGCTGTGTGCTGGGAATGCCTCAAGCAACCGATTTACCAGAGTTGCTTGTTTATTAGCCAATATTAGGTCAAGGTTCTCCTGTGGCATGATGTTTTGTAATTTGCCTTTATAGCGTGGATCCAGGATGCTGGCCAACCAGTAGTCGTCATCGTTCATCATTTTGGCAATGCGGGGGTCCCTTTTTAGGATCCGCAAGGCATAATCTGACATGTGGGCCAATGTTCCCGGTGTCAATGATGCACTGCGAGTGCTGGGTGGAGGAGCACTTTCTGGCAAATCCACATCCCTCCAGTCACGCACAAACCCTGTACCAGACCTTGCCACGCCAACATTTTCACTTGCCCCACGAGATGCATCCTCCTCCCCTAAGTAATCATCCCCATCATCCTCCTCCTCCTCCTCTTCTTCCTCCACCTCGTCCAGGAGAGGTCCCTGAGCAGACAATGGCTGAATGTCATCAAGGATTCCCTCCTCCTCTTCCTCCTCATCAACATTGGCTGCAGACGCCTGCTCCTTAAGGTGCGTCAAAGTTTGCATGAGCAGACGCATAAGTGGGATGCTCATGCTTAGGATGGCGTCGTCTGCGCTTACCAGCCGTGTGCATTCCTCAGAACACTGAAGGACTTTACAAAGGTCTTTCAGCTTCGACCACTGCACGCCTGTCAACTCCATGTCTGCTCTCAAAGTGCCTGGCCGTGTATCCTCCCACAAATGCATTATGGCCTGCCTCTGCTCGCACAGTCGCTCCACCATGTGCAGGGTGGAGTTCCACCTTGTTGCAATGTCGATAATGAGGCGGTGGTTGGGAAGGTGGAGCAATCGCTGCAGCTTCTGCATACGAACGGAGTGTACAGGCGACCGGCGGATGTGCGCGCACAGTCTTCGCACCTTCTGGAGCAGGGCTGTTAACTCCGGATAATTTTTGAGGAAGCACTGCACCACCAGGTTCAAGGTGTGAGCCAAGCAAGGTATGTGGCTGAGTTTTGAAAGGGCTATGGCTGCCACAAAATTACGGCCGTTATCACAAACTACCTTGCCTGCCTCAAGATGTACACTGCCCAGCCATGACTCAGTTTGTCGCTTCAAGTACTCGGCCAGCACCTCGGCAGTGTGTCTGTCGCCCAAACACATCATCTGCAACACAGCCTGCTGACGCTTTCCACTAGCTGCTCGATAGGGGGACACATCGTGTGCAACAGTGGCAGCTGCAGATGGAGTGCTCGTACGACTGCGCTCTGTGGACGAGCTTTCGCTTCTGGAGGAGGAGGAGGAGGAGGGTCGAACGCCTACAGCCAACTGTTTCCTATACCGTGGGCTAGGCAGCACTGTCCCACCACCGCTGTCCCCTGTGGACCCTGCATCCACCACATTAACCCAGTGCGCAGTGATGGACACGTAACAGCCCTGGCCATGCCGACTGGACCATGCATCAGTTGTGAGGTGCACCTTTCCGCTCACTGACTGCTTGAGTGCATGGACAATGCAGTCTTTCACATGATGGTGGAGGGCTGGGATGGCTTTGCGAGAGAAGAAGTGGCGACTGGGTAGGTCATAGCGTGGTACTGCATAGGCCATGAGTTCGCGGAAAGCTGTGCTTTCCACCAACCGAAAGGGCATCATCTCAAACGAGATTAGTTTGGCAATGTGGGCGTTCAAACCCAGTGTACGCGGATGAGAGACTGAGTACTTTCTTGACCTACTCATAGTGTCTGGGAGGGTGAGCTGGACTTGAGAGCTGCATATGGTGGAAGTAGCGGTGGACAGGGCGGACTGAGAGAGGGTTGATGATGGTGATGGAGTTGGTGTTCTTTCTGATGGCCTAGAATCAGTCTTTCGTTGATATAACAGTGGGATTCCCTGACTGCTGTGGTCTTGCAACGACACCTCAACATTTGCTGCTGTGCTAACCGGTGGGCTTACAGTGGGGGAAACAATGTAGCGTTGCTGACTACCTTCGTTGTGATCAGTTGCACATGTGGCACTTGAGGTTTGGTGTTGTGTCCACGCTTGCAAGTGCATGCTGGTTAAATGTCTAAGCATGCAACTGGTATTCAAATTTTTCAGATTTTTCCCTCGGCTAAAGGTCTTTGCGCACTTCTTACAGATAACCTTGGCCTGATCATGAGGATTTTGTTCAAAAAAGTGCCACACTGCACTCTTCCTACTTTGGCAGACATTTTGCGGCCTAGCACGCTGTGATCTTTTGACCCTCTGGACAAGCTGTCCAGCAACTCTTTTGATGTTTGGAACCTGTCTTTGGAGTGCTCCGGGCCTGCCAGATAACAGCTGTTGCGATGTCGATGTCTGCTGTGGATGCTCCTCATCTGAGCTATTGGAAGCAGCACCCTCTTCCCCCAATGGATGCCAATCTGGGTCAACAACTGGGTCATCCATCACCTCCTCTTCTATGTCATGTGGACCTTTCTCTGTGTCACCGTGTATGGTGGTATAGTGTGCGGGAAGGGGCACCTGAGCCTCATCAGGGTCAAAATCTGGCTCTGTACACTGCGAGGACAATGTAGTGCTCTGAGTGAATGTACCAGCAGAATCATCCATCAGCGGCTGTGCATCAGTGCACTCCATGTCAGATTCATCTTGGCCTGGGTAATTCACCATTTCACTTGATAATCCAGGCATGGTATGTGAAAACAGCTCCATGGAGTAATCAGTAGTATGGCCTGCGTCATCCTTCAATCTTGGTTGGGGTGAAGGACACAAGGAAAGGTGTGGTTCATGAACATGAGCCTCCAATGACGACTCAGTGCTTTTACTTTTTACAACTGAAGAAGAGGAGGCGATAGAGCTGGAGGCTGAGTCAGCAATGTAAGACAAAACTTTTTCCTGATGCTCTGCCTTTAAAAGCGGTTTGCCAACTCCTAGAAAACTAAGCATTCGAGGCCTTATGTAGCCAGACGATGACGCAGGGTCAGCACCTCCTGCATTCGGTCCTATTTTGCTCTTGCCACTACCATCAGATCCACCACCAACACCATCATTACCAGCTGCCAACCCCCGCCCAATTCCACGGCCTCTTCCACCAGCCTTCCTCATTTTTGGTAGAAATGTAGACAAAATCCAACAAACTATATAGTAATGTAAAACAAGGTACAAGGTGTCTATAGGACAGGGGAGATTTAGAATTTCTGCACACACTTGTGGACAGTGGACACTTTTGGATTGTGTGAGGCCCACTGATATCTGAGCGCTATGTGACAGGCTCGATGGCACAGCTGCCTGTGACCAAAGTGACGAGAGGATAATGGAGATTTTGAATCTCTGCGCACACTTTTGGACACTGGACACTTGTGGATTGTGTGAGGCCCACTGATATCTGAGCGCTATGTGACAGGCTCGATGGCACAGCTGCCTGTGACCAAAGTGACGAGAGGATAATGGAGATTTTGAATCTCTGCGCACACTTTTGGACACTGGACACTTGTGGATTGTGTGAGGCCCACTGATATCTGAGCGCTATGTGACACGCTCGATGGCACAGCTGCCTGTGACCAAAGTGACGAGAGGATAATGGAGATTTTGAATCTCTGCGCACACTTTTGGACACTGGACACTTGTGGATTGTGTGAGGCCCACTGATATCTGAGCGCTATGTGACACGCTCGATGGCACAGCTGCCTGTGACCAAAGTGACGAGAGGATAATGGAGATTTTGAATCTCTGCGCACACTTTTGGACACTGGACACTTGTGGATTGTGTGAGGCCCACTGATATCTGAGCGCTATGTGACACGCTCGATGGCACAGCTGCCTGTGACCAAAGTGACTAGAGGATAAGGGAGATTTTGAATCTCTGCGCACACTTTTGGACACTGGACACTTGTGGATTGTGTGAGGCCCACTGATATCTGAGCGCTATGTGACAGGCTCGATGGCACAGCTGTGACCAAAGTGACGAGAGGATAATGGAGATTTTGAATCTCTGCGCACACTTTTGGACACTGGACACTTGTGGATTGTGTGAGGCCCACTGATATCTGAGCGCTATGTGACAGGCTCGATGGCACAGCTGCCTGTGACAAAAGTGACGAGAGGATAATGGAGATTTTGAATCTCTGCGCACACTTTTGGACACTGGACACTTGTGGATTGTGTGAGGCCCACTGATATCTGAGCGCTATGTGACAGGCTCGATGGCACAGCTGTGACCAAAGTGACGAGAGGATAATGGAGATTTTGAATCTCTGCGCACACTTTTGGACACTGGACACTTGTGGATTGTGTGAGGCCCACTGATATCTAAGCGCTATGTGACACGCTCGATGGCACAGCTGCCTGTGACCAAAGTGACGAGAGGATAATGGAGATTTTGAATCTCTGCGCACACTTTTGGACACTGGACACTTGTGGATTGTGTGAGGCCCACTGATATCTGAGCGCTATGTGACAGGCTCGATGGCACAGCTGTGACCAAAGTGACGAGAGGATAATGGAGATTTTGAATCTCTGCGCGCACTTTTGGACACTGGACACTTGTGGATTGTGTGAGGCCCACTGATATCTGAGCGCTATGTGACAGGCTCGATGGCACAGCTGCCTGTGACAAAAGTGACGAGAGGATAATGGAGATTTTGAATCTCTGCGCACACTTTTGGACACTGGACACTTGTGGATTGTGTGAGGCCCACTGATATCTGAGCGCTATGTGACAGGCTCGATGGCACAGCTGTGACCAAAGTGACGAGAGGATAATAGAGATTTTGAATCTCTGCGCACACTTTTGGACACTGGACACTTGTGGATTGTGTGAGGCCCACTGATATCTGAGCGCTATGTGACACGCTCGATGGCACAGCTGCCTGTGACCAAAGTGACGAGAGGATAATGGAGATTTTGAATCTCTGCGCACACTTTTGGACACTGGACACTTGTGGATTGTGTGAGGCCCACTGATATCTGAGCGCTATGTGACACGCTCGATGGCACAGCTGCCTGTGACCAAAGTGACGAGAGGATAATGGAGATTTTGAATCTCTGCGCACACTTTTGGACACTGGACACTTGTGGATTGTGTGAGGCCCACTGATATCTGAGCGCTATGTGACAGGCTCGATGGCACAGCTGTGACAAAAGTGACTAGAGGATAAGGGAGATTGGATTGCTTTTAAAAAAGCAGTTTGCGGAGCAGTGGGTAAACAGCAATGCCAGCGTGTCAGGAAGCCTTAAAAGGCAGCCCAACAACCAACACCACTGATACACCACAATATAGCCTCCCCTTGCACTGCACACACAGTGACTTGTGTGTTGTGCAGGCCAAATCGCTAGCAGCAGAAGCAGTTTTTTTGTCTTCTTCCCTGCCTAACGCTCTCCCTACAGAATCAGCAGCAACCTCTCCCTATACTAAGATCGGCAGAAGTAAGATGGCGGTCGGCGTGCACGCCCTTTTATACCCCCTGTGACGCCCACCAAAGCAAGCCAATCACTTGCATGCCCTTCTGAAAGATGGTGGTGACCCGTGCCTAGGTCATCACGTTGCCCACAGTGTCCGTGGATCCTGATTGGCTGAAAAAGAGCGCAAAACAAACTTTTGAAACGCGACTTTGGCGCGTAAGTCGCCGACCTCGTGGCCGACCTCATCCTAGGGTCGGGTTTCGTTTCATGAAACCCGACTTTGCCAAAAGTCGGCGACTTTTGAATTTTTTCGACCCGTTTCGCTCAACTCTAATGCTGACCACCATGGCATACAGACAAAGCCACAGGTGAATGCTGATGGCAGTCTCTGACTCGGCCTTTAACTGGACCTCAGCCTGGGTGCTAGCAGGCTAGGCTACACAACACATGCGTACCAAGGGTAGTGGTTTCTTAATGAGTCATTGACCAGAGACATACATACATGCATACACCACTCACTCCACAAGGTCTAATCTTTTTCTATATTAGCGCATGGCTGAGCGGACATGCGATCCTTTTATAGCAGCGTCCTTCCGGGACCTTCCTGACCCTCCCGATGTGATGTAATGTGGATTACGCGAGGGTCTTGGCACAGACAGTCAGATATTAAGTGTGCCATGTGTGCCAAGCTGCAAAGAGGCAAATGTTCTGTGACCCCTGAAAGAGGAACAATACCCATTCTCTCCTCACACTGACTCTCCTCCTCCATCTCCTCCTCTTCAGCCCACCCATGATGGACAGACATGAATCTGGGGTTGGGATTCCTCTCTGTAGCATGACGTGTCCCCTCGGTACCACTGAAAAAGAAGTCCCCTCCCTCCTCATTTTCATCATCATCTTCATCCCCCAGTGTTACCTGATGATATTGGCTGGGCTGTGTAGGATCACCTATTGTGAAATCTTGCTCCATACCCAGCTGCTGGGCACGCAAAGATTCCATTTGTTTTATTCTGTAGCGATTTTTTCAGCAGACATAGCATAGGGATGGTTACGCTGATAATAGCCTGATCACCGCTCACAAGCTTCATGCAGTACTCAAAGTTATCAAGCACCTCACAAACATCAGCGATCCACACCCACTCGACAGTTGTTATGTGTCTTGACTGAGTCTCAGTGTGACGGGCATGTTTAAGCTGGTATTCAGAAAGTGCCCTCTGCTGCACACGTACCCTTGCCAACATATGATATGTTGAGTTCCACTGTGTTGGCATGTCGCAAATGAGTCTGTGGTTTGGCAAATTAAATTGCTTTTGAAGCGCTGCAAGAACAACGGTTGAGGAGTGGCGCAAATGGGCGCAAATATGGCGCACCTTCTCAAGTAGGTACGGCAAGTCTGGGTATGTTTTTATACATTTCTGCACCACTAGGTTCAGCACGTGAGCAATGCATGGCACGTGTACCAGCTTCCCGAGCTTTAAAGCCACCACCAGGTTACGCCCATTGTCGCAGACAACCAGAACAGGTTGGAGTTGCAGTGGGGAGAGCCACTGATCGGTGTGTTCTTTTATTCCTTGCCACAGCTCTGCTGCAGTGTGTGGTGTTTCACCTAAGCAGATCAGCTTCAGCAGAACATTTTGCCGATTTTGCCGATGCGCTGCTGCACAGCTCCCAACTTGGGAGTGATGTGGAGGGTAATTCAGCATAGGATGACAAGGCAGAGGAGGAGGAAGAGGAGAGACTGGACGTATATGATGAGGCGGTAACCCTGATTGAGGTTGGGCCCGCTTATTCGTGGCGTGGGTATGATATGTGTTGATGGTCCAGTTTGAGACTTTGACCCACCATCCACCAGGTTGAGCCAGTGTGCCATGACAGAGTTGTATCATCCCTGGCCACAAGTACTTGTCCACGTGTCTGTTGTAAGATGGACTTTCCCAGTTACGGCGTTGGTGAGAGCCCGCTTTAGATTGTTTAAGACGTGCTGGTGTAACGTGGGGACGGCACACCAGGATAAATAGTGCCGGCTGGGAACCGAGTATCGTGGGGCAGCCACAGCCAAAAGATCACGGAAAGACTGTGTCCCCACAAGCCTAAACGGCAACATCTCCACAGCTAGCAACTTGGCAATGTGCACGTTCAGCATTTGTGCTTGTGGGTGTGTGGCTTGGTATTTACGCATCCTTTCATACATCTGGGGCACGGACAATTGGACGCTTTCCTTTGACAAACAAGTGGATGAGCTTGTTGTGGCCTGTGTCTGTGCAACCACAGCTTGTGAGCAAGAGGTATGATGATCACCTGCTTCCTGCCCAGCAGATTGGAAAGGACGTATCACAGGCGACATGGCAGTGGTTTGACCCGCAGTCAAAGACACTGATTTGGAACCCTGTCGTTCAGCCCCCCGACTAGGGTAATTGGCTGCCATGTGTTTCCGCATACTGGTGGTGCTTTGGTTGCCTTTGCCCTGGCCTCTGCTCAGCTTCCTATGGCAGATGCTACAGATGACAACATTTGGTTCAGAAGGACTATTGGAAAAAAATTTCCAGACAGCGGCTGAACGCACCCTTGCCTTGACTTGGGGCACAGAGGGATTGCCCTTGGCAACAGTTGACACAGTTCACACTCTGCTCAAACAAGTAGCCCTTGGTGCCTTTGTTGGTGCTACGTATCCACCTTCACCCTCTGTGCTGCTGTGCTGGCTATGCGTGCCAACAGCCCAGGTCAGATCGGTGGTCTCATCATCGACCACCTCGTCGTCCATATCATCCTCCTTCCGTGTTGATATTGGCGACTGGCCAGATGGCAACTGTGTGTCATCACATCAGCCTCCACCTCTTCACCCGGTATATCACGTGGATGAAAGTGGCTTTCTTCTGGACGTGGGGTTTCAAATATTTGGCCATCTTCAACAGACGATACCCCCTCACATTCTTCTTCAATGTCACGCGGTGAGAGGCCAGAGGCAATGCAAGGAAATGGATCAAACAGATCCTCAAAGTGACCAAGGTTGGGGTCAAATGTTTCCTATGACTCCTGATCAGGTGATGAACCAGAAACAGGTTGAGAATAGGATGACCCAGCGTTATCTGTATGGACAGTAGACTGTTTTGTCATGGACGATTGGATGCTGCTAGAACATTTCGTTGAGGCCTTATCAGCCATCCAACACAGTATCTGCTCTTGTTCTTCTGGCTTCCACTCCCGTTTATGTTCCAGAAATTTCGCCAGAAAACTAGATGCATCAACCTTCTTCGATCTCCTAGACTCTTTGCCTTGTTGGGCAACAACGACCCCACGTCCACATCCCTGTCCCTTCACAACAGCCTTTTTAGGAATTTTGGATTTTTCTGCCATAGTTGCAGATGTTCAGATGCAGATATTGGGGAACAAGGAGCAGTTAGTGCTTTGTGGAAGGTAACACTACAGCCTAGTACTGTTTTGTGTTTTACAAACAGCACCGCAGCAGCAGAAAAAAATTGCCCTGAGGTTTAAGGTGAGATTACGCACCCCAGTAACAAGACAGCGGTGCTGCCACAAAAAAACTGCCCTGAGGTTTAAGGCAAGAATATGCAGCCCATACACCACACAAGACAGCGGTGCTGGCTGCGTGTCAGTTGTGCAGTACCATGCGTGTGTACTATTCGCTGTGATTATGTGAACACAGCACCATAACAGCACAAAAAAACTGCCATGAGGTTTAAGGCAAGAATATGCAGCCCATACACCACACAAGACAGCGGTGCTGGCTGCATGTCAGTTGTGCAGTACTGTGTGTGCTATTCGCTGATTTAACACAGCACGGTAACAGCACAAAAAAACTGCCCTGAGGTTTAAGGCAAGAATACGCAGCCCAGACACCACACAAGACAGCGGTGCTGGTTGCGTGTCAGTTGTGCAGTACTGTGCGTGCATCCTATTCGCTGTGAACACAGCACCGCAACTGCACAAAAAACCTGCCCTGCAGAGGTAAATGTGACCTAAAAAATCTGGGAAAACGGTCACTACTCAGTCCCACCCTGACCTTATACTTTCAGCTCTGAAAAGAGCTTTTGGGTTTCACTGAGGATTTCTGGCTGATTTGAACCAAAAAACACAACTCTCCCTGGCAGCTGCTCACACTCTCCCTACACTAGCTGTGTTCTGCATGCAATTTGCAGAAAATGCTGGTGGCAGGGCTTAGTGCAAGGCTATGATGACTCAAAGGACGCTGGGCGGCCAGCCAATCATAGTAATGCCGCCCACAACCAAGAAGTGTGCGGCATTACTGTGATTGGCAACTGCTGGGCGGGAGAACCGAAAAGCGAGGCGAGTAGTGAAATACTTGCTATTTTCCGAGTACCACGAGTACCGCATTACTCGCTGAGTACCCACAAACATGCTCGCTCATCCCTAATGGAGATCATTTGTGAACAGCAGTTTTCAGCTTTTTCCACAGATTCTCAATTGGATTCAGGTCTGGACTTTGACTTGACCATTCTAACACCTGGATACGTTTATTTGTGAACCATTCCTTTGTAGATTTTGCTTTTATGTTTCGGATCATTGTCTTGTTGGAAGACAAATCTCCATCCCAGTCTCAGGTCTTTTGCAGACTTCAACAGGTTTTCTTCAAGAATGATCCTGTATTTGGCTCCATCCATCTTCCCATCAATTTTAACCATTTTCCCTGTCCCTGCTGAAGAAAAGCAGACCCAAACCATGATGCTGCCACCACCATGTTTGACAGTGGGGATGGTGTGTCCAGGGTGATGAGCTGTGTTGCCTTTACGCCAAACATATCATTTGGCATTGTTGCTAAAAAGTTCGATTTTGGTTTCATCTGACCAGAGCACCTTCTTCCACGCTTGGTGGGTCTCCCAGGTGGCTTGTTGCAAACTTTAAACTACACTTTTTATGGATATCTTTGAGAAATGGCTTTCTTCTTGCCACTCTTCCATAAAAGCCAGATTTGTGCAGTGTGCGACTGATTGTTGTCCTAAGGACAGACCATCCCACCTCAGTTGTAGATCTCTGCAGTTCATCCAGAGTGATCATGGGCCTCTAGGCTGCATCTCTGATCAGTATTCTCCTTATTTGAAATGAAAGTTTAGAGGGACGGATGGGTCTTGGTAGATTTGCAGTGGTATGATACTCGATCCATTTCAATATGATCGCTTGCACAGTGCTCCTTGGGATGTTTAAAGTTTTGGAAATCATTTTGTATCCAAATCCAGCTTTAAACTTCTCCTCAACAGTATCACGGACCTGCCTGTTGTGTTACTTGGTCTTCAAGATGCTCTCTGTGCTTCAAACAGATCCCTGAGACTATCACAGAGCAGGTGCATATATACGGAGATTTGATTACACACAGGTGGATTATATTTATCTTCATTAGTCATTTTGAACAACTTTGGATCATTCAGAGATCCACAATGAACTTCTGGAGTGAGTTTGCTGCACTGAAAGTAAAGGGGCCGAATAATATCGCACGCCCCACTTTTCAGTTTTTGACTTTCCATAAAAATGTAAAATAACCAATAAATTTCGTTCAACTTCACAATTGTGTTCCACTTGATGTTGATTCTTCACCAAAAATTTACATTTGGTATCTTTATGTTTGAAGCATGATATGTCGGAAAAGGTTGAAAAGTTCCAGGGGGCCGAATATTTTCGCAAGGCACTGTAAATTAAAGGTGCACAAGGAGCCACAGCCCGTTGTATCTGCAGAGATTGATGATTGAACTGTAAATGTGTTAATGGTTGCAGTTAGGCACCATAAGTAGGCCCCGCCTTTTTCATCGTGTCTCAGCCAATTGCAGGACAGCCCATCAAAGAAGAGGAAGTCCCGCCTCTTACACAGCCTCTTGCATAAACAGAACTGCGCAAAGCAAGTATCGCTATTATCTACATCTACAAGATTGCAGTGCAGAATCAGTGACACCTGCAGCAGAAGAAAACTGGATCATTGCCGCAATCAAAGGGGCAATGTAGCACCCCTGGAAGAGGGTAAGCAGACTTTACCAACACCTTATTATAATAGACTGTATAAAATGTCTGAGGATAAAAAGTGTGATACACTCAGCAGTAGTTGGGCTTCTAGCATGGCCCACGCAATCCCTATAACTATACCGTATTATTTTGGAGCACCATTGCTCCCAAGCTATAAAGGGGATGCCCATGAACTAAAAGACTTCAGAGAAAAGATGCAGGCTATGTTTAGACTTTATCCAGGGTCTACAGAGCAGAAGGTAGAAAGATATATTGGGCAATTGAGCGGATCAGCTCTAAGGGAGGTGAAGTCCTGGCCCCACACTGAGAAAAGTTGAACGAATCTTTGAGAGACTGAGTGCCACCTTTGATCCCAGTACTGTCCCAGAATTAAAAATGCTGTTCTTTAACAGAAAACAACATCTTGATGAGTCACTTAGAGATTTTGCTCATACCTTTTGAGAAGTACTGCATGCTATTTGTCAGGTGGACTCTCATGAAGTAATGAATGCAGATATCTCCCTTAACAACCAGTTTGTGGAAAGGGGAAGGATAGAGTCTATCAAGACTCAGCTGAGTATACTGTTACTACAGAATGCAAACAGCTCCTTAGTAGACTTCATGAAAATGGCCATTAGAGTCCTGGTAATAGAAGCATGTTCTGCCCTATTTCCCACTTGCAGAAGCACATATAACCAGCAGATCAGTGAGAATGTTTCACTGTGATCTGCTATGAAGACACTGAGCTTGAACTGCGGTGACCTCATGACTGACTTTTTCCCATGGTGCTGAGGTTATCGCAGTTCAGCTCTGCTGGGAACACAGCCTCAGTGACCGGCGGTAGCCACGATGATGTCACCGCTGGTCAATGATGCTGCGCTCGCAGTATCTCATTAATGAGTGGCTCTCAGCCTGGCTGGTCGCATCTTGGCACCGTCCAGGTTGACAACTATTTATCCGACAGACATGGATTATGGCGTGGGACAGAATGACGGAGAGGTGAAGGATGATGTTGTTTTTTATTTTAGTTTTATTACAGAAGACAAGGGCTTTGGTGGAATAGGCATTAGGTGAGTATAACTGTGCTTGTTATTTTAACATAAAAATGGGAAACTGTGTTTTGTTTTATTTCTAATAAATGACTTTATACTTGTTGTGTGCTTATTTACAGTATACCTATAGGATTAGTAATGTATAGGTGTCTTATAGATGCCTCTCCATTACTAAGCTGTGGGCTTGATGTCACCTGACATTACAAAGATGACATCAACCCCACAAATACACATGTGGTCAAAATTGTTGGTACCCCTCATTTAATGATAGAAAAACCCACAATTGTGACAGAAATAACTTGAATCTGACAAAAGTAATAATAAATAAAAAATCTATGAAAATGAACAAATGAAAGTCAGACATTGCTTTTCAACCATGCTTCCACAGAATTAAAAAAAAAAAAAAGCTCATGAAATAGGCCTGAACAGAAATGATGGTACCCTTAACTTAATATTTTGTTGCACAATCTTTCGAGGCAATCACTGCAATCAAACGATTCCTGTAACTGTCAATGAGACTGCTGCACCTCTTAACAGGTATTTTGGCACACTTCTCAAGAGCAAACTGCTCCAGTTGTCTCGTGTTTGAAGGTTGCCTTTTCCAGATGACATGTTTCAGCTCTTTTCAAAGAAGCTCAATAGGATTTAGGTCAAGGCTCATAGAAGGCCACTTCAGAATAGCTCAGTGTTTTCCTCTTAGCCATTCTTGGGTGTTTTTAGCTGGGTGTTTTGGGTCATTATCCTGTTGCAAGACCTATGAGCTGTGACTGAGACCAAGCTTTCTGACACTCGGCAGCACAATTCTCTCTAGAATCCCTTGATAGTCTTGAGATTTCATTGTACCCTGCACAGATTCTAGACACCCTGTGCCAGGTGCAGCAAAGCAGACCCAGAACATAACAGAGCCTCCTCCATGTTTCACAGTAGGGATAGTGTTCTTTTTTTGATATGCTTCCATTTTTGTTTCATCTGTCCATAGGACATTCTCCCAGAAGCTTTGTGACTTGTCAACATGTAATTTGTCAAATTCCAGTCTGGCTTTTTCATGATTTTTTTTCAACAATGGTGTCCTCCATGGTCGTCTCCCATGAAGTCCACTTTGGCTCATACAACGACGGATGGTGCGATCTGACACTGATGTTCCTTGAGCTTGAAGTTCACCTTTAATATGTTTAGAAGTTTTTCTGGGCTCTTTTGTTACCATTCATATTATCTGTCTCTTTGATTTGTCACCAATTTTCCTCCTGCGGCCACGTCCAGGGAGGTTGGCTACAGTCCCATGGAACTTAAATTTCTGAACAATATGTGCAACTGTAGTCACAGGAATATCAAGCTGCTTGGATATGGACTTATAACTTTTACCTTTAACATGTTTGTCTATAATTTTCTTTCTAATCTCCTGAGACAACTCTTTCTTTCGCTTACTCTGATCCATGTTGAGTGTGATACACACCATGTCACCAAACAGCACAGTGAGTATCTGTTGCCCTCTATACAGGCCCACTCACTGATTCCAAGATTGTAGACACCTGTGATACTAATTAGTGGACACACCTTGATTTAACAAGGTCCATTTTTGTCATATTTTCAGGGGTAACATCATTTCTGTCCAGGCCTATTTCATGAGTTTTATTTTTTTAAATTCTGTGGAAGCGTGGTTGAAAAGCAATGTCTGACTTTCATTTGTTCATTTTCATAGATTTTTTTTATTTATTATTACATTAGTCAGATTCAAATTATTTCTGTGACCATTGTGGGTTTTTCTGTCATTAAATGAGGGGTACCAAGAATTTTGACCACATGTGTATGAACCCCACTTACCACCAATACAGGGCAAGTGGGAAGAGCTGGACAAAGTGCCAGAATTGGCGCATCTAATAGATGCGCCTTTTCTGGACAGCTGCGGGCTGCTATTTTTAGGCTAGGGGGCCTATATCAATGGCCCCTTACCAGCCTGAGAATACCAGACCCTACCTGTCAGCTTTAGCAAGGCTGGTTGTCAAAAATGGGGGGACTCCTGTAACAACCCTGCTGGCATCGCTACATGGCCTCCCATTCCCCACTCACCAACTTTCTCACTGCTCCAGGCCATGCTGTGATTTCTGTCTGCTGCCAGCTCTATGCTCTGTCTCATGTCTGATCTCTGCATTTTTTCTGGCTGTGTGTATAGGGGGGCGGCGCCTGAACTCTCTGGTTCTTATGGAGTCAGGGTGCACCTGTGTTATGTCTCTCTGACCAATTACCCAGAGCCCTCTAGTATTTAGGGCTGCTCCACCCACTGAACCTGGCCTGTGCAATGTGCTAACTCAGTTAGTATCTTGCTACTGAGCCTGCCAGGTCCTTTTCGTGTATCTTCTTCTCTGGAGGTTTCTCCTAGCCTTGCTTGGTTCTCTCTGTCTACCCTCCAGGAGGCAGAATATCCTGGTCTCTGTGTCTTTGTCCTAGCTTTGTCTTGTTCCTGTCTTGCCGTCCTCCAGGAGGCAGTATTTCCTGGTCCCTGTGCTATTACTCCTTGCCTTGTCTTGTCCTGGTCTCTGTGTCTTGTTCTAAGCCTTGTTTTGTATCTGAGTATACTCCGGTCTCTGTACCTTGTCTCGTATTGTTACCCTGTCTGTCCTACCTTTATCTCTCTGTCTCCTTGTCTGTGGCTTCTTTCCTTGCTGTGTATTTCCTTGTGTCCTCCCTGTCTGTGCTCTGTACCCTTGCAAGCTCTGCCTGCTCTGTACCCTTGCAGCTCTGCCTGCTCTGTACCCTTGCGGCTCTGCCTGCTCTGTACCCTTGCAGCTCTGCCTGTACTCCGCACCCCTTCAGCTCTCCTCCTGTGTGAACAGGTCCAAACCTGTCCCATCATACTCCACTCCTTCCTATCAGTACCCGTACCTGCGCCTCCTGTGTGAACAGGTCCAGACCAGTCTCGACATACTCCACTGTGTGGCCAGGAGCAGTGGACTATACACTCCCTGACAGAAGTTATGTCGCTTATTCATGTTATGTAAATAAAGCTTATAACCTGACGTTAAATTTATCCATTGGTTGTATAAATTATTCTTTTGAAAGCTGAAACCCTCCAAAATGTGGTTTAGGTTAAGAAAATAATTTGGCATCAATGCAGAAATATTGATCATTTAATGGACACAGAATGGTCAGATTTTGGCAAGACTAAAGTTTTATTGCTTGGTCATATAATGCACTCAATCCTAGTTTACATCCTCACCTGTGCTCAGTAAATGATCAGTTAATTAGTGGTTGTGTATAAAAAGAAACCCAGCACTCCAGACCTTCATTTGAGCTACAAATTGAGCTCTGACAACATGCCAAAATCCACCCTGTGGCCAAAGCCTGGATTATCAAGAGGCTGAAGACCAGATCCACTGCAGAGGTGGCTGGCACCTTTAATGTGTCTCAGGGTCAAGTACAAAGAATGAAAAAAAGATTCAAAGAGACTGGAGATGTGGTTGACAAGCCCAGGTCCGGTAGACCCCGCAAGACAACTGCTCAGGAGGAACGTTTGTTGGTTTAGAAAATCCAAAGCAAGCCCCTCTTCCACTGCAGCAGAGCTCCAACAAGGCCTGGTCACCTCAAGTCCCTGTGTCAACTAGAACAGTTTGTAGGATTCTGTCTTGAAATGGCCTCCATGGTCGAATCAGTGCCCAGAAGCCAGTACTAAACAAAAGGCAAATAAAAAACCATGTGGCATTTGCAAAGTCCTACAGCCTGCTAAACAGATGGACGTCCAACTATATATATATATATACTGATTAATCTTCAGTAGAATTACACCACAGCCGCCGCAAATACTGCAGGAGACCTACTGGAGCCCATATGGATCCAAAATACACCCAGAAAACAGTTAAATTTGGTGGTGGAAAGCTCATGGTCTGGGGTTACATTCAGTATGGGGGTGTGTGAAACATTTGCAAGGTGGAAGGCAATATCAATAGCCTAAACTATCAAGAAGTATTAGCTACCCTTTATATTCCAAATCATAAAAGGGGCCAAATTCTGCAGCTGGATGGTGCTCCATCTCATACATCCATCTCTACAACAAAGTTCCTCCAGGCAAAAAAGATCAAGGTGCTGAAGGTCTAGCCAGCCCAGTTACCAGACATGAACATCATTGAGCATATTTGGGGTCGGATGAAAGAGGAAGCTCGGAAGACAAAACCAAAGAATCTAGATGAACTCTAGGAGGCATGTAAGACTGCATTCTTTACTCTTCCTGATGACTGCATTAATAAATTGTATGAATCATTGTTGAACCGCATGGATGCAGTCCTTCAGGCTCATAAAAGTCACACAAAATATTAAATATGACTCGAATAGCACCACAACTTCATTCACCAATATTATGCAACATATATTTGTATTCTAAGTTAATTATTTGTTTGAATATCACATTACTTTCTGTGGCTGACAAAACTTTTGTCTTGCCAAAATCTGACCATTCTGTGTCCATTAAATGATCAATATTTCTGCATTGATGGCAATTTATTTTCATAACTTAAACCACATTTCTGAGGGTTTCTGCTTTCAAAAGACTAATTTACTGTATACAACCGATGGATGAATTTAACATCAGGTTATAAGCTTTTATTTACATAACATGGATAAGCGACATAACTTCTGTCAGGGAGTGTATGTGAAGCTGGAGCACCTCCATCTTCCTGCTGTCCCCTCAGCCCTCCTTTCCTGCAGGCCTGTTGTCATCATTGGCTGCAGATGCTGCAGCCTCCATCCTCTCCTGAGCAGAGAGCCCCGGTCCTCTTCTCACCCATTCTCACTCAGGGGATGGGCGGAGCTTATTGCAGTGCTGCAGGCCCCACCTGCCTTTGGGCCGTGTGGCAGCTGCACAGGCTATATGCCCACCCCTGCCTTAAAGGAAACCTGTCATGTCCTTTATAGCATGTAAACTGTCTCCAGTGCATTGCAAGTGATGCAATGAGCATCAATAAGGAGGAGCATGTTTTTTGCACCAATGTCACTCAAATCCGCTTTGAAATATCCCGCGCTTGCGCAGTATCGATCAGGGAACCTTGCATGCACCATGACAAGCAGCTCCCCACGCATGCCCCGTGACAAGCGGCTTCGCCTGCATGTTGGATACTACATAAAGCTTCAGTGTACATGGCGCATGTGGGCTTCCCAATCAACACTGCGCAAGTGCAGCTCAACAATCTACACCGCACAAGCACAGGATTCTTCCAAGTGGATTTGAGTGACGTCGGTGCAATCCCAGAAACATCATTCAAATTGCATTGGCGGCGACAACCGTGACTTAATGAAATGAAGTACACCCCTGCACCATCTCGTGCAGGTACGATATAACTATATAAAGTGCTTTTTGCACATGACTGGACCGCCGTTTTTAATGACAAAAATATGTTAGTGATACACAATGCATCACTAGCAGTGTACTGGGGACAGTTTACATGCTAAAAAGGACATGACAGGTTCCCTTTAAACATTTTTTCATATGGAAGTAGTAGTATGGCTGTATGGCTTGACCCCAATAGAATTGTTGCCTTTTTTAATAGATTTCCAATGTGCCAGTCGTGAGAAATATAGCACAGAAGACACATGCAAATGAGACTGAAAGTCCACTGGAGGAATGTCAATGAACTTGTAAGAAGTCCAAGGGGTCTTGCCAACTTCTGTAAATTCATGGACAGTCTGCAAAGGGGTGCTTTTTTTCTGCTATCCATAGCATTCAGCAAAAATAACACTGTCAGCGCATGGGAGGACCCTCGCAAGTTTTAAAAGTCTTTGGAAACTTGTGGTCCACGCCATTGCATTTTAGCCCATTGACAATACAGTGAAAGATGTCTGGGGGCTGCGATCTTTTATTTTATTTACAGGCAAATGGACATTATTTGTGAACAGCACTGCAGGCACGCTACCTACTACTCACTATATAATACTGATTGCTTTAGAGATCACATTTTATGTATACTGTACATCAGCTGCTAGGCTCATATTGATAGGTTACAATCATTTTAGTGTAGCAGCATTTTTTATTTACTGGCCTTCTTTAGCAATAGATCTCTTATATTAAAGGGCCCGTTACACTAAGCGATATCGCTAGCAATATCGCTATAACGTCACTGGTTTTGTGACGCAGCAGCGATATTGCTAGCGATATCGCTATGTGTGATACTTACCTCCGACCGGCTCCCCCGCTGATTATCGCTGATCACGCAAGAATGTCCTGGGACGTTTCTCATCGGCCACTTCCTGCTGGGCTTCCTGCTGTGGCGACGAGCGACGCGTGGACGCGGACGGGAGGACATCAGGATCGCCTCGTCTGACAGGTAAGTAGCGACCCCCGACCACTGCTATGTCGCTGGTGAGATCTGCCTGTTTGGCAGCTCACTAGCGACCACTTAGCGATGCACCAGCGATCCTGACCGGGTCATATCGTGGTCGGGATCGCTGGTGCATCGCTAAGTGTAACGGTACCCTTAGTGCTAATTTTAAACAGCATAGAGGGACATAGAAGTGTTAATCAATATAATAAAAGTTACATCTATCTATATATATATATATATATATATATATAAAACTCAAAATCTGAGGTAGACTGCTCTATACAAATCCACAGTTTGGGTGAAATTTGGCACGCTCCCTCTCCACCCACAGGAGTAGAATATTGCGCACGTTAAATCTCGCTAGCATCCCCCGTCATGAGATTGGGGCCCCCGAAGTTAGGCCCTATACATATAATGGGGAAATGTGAAATCTGTAGTAGCCCGCTCTATACAAATTCACAGTTCTCTCCCAATTTGGGTGAAATTTGTCACGCCTCCTCTCCACCCACAGGAGTAGAATACTGCGCATGTTAAATCTCGCTAGCATCCCCCGTCATGAGATTGGGGCCCCCGAAGTTAGGCCCTATACATATAATCGAGAAATGTGAAGGTGAAAGTAAAAGTGCTGATGGGAAAACAACCTTTGTGAATGACAGGGACGGATTATAGCGACGGCCCAAAAGAGTCGCTGCTAAATGGGCCGCACCATCACACACAACACACAAACATTTCACAAACACCATACAAACATCATACAGACAGCACACATACACCAACCCACAAGCGCAACACCACACAAATGCCACAAAACACCAGACCACTCTAGACACACACAACACAAACACTACCCCACAAATACCACAACACCACCCCATAAATACCACATGCACACCGCACACGCATGCAAACACACTCAGATGGATGCACCCTATGCACATGGACGAACATTACTGAGCAGTAATATTGGTCAGGCAAAAAATGCCTCATAGTAAGATTGTCATTATTGCTTACTATACGGGAAGCTTTCATCACTGAAGCTGCTGAGGTAAAGTGAAAGCTGAGCTCTGATTGGTTGCTATAGGCAACTAGACAAGACTGGCTTAGGCTACTTTTGCACATGCCGGGTTTTTTTCGGCCCGTTATTATGGGCCGTATTGCCGTGATTTTTGCAGTCTCCCGCAAAAATGGGCTGCAAAAAAGCAAAAAACCTTCTCGGATTACCGTTTTTCGATGTTATAACAAATAGAAGGGAAAAAAAAAGTGATCTGCAAATACGGTGTACCGCAAAAACAAGGTAACGTTGTTTTTGCGGTACCATTGAAATGCATTGCGGCCGTGTCCATAAGCCGTGAAAAATATAGAGCAAACTTGATATTTTTTCACGGCCGCAAATACAGCCCTCACGGCCACACAGAGCGTGGCCCTCCTACTAATTTTTGCGGCCCCATAGAAATGCATTCGGGCCGCTAAAACAGCCAGCAAAAACACGGCAAGTGTAAAACCAGCCTTACTGAGATGTGAGCTCCTTCAGGTCATAGTAATACTGTGTGAGGGCTTCTCTGTATTTACTATTCATCCTATTGCATCTCTTATCAGTGTCAGGTGAATACTAAAGGGTCATAACAGTAAAGGGGCCTTTACACATAGTGATATCGCTAGAGATATCGCTAAAGCGTCACCGATTTTGTGACGCAGCAGCAATATCACTAGCGATATCGCTATGTGTGATACTTACCTCCGACTGGCTCCCCCGCTGACTGTCGCTGATCGTGCGAGATCGTGCAGCTCCATTTCTCGTCGGGCGCTTCCTGCTGGGCTTCCTGCTGGCGCCAACGAGCAACGCGTGGACATGGGCGGGAGGACGTCAGGATCGCCGCATCTGAAAGGTAAGTAACGACCGTTGCTGCGTCGCTACATCGCTGTGAGATCTGCCTGTGTGGCAGCTCACTAGCGACCATTTAGCGATGCACCAGCGATCCTGACCGGGTCGTATCGTTGTCAGGATCGCTGGTGCATCGCTAAATGTAAAGGGGCCTTAAGAACTGTTTTTTAAAATGCCGCCCAAAAAGCAGCCATCTATGGGGCAAGTTCATCCAAAAGCTATGAAAGCAAAATTGTGTCAAAGAGCTAAGACAAGTGAATAACGTGACTCACGGCTTGAAAAGGAATGGATGAGAGGCTAAAGGACCTGTTACACGCTTCAATGTCCCAGCGATCCCACCAACGATCCAGCGTGGATGGGATCGCTGGGACATAGTTAACTGATCGCTGATGAGCTGTCACATAGACAGACTCACCAGCGATCAGGACCAGCGAGTAAGCTGGTATCTAAGGTAAACAGCGGGTATCTAAGAGCCGTGTGGCTCTTAGATACCCGCTGTTTACCTTGGAAACCAGCTCCCAGCGTCGCTGATCGTTGGTCTCTCGCTGCCACACGCAGCGATGCGTGCTGGCCAGTGGGAGACCAATGATCAAAAAATGGCCAAGGACGTTCGAGCGCGATCAGCGATACCCGGCAGGGGGGCCGGTCGCTGATACATGTCACACACAGCGATTCGCTGGCGAGATCGCTGTGGCGTCACAAAATCAGCGATCTCGCTGGCGATCTCGCTGTGTGTGACGGGGCCTTAAATGTAAGGCAGCTGAGACATCAGCGCAACGGGAATATCGTCTTCACAAAAATCGGATAAGGCAGGCTGAAGCAAGGAATATTGAAACATCTGAACAAAAGGATGAACGTTGTGAAAATGACCGTACTGTATACTTTAGCTACCATAACAAACAATTTAACATATTATCCACGAGTGAAGCCGTGGGTATTCTACTAGTTTTATATAGTCATCACGTGGGGGAGGCAAGATATTATTTGTCCAATAGTGTGCTTTACATAGCAAACCACCTTCTGATGGCAAAAATTGTTTTCTTTTATGATAGACTCCTTTTTAACTCACAATTTTTAATATGCCTTTTTTAAGGATAGTTTCACAACCAAACAACTTAAAGTGACCCTTACAGCTAATATATGCTGTCCAATCCACAGGCAATATGTATCAGATACTGTCAGTATGTTTGACTCTGATGTGCTGCAGCATTCCAGAGAAGAACATACCGTATATAGTCATGTATAAGCCAAGTTTTTCAGCGCATTTTTTGTGCTGAAAATGCCCCCTTCAGCTTATACACAAGTCATTGTGACTACGAGGAGTCATTATAATAGAAGACGGCGGGGGAGAGGGAGCACGAACTAGTGGGTCACAGGAGGCAGGAGCCGGCGGCTGTGGCTGTATCTGTGCTCGCTGCTAAAGAGAAATGAATATTCAATGCGCTGGCAATGAATATTCATTTCTCCTACAGTGCACACAGTTATAGCCACAGTCGCTGGTTTCCAGCAGCAGCCGGGCTTTCACGGGTGCCCCCCCTTTAAGTAATGAATATTCACCTCTCTCCACTCCCATAGGCGTGGAGAAAGGAGAGAGGTGATTATCCATTACCTTAATGAGCATGGACACGTGATCGCCTGGCCGCAGGAGCTGCTGTTACAGGAACAAGATGCAGCGAGGGCGCGCAGGGAAGGTAATTAGGATTTTTTTTTTATGCTTTTCTCATGGGTCCACACATACAAGGATAGGGATGAGGATAAACCATGCATACAAGGATAGGGATGAGGAGCCATGCATACCAGGACAAGGATGAGGAGCCATGCATTCAAGGACAGGGATAAGGAGCCATGCAGACAAGGATGGGAATAAGGAGCCATGCTTGCCAGTATAGGGATGACGGGACAATGCATACCCAGCTTATACTCGAGTCAATAAGTTTTATCAGTTTTTTTATGGCAAAATTAGGTGCCTCGGCTTATACTCGGGTTGGCTTATACACGAGTATATACGATACTTTGAAAGCAACTGTGACCCAGGAGACTAGTTTGATAGGCAGGTCACAGTGGCTTCTACCCACTTGCTGCCCTGCTATGATAGTTCTTTCTCTACATATGGATGCGGGGAGAGACCTGTCACTCAAAGGGATCAGGTGGGGAAAAACTGTTTGACTAGTCTACTGTGCAGCTCGGTCTCCAGTGATTTTTAAAGTATGTTTATATCTGGAAAGCTGCAGCGTTTCAGAGTCAAACATACATGGCAGAAATCATACAGCCACTGCCTGATATATGCTGGTTGTGGATCGGACAGCATGTATCAGCTGTCAGGTCCCTTTAAGACACTATCATTGTAAGGGGACTCCAGCTCCTGTGATGTAGATCAGTTGTCACGTCTGCTCATGCATGTCCATCCAGGGTAATCTATAACCATGATTGCAGTCAAATTAGTGTTTAGTGATTAGATCAGCTGTCTAGTCTACCACTAAAGTGCATGTCACACTAAGAGATATCGCTAGCAAAATCGCTATAACTAGTGACGTTATAGCGATATTGCTAGCGATATCGCTATGTCTGATACTTACCTCCGACCGGCTCCCCCGCTGCTTATCGCTGATCGCGCGAGAACGTTCAGGACTGTTTCTCGTCGTCAGCTTCCTGTGGCGCTTCCTGCTGTGACGACGAGCGACGCGTGGAGCCGGGCGGGAGGACGCAGGATCGCCTGGTGTGACAGGTAAGTAGCGATCCCCGTCCCCAGCGATGTCGCTAGTGAGATCTGCCTGTTTGGCAGCTCACTAGCGACCACTTAGCGATGCACCAGCGATCCTGACCGCGTCATATCGCTGGTCGGGATCACTGGTACATCGCTAAGTGTGACAGTACCTAAAAGTCATAATATTCCTTAATTTCAATCAATCAAAAGTCTTAAAGGAATGTTCTTGGAAATCTCTTTATTTTCAGCACTGACCAAGTATATAGTACAAACTGTCTCTTTTGTAGCCATTAGCAACTTGTTCCTCTAAAGAATAAAAAAATCTTTTCTAGAGAACCTAACGCAGATGCAGTTCTGTTTAACTAGTGTGATGGCTTAACACACTAACAAAGGCTGTGTTCATCTTTATGTCATGATCATTTAATCATTTTGTTTTAAATTATTTTACTATATTATAAAAGCATATCATAGAATGCTTGCTTTCTGCGTGTAGACTATACAACTTGGTCATTTTCTGTCGCCACATTTTATGCAATCTCTCTGTATTTTTTTCCATCCACATACAACTAATTGTTACATTGCTATTCATTAACATTATCCTTTGCAGGCTAATTAAGAGAAGGAGGGGGTGGATGGGCTGCCTGAAAGATTAGTTAGTGACTCTAATGAAGTTTTTATAATTATACTTTTAAAAGATTTGAACTGGTTTGTATTAAATAAAAATTAACTATAAATGGTTGGTGAAGACAGTGTTTTATGGAGGATGGGCACACATTAATTACTATTAAAAGGGAGCGGTGCAGCCATTATACCTAATTAACAGTGTGTGAGACGTTGGTAGCAAAATCCTGCCCCCTTCTGTACTGACCCTGCTGACAATAAAGTGTTAATGTGCAATATAATCAAAATTTTATGGGCGTAAAGGAGAGTTGAATATCTGACAAAGATTAAAACTTGAAAGTATTTGACGTTAAAGGGTAGTGCATGACATCTAACAAAACAAAAGTGTTATACAGACATAGATCTCCTCTTTCTACTATGCCATAATAAAAAGTTTATAGTAATAAGCAATATTCAGAGCCATGGATATTCGTGAGGCTCACTAAGTAATTTGCAAGCTACAACATTGTTGTGCGTATCAAGAGCTGGATTTCTTGCAGCGCACAAAAATAATTGAATTAACTTGGAAAGCCCTGTAATTAATGGCTATTATTAGCACTATAATTAGACCTCTTTATTTAAAGGTTCCTTCCTATCCTTCTGGTTAGAAATTTAATGGTTACCCCCTGCAACCTTTCTCTGTGTTCAGAGGGAGGTACTGGACATTTTACCCCCACACTTAATCAAAATGGATTGCAATTAACTAATTATAAGCTGATAAGCTGAGAATTTGACCATCTTCACTTAGTTTACAGTTGCACCTACAAGGGACTTTAACAATTCCCATTTTTTTTCCAATTAGTTAACATTTTAAGTAAATGAGCAGAGGCGACTCACCTGTCAAAATTGGAAATGATTTCAATGATTGTATTCATTTTGTTACAATAAATTAGTGTGCCTGTGCATATATATATATATATATATATATATATATATATATATATACAGTATGTATATACACTGCTTAAAAAATAAAGGGAATACTAAAATACCACATCCTAGATATCACTGGCTGAAATATTCCAGTTGCAAATCTTTGTTATATAGTGGAATGCGTTGAGAAAAATAAAACATAAAAATGATCAATGTAAATCAGAATTAATATCAGTTGGAGGTCTGGGTTTGGAATGATACTCAAAATCAAAGTGTAAAATCAAATTACAGGCTGATCCAACTTCAGTCGAAACTCTCACTGTTTGGGTACCTCAGGGCTCAGTCCTTGGCCCCTTCTCTTCTCTCTCTACACGGCCCCAATTGGACAGACCATCAGCAGCTTTGGCTTTCAGTAACATCTTTTATGCTTATGACACACAACTATACATGTCATTCCCTGACTTTACGCCCATTGTTCTACAAAACGCCAGTGACTGTCTGTCCGCAGTCTCCAACATCATGTCTGCTCTCTATCTGAAACTCAACCTTTCCAAAACTGGACTTCTTCTGCTCCTGCCATCTACTCCCTAAATCTGACATTTTCCTCTCCATGGGTGGCACCATAATAACACCCTGGCAGCAGGCGCACTGTCTGGGTGTTATGTTTGACATCAATCTCTCCTTCACCTCCCATATACAATCTCTTGCCCGCTCTTGCCACTTACACCTAAAGAACATCTCTAGAATACACCCTTTTCTCACCATGGAAACAACAAAAACCCTCACTGTTGCCCCGATCCTCTCCCGCCTGGACTACTGTAATGCTCTATTAATTGGCCTCCTCCTAACTTGACTTTCCCCTCTCCAGTCCATCCTTAATGCAGCAGCCAGGGTTGTCCATCTAGCTAATCGGTACTCGGACTCGTCCACTCTTCGCCAGTTGTTACACTGGCTGCCCATTCATTATAGGATCCAATTCAAAGTACTTGTTCTCACCCACAAAGCACTCCACATTGCAGCACCACCTTACATCTCCTCCCTCATTTCTGTCTATCGGCCTAGCCTATCGCTGCGCTCTGCAAACGACCTTCGACTAACCTCTGCACAAATCCGTACCTCTCATTCCCGACTCCAAGACTTCTCCCGCGTTGCGTCAATCCTCTGGAATCCTCGCCAATCCTCTGGAATCCTCTTCCCCAAGAAATTAGGACATGCCACAACTTGCACAGGTTTATGTGCTCCCTCAAAACACATTTGTTCAGAGTGGCCTATCATGTTCCTTAATCAGTCATTTTATGTGTAAGTGTGTGTGTGTAGCCCATTCACTATCTCCCACTCCCTCAAGATGGCTGGACCATCATTGTAAATACACACCTGTACGTTGTATCTCCCCCACCTCATAGTAGATTGTAAGCTCTCGTGAGCAGGGTCATATTATTTTGTATACAGCACTAGGATATCCACTTCCCAAATTGTATAACCAGCCAATGGATAGAATAATTAAAATATACCTTTTATTAGTTTATATAAAATAAAGTGCAAGGTGCTCAAGTTACGTTAAACACAACAAAGAAGAACGCATAAATGAAAAAAACTAGTATTGCCCATCGTTACTAGGTATCCCAATTATCAAGCATATTCATTGGGTACTCAAAGTCAAAAAACAGCCAACCTCTTCTAAAGACATAAAGTACATAGTTCTCAAAATAGTCTCTAGGCTTATCATATCATAGCATTGGCCGTCTTTTATTGGAAACCGGTGTCATGCCATCAGTATGTTCCCAAATATGGCATACCCGTTTCCCTCTCCTCATCAAGAGTACTATATACTACAGGGTACAATACTGCTATACAGCATAAAACAGAACCACATAGCCTCAGTTATTGCATTTGCTGCGTGTTCTATGGCACATATATAGTATATCAGATAGAAATGTATCATGTGTCCTAATAAAGATATAATCCCGCATACCCTTCATATATATCAGCAACAAATCTGAATCCACCAGGTATGCATATATATCTTAGATAGACCGTCTCTTATATAGTGAGACCAATATCTAGACACCAGAGTATTAAATAAAACACGGAACAATCTCACCCAATTAACAGGGGCATTCTCTGATTGATTGCCATCTCCGTGACTAGTGAGCGCGATACCCCTTTCTCCCGACGCGTTTCGTCCAATCTCATCAGGGGAGTCAAGTGGGGTTCATCTGAATGGTGTATCACGCATGGCCGTTCTATACTTCATCCGACATTATGTGTACATACACTCATGCATGCCTCCTTTTAAATGTTGGCGCCGTGGCGTCTCTGGAAGCCAACACTTCCGGTCCCTGATCCACCTCACATCCTGTGTTCAGGTCGCGCGCATCATCAGTGTGCTCGCTCAACAGAGCGCGTCACACGCTGAGAGCGCGTCTACCACCAACTGGGCATGCGCACATAGCGCTGCCCACTCCAAAGGGAGAATGATATATATACATTATATTATATTATAATGGCGCTATTTAATTGCGGCATCAGACAGCCCCTGTTGCACTACATATGCGCCTATCATTACCATCCATACAACAGCAAAATATCATCTCATGCCACGGCGCCAACATTTAAAAGGAGGCATGCATGAGTGTATGTACACATAATGTCGGATGAAGTATAGAATGGCCATGCGTGATACACCATTCAGATGAACCCCACTTGACTCCCCTGATGAGATTGGACGAAACGCGTCGGGAGAAAGGGGTATCGTGCTCACTAGTCACGGAGATGGCAATCAATCAGAGAATGCCCCTGTTAATTGGGTGAGATTGTTCCGTGTTTTATTTAATACTCTGGTGTCTAGATATTGGTCTCACTATATAAGAGACGGTCTATCTAAGATATATATGCATACCTGGTGGATTCAGATTTGTTGCTGATATATATGAAGGGTATGCGGGATTATATCTTTATTAGGACACATGATACATTTCTATCTGATATACTATATATGTGCCATAGAACACGCAGCAAATGCAATAACTGAGGCTATGTGGTTCTGTTTTATGCTGTATAGCAGTATTGTACCCTGTAGTATATAGTACTCTTGATGAGGAGAGGGAAACGGGTATGCCATATTTGGGAACATACTGATGGCATGACACCGGTTTCCAATAAAAGACGGCCAATGCTATGATATGATAAGCCTAGAGACTATTTTGAGAACTATGTACTTTATGTCTTTAGAAGAGGTTGGCTGTTTTTTGACTTTGAGTACCCAATGAATATGCTTGATAATTGGGATACCTAGTAACGATGGGCAATACTAGTTTTTTTCATTTATGCGTTCTTCTTTGTTGTGTTTAACGTAACTTGAGCACCTTGCACTTTATTTTCTATAAACTAATAAAAGGTATATTTTAATTATTCTATCCATTGGCTGGTCATAGTATTTTGCTTTAATTATTGTATTATTGTTAACATTGTTACTTATGACTGTTGTGTTCGAAACTGTTAAACTGTAAAGCGCTGCGGAATATGTTGATGCTTAATAAATAAAGATTTTATATATATACTAGCTGAAGAGCCCGGCGCTGCCCGGGCACAGTAACTAACTGTGGTTAGTTATAGCAAATTATAATTATCCTCAATCCCATAGTCCCGTGCCCATATACCCATCATACAAATACACGATCCCATAGGCCCGTGCCCATATACCCATCATACATATTCTCCATCCCATAGTCCCATGCCCATACACCCATCATACATATTCTCCATCCCATAGTCCCATGCCCATATACCCATCATACATATTCATCATCCCATAGTCGAGTGCCCATATACTCATCACACATCCTTCATCTCATAGTCCCATGCCCATATACCCATCATACATATCCTCCATCCCATAGTCCCGTGCCCATATACCCATCATACATATCTGCCATCCCATAGTCCCGTGCCCATATACCCGTCATACATATCCTCCATCCCATAGTCCAGTGCCCATATACCCATCACACATCCTCCATCCCATAGTCCCGTGCCTATATACATATCCGCCATCCCATAGTCCCGTGCCCATATACCAATCGCTCCTGATGAAGCCAGTCTTTCTGGCGTAACGCGTTGGGCGTTACTTATGCCTCTGCCTCTCCCCACGCCACTCCACCTACACTCTCTGCAGGATTGAACCTCTTCCTACCAGCATCTCCTTACCCAGAGCAGGTCATATGGTGTTTTTCTCTTCGGGGGGTAACTGCATTTAGGCTCCTTGGACCTTTTCTTCTGCTTATCTTGCAGTAACCATAGATTTTTGAGTGTTAGGTGCTTTTGGTGGCCTTCTAATGTGATTTTGTGATTTAACATTTGTATTGCAATTTGTGGGGTTTGTACAGAGGCATGTACCCTTTTCGGGGTCTGTATGTAATGGTCGCATTTATGCGGTTTTAATTGTTTTTAACCTGCACTTAGTGTTGTTTTGTTCTTGTTGGTTCCATTAAAGGTTTATATTTTTGTATTCAATTATATTGTTTTGGTGATCCCTTCTTTTACATGCCTCTTTTCTTTGGTTTACTTTGCTGATCTTTAGCATGTAATTGGTGATCCCTTACAGCGGTGCCCTCCACTTCTCTCTTAGTTCATATACCAATCACACATCCACCATCCCATAGTCCCGTGCCCATATACATATCCTCCATCCCATAGGCCCGTGCCCATATACCCATCATACATATCCTCCATCCATTAGTCCCATGCCCATATACCCATCATACATATCCTCCATCCCATAGTCGAGTGCCCATATACCCATCACACGTCCTTCATCTCATAGTTCCATGCCCATATACCCATCATACATATCCTCCATCCCATAGTCCCGTGCCCATATACCCATCATACATATCCGCCATCCCATAGTCCCACGCCCATATACCCATCATACATATCCTCCATCCCATAGTCCAGTGCCCATATACCCATCACACATCCTCCATCCCATAGTCCCGTGCCCATATACATATCCGCCATCCCATAGTCCCGTGCCCATATACCCATCACATCCTCCATCCCATAGTCCCATGCCCATATACATATCCTCCATCCCATAGGCCCGTGCCCATATACCCATCATACATATCCTCCATCCATTAGTCCCATGCCCATATACCCATCATACATATCCTCCATCCCATAGTCGAGTGCCCATATACCCATCACACGTCCTTCATCTCATAGTTCCATGCCCATATACCCATCATACATATCCTCCATCCCATAGTCCCGTGCCCATATACCCATCATACATATCTGCCATCCCATAGTCCCGCGCCCATATACCCATCATACATATCCTCCATCCCATAGTCCAGTGCCCATATACCCTTCACACATCTTCCATCCCATAGTCCAGTGCCCATATACATATCCGCCATCCCATAGTCCCGTGCCCATATACCATCACACATCCTCCATCCCATAGTCCCGTGCCCATATACATATCCTCCATCTCATAGGCCCGTGCCCATATACCCATCATACATATCCTCCATCCATTAGTCCCATGCCCATATACCCATCATACATATCCTCCATCCCATAGTCGAGTGCCCATATACCCATCACACGTCCTTCATCTCATAGTTCCATGCCCATATACCCATCATACATATCTTCCATCCCATAGTCCCGTGCCCATATACCCATCATACATATCCGCCATCCCATAGTCCCGCACCCATATACCCATCATACATATCCTCCATCCCATAGTCCAGTGCCCATATACCCATCACACATCCTCCATCCCATAGTCCCATGCCCATATACATATCCACCATCCCATAGTCCCGTGGTCATATACCCATCACACATCCTCCATCCCATAGGCCCGTGCCCATATACCCATCATACATATCCTCCATCCCATAGGCCCATGCCCATATACCCATCATATATATCCTCCATCCCATAGTCCCATGCCCATATACCCATCATACATATTCGCCATCACATAGTCGAGTGCCCATATACCCATCACACATCCTTCATCTCACAGTCCCATGCCCATATACCCATCATACATATCCTCCATCCCATAGTCCCGTGCCCATATACCCATCATACATATCCGCCATCCCATAGTCCCGTGCCCATATACCCATCATACATATCCTCCATCTCATAGTCCAGTGCCCATATACCCATCACACATCCTCCATCCCATAGTCCTGTGCTCATATACCCATCACATATCCTCAATCCCATAGGCCTGTGCCAATATACCCATCATACATATCCTCCATCCCATAGTCCCATGCCCATATACCCATCATACATATCCTCCATCCCATAGTCCCATGCCCATATACCCATCATACATATCCGCCATCCCATAGATGAGTGCCCATATACCCATCACACATCCTTCATCTCATAGTCCCATGCGCATATACCCATCATACATATCCTCCATCCCATAGTCCCATGCCAATATACCCATCATACATATCCTCCATCCCATAGTCCCATGCCCATATACCCATCATATATATCCTCCATCCCATAGTCCAGTGCCCATATACCCATCACACAACCTCCATCCCATAGTCCCGTGCCCATATACATATCCACCATCCCATAGTCCCGTGCCCATATACCCATCACACATCCTCCATCCCATATGTCCGTGCCCATATACCCATCATACATATCCTCCATCCCATAGTCGAGTGCCCATATACCCATCACACTTCCTCCATCCCATAGTCCCATGCCCATATACCCATCATACATATTCTCCATCCCATAGTCCCATGCCCATATACCCATCATACATATTCTCCATCCCATAGTCCCATGCCCATATACCCATCATACATATCCTCCATCCCATAGTCGATTGTCCATATACCCATCACACATCCTCCATCCCATAGTCCCATGCCCATATACCCATCATACATATTCTCCATCCCATAGTCCCATGCCCATATACCCATCATACATATTCTCCATCCCATAGTCCCATGCCCATATACCCATCATACATATCCTCCATCCCATAGTCGAGTGCCCATATACCCATCACACATCCTCCATCCCATAGTCCCATGCCCATATACCCATCATACATATTCTCCATCCCATAGTCCCATGCCCATATACCCATCATACATATTCTCCATCCCATAGTCCCATGCCCATATACCCATCATACATATCCTCCATCCCATAGTCGAGTGCCCACAAACGCATCACACATCCTTCATCCCATAGTCCCGTGCCCATATACCCATCACACATCCTCCATCCCATATGTCCGTGCCCATATACCCATCATACATATCCTCCATCCCATAGTAGAGTGCCCATATACCCATCACACGTCCTTCATCTCATAGTTCCATGCCCATATACCCATCATACATATCCTCCATCCCATAGTCCCGTGCCCATATACCCATCATACATATCCGCCATCCCATAGTCCCGCGCCCATATACCCATCATACATATCCTCCATCCCATAGTCCAGTGCCCATATACCCATCACACATCCTTCATCCCATAGTCCCATGCCTATATACATATCCACCATCCCATAGTCCCGTGGTCATATACCCATCACACATCCTCCATCCCATAGGCCCGTGCCCATATACCCATCATACATATCCTCCATCCCATAGGCCCATGCCCATATACCCATCATATATATCCTCCATCCCATAGTCCCATGCCCATATACCCATCATACATATTCGCCATCCCATAGTTGAGTGCCCATATACCCATCACACATCCTTCATCTCACAGTCCCATGCCCATATACCCATCATACATATCCTCCATCCCATAGTCCCGTGCCCATATACCCATCATACATATCCGCCATCCCATAGTCCCGTGCTCATATACCCATCATACATATCCTCCATCTCATAGTCCAGTGCCCATATACCCATCACACATCCTCCATCCCATAGTCCCGTGCTCATATACCCATCACACATCCTCAATCCCATAGGCCTGTGCCAATATACCCATCATACATATCCTCCATCCCATAGTCCCATGCCCGTATACCCATCATACATATCCTCCATCCCATAGTCCCATGCCCATATACCCATCACACATATCCGCCATCCCATAGTTGAGTGCCCATATACCCATCACACATCCTTCATCTCATAGTCCCATGCGCATATACCCATCATACATATCCTCCATCCCATAGTCCCATGCCAATATACCCATCATACATATCCTCCATCCCATAGTCCCATGCCCATATACCCATCATATATATCCTCCATCCCATAGTCCAGTGCCCATATACCCATCACACAACCTCCATCCCATAGTCCTGTGCCCATATACATATCCGCCATCCCATAGTCCCGTGCCCATATACCCATCACACATCCTCCATCCCATATGTCCGTGCCCATATACCCATCATACATATCCTCCATCCCATAGTCGAGTGCCCATATACCCATCACACTTCCTCCATCCCATAGTCCCATGCCCATATACCCATCATACATATTCTCCATCCCATAGTCCCATGCCCATATACCCATCATACATATTCTCCATCCCATAGTCCCATGCCCATATACCCATCATACATATCCTCCATCCCATAGTCGATTGTCCATATACCCATCACACATCCTCCATCCCATAGTCCCATGCCCATATACCCATCATACATATTCTCCATCCCATTGTCCCATGCCCATATACCCATCATACATATTCTCCATCCCATAGTCCCATGCCCATATACCCATCATACATATCCTCCATCCCATAGTCGAGTGCCCATAAACCCATCACACATCCTCCATCCCATAGTCCCATGCCCATATACCCATCATACATATTCTCCATCCCATAGTCCCATGCCCATATACCCATCATACATATTCTCCATCCCATAGTCCCATGCCCATATACCCATCATACATATCCTCCATCCCATAGTCGAGTGCCCACAAACCCATCACACATCCTTCATCCCATAGTCCCGTGCCCATATACCCATCACACATCCTCCATCCCATATGTCCGTGCCCATATACCCATCATACATATCCTCCATCCCATAGTAGAGTGCCCATATACCCATCACACGTCCTTCATCTCATAGTTCCATGCCCATATACCCATCATACATATCCTCCATCCCATAGTCCCGTGCCCATATACCCATCATACATATCCGCCATCCCATAGTCCCGCGCCCATATACCCATCATACATATCCTCCATCCCATAGTCCAGTGCCCATATACCCATCACACATCCTCCATCCCATAGTCCCATGCCTATATACATATCCACCATCCCATAGTCCCGTGGTCATATACCCATCACACATCCTCCATCCCATAGGCCCGTGCCCATATACCCATCATACATATCCTCCATCCCATAGGCCCATGCCCATATACCCATCATATATATCCTCCATCCCATAGTCCCATGCCCATATACCCATCATATATATCCTCCATCCCATAGTCCCATGCCCATATACCCATCATACATATTCGCCATCCCATAGTTGAGTGCCCATATACCCATCACACATCCTTCATCTCATAGTCCCATGCCCATATACCCATCATACATACCCTCCATCCCATAGTCCCGTGCCCATATACCCATCATACATATCTGCCTTCCCATAGTCGATTGCCCATATACCCATCACACGTCCTTCATCTCATAGTCCCATGCCCATATACCCATCATACATATCCTCCATCCCATAGTCCCGTGCCCATATACCCATCATACATATCCGCCATCCCATAGTCCCGTGCCCATATACCCATCATACATATCCTCCATCCCATAGTCCAGTGCCCATATACCCATCACACATCCTCCATCCCATAGTCCCGTGCCCATATACATATCCGCCATCCCATAGTCCCGTGCTCATATACCCATCACACATCCTCCATCCCATAGGCCTGTGCCAATATACCCATCATACATATCCTCCATCCCATAGTCCCATGCCCATATACCCAACCTACATATCCTCCATCCCATAGTCCCATGCCCATATACCCATCATACATATTCGCCATCCCATAGTTGAGTGCCCATATACCCATCACACATCCTTCATCTCATAGTCCCATGCGCATATAACCATCATACATATCCTCCATCCCATAGTCCCATGCCCATATACCCATTATACATATCCGCCATCCCATAGTCCCATGCCCATATACCCATCATACATATCCTCCATCCCATAGTCCAGTGCCCATATACCCATCTCACATCCTCCGTTCCATAGTCCCATGCCCATATACATATCCGCCATCCCATAGTCCTGTGCCCATATACCCATCACACATCCTCCATCCCATATGTCCGTGCCCATATACCCATCATACATATCCACCATCCCATAGTCGAGTGCCCATATACCCATCACACTTCCTCCATCCCATAGTCCCATGCCCATATACCCATCATACATATTCTCCATCCCATAGTCCCATGCCCATATACCCATCATACATATTCTCCATCCCATAGTCCCATGCCCATATACCCATCATACATATCCTCCATCTCATAGTCGAGTGCCCATATACCCATCACACATCCTCCATCCCATAGTCCCATGCCCATATACCCATCATACCTATATTCTCCATCCCATAGTCCCATGCCCATATACCCATCATACATATTCTCCATCCCATAGTCCCATGCCCATATACCCATCATACATATCCTCCATCCCATAGTCGAGTGCCCATAAACCCATCACACATCCTCCATCCCATAGTCCCATGCCCATATACCCATCATACCTATATTCTCCATCCCATAGTCCCATGCCCATATACCCATCATACATATTCTCCATCCCATAGTCCCATGCCCATATACCCATCATACATATTCTCCATCCCATAGTCCCGTGCCCCTATACCCATCATACATATTCTCCATCCATTAGTCCCATGCCCATATACCCATCATACATATTCGTCATCCCATAGTCGAGTGCCCATATACCCATCACACATCCTTCATCTCATAGTCCCATGCCCATATACCCATCATACATATCCGCCATCTCATAGTCCCGTGCCCAAATACCCGTCATACATATCCTCCATCCCATAGTCCAGTGCCCATATACCCATCATACGTCCTCCATCCCATAGTCCCGTGCCCATATACATATCCGCCATCCCATAGTCCCGTGCCCATATACCCGTCAAACATATCCTCCATCCCATAGTCAAGTGCCCATATACCGATCACACATCCTCCATCCCATAGTCCTGTGCCCATATACATATCCGCCATCCCATAGTCCCGTGCCCATATACCCGTCATACATATCCTCCATCCCATAGTCCAGTGCCCATATACCCATCACACATTCTCCATCCCATAGTCAACCATTATGTCATCATAATGAACGGCGGCAGGGCTTGCAACCTATGATGACATCAGCGTCGCCATGGCAACCATTGTGACATCATAATGAGGGGCCGGGCTTGATACGCACACACTGTTTCCCCAGTATGCAAATAGGGGCATTATAACATCATAATGAGGGGCGGGGCTTGACGCGCACACACTTTATCCCCAGTATGTAGATGGGGGCAAATTTGTTTGGGGAATTGGAACGCGCGGGGTTAAAATTTCGCCTCACAACATAGCTTAGGACGCTCTCGGGGTCCAGACATGTGACTGTGCCAAATTTTGTGGCTGTAGCTGCAACGGTGCGGATGCCTATCCCGGACATACACACACACACATACAGTTGTGGCCAAAAGTATTGACACCCCTGCAATTCTGTCAGATAATACTCAGTTTCTTCCTGAAAATGATTGCAAACACAAACTCTTTGGTATTATTATCTTCATTTAATTTGTCTTAAATGAAAAAGCACAAAAGAGAATGAAGCAAAAAGCAAAACATTGATCATTTCACACAAAACTCCAAAAATGGGCCAGACAAAAGTATTCGCACCCTCAGCCTAATACTTTGTTGTCACAACCTTTAGCCAAAATAACTGCAACCAACCGCTTCCGGTAGCCATCAATGAGTTTCTTACAATGTTCTGCTGGAATTTTAGACCATTCTTCTTTGGCAAACTGCTCCAGGTCCCTGATATTTGAAGGGTGCCTTCTCCAAACTGCCATTTTTCGATCTCTCCACAGGTGTTCTTTGGGATTAAGGTCTTGACTCATTGCTGGCCACCTTAGAAGTCTCCAGTGCTCTCTCTCAAACCATTTTCTAGCGCTTTTTGAAGTGTGTTTTGTCCTGCTGGAAGACCCATGACCTCTGAGGGAGACCCAGTTTTCTCACACTGGGCCCTACATTATGCTGCAAAATTTGTTGGTAGTCTTCTGACTTCATAATGCCATGCACACGGTCAAGCAGTCCAGTGCCAGAGGCAGCAAAGCAACCCCAAAACATCAGGGAACCTCCGCCATGTTTGACTGTAGGGACCGTGTTCTTTTCCTTGAATGCCTCTTTTTTTCTCCTGTAAACTCTATGTTGATGCCTTTGCCCAAAAAGCTCTACTTTTGCCTCATCTGACCAGAGAACATTCTTCCAAAACGTTTTAGGCTTCTTCAGGTAAGTTTTGGCAAACTCCAGCCTGGCTTTTTTTATGTCTCAGGGTAAGAAGTGGGGTCTTCCTGGGTCTCCTACCATACAGTCCCTTTTCATTCAGACGCCGACGGATAGTACGGGTTGACACTGTTTTACCCTCGGACTGCAGGGCAGCTTGAACTTGTTTGGATGTTAGTCGAGGTTCTTTATCCAACATCCACACAATTTTGCGTTGAAATCTCTTGTCAATTTTTCTTTTCCGTTCACATCTAGGGAGGTTAGCCACAGTGCCATGGGCTTTAAACTTCTTGATGACACTGCGCACGGTAGACACAGGAACATTCAGGTCTTTGGAGATGGACTTGTAGCCTTGAGATTGCTCATGCTTCCTCACAACTTGGTTTCTCAAGTCCTCAGACAGTTCTTTGGTCTTCTTTCTTTTCTCCATGCTCAATGTGGTACACACAAGGACACAGGACAGAGGTTGAGTCAACTTTAATCCATGTCAACTGGCTGCAAGTGTGATTTAGTTATTGCCAACACCTGTTAGGTGCCACAGGTAAGTTACAGGTGCTGTTAATATTAGAGAAGCATCACATGAGTTTTCGAACAGTGCCAATACTTTTGTCCACCCTCTTTTTTATGTTTGGTGTGGAATTATATCCAATTTGGCTTTAGGACAATTCTTTTTGGGTTTTTTCATTTAAGACAAATTAAATGAAGATAATAATACCAAAGAATTTGTGTTTGCAATCATTTTCAGGAAGAAACGGAGTATTATCTGACAGAATTGCAGGGGTGTCAATACTTTTGGCATACATACATACATACATACATACACACACTTTGAGCTTTATATATTAGATGTGAGTGTGTGTATAAATATATATAAATATAAATATATATCTGCATACAGTATATATATATATATATATATATATATATACAAATGCATACACTACCGTTCAAAAGTTTAGGGTCACTTAGAAGTTTCCTTATTTTTTAAAGAAAAGCACAGTCTTTTCCAATGAAGCTAACATTAAATGATTCAGAAATACACTCTATACATTGTTAATGTGGTAAATGACTATTCTAGTTGCAAATGTCTGGTTTGTAATGCAATATCTTCACTGGTGTATAGAGGCCCATTTCCAACAACCATCACTCCAGTGTTCTTATAGTACTTTGTGCTTGCTAACTGTGTAAGAAGGCTAATGGATGGTTAGAATACCCTTGAAAACCCTTGTACAAATATGTTAGCACAGCTGAAAACAGTTTGGCTGATTAGAGAAGCTATAAACCTGACCTTCCATTGAGCTAGTTGAGAATCTGGCGCATTACATTAGTTGGTTCCATTAAACTCTCAAAATGGCCAGAAAAAAAGAACTTTCATGTGAAACTCGACAGTCTATTCTTGTTCTTAGAAATGAAGGCTATTCCATGCGAGAAATTGCCAAGAAACTGAAGATTTCCTACAATGGTGTGTACTACTCCCTTCAGGCTCTAACCAAAGAAGAAAGAGAAGAGGGAAGCCCCGCTGCACAACTGAGAAACAAGACAAATACATTAGAGTCTGTAGTTTGAGAAATCGACGCCTCACAGGTCCTCAACTGGCAGCTTCATTAAAAATTACACACAAAACGCCAGTGTCAACGTCTACAGTGAAGAGGTGACTCTGGGATGTTGGCCTTCAGTGCACAGTGGCATATAAAAAGCCATATGTGAGACTGGCTAATAAAAGGAAAAGATTAATATGGGCAAAAGAACACAGTCATTGGACAGAGGAAGATTATTAAAAAGTGTTATGGACAGACGAATCTAAGTTTGAGTTGTTTGGATCACAGAGAAGAACATTTGTGAGACTCAGAACAACTGAAAAGATGCTCGAAGAGTGCCTGACGACATCTGTCTAGCATGGTGGAGGTAATTTGATGGTCTGGGGTTGCTTTGGTCTGGTAAAGTGGGAGATTTGTACAAGGTAAAAGGGGATTGAATAAGGAAGGCTATCACTCCATTTTGCAACGCCATGCCATACCCTGTGGACAGCGCTTGATTGGAGCCAATTTCATCCTACAACAGGATAATGACCCAAAGCACACCTCCAAATTATGCAAGAACTATTTAGGGAGGAAGCAGGCAGCTGGTATGCTATCTGTAATGGAGTGGCCAGCACAGTCACCAGATCTCAACCACATTGAGCTGTTGTGGGAGCAACTTGACCGTATGGTACGCAAAAAGTGCCCATCAAGCCAAAATAACTTGTGGGAGGGGCTTCTGGAAGCATGGGGTGAAATTTCTCCAGAATACCTCAGCAAATTAACTGCTAGAATGCCAAAGGTCTGCAATGCTGTAATTTCTGCAAAAGGAGCATTCTTTGACGAAGGCAAAGTTTGAAGGAGAAAATTATCATTTCAAATAAAAAATCTTTTTTTTTGAACCTTATCAATGTCTGGACTAGATTTTAAATTAATTTGGCAATTCATTTGATTAATAAAATTATGAGGTTTTCATGGAAAACACAAAATTGTCTGGGTATCCCCAAACTTTCGAACGGTATTGTATATATATGCAGTATGTATATACAGTATACATATATATATATATATATTCAGCTTTGGCAAAAAATAAGAAACCACTTTCAAATGTTCAGTGTGTCTGATTTTTCTCATAGGTATTTTTTTGAGTGAAATGTAAACTGTTCTTTTAGTCTATAAACTTCTGACATGTCTCTGAATTTCCAAGCAAAAAATGTTGTATTTTTTTTCTGACAAAGAAAAATGATCAAAACTAAAAAAATGCAGTGCTTTCAGACCTCAAGTAATGCAAAGAACACAAGTTCATAATCATTTAGAAACAACAGTACTAATGTTTTAACTCAGGAAGAGTTCTAAAATCAATATTTTGTGGAATAGCCGTGATTTTTAAAAACAGCTTTCATGCGTCTTGGCATGCTTGCCCCCAGACTCTCACACTGCTTCTGCCACAAAAATGTAAGCAGTTCTTCTTTGTTTGATGGCTTGTGACTATCTATCATCCTCTTGATTACATTCCAGAGGTTTTCAATGGGGTTCAGGTCTGGAGAATGGGCTGCCCATGACAGGGTTTTGATGTGGTGGTCCCTTAATTTTAGCTATATACACACACACACAAACACACACACATATACAGTTGTGCTCGAAAGTTTATATACCCTGGCAGAATTTTTGCTTTCTTGCCTTTTTTTAAGAGAATAAGAATGGGTGAAGCCATTTATTGTCAAACTACTGTGTTTTCTCTTTTTAAATCATAATGACAACCCAAAACAGCCAAATGACCCTGATCAAAAGTTCACATGCCCCATTTCTTGATACCGTGTATTGCTCCCTCTAACATCAATGACTGCTTGAAGTCTTTTGTGGTAGTTGTGGATGAGGTTCTTTATTTTCTCAGGTGGTAAAGCAGCCGACTCTTCTTGGCAAAAAGCCTCCAGTTCCTGTACATTCCAGGGCTGCCTAGCATGAACTGAGTGCTTGAGATCTCCCCAGAGGGGCTCAATGATATTGAGGTCAGGAGACTGAGATGGCCACTCCAGAACCTTCACTTTGCTCTGCTGTAGCCAATGACACGACAACTTGGCCTTGTCTTTTTTTAATCATTGTCATGTTGGAATGTCCAAGTACATCCCATGCACAGCTTCCGAGATGATGATTGCAAATTTGTCTCCAGTATTTGCTGATAACATGCTGCATTCATCTTTCCTTCAATTTTGACCAAGTTTCCTGTGCCTTTGTAGCTCACACATCCCCAAAACATCAGCGATACACCTCTGTGCTCTACAGTAGGAATGGTGATCCTTTAATCATAGGAATTGTTGACCTTTCTCCTAATGTATCGTTTACGGTTGTTGCCAAAAAAATTCAATTTTGGTCTCATCACTACAAATTACCTTGTTCCAGAAGTTTTGAGGCTTGTCTCTGTGCTGTTTTGCATATTGTAGGCGATATAATTTGTGGCATTTATATATATATACAGTGCGTTTCAAATGTATTCGGCTCCCTGGAACTTTTCAACCTTTTCACACATAAAGATACCAAATGTAAATTTTTGGTGAAGAATCATCAACAAGTAGAACACAATTGTGAAGTTGACTGAAATGTATTGATTATTTTAAATTTTTGTTAAAAGTCAAAAACTGAAAAATGGGGCGTGCAATATTATTCTACCCCTTTAACTTATTAATTTGTTGCGCCACCTTTTGCTGCAATTACAGGTGCAAGTTGCTTGGGGTATGTCTCTATCAGTTTTGCACATCGAGAGACTGAAATTCTTGCCCATTCTTCCCTGGCAAACAGCTCGAGCTCAGTGAAGTTTGATGGAGATCGTTTGTGAACAGCAGTTTTCAGCTCTTTCAACAGATTCTCGATTGGATTCAGGTCTGGACTTTGACTTGGCCATTCTAAAATCTGGATATGTTTATTTGTGAACCAATCCATTGTAGATTTTGCTTTATGTTTGGGATCATTGTCTTGTTGGAAGACAAATCTCCGTCCTAGTCTCAGTACTTTTGTAGACTCCAACAGGTTTTCTGCTCGATTTTGGTTTCACCTGACCAGAGCACCTTCTTCTACATGTTTGGTGTGTCTCCCAGGTGACTTGTTGAAAACTTTAAACAACACTTTTTATGGATATCTTTGAGAAAGGGCTTTCTTCTTGCCACTCTTCCATAAAGGCCAGATTTGTGCAGTGTACGACTGATTGTTGTCCTATGGACAGACTGTCCCACCTCAGCTGTAGATCTCTGCAATTCATCCAGAGTGGGCCTCTTGGCTGCATCTCTGATCAGTCTTCTCCTTGTTTGAGATGAAAGTTTAGAGGTAGGGCCAGTTCTTGGTAGATTTGCAGTGGTATGATACTCCTTCCATTTCAATATGATTGCTTGCACAGTGCTCCTTCGGATGTTTAAAGTTTTGGAAATCATTTTGTATCCTAATCCAGCTTTAAACCTCTCCACAACAGTATCACGGACCTGCCTGTTGTGTTCCTTGGTCTTCATGATGCTCTCTGTGCTTCAGACAGAACCCTGAGGCTATCACAGAGCAGGTGCATTTATACAGAGACTTGATTACACACAGGTGGATTATATTTATCATCATTAGTCATTTAGGACAACATTGGATCATTTAGAGATCCACAATGAACTTCTGGAGTGAGTTTGCTGCATTGAAAGTAAAGGGGACGAATAATGTTGCATGCCCCACTTTTCAGTATTTAAAATAACCAATAAATTTCGTTCAACTTCACAATTGTGTTCCACTTGTTGTTGATTCTTCACCAAAAATTTACATTTGGTAGCTTTATGTTTGAAGCATGATATGTGGGAAAAGGTTGAAAAGTTCCAGGGAGCGGAATACTTTTGCAAGGCACTAGAACAACATGGGAAGGGAAGCAAAAGACCAGAAAAAGCCATACACCTGACAAATGCTACTGAGAACTCTGCTATTAGAAGTGGAAAGGAAGAACAAAGACGAAAGAATCTAATTAAAAAAAATATTGGAGAAAGAGAAACCAATCACAAACTAAAATGTTTCTATACTAAAGCACAAAGCATGGGCAACAAACAAGGAGAATTGGAACTACTAACACAGGAAAAGAAATATGATGTCATTGGAATCACTGAAACTTGGTGGGACAATACACATGATTGGAATACAAGACTAGAAGGATACAACTTATTTGCAAGAAACAGACTTGATAAACGAGGAGGGGGTGTCACATTGTATGTTAGAAATGCGTATATCTGCACAGAGATTGAAGCTTCAGAGACTGGGAGTTCTGTGGAAACTGTTTGGGTAAGAATACAAGGACAGAACAATGGAAAGGACACCATTGTAGGCATTTACTACAGGCCGCCTGTGCAAGCTGAAGATATGGATGAACTCTTTATGCATCAAATGGCCAAGTTCTCCAAAAAATATGACATAGTTGTCATGGGAGATTTGAACTATCCAGACATTTGTTGGGAATCTCTCTCAGGCAAAACTAACAGGTCAAGGAAATGCTTATCCTCTCTTGCTGACAACTTTATCTTCCAAAAGGTAAAGGAGAAAACAAGGGGAACTGCTACCTTGGATCTAATCCTTATAAACAGGGAGGAAATGGTTGAGGAGGTAAAAGTGGCTGGGACCCTAGGAGGTAGCGACCATGCTATTTTAGAATTTTGGATAACTAGAGGCGGAAGACCTGTGAAGACTCAGACGTCAAGGTTAGATTTCAGAAAGGCAGATTTTAAGGGATTCAGAAAGAGAATTGGAGGGATCCAATGGCTGGATATCCTTAAAGACAAAAATGTCCAGGAAGGATGGGAAATCTTGAAAAATGAAATTCTCAAAGCACAGTTGTTAACAATTCCGAAAAGAGGGAAGAATAGGAGGCATTTAAGGAAACCAGGATGGATGAACACAGAACTTAAGCACATGCTAAAAAGGAAGCAAAAAATGTTTATAAAATGGAAAGAAGGAGGCATATCTAAAGAAGAATATAATGCTGTCTGCAGAACCTGCAAGGCACAAATCAGATTACTAAAGCTGAAAATGAATTGAGGCTTGCAAGAGATGTCAAAAGCAATAATAAAGGATTTTGGGGATATGTCAAAAGTAAAAGAAAAGTCAAAGATGCTATAGGATTTTTACAGGATGAAAATGATGAAATGGTAAGACAGGATGTTGAGAAGGCTGAACTTTTAAATTCCTATTTTGCATCTGTTTTCTCTCAGAAAGGAAATGTAACATCAACTGTTATTCACTGTCCTATTAAGGGAATAGAAGAATCCAGGATATCTATAAACAGAAAGATAGTGAGGAAACACTTAGCTAACCTAAATGTATTCAAGTCTCCAGGTCCAGATGAATTACACCCCAGAGTACTGAAGGAGATAGCAGAAGAAATTTTTGAACCCCTCTCCATAATCTTTGAAAATTCTTGGAGAACAGGAGAAGTGCCAGAAGACTGGAGAAGAGCAAATGTTGTTCCTATCTTCAAAAAGGGGAAGAAGGTGGACCCAGGCAACTATAGGCCGGTGAGTCTGACTTCTATACCAGGAAAGATCTTTGAACAAATTATTAAACAACATGTATGTCAATACCTGGATAAGAATGAAGTGATTAAACAGAGTCAGCATGGGTTTGTAACTAATAAGTCATGTCAGACTAATTTAATTTCCTTCTATGATGGTATTACTGATTGGGTGGATCAAGGAAATGCTGTAGATATAGTATATCTTGACTTCAGCAAAGCATTTGACAAAGTCTCTCATACAATCCTTATTGAAAAAATGACTAAGTATGGAAAGGACAAGGCAACTGTTAGGTGGATTCATAACTGGCTTAGTGATCGGACCCAAAGAGTGGTCGTAAATGGCTGCACATCCAGTTGGAAGAATGTCTCAAGTGGGGTACCACAGGGCTCTGTCCTGGGCCCTGTATTGTTCAACATCTTTATCAACGATTTAGATGAAGGAATTGAGGGTAAACTGATTAAATTTGCTGATGACACAAAGCTAGGAGGGATAGCTAATACTAGAGAAGAGAGAGAGAGGATTCAAAAAGATTTAAATAAACTGGAGAAGTGGGCAGCAACTAACAGAATGGTTTTTAACAGGGAGAAATGCAAAGTACTACATCTGGGCAATAAAAATGAAAAAAGCATATATAGAATGGGAGGAATAGGGCTAAGTGACAGCACATGTGAAAAAGACTTGGGTATACTAATAGATCACAGACTGAATATGAGTCAACAGTGTGATGCAGCAGCAAAAAAGGCAAATGCAATTCTAGGATGTATTAACAGAAGCATACAGTCTAGATCACGTGAAGTAATTATTTCCCTCTACTCCTCTTTGGTCAGACCTCATCTGGAATATTGTGTCCAATTTTGGGCACCACATTTTAAAAAAGACATCAACAAACTGGAGCAAGTTCAGAAAAGAGCGACCAGAATGGTGACCGGTCTGCAAACCCTGTCTTATGAGGAAAGGTTGCAGGATTTGGGAATGTTTAGTTTGCAAAAGAGAAGACTGAGAGGAGACTTAATAGCTGTCTACAAATATCTAAAGGGCTGTCACATTGTAGAAGGATCAACTTTATTCTCATTTGCACAAGGAAAGACTAGAAGCAATGGGATGAAGCTGAATGGGAGGAGACACAGATTAGATATTAGAAAAAACTTTTTGACAGTTAGAGTGATCAATGAGTGGAACAGGCTGCCACGAGAAGTGGTGAGTTCTCCTTCAATGGAAGTCTTCAAACAGAGGCTGGACAGACATCTAACTGGGATGATTTAGCGAATCCTGCTTTGAGCAGGGGGTTGGACCAGATGGCCCAGGAGGTCCCTTCCAACTCTACGATTCTATGATTCTATGATTCTATGATTCTATGATTCTATTTACACATGGCATTCATTAGGGGGTGATTCTAAAATATATTGATTGCTCAATCAGAAGATGTCATTAATGTGCTATATTAAAAACACAAAAAATCAGCAATAAAAAACAAAAAATAACAGTACTCAAGAATACAAGAGGTTTAGTATGTATACATATATACAGTATGTTGTCCTACCACTCTGATGGGTAAACCGTGAGTAAGATGTGAAGTTGAAACCCGTAGGTCCCATCATCAGCTTCTGAGATGCACCATTGATAAGGTTTTGGAGCCTTTTTAATTGCTTCATAAATGCTACATTTTATATTCAAGTATTCAAGTCCTTTTTCGCTAGATCGCTTCTCCTTCTAATTACCAATAATGTTTTAGTTCAAATGTATTTTCCAGCCTCTATTCTCACTGTCCATAGCTGTGACTCTGTAGAGGAGAAGACAGGGCTGTGGGTGCTGACAGGGCACCGGGTCCGGAACTACTGGGGCCAAACCTACTATTGTAGGGGGGAAGGAGATTGGAGACGGAGCATACCCTTAACCTGAGTAGAAGGGGCGTGGCCAGCCAGGGAGGTATAAAAGAGTTTGCGCGGGAAAAGAAGGGGGCTTCCCTCCAGAGAGAGGAGTCAGAGAAGACCAGCGCCAGGTTGTGGGGAAAGATAGACTGCATAGTAACTATCACGGTCAGGTGCAGCAAGGACTCCCAGGTTTTGTGCGGAGGAACGCTTGCCGACTGGAGGATTGTGGTGAACACCACTTTGCTGTGCTACAGCATAACAGACTAGGGGCTCAGCGGGTAAGACCGGTTACCACCCACTGCCGCCAGAAGTGAGGCCGACTTGTTAGGCGGGGAAGCCGGAAGAACTCAGCACCGGCCTCAGCTGGCAGCCGACCAACCATCTGACTCAGGAGAAGAAACAGAAAACTGAGTCACGCTAAGTGGAATTAATATATAGACTGCCATTCTGAATTACTCTTTCCCCTGTTTAGCCTTCTTCCTTTATCTGTTTACTTCCTGTTGCTCCCTGTGAGCAGGTTACCCTTATATTCATAAAATAAGTAATTGTTAACCCCTGCTCTGTGCTTCTGTGTCACTGCATACAAATACCTGTGTTACAGCTCTATCAATGAATTTGTTCTTACAGCAAGTTTGTAACTATCGAGGTATATTCACGCGTCACATTTTTCCCCCCCATGTTTTTGCCACAAGATCTTCAGCACTTCACTGTCTCAGCAAAGCGAATGAGATTTCTGAACTCTCATGCACATGCTGCTTAATGTTTACTTGCAGATTTGAAGCAGTTTCAAATCTGCAGCATGTGAATTTTTGCAAAGTTTTTGCAGAGATTTCCACACTTTTTAATGAATGGAAAAAACACACCAGACAAGCAAGCAAAAACATGGCAAAACGCATGTTTTTATGCAGCATTTTTCCTGCTAAGAGACCTGTTTTTGATGCAGAAATGCTTGCAGGAAGTACTTACTCTGTGCATATGCCTTGTGTTTGTTTTACTGAACTGCTCTAAGTTGAATTATGACCACAACAAAGTTGAACTGAACTTTGATGCCTTCATAAATCAGAAAATAAGAAATATATAAGATAAAAATTACAGAATCTACTGTCAGTAAAAAATCACTGATAATCAACTCATTTTGCAGCTAGCTATGTAAAGTAGAGTTGAGCCCTCCTTTTATCTGCAGGAATCTCCAGCACTGCATCATGCATATGTTACTCAATAGCAATAATGTTGCACAATGACTACTAATCAGAAGAAGTGCCAGGGATGGAGGTTCATAGGGCTCCTTTCCAGTGGCAATGACCTATCAAATGCTGAATAAGGGTTCTGTAAACATTTTGGTCAACTCTAAAGCACAATGAAACATAGAGGATGTAGAAGCCAAATGGTTCAACATTTTTTACAAAAGCCGATTGAAAAAAAAATTGTTTCCAAAAATGCATCCACTTAACAAAAAATAAGAAATCCATAAAGTTGATTGTATTCTGTATATACTTTTATTAGTGGTCATAATCTATAGAGAATGTAAATGCGTTAGTTTCTACCTTTTGCTGTTATAATGCAACACCAGCCACTGTGTCTCTGTTCTCATTTACACCAGCACAGAACGGCTACACTTTGCCAGAGCAACAAGATTTTTTTGTCCTTTACCATTAGTGAGATGTTTATTTTTGATATGGCTTATGTAGAATGATTTATTGAATGATTTCCTGTCTTTGGGACTCGGCTGCCGGCTTACAATTTACTAGATCCCAGGCTTTCACTACCTGAAGTAACGGAAGATAAACACCAAATACTCTCCGAGTCCACTCATTTATTCCTTTGTTTTTTAAATATTTTTGTTACTGAATTTTATAAATTACCTTAAATTCAAACATCTTTTAAAGCATGGATAAAGATACATGTTTTCTCATCAAATAAGTTCACAAGGTACATCTTCAAGATAAGAATAGGTCTAAGATTGATAAGATCAAATAATCATATTATACGGGATTATACAAAAAGGAAGTTGCAAAATTATAGCCTCAGTATTCATAATCAAAAGAACATAACACAAATGAATTAACATGAAAAGATTTGCGATCTATCCAAGTATTTTCTATGCACTACAAATATTCATAGCGATTTGCATTGGTGGCACGGCACATGTCTAGTTGGTAGTCCAGTTCTGTTCATACGCCGACAGCATATCCCGGGATATGGACTGCACTGCTTCAGGGATGTGTTGACTAAGGTCGTTCAGATCTTGTGGCTGTTGGGGCAAATTACTGAATATTTGATGTGGCCCCTCAGAAAGAAGGCTCAGTGTGTTAGCTCTGGCGATTGTAGAGGCCAGCGCAACATTGGTGAATCATTTCCGACATGGCAGATCCAACGCCCAAATGGAAATGTGGAGGTGCACCATCATGCTAATAGACTATAAATGGCAGATCTTTCTCTATCTTTATCTGTTTGGCATAAGCCATTCCTTTAACACATTCAGCTAAATGGTACGTCACACATAGCGAAATCGTTAGTGAGATCGCTGAAACATCACAGGTTTTGTGACGCAACAGTGACCTCGCCAGTGATCTCGCTACGCTTGACACATAGCAGCGACCGGCCCCCCGCTGCGATATTGCTGATCGTGCTCGAATGTCCTAGGCCATTTTTTGATCGTTGGTGTCCTGCTGGCCAGCATGCATTGCTGTGTTTGACTCCATATAACGACGAGCAACCTCGTTGGCGACTCAGAACTCAGGGACGCAGGCTTGATTTTGCTTTGTCTTTTCAATGCCCCCTCAGCTCCGATTGGTGGTCTCAAATTAGGATCTTTGTAGTGTTTCTTTTTATAGGTCAGCTATCAATTATATGCAATCATAACATTTAACATGTACAGTTATAATAATCGCTTGTCCCTGTGTCAGTGACTGTGGATCCATGAATAAATAGCGCACTAGCGACTCAGACAGGGACGCTGAAGAAAACCGCATAGTGATAGCGCAGTAGTGGCCACCAATTGGAGCAGAGGGGCGTGGAAAAGGCAACACTGAAGCACGTCTATCGAGGTCTCAGAAAAGCTGCTGTGTGACAAGGTCCCAACGACCGCCGAGGTCGTTATACGGATCGCCGGATCGTTGCTGCCTCATTGAGTAGATCTGCCTGTTTGACAACTTACTAGCAACCATGTAGTGACGTACCAGCGATCCTTACCAGGTCGTATCGTTGTCGGGATCACTGGAGCGTCGCTAAGTGTAACGGGACCCTAAGAGTTGCCAGTGGAAGTATCCTCTGCAAAAAAGAATTGACTGTAGACTTTGTGCTGGCTCATTACACAGAACAAGTTTATTTTGGATGAGTCCCTCATGTGCTCAATAAGGGCATCTGTTTTTTCTGAGCCCCAAATTCTAACATTATGGTAATTGATCTTTCCGTTGAAGTGACAGGTAGCCTTGTAAGGAGATGGCCATTACTAAGGACTATAGAGTGAATGGACGTAGAGTGGAGTCCACAGCTTTAAGAGATAGAGACTTTTTCAAGCATGGAGCACCGGTTGCATCGATATTGTTGAGTTTTATTAGATATTTTCTTGCTGTGTTTTATTAAGCCCCCGTCTCACATAGCGAGATCGCTAGCGATATCGCTAAAGCGTCACCGATTTTGTGACGCAACAGCGATATCGCTAACGATCTCGCTACATGTGACACTTACCTACGACCGCCCCCCCTGTTGGATATCCCTGATCGCGCTCGAATGTCCTGGGCCATTTCTTCCTCGTTGACCTCCTGCTGGCGTCGACTAGCGACGCATGGACGCAGGCGGAAGTCGTCATCATCGCTGCCGTGTGACAGGTAAGAACGACCGCCGACACGCTGCTGCATCGCTGGTGAGATCTGCCTGTTTGGCAGCTCACTAGTGACCACTTAGCGATGCACCAGCGATCTCGACCGGGTCGTATCGTTGTCGGGATCGCTGGTGCATCGCTAAATGTAACAGGACCCTTACTTATTTGCTTGCTTGTCAGTTCATCCTCAGGAATCAATGTTTACATTCAGTGACAGTAAGCAGAGGAAGACAAGTAGGCTATATCTTATGTAAACCTAAAGCCAGACAGTAGATTGCTAAAGGTAAATGTAAAGCAATCATCCTATCAATCCCCTCTGTATCTCAAGGTCTCAATCCATTGTTATTTCAGACTAGATCCAGGGGAGCCATGACCACAGGGGGTCTCACATGCAGTCCCAGGTGATGGAATATGCTTCATTCTGTGAGGTAAAGAAAAATGTATAAGGGGAGGGAGAAAAAGACACGGGTTGAATCAGGCAGTTGGAGTGACTTTGAAGGGAGAGAATCCAAGCTGGGATGGATGGATGGTCTATGGAGTTTTGGAGACCGGTTGCTGGCTGGGCTGGATACTCTTGATATGTTTGACGGATCTGTCAACTGGATTTAACAAATTGTCTTAAGGATTGTTGGTCCTGGATACATGGACGTCGGTTGTGATATTTGTCATTTGGTGGAGCTTGGACTGTGACTACAGACTAAAATGGCGGGATATACAAAATTTGTGGGCCAACCTAAAGTTGGGAAACAGTGAGTATCGCCTGGTACCTGGGCAGTGGGACTATCATCCCCGGGGAAGTGATCTTGTGTATTAAGGACATTGTATTTTGGCCATCTACCTGATTTTGTTGTACAACCATGGATGTATGAAATAAAAAAATAGTTGCATCGTTAACCTACCTAGGTGATTTTTATAACCCACAACCTCAGATCCTCATGAGCCTCAACCATTAAAGAGGTTTTCCCACAAACAAAAGTTCATTTTTAATCAATAGATCTTGGAATAATAATCATTTCCTCAATTGGATGTGTTTAATTAAAACATTGCTGTGCGGAGATAATCTTATAAAGGTGGCCCTGTGTACTGTATAATGGCTGTCTGATCATACCACAGCTACTGACCCAGGGAAGAGGGGGAAAAAATGTATAAAGACATTAGAGCCTGCGATCGCAATTATTCTTTCTTTAAAGTAAAACTTTGTTTAAAAGCAGGCAGAAAAATATTTTACCTCACAAAAAGAATCAGCTGTGATCCTATGCAGTCCTGTCTGTATACTCTTTTTTGCTTCCTCCCCTGCCCAGGAGATGTAGTATGAACAGACCATGTTCCTGCACAGTCAAACACAGCCATCACACAGTACACAGCAGGGGCACATTTATAAGATTATCTCATCACAGAAATGTTTTATTTAAACACATCCAGTTGTGGAAGTTATTATTATTCAAAGATATATTGATTAAAATGAGCTTTTGTTCATGGGAAAATCCCTTTAACAATGTCTCGTCAGTAAAATTGTCTTTTTCCAATTGGCTCTGCAAGTCAATGCAAAAATCACGGCTTTTCGGTTTATCATCTGGTTTCAGTTTCTGTATACAGTCATGGCCAAAAGTTTAGAGAATGACACAAATATTAATTTTTACAAAGTCTACTGCTTCATTTTTTCTAATGGCAATTTGCATATACTCCAGAATGTTATAAAGAGTGATCAGCTTAACAGCAATTACTTGCAAAGTCAATATTTGCCTAGAAAATTAACTTTATCCCCCAAAACACATTTCAACATCATTGCAGCCCTGCCTTAAAAGGACCAGCTAACATCGTTTCAGTGATTGCTCCATTAACACAGGTGTGGGTGTTGATGAGGACAGGGCTGGAGATCAATCTGTCATGATTAAGTAAGAATGACACCACTGGACACTTTAAAAGGAGGCTGGTGCTTGGCATCATTGTTTCTCTTCTGTTAACCATGGTTATCTCTAAAGAAACACGTGCAGTCATCATTGCACTGCACAAAAATGGCCTAACAGGGAAGAGTATCGCAGCTAGAAAGATTGCACCTCAGTCAACAATCTATCGCATCATCAAGAACTTCAAGGAGAGAGGTTCCCTTGTTGCCAAAAAGGCTCCAGGGCGCCCAAGAAAGACCAGCAAGCGCCAGGACCGTCTCTTAAAAGTGTTTCAGCTGCGGGATCGGGCTACCAGCAGTGCAGAGCTTGCTCAGGAATGGCAGCAGGCAGGTGTGAGTGCATCTGCACGCACTGTGAGGCGGAGACTCTTGGAGCAAGGCCTGGTCTCAAGGAGGGCAGCAAAGAAGCCACTTCTCTCCAGAAAAAACATCATGGACAGACTGATATTCTGCAAGAGGTACAGGGAGTGGACTGCTGAGGACTGGGGTAAAGTCATTTTCTCTGATGAATCCCCTTTTCGATTGTTTGGGACATCTGGAAAACGGCTTATTCGGAGAAGACCAGGTGAGCACTACCACCAGTCTTGTCTCATGCCAACTGTCAAGCATCCTGAAACCATTCATGTGTGGGGGTTGCTTCTCAGCCAAGGGAATGGGCTCTCTCTCAGTCTTGCCTAAAAACACAGCCATGAATAAAGAATGGTACCAGAATGTCCTCCAAGAGCAACTTCTCCCAACCGTCCAAGAGCAGTTTGGCGATCAACAATGCCTTTTTCAACATGATGGAGCACCTTGCCATAAAGCAAAGGTGATAACTAAATGGCTCAGGGAACAAAACATAGAGATTTTGGGACCCTGGCCTGGAAACTCCCCAGATCTTAATCCCATTGAGAACTTGTGGTCAATCATCAAGAGACAGGTGGACAAACAAAAACCTTCAAATTCAGACAAAATAAAAGCATTGATTTGCAAGAATGGACTGCTATCAGTCAGGATTTGATCCAGAAGTTGATTGAGAGCATGCCAGGGAGAATTGCTGAGGTCCTGAAGAAGAAGGGTCAACACTGCAAATATTGACTTGCTGCATTAACTCATTCTAACTGTCAATATAACCTTTTGTTACTTATAATATGATTGCAATTATATTTCTGTATGTGATAAAAACATCTGACAAACACATATAAAAACCAGAGGGCAGCAGATCATGTGAAAATATAATATTTGTGTCATTCTCTAAACTTTTGGCCATGACTGTAGTTGACAACCCAGACATTTTTGAAAAATACACCATACTGTGGCTTATGGCACCAATAGTTCTATACTAGTCAGCTCAAATCCAGTTCACTGTCTCTTCCAGAGTCTTAGGGTGGCCTGGAGTTTTCTCTTCACATAAAAAGTGTTGTCAGCGGATTATTCAGGATACACTCCAAGCGTGTGAAAACAGAGCTTCTTTATTCAGGAACAATCAGGAAAAATATATGATAAACGTAATAGATCAGGAATAAATTATTTGTGTGTCCCTATCTGTGCAGCATCTACAGCAGGCTGCTTTTCTCATACACAGACAGGAAAAACAGGAAATACAGTCACATGCTCTCCCTGTGTGAGCCTCTGGGAGTTTTTTTTTTTACTTTATAGACAGCATACAAATCTAGCAACTAAACACTCATAGACAGGAATGGAGTTGTTGCACCAAACATATTCCAACAAAAATCCAGTGATTTCAAATTGAGTCACCCAATGGGAAATAAAGTTTTTATGCAGAGCAGACTTGGCAAATTTATTCCGAAAGTTTAGCTGTATTATTATAGCAGACCCTGTTACTGTAAATTTCAACATTCCAAACACTTTTTTTTTGCTTTGATGCTGCCATATTATGTCCTACAGTGTAAGAACATTTTTAATTTGGTTGTTGAAAAATGAAAGCTTTGCTGTGATTGGCTGTTATAGACATCTAAGCCAGTTTCGGACAAATTTTGAATCGCTGGCCATTTACTGCTGTTGTTAGTTTAACTACAGGCCTTTTATTTTGCACCATCCTTTTGATTGTCCCTGTAGATAAACAGTTAGGACATCATACTGTGATTGATTGGATAAGGAAATAAAAATAAATGGGGTTTGAGACTGGAAATGGAAATAGTAAAGGGTGAGAGGTGAGCATGTGGAGGGGGGGTTCAAGTGTTTTTTTCCCCTTAAGGACTGAGCCACTTTGTAAGTTAATGACTAGGTCTAATTTTTCAAATTTGACTAATGTCACTTTATGAGGCAATAACTCTGGAACACTTAATTGTATCCTGCTGATTCTGTGAATATTTTTGTGACATATTGTACTTCATGATTGTGGTAAAATTTATTCTATATGATTTGTGTTTATTTGTGAAACAATCATAAATATTACAAAATTTTGAAAATTTCACAATTTTCAAACTTTTAATTTTTGTGCCCTTAAATCAGAGGGATATGTCACACAAAATAGTTCATAAATAACATTTCCCACATGTGGACTTTACATCAGCACAATTTTTGAAACATAATTTTTTTTCTTAGGAATTTATAAAGTTTAAAAGTTGAACGGCGATTTCTCATTTTTCCAACAAAATTCAGAAAACCATTTTTTTAGGGACCACATTACATTTGAAGTGACTTTGAGGGGCCTATATGACAGAAAATACCCAAGCAACACCTTTCTTAGGCCGGTTTCACATTAGCGCTTTTTCAGCGCGTGCACGGCCGGGGGTAGCTCCGCCCCCGAGCCGGCTCTCTGCCCGGCGTGCCCGCCCCTTGCTTGTAGCGCCGCCTACTAGCGGACAGCGGCGCCTGCGATCGGCGCACCCTATCTTTAGCATAGGGTGCGCAGATCGTGCGCAGGCCGTGCGCTAGTTGCGCTTTGACCTGCGCTGCGCACTGTTGACGGTGCGCCGTGCGCGCCAAAATCCGAAAAGTTTGATTTTGGCGCGCACGGCGCACCGTCAAAAGTGCACAGCGCAGGTCAAAGCGCAAACTAGCGCACGGCCTGCGCACGATCTGCGCACCCTATGCTAAAGATAGGGTGCACCGATCGCAGGCGCCGCTGTCCGCTAGTAGGCGGCGCTACAAGCAAGGGGCGGGCACGCCGGGCAGAGAGCCGGCTCGGGGGCGGAGCTACCCCCGGCCGTGCGCGCGCTGAAAAAGCGCTAATGTGAAACCGGCCTTAGAACTGCACACCTCAAGGTGTTAAAAACCACATTTAAGAAGTTTATTAACTCTTCAAGTGCTTCACAAGAACTGAAGCAACGTGGAAGAAAAAGACTATTTTTAGAACTCTCACGCAGGCGCACTCATCCTATCAGTGTGCCTGTGAAACTGAAACTAAAGCACTTCCGTCTATATTCATTCGGCGTCTGCATGGTAGTGTTGAGAGGACGACGTCTTATCACGAATTATACTTCCTCCCGGCCGTCGCTCAGCTGGTAAGGCTTACTAGTTATCTTTAAGATATATATATCAAGTGGTGCTACACTTCAGTAACACACTGACCTTGAGAAAGACACATCTTTGTGTCGATACGCGTGGGTCCTAGGTTCCATAAAACCCAGATGTGTGCTTCCAACTTGGGGTCTGCCTGGTATCATGGTTGGAGGCAGGGGAAATTTTTGTCTACGCCTCCAGGGCTCCTATGCTGGTAATATGCTCTATTTGCTGTGAGTTAATATTGGTTGCAGCAATTTGAATGTCCCAGGGTGTATGTTAATAGAGTTTGGAGTACCATTAATAATATTTGCTGATGGTTTCCTGTGTAAGCATGTGAGCACATTTTGTATGTCTACAGCATTTATTTGTACACAGCATGCATACAGGTATCAGTATTTGAAATATTGAAATATAATAATATATATCTCTATGTAGTGGGACCTCATTAATTCATGAGCACTTGCACTTTTGTATTTTGTCTGTGGTTTTGGAACCTTAAATATTGAATTATATGTGATTATGACCAAATATTCTTTGTTCACTTTCTAATGTCTGCTTTTGTACAGACTTTTTTAATTCCACGGGACCCGTGGAAGTGCTAGAACAGCGCGAAACGGCCGTTGTCAGCTTGGAACACTCATGCCACCCTTACTCCGACCTGACATATATTGTATGTGTCAATAAATGAGTTATACTTCATCCTGCTCAGTGCGACCTTTTCTCTACATGGATTCAAAGATTTGATTGCTGCGAGGTCAAGCACCCGGGAGTCCAGGACGACAGCTTGCTGCCAGACACACACCATCAGTTGATATATGGTAATAGCGGTGCCGTCCGCCTTTTCTACTTTGTCACGTTGTATAATCTTGTATGCATTGGGAGATCCCACATATGATATTATTTGAGATGGTGCCCATTTACCCCATTGTTTTTTAGAACGTGGAAGAAAAAAAATACACATTTAACTGTTTTTCACAAAAATTTTAATTAGTACGCAATTTTTTTTATTTTCACAAGGATATCGGGAGAAAACGAACCCTAATATTTGTTGTGCAATTTCTCCTGAGTACGATGATACTCCATAAGTGGGGGAAAAACACTGTTTGGGCGCACAACACTGCTCGAAAGGGAAGGAGTAACATTTGACTTTTTGACCGTAAAATTGGCTGGAATCGAGAGCGGACACCATGTCATGTTTGGAGGACCCCTGATGTGCTTAAACATTGGAAACTCCCACAATTGACACCATTTTGGAAACTAAACCCTTCAAGAAACTTATCTAGATGTTTGGTGAGCACCTTGAACCCCCCCAGTGCTTCATAGTAGTTTATAATGTAGAGCTGTGAAAATTAAAAAAAATCTAATTTGTTCCACCAAAAATGATCTTTTAGCACTATTTTTTTTATTTTCACAATGGTAACAGGAGAAAATGGACACCAAAAATTGTGCAATTTCTTCTGAGTACCATGATACTCCATAAGTGGGGGAAAAACACTGTTTGGGCGCACAACACTGCTCGAAAGGGAAGGAGTAACATTTGACTTTTTGACCGTAAATTTGGCTGGAATCGAGAGCGGACACCATGTCATGTTTGGAGGACCCCTGTTGTGCTTAAACATTGGAAACCCCCACAATTGACACCATTTTGGAAACTAGACCCTTCAAGAAACTTATCTAGATGTTTGGTGAGCACCTTGACCCCCCCCAGTGCTTTATAGTAGTCTATAATGTAGAGCTGTGAAAATTTAAAAAAATCTAATTTTTTCAACCAAAAATGATCTTTTAGCACTATTTTTTTTATTTTCACAATGGTAACAGAAGAAAATGGACCCCAAAAATTGTGCAATTTCTCCTGAGTACACCAATATTGCATATGTGGAGGAAAACCACTGTTTGGGTGCACGGCAGGTTTCGGAAGGGAAGGAGCAAGGTAACAGGAGAAAATAGACCCCAAAATTTGTTTTGCAATTTCTCCTGTGTTAATACCCCATGTATGACGGAAAACTGCTTTTGAGACACAGTGCAGAGCTCAAAAGAGACGAGGTGCCATATTAGAGTTCAGATTTTGCTGGAATGATTTGAAGGTGCCATACCACATTAGCAGAGCCCCTGAGGTGCCAGAACAGCAGATTCCGTCATAAGTGATGTCATTTTACAAACTATACCTCTAAATTAATTAATTCATCTAGGAGTGCAGTGATCATATTGACACCACAGGTGGGTCACAGACTTTTTTTCATTGGGCAGTGAAGAAAGAATATTTCTTCCACTAAAATGTTGTTTTAGCCCCAAATTTATAATTTTTATAAAGGCTAATAAGAAAAAATGGACCTTTCAGTTTGTTGTGCAATTTCTCCTAAGTGCGCAAATACCCTATAGGTAATCAGGAATTACTTTTAAGGTACAGTGCAAAGCTCAAAAGGGAAGGAGCGCCATATTATTGTGCAGATTTTACTGTTATGGTTTAAGGGTATCATGACCCACAGGGAGCGCCCCTGAGATGCCAGAACACCTGAATTCCCCAGAAGTCACCCCATTTTACAAACTAAACATCTCAATGACTTCATCTAGGGGTGAAGTGATCATATTGACCCCACAGGTGTGTCACAAAATTTTATACCATTTGGCAGTGAAGAAAAAAAATTACATTTTTACCACCAAAATTTTGTTTTAGCCTCAGATTTTACTTTTTCACAATGGTAAAAATGGCCCCAAAATTTATCCCACAATTTCTAATGAATATAGAAATACCCCATATGTGTCTGTACAGTGCTGCTTAGTCATACAGCGAGACATTGGAGGGATGAAGGGATGGGATAGTTTGCGGTCCTCCATATACAGAGCCCTTAGGTGTTAGAAGAGCAGAATTCCCCCTCAAGTGATCCCAATTATTGATAAACACAAACTCCAATGATATAGACATTAGGGGGCTGATTTGGCAGAAAACTGGTATAAAACACTTTGAAAACTAGCACAATTTTTGTGCACTGTGAAGTTGCGCAGAAATTTTGTGACTTTTATTGCTTTCACACCAGTTTGAAACACCACCGCCAAAGTAGACAGAACTGGGGAGAAACCAGGATGAGGGGTGGCCATGTCTACCTATCAAATTAAGCAAAGTCTTGATGTTTATTTTGCCAGAAATGCTACTCCAGTCCCTGACTGAAATAGCATTTCTGGTGAGGCATGCAGAGTCAAGCGCTGCCGAGAGTTCATTATGTGTCATGCACCTCTTAATGAAATTGGCATGTAGTACTCCAGGGAGCCCTTCATTAAGACTGGTATGTGCACTGCCAGTTTTAATGAATCGGCCCCAATGTGTATAGTCAGTAAGGTTTCATTGCAAATTCAGGGGAAAAGTCAAATGCCTCAAGAAAAACACATGGTTTCTAGTTTACATGGGGGACCGCTCCTCCATGTGCTAAATACAGTCCACCTCTTGTATCCTCACTTTCTGCCGATGACAGAGCAGGCTGGTTCCATCAAGTTAGAACTAGATTTTGCAGCTTAGCAAAGCAGGCGAAACAACTCTAAGGTCATGTGCACAAATTGAGTATTTGGTGAGTTTTTTACCCCAGTATTTGTAAGCCAAAATGAATAGTGGAACGGTCAGAGGCAATGCGTAGCAGAAACATTTGCACCACTTCTGCATTTTTCACCCATTCCTGGTTTTGGGTTGCAAATACTGGGGTAAAAAACTCACCAAATACTGGATGTGTGTATGTCGCCTAAGGTAGGTTTTGACATGCATGGGAGCAGAATGTTTAAACCAAAGCCACTGGGGTGGGAACAGACCCTAGTGAGCGGCTTTTTTGTTTTCAAACCAATTTTATTAAGGGGTTTTACAATAGTGAGGCAAAAGGGGTCTCAGGGAGGGGATAGGAGGGTGAGGAGGGAAGGGAAAAGGGGGGGAAGGACCAAATGGTCCGAACAAGTTTTTATTTTCAAGACATTAGCGGTGTAGTATGATTAACTGGGTTATCTTATAACCAGAACAATACTATAACTATATGTTTAACAGTCGCCAGATTATCTCTGGAACAGAAAAAAGAACAAACAACAAAGTATCAGTGCAGCAATTGCTGTAGAGTTAGCTTGAGGGAAATAATGCAATCCATCTGAACCATTTGCGGGAGAAATGGCCAATATTATTATTAATAGTGGCTAGTTTTAGTTCAAAAGATTTATGTAAGGAGATTTTGTCTCTTATATCTTCAATGGTTGGAATGTCCGGTCGTTTCCAATGAAAAGCTATGGAACTTTTGGTAATAAGAAGAATATGAATTATTAAAGGGGGAAGAGTTTGATTTAGTTCTTGTGGGGTGATAGATAGCAAGGCCAGTTGAGGTGAGAGGGTGATGGGTTTTTGGAGAAGGGAGTTTATTAGGAGAGAGATATCTCTCCAAAGAGGTTTGATCACCGGACAAAACCACAATATATGAAGAAGGTTCCCGTGTTGTCCACATCCTCTCCAGCATAATGGGGAGATCTCTGGATATATCCTGGCTAGTCTGGCTGGGGTATAGTACCAACGGGAGATGATTTTCTGATGGGTTTCCAGAAGAGACATAGATAACGTGGCGGACATAGAGGAGGAACAAGCCTGCTCCCAGTCTGCTGCCCCTGGGCTTATCCCAAGTTCCGTCTCCCACTTAATTATATTATTTGTTTTGATGAATTCGTGGCTCTTATTGAACCACATATAAATGTACGAAACCCTCCAGAAAAGGCAATGGTTTATGTTGTTAGTGAGATTAAAGAAAGGTTCAGAGGGTTTTGCGTCTTTCTTGTAGTGTAGTTGCTAATTCTTTTAGTTGAATATAGTCATAAAATGCTGATGATGGGATACTGAACTTGTGTTTCATATCGCTAAAGGAAGAGATGTGATTGTGTCCACAAAAATCCCTTAATTTTTTGACACCATGGTCGGACCAGATGGAGGGCAGTTCTAGCTGAAAAAGATACGCAATCACGTTAAGGGATAGAGGTCCTAACGGGTCAGTATTAGTGAGGCCTTTTTGTTGTTTAGCTAAGAGACCCCAAGCTTCTAGTGTTGCGCGGAAGATTGGATGCGTGATAGAATGTACCTTTTTGAGAAGGATAGACTCCAAGACGAGAAGGGAAGGAGACCTATTGTTGTTTAACGCCTTTTCAATGTTGACCTATGCCGGAGGGTCCTCGGTTGACCACCAAGGGAGGCTGTTTTTGACAAGGAGTGAGGAATAGTAAGCTGAGATATTCGGAAGGCCAGCTCCACCAAATCTCCTGTTGCCATATAAAATATTTTTTGCAACTCTGGCTTTTTTCCCGTTCCAAACAAAGTTGTTTGTCATGGATTGAAGGTTGGTAAGGGCGGGGGTGGAAATGGGTAAAGGGAGTGATCTAAAAAGATATACTATTTTGGGGAGGATATAGGCTTTAAATGTTATAATTTTACCCCACCAAGAGAGGTTTTTCTCCCCATATATTTTTAGGTCTTTTGAGATGGTCTCTGTAAGGGATTTTAGGTTCAGAGGCATGAGGGAAGGGATATTATTGGTAAATTTAAGTCCCAAATATGTAATGTAGTCTGAAGTCCAGCTCCAAGGACAAGAGCGGCTGATGGAGTTAATTTGGTCGCTGTCTAGATGAAGGGATAGTATCTTGGATTTTGAAACGTTGACTTTGAAACAGGAAATGTCCGAAAACTTCAGCAGAAGTTCTTGGACTTTAACAATTGATTTGATTGGATCTGACAGGGTGAGAATAACGTCGTCTGCGAAGAGGCATATTTTATATTCTTTATCGCCTGCTTTAATGCCATGAATATTCGGGTTATCTCTGATAGACTGAGCTAGGGGTTCAATTGCCAGGGCAAACAGTAGAGGGGAAAGCGGGCAACCCTGCCTTGTACCATTGGATATTTGGAGGACTTTTGAAAGGTGATTGTTAACGTAAACTTTGGCCGATGGTGCAGTGTATAATGCTCTAATGCTAGTGATTAGTTCATGATGAAAGCCAAATTTGGCTAGAGTGGCGAACAAGTAATCCCAATTTAATCTGTCGAAGGCCTTTTCGGCGTCAAGAGAAACTATAATGGATTTGGTTTTATGTGTATTAATGAGTTTCATAAGGTTGATCAATCTTCTGGTGCCGTCTGTAGATTGTATATTGATTATAAACCCGATTTGATCTTTGTTGATTAGCTTAGGGAGTATGGAGTTCAGTCTGTTTGATAATAATTTAGCATATAGTTTGATGTCTGTATTTATTAACGAAATTGACCGAAAGTTTTTCATGAGGGTTGTGTCCGAATTGGGTTTGGGGATAAGAATAAGGGTGGCCTCGAGCATTTCCTTAGGGAAATAGCCCAAAGTAGAAGCTGTGTTAAAAATTTTCGTCAAGTGGGGTGCAAGGATTTCGGCAAAAGTTTTATAGTAATTATTCGTAAACCCGTCAGGGCCGGGAGCTTTAAAGGTTTTAAGGTGGTTTATTGCATCTAGAATTTCTTTTTCAGTGAAAGGAGATGATAGGGTAGATTTGTCAACTTCATCTAGTTTCGGGAGATTAATTTTGGTTAGAAAAGAAGTGATATCTGAATGACTTGGAGAGGGGAGGGAGGAATTTTGATTGATGTTGTAGAGATTCTCATAGAATGTAGCGAAGGAGTTAGCTATGTCCTGTGGGTGGGACAAGGGGGTATTTTTGGTGGAGAGAATGGTGTCAATCCTGTTTTTCCGTCTAGAATTTTTCAAGATGTTAGTCATATAGCGAGATGGCCGATTTAGATTCTGGTATTGTTTAAAGCGGTGGTTTTTGACTGCTGAGTCATGAAACGAGAAAATCAAGGCCCTAAGCTCCTGTCTTATCCTGGAGAGTTCTGAGCGTACGTCAATACCTGAATTGGGATTGTCGGTTATCATGGTTTCTTTGATTTTGATTTGATTCTGTAGATCTGTTATTTTTTCCCTGTTTGCCCTTTTATGTCTCGAGGATATCCTGATTAGGATTCCTCGCAGAACGGCCTTATGAGCATTCCAATAGGTGAAAGGGCTGGAAAGTTCAGTTTCATTTTCTTTGAAGTAATTTCGTAAGGCTGTAGTAATCTCTGCATTATAGTGTGGAATATTGAGTAATGAGGAGTTGCATTTCCATAGGAACTGTTGGTTGGTGGCAGGGCCAACAGTGAATGTAGCTACTACTGGAGCATGGTCAGAGACCGTTTTAGGGTGGATAGAGATGGAAGTAAATTTGGGAAGTGAGAAAATATCTGTTAAAATTAGGTCAATACAAGAAGCAGTGTGATGGACATCCGATTAATGACTATACTCGATTGAGGTCGTGTTTAGACAACGAAAAGTGTCAAAGAATTCGTTGTAATAAATCCAGTTGTTTAACGTTTCTGTTTTATGTCTATTGGGGGCTGAGGAATCCAATTTTCCATTTGGGACCATGTTAAAATCTCCTGCGAATATTAAGGAACCCTTCTTTATTAGGTTGATTTTCTTTAGAAGCTTATTTAAGAATCTAATTTGGCCCGTGTTGGGGACGTAGACGTTTACAATAGTAAAAATTGAGTTATTGATGCTACAAACTAGGATGTGATAATGGCCTTTCTCGTCTCTTAGTTCTTCAATGAATTTAAAGTTGATGGAGTTTTTTATCATAGTAAGGACTCCTGCCTTTTTCTTTAATCCCGATGATTCATATATGTGGGGGAAGTTTTTGTGGGAAAAGTTAGGGTGAGCGCCTCTTTTAAATTTCGTTTCCTGAAGACACACAACATCAGAACCCAGCCCGTTGGTCTCATGATATATTACATGACGCTTTCTAGGGCTGTTCAGGCCCCTGACGTTGTACGTGGCCAGGTTTATTTTCATTGTCAGTGTGGTGTTTTGTGGCTGAGAAAATACCTGTGATGCTGCTGTTCTTGGTGAGGTTGTGGCTGATGGAGAAGTTTAGGTTCAGATGGATAAGGTCAAGGGTGTATTGGCTGCAACTGAAACACACAATAAAGGAAAGAACAAGACAAATTAGCAACAAGTTTGGTCAGAATAAACTTATAGGGACCAACAGGAGCAGAATTCTAAGGCAAACTCTGCTCAGTTCGGGGGAAAGTTCGTGTGAGGATTTCCCGGCGACATCTTCTGAAGGGAGAAATACGCTCATCCAAGAATAGTTGAGGGAAGTAAAAGGTGGACGAACCTAGAGTCCAACTGATAACTAAACAATATATAAGGTAAACATTTTCGATGTGTTACTAAAGTATAGGCCTGTTGAAAGATAGTATTCCAAAAGATCGAGCCTGGAGGAAGAGTTATCATAACTATAATTATAATAATAATATATAAAGTGTTACTGTGTTGAATTTCCTTGGGCCTAAACAAGACCCATGAGTCCCTGAAGATCAAGTAGAAGATTTGGAGTCCGGAGACGCCGCAGGCTTGTTTCTAGGTTTAATGTTCATAGATTTGAGAAACTTGTGGCCTTCTTCCGCAGATAGTATAGCAGTAGTTTTACCACTGTGGTGGACCAACAATTTAAGGGGAAATCCCCACTTGTATGGTATGTTATTATCCCTCAAGGGAATGGTAATATCTTGGAAGGATTTCCTACCTTCGATTATAGCTTTGGATAAATCTGTAAATATCTTGAGATGGGAAAATGGTTCTGGGAAGCCGCCATTGTCCCTGATGGCATTTTGAATCCTCTCTTTTATATGAAAGAAGTGGATCCTAAGAATGGTATCCCTCGGGGTATCTTTGGGTAGGTGGGCCGGCTTTGGTAATCTGTGGATTCTATCGATAATTGTCTCTTGGGGAATAAGTGACGGATCAATTTTCTTGAAGACTTTTTGAACATACTCCTCAAGCTTGGCAGGGGTGACAGATTCCGGGATGCCCCTGATTTTCACGTTATTCCTTCTACTTCTGTCTTCTAAATCTGCTAGTTTTCTTTCCAGCCTTATGAGTTCAGACTTCAGTTGCTGATTTTCGTCTGCAGACATCTCTGTTTGTTTTTCTACTGACACCATTCTGGATTCATGATTTTCCAGTTTTTGATTAAACGTTTCAAACGTAGACTTAAAGATTTTCATTTGTGACTCTAATGTGGATTCTAGAGTGAGCTTCAGGTTATTATTAATTTTGTCGGCCAGTGAGGCCATATAAGCCTCGATGGTGTCATGGCTCGTTTCAACATGAGAGTCCAGTTTTGGTCTGGATTTGTCTGGGCTGGTATTTGGTGTTGAAGCCCAAGAATCATTGTCCGTGTCGTTTTTGGGGTCATTTAGAAAAGAAAGTTTCTCACTCCAAGCCCCCGGATTCCGTCTTTTTGAGGAAGCTGATGTATCCATGGAGTCAGTAATTTTGTGGGGCGTCCTGGATCTAGTAGGACTGATGGTATTCCCCAAATCGGAGGAAGGGTGAGATGATTGTCTCTTGTCTTTATCCGATTTGGCGGACATAGTAGTTGTGGAGGGAGTTTTTGGTTGTTTGAGGCTGTTTGATCTGTTTTGACTCATTTTATCGGTATGAATAGAACTAGGCTGCAGAGACAATGAGGGTGAGTTGGGAAGTGGTGGCAGCGACTTTCGTCACCCTTTTTTTTTTTTTATTTGTTTATTATTTTAATTCTCTTTTGTTTTAGTTTGATTTCGTGTATGGCAAAAACCGTCTGGGCAGTCCACCAGTGATTTACGTTATGTGGGGAGTTGAAGCCAGCAGCACTATGGAGCTGGATTAGAAGGCTGCTCCTTTGACGTAAGATACGCCGGATTTTACGCAAATTGCGTATGTGGAGTGCGCAGCTGTGAATCAGGAAGCCGCTCTGAGAGAGGAGAGAGCGGCTCCCGATAAGCCCTGAGGGGGCTAAGAACGCAATTGAAGGAGGATATCCTGGTGGTGGTGGGGGTGGCGAGGACCCCAGGAGCTATTCGCAGTGGGGACGGTGAATGGCAATGCCTTCCCGTGCCGCTGTAGCTACGGCAGTCGGGTTTATCAGCCGGGGGGAGGTGCTCCTGCGCAAGGCGCTTGTAAATATGGCTCGGAACCGCTGCCACAGATTCGCTCCTCAGGATTTTCCAGGCGGGTCTCGGGCAATTGTTCTGACCGCGGGAGGTTAGGTAGCGGAGGCAGGAGGGAAGGAAAGGTGTACCGTAATGAAGATGCAGCCGCGGGCGGCCGAAGTCTGAATTTCAGGCGCGCACTATTGCCTCAAGCCACTCGGCGGTGTCAGCCGCGGCCAGGGAATGTCGCTCCTGCGCAGTGGGTTTTTTTTTTGTTTTGTTTTTTTTTTCTTTCTTCTGTAAAAGCACCTGAGTGCCCGTCAGCAAAAATTAATAGTCAATTGAAGAAATAAATCTTTCTGTGAACTATTATATGAGCGTCTTTGTCTCCGGTTACCTCAGAAATAGGCGGTAATCTTCTTTAGGAGCTCCTATGAGAGCCGTGGCCCAGGTGGGGGTCGAATCAGGGCTGAGGGAGGGAGTCTGAGGTCCGGGATCCTCTATCCCTAGAGGGGGCTATAATAAGCCTGATATAAGCTCCTTTACGTGCCGAAGATAGTTCGGATGATTGCTGAGGGGGATTCTACCCCAATTCTTCAGGTGGGATCTGAGCCCAAGTAATACAGTCCGGGTATGGCCCGTAGGCCTCAACAGGCCCCGCAGTAAGTGTTAGGCCTCGCACGTACCAGACCTCAAAAGTCCGTGGGAACTGGCAAATAGGGCTCCGAAGGCCTGGGGTGTCACTCCTGAGTGACTCTGAGAGGATTTCTGTGAGGATTTAGCCTGGATGGGCTATGATTTCAGTTGATTTAGGGTGGATGTGCCGGGAGATCTTAGACTGCACGTCCTACTCCATGACAGTCTAGGCCACGCCCCAGTGAGCGGCTTTTTTAATAAAACTGAATGGCTGGGCAAATCCACCATATGTGTAGATAGCTACCAGCCATCTCCAGCAATTTTTTAGCCTAAGATAAAGTCAAAATTTTAAGTTTCACAGGGGTAAGGCACAACCTTGAGATAAGTTTTAGAAAATTGTGTAATTGCATGCAGCTTGATACTCCATGGGAGAGATTGTGTACTGAAAAATCATCTTGTCTGTTAAAGATGCATTTAAATTTGACTTTTGCAAGGAGATATACTGTTTCCTAGAGCATTGTCCCTCAGTTTCAGGCCTCAAGGCCCACCAACAGATCACATCATCAGGCTTTCCTTAGGTTTGCACAGGTGAAGGAATTACAACCTGTGCAACACTAAGGAAATCCTCAAAACATGATCTGTTGGTGGGCCTTGAGACTGGAGTTAAACAACACTGTTGTAGAGGGTAGACTAAAGCCCCCTTTACATTTAGCGATGCACCAGCGATCCCGAACACAATATGACCCGGTCAGGATCGTTGGTGCATCGCTAAATGGTCGCTAGTGAGCTGCCAAACAGGCAGATCTCACAGCGATGCAGCGACGCAGCAGCGGTCGTTACTTACCTTTCAGACGCGGCGATGATGACGTCCTCCCTCCCGCGTCCATGCGTCGCTCGTCGGCGCCAGCAGGAAGCAGCCGACGAGAAATGGACGTGGACGATCTCACGCGATAAGCGATAGCCAGTGGGGGAGCCGGTCGGAGGTAAGTATCACATGTAGCGATATCGCTAGCAATATCGCTACTGCCTCACAAAATCGGTGACGCTTTAGCGATATTGCTAGCGATATCGCTATGTGTAAAGCCCCTTTAAGAGCTTGGAAATAGGTTAATTTGTTGTCTGTGGTCTAAAGCTATGTACACTTACTGGTTATTAGTGATGAGCAAGCTCTAAAATTCTCTAGTGCTAGGTACTGGAATTGAGCAGGTCGTACGTTCGGACTGGCTCTACTCAAGTAACGAGTATAATGGAAGTCAATGGGGAACTCAAGCATTTTTCCGGAAGATCCTAACAGGAGGGCTTGGGTGCAGGAAAATTGTTGAAATGGATGGAAGCAGCGCTCAAATGGAAAGGACCAGCATGAGAAAGACACCTGGACGCATCTCTGACTCCCAGGTTGCTGCTGGGAACAATGTTGACAAAGTATTACGCCACTTTTACGGACTGAAAATAAAACATACAAAACCGAAGATAAAATGTATTTTACAGAAAAAAATATTAGGAAACATTATTTCATCTATAATAACTTGTATATAAGGCAAAATTAAAAGCAGAAAAAAATACCTCTACCATATTTCCCCATCGCCTATGACTAAAGTAAATGACATAGTAAAGGGGGAAATAAATCTACACCCACTGGTAGTCACCGGTAAATGTAATTTTAACATTTTACTTCCTTATCTTAGCATGTGGTGTGTGTGTCATGGTCAGACACATCCTGTTTCATTTATGAAGTAGGGACTCTGAAACTCACATAACCTATGCTAACAATTAGAGATGAGCGACTTTGCCTTTTTTAGGGTCGAGTCTGGTTTCATGAAACCCGGCTTTCTCTAAAGTCGAGTTGAACAAAATCGGCCGACTATCGTCAAAAGGTGGACGTCCGACTGAAACACGAAACCCAATGCAAGTCAATGGGAAAGCAAAGTCGTCAGGGAGTGGAGGACAGTAAACACACCTACAGTGCCCATTTCAATGCCAACAACATCAATTCTTATTACTTAAGCTTGTCAACCTTAATTTACTTTATAATAATAGTTACGCACTGAAAACTGGGGGTTATTTGGCTAAAGTTGTGGGGGAGGTAGGGCTGGCTCCAGGTTTTCGTGTGCCCCGGGCGAAAGAGTGTCAGTGGGCCCCTTTAACACATACCACAATTCATGATGCTCCGATACGGCAGAGAAATATTGTTATAGTGCAATGACAAATACTTCACTTCTTACATTACATGACTGATATCTATTTTAAATTCTACAATAGCTCAAAAACCGGACAGTATAATCCTCCATACAGTATTATGGCCACCACATAGTGTGCCATACAGAATAATGAGCGCCATATATTGCTCCATACAGAATAATTGGTCCCATATAATGCTCCATACAGTATATGATGAGCTCCACATAATGCAACAGTATATGATGGTCCCCATATAATGTGCCATACAGTATAGGATGGCCCCGATAGAGTAGAATGAGCCCCACATATTGCTCCATACAGTATAATGAGTCGCATATAAAGCTCCATACAGTATATGATGGGCCCCATATATTGCTCCATACAGAATGTGCTCCATATAATGCTCCATACAGAATAGGCCCCATATGTGCTCCATATAAGGCTCCATACCCTATATGATGCCCCATAAATAATGAACCCCATATGATGCTCCAGTATATGATGGGCCCCATGGATGATGCTCCATTGTATGATGGGCCTATAAAATTCTCCATATATAATGTGCCCCATATAATGTTCTAGTATATGATGGGCTCCATAGGATGCTCCAGTATATGATGTGCCCCATGGCTGATGCTCCATTGTATGATGGGCCTATATTATGCTCCATATATAATGGGTCCCATATGATGCTGCAGTATATGATGGGCCCCATGGATGATGCTCCAGTGTATGATGGACCTATACACTGTGTGCAGAATTCTAAGGCAAATGAGTATTTTGATCACATCATCCTTTTCATACATGTTGTCCTACTCCAAGCTGTATAGGCTTGAAAGCCAACTGCCAATTATATAAATCAGGTGATTTGCATCTCTGTAATGAGGAGGGTTGTGGTCTAATGACATCAGCACCCTATATAAGGTGTGCTTAATTATTAGGTAACTTCCTTTCCTTTGGCAAAATGGGTCAGAAGAGAGATTTGACGGACTCTGAAAAGTCAAAAATTGTGAGATGTCTTGCAGAGGGATGCAGCAGTCTTGAAATTGCCAAATCTGAAGCGTGACTGATCACTTAACAATCAAGAGTTTCATGGCAAATAGCCAACAGGGTCGCAAGAAGCATGTTGATAAAAAAGTCTCAATATAACTGCCCATGAATTGATGAAAATCAAGCGTGAAGCTGCCAAGATGCCATTTGGCACCAGTTTTGCCATATTTCAGAGCTGCAACATTACTGGAGTGTCAAAAAACACAAGGTGTGCCATACTCAGGGACATGGCCAAGGTAAGGAAGGCTGGAAAACGACCACCTTTGAACAAGAAACAGAAGATAAAACGTCAAGCCTGGGCCAAGAAATATGTTAAGACAAATTTTTGTAAGGTTTTATGGACTGATGAAATGAGAGTGACTCTTGATGGGCCAGATGGATGGGCCCAAGGCTGGATCAGTAAAGGCCAGAGAGCTCCACTCTGACTCAGACGCCAGCAAGGTGGAGATGGGGTACTGGTATGGGCTGGTATCATCAAAGATGAACTTGTGGGACCTTTTTGGGTTGAGGATGGAGTCAAGCTCAACTCCCAGACCTACTTGCAGTTTCTGGAAGACATCTTCTTCAACCAGTGGTACAGGAAGAAGTCGGTATCGTTCAAGAAAAACATGATTTTCATGCAGGCCAATGCTCCATCACATGCATCCAAATACTACACAGCGTGGCTGCCAAGTAAAAGTACGAAAAGATAGAAAAATAATGACATGGCCCCCTTGTTCACCTGATCTGAACCCCATAGAGAACCTGTGGTCCCTCATAAAATGTGAGATCTACATGGAGTCAAAACATTACACCTCAGGGGACAGTGTCAGGGAGGCTGTGGTGGCTGCCTCACGCAATGTTGATCAAGTAACTGACAGAATATATGGATGGAAGGCTTTTGAGTGTCATTGTAAAGAAAGGTGGCTCTGTTGGTCCCTTTTTTTTTGGTTTTGAATGTCAGAAATGTATATTTCTACATTTTGTGTTGTTATATTGGTTTACCTGGTGAAAATAAACAAGTGAGATGGGTATATATTTGGTTTTTATTAAGTTGCCTAATAATTCTGCACAGTAATAGTTACCTGCACAAACAGATATCCTCCTAAGATAGCCAAATCTAAAAAAACTCCACTCCAACTTCCAAAAATATTAAGCTTTGATATTTATGTCTTTTCGGTTGATTGAGAACATAGTTGTTATTCAATAATAAAAAGAATCCTCTCAAATACAACTTGCCTAGTAATATTTATGCAAACAAGTATCAGCCTAGGGCCTTGTCAGATCACTCCCCTGTTTTGGCAACATTTAATTGGGAAAATGGCGGGAGAGGGGAATGGGCACCATGGTAGTTTAACGCATTCTGGTTACCTATTATTCAAGCAGATGCTAGGATCCCTGACTTGCTAAAATAATTTTTTGCTATTAATGAGGGTACAGCCCCCAGAGAAAGATTATGGGATGCATCTAAAGCTTATGTGAGAGGACTGTTGATCTCGGAAGTGAATAGAGTTACAACTAAGTCTAGAGAATATGAGGAACTTTTACAGAAGGAAGCTATCTCTGCAGAATTGCAATATTTGAAAACTCCGTCGGATATACATTTTAATGCATTAAAAGATGCGGAACAACGATCAGCCCAACATAAGCTTTCAAAAGCTGCAGTTAAACGATACTTCTGGCGGCATGTCTATTTCGGGGAGGGGGAGGGAACTGGACATCTACTAGCTACCCTGATCAAGACTTAATCTGGCCCTGCAATGGTACCCGAGATAAAAAACAAAAATGGGGAACTTGAAAGATCTTCTGGGGCAATTCTAGCAACTTTTAGCGAGTTTTTTGAGACATTATATAATTCGCAGGGTGGGTTCTCTGACGAGTTGCGCAGTAGCTTTTTGGGGACTGCTGGTGTGCCTACTCTGTCGGAATCGGAAACTGTTGGGCTGGAGGCACCAATTAGTCAAGAGGAGTTAGAGGAGGCTCTAGATTCTATGGCAGGGAATAAGACACCGGGGGTCTGATGGGCTGCCTGTGGAGGTATATAAACAGTTCTCAAATATAATGCTTCCACAGCTGTTGAAGGTGTTTGAGGCGGCTAAGGAAGATGGGCACTTGCCCCAGTCCTTGAATGAAGCAACCATAGTGGTGAACCGAAAGGCTGATAAGGATCCTTGTCTTCCAGAGTCATACAGGCCTATCTCCCTTTTAAACGTTGATGCCAAGATTTTTGCAAAGATTCTGGCGATGCGGCCGTCTAGAGTAATATCTAGTATTATCTATCCAGATCAAACTGGTTTTATGCTAGAGAAATCAACTGCAATTAATATCCGGCGGTTGTATCTAAATTTACAGATCCAATCAAAGGGAAAGCAACCTAGGGCTGTTGCATCCTTGGATGCTGCTAAAGCATTTGACAGCGTTGAATGGTCATATCTTTGCGCTATATTAGCCAAGATGGGTTCCCGTAAAAATTTTATTACCTGGATACAGCTGCTGTATTGGAGTCCAGAGGCCAAAAGTAGAATTAATGGGGAGATCTCAAATACAATTAACTTACACAGAGGGACCAGACAGGGGTGCCCCTGTCTCCTCTACTGTTTGCTCTGGCAATTGAGCCCTTGGCAGTAGTAATTTGGGCGACACCTGAAATTAAGGGGTTTGGGTATGAGTCTTTGCAAGAAAAAATAGCGTTGTATGCTGATGACATGCTCTTGTTTTTGGGAGAGTGGCCGTCTTCTCTGAGGGTGGCAATGGAAGTCTTTGGATCATAGAATCATAGAATCGAAGAGTTGGAAGGGACCTCCTGGGCCATCTGGTCCAACCCCCTGCTCAAAGCAGGATTCGCTAAATCATCCCAGACAGATATCTGTCCAGCCTCTGTTTGAAGACTTCTATTGAAGGAGAACTCACCACCTCTCGTGGCAGCCTGTTCCACTCATTGATCACTCTAACTGTCAAAAAGTTTTTCATCCCATTGCTTCTAGTCTTTCCTTGTGCAAATGAGAATAAAGATGATCCTTCTGCAATGTGACAGCCCTTGAGATATTTGTAGACAGTTATTAAGTCTCCTCTCAGTCTTCTGTTTTGCAAGCTAAACATTCCCAAATCATGCAACCTTTCCTCATAAGTGTCACGTACCCCATCCTGAGTGACACGGTCAGCAGGCCGGTAACTGATACAACAGGACGCCGCACGTGTAATTGTCCTATGTAACGCAGCCCACAGGCCGGGAACTAATACAATAAGACAAAGGGAATAGGGAAAACCTGGGTAACAATAACAATGGTGGCCCTACGATAGGGAACGGGGACGTGGAGGCCTCCTGCACTCCCCTGAGTCAGTGTCTCTACACTCCTAACGTTCCCTAGGCCGGTTCCGCACCGGGCGACGATCAGGAACCTAAAAACCCTGACTCGCCCTGCACCTAAACCCTCACTAGGGAATTGGTCGGTGTAGAAACTAATCCCACCACTGCACTAAACACACATAAAGAAAAGTGACAAAACAGGGGAAACACCACTTAGCTTTGCTCTGTTGCTTACGCTCCCAGCAACAGAGCCCACCACCTGCGTGTATCTTTTCCTCCAACCGGATCCAACACCATAGTGCAGCCTTGGAGTAAACAGAGTCCACCACCTGCGTGCAGCTGTCCAGAAACAGAGTCCAGCAAATGAGTCCAGCTTTTCTGCCAAAGAGTCCAACTTTTTGAGTCCAGCTTTCAAGCAACCGAATCCAGCATCCTGAGTGCAGCTCTACACCATAGCTGCCACTCCACCAAGCCATGCAAGAACTCCTTGCTGACACCATAGCTGCGACTCCACCAAGCTATGCCAGCCCTCCTTGCAGACACTATAGCTGACACTCCAGGACTCTCACTGAGCTACCCATGACTCTCCTTCAGCTCCATTCTTTACCCAGGCTTGCTTGCAAATGAGGAACTTCTCACCAAAAGTGATTAACACACCTGATGCTCTCTTATAGAGCTATCACATCTTTTACATAATTACGTGCACAAACTAAGGTAACCAGAGGACAATGACCCTAGTGGCCACCGAGGGGAAAACCACAACTGAAAACACCACAGTGCAATGACCCTAATGGCCACCGGGGGCAAAACCACCTTTGGCACATAGCCAAGTGAAAAAAAAAGGTTACTTTGTGCATTTAAACTGTCAGATCCAACCTGGATCATGGCAGTACCCTCCCCTTAATGAGGGGCCTCTGGACCCTCAAGACCACTCCTCATCAAGGCACCACCCACAGCAGAGACGCCTAGATCCAGAGTTCATCCCAACCACTACCTGCACTTCTGGTTTATGACAAACGCACCACTGGTGTAGGCAAAGTATGTTCTGGAGGCACCACTCATCTCCAAAGCGCCAACCTGGGGAACGAGTTATGTATGTGTATGTTCGGTATTAGCTGGTAAGACTCCGCAACACACTTCCAAGATGTTTTTTGGTGGCCACCCATACATGCTCGTTCACACACAGGTCCGGACCTGAACATTTATTGCAACACATTCGATTGTCATATTTGATGAATTATCTCTGGAATTGACAACAGAGGCGTCCCCCTGTGTCACCACACTCACACCCTGGCTATTCACCACGGGAACTCCACCCTCCAACCCTTTTCACCACGAGGTTTGCACCTCTCTGGGTTGGCTAATGACAAGGGTTGAGATTTGCCCCTACTCCCCCGCAGCACACCTGCTGCTCACACCAGTGAGGGAGGGGTCTGGGAAACGGAGGAAAAATACACTCCCTGGTCGCCTTCCTCCACACAAACAGGAGGGGGCGGCTTCTTCGATGGTAAGGAAGATTTGGCGGAAACCCCGCGGACTATCACACCAGTTTGCTAACTACAGGGATGCACCCCTTCACCTCGGGGAACCCCAGACAGCACTATGGGGACCAACTCCACCCTCCTGTCTGGGTACGTCCGCCTGTAAGAGCAAGTCCCGCTCCCCAGCAGCGACTCTAGGGGGCTTCATTGCCAGCCGCTATTTGATTTCCTGGTTGAGCCAAATGGGAGGCCCGAGACCCTGATAATTGTTGCTGAACTGCTTCACACCATGCAGCTCCTCACTCACCTCAGTGAGGCCCAGCAGCAAATACCCACAGGTCTGAACATGGCCTGAGGCTAACCAGAAAAAAAAGTAAGGTTGGTGCTAATGTCACGTGCCCCGTCCTGAGTGACACGGCCAGCAGGCCGGTAACTAATACAACAGGACGCGGTACGTGTAATTGTCCTATGTGACGCGGCCCGCAGGCTGGGAACTAATACAATAAGACAAAGGGAATATGGAAAACCTGGGTAACAATAACAATGGTGGCCCTGCGATAGGGAACAGGGAAATGGAGAACTCCTGCACTCCTCTGAGTCAGTGTCTCTACACTCCTAACATTCCCTAGGCCGGTTCCGCACCGGACAACGATCAGGAACCTAAAAACCCTGACTCGCCCTACACCTAAACCCTCACTAGGGAATTGGTCGCTGCGGAAACTAATCCCACCACTGCACTAAGCACACATAAGGAAAAGTGACAAAACAGGGGAAACACCACTTAGCTTTGCTCTGTTGCTTACGCTCCCAAGAGAGCCCACCACCTGCATGCATCTTTTCCTCCAACCGGATCCAACACCATAGTGCAGCCTTGGAGCAAACAGAGTCCACCACCTGCATACAGTTGTCCAGAAACAGAGTCCAGCAAATGAGTCCAGCTTTTCTGCCAAAGAGTCCAACTTTTTGAGTCCAGCTTTCCAGCAACCGAATCCAGCATCCTGAGTGCAGCTCTACACCATAGCTGCCACTCCATCAAGCCATGCAAGAACTCCTTGCTGACACCATAGCTGCAACTCCACCAAGCCATGCCAGCCCTCCTTGCAGACACCATAGCTGACACTCCAGGACTCTCACTGAGCTGCCCGTGACTCTCCTTCAGCTCCATTCTTCACCCAGGCTTGCTTGCAAATGAGGAACTTCTCACCAAAAGTTATTAATACACCTGATACTCTCTTATAGAGCTATCACACCTGTTACATAATTACGTGCACAAACTAAGGTAACCAGAGTGCAATGACCCTAATGGCCACCGGGGGGAAAACCACAACTGAAAACACCACAGTGCAATGACCCTAATGGCCACCGGGGGCAAAATCACCTTTGGCACATAGTCACGGGGAAAAAAAAGGTTACTTTGTGCATTTAAATTGTCAGATCCAACCTGGATCATGACAATAAGACAGGGTTTGCAGACCGGTCACCATTCTGGTCGCTCTTTTCTGAACTTGCTCCAGTTTGTTGATGTCTTTTTTAAAATGTGGCGCCCAAAACTGGACACAGTATTCCAGATGACGTCTGACCAAAGAGGAGTAGAGGGCAATAATGACTTCACGTGATCTAGACTGTATGCTTCTGTTAATACATCCTAGAATTGCATTTGCCTTTTTTTCTGCTGCATCACATTGTTGACTCATATTCAGTCTGTGATCTATTAGTATACCTAAGTCTTTTTCACATGTGCTGTTGCTTAGCCCTATTCCTTCCATTTTGTATAAGCCTTTTTCATTTTTATTGCCCAGATGTAGTACTTTGCATTTTTCCCTGTTAAAAACCATTCTGTTAGTTACTGCCCACTGCTCCAGTTTATTTATATCTTTTTGAACCTTCTCTCTCTCTCCTCTAGTATTAGCTATCCCTCCTAGCTTTGAGTCATCAGCAAATTTAATCAGTTTACTCTCAATTCCTTCATCTAAATCGTTGATAAAGATGTTGAACAATACAGGGCCCAGGACAGAGCCCTGTGGTACCCCACTTGAGACATTCTTCCAACTGGATGTGCAGCCATTTACGACCACTCTTTGGGTTCGATCACTAAGCCAGTTATGAATCCACCAAACAGCTGCCTTGTCCATTCCATACTTAGTCATTTTTTCAATGGGATTGTGTGAGATACTTTGTCAAATGCTTTGCTGAAGTCAAGATATACTATATCTACAGCATTTCCCTGATCCCCCCAATCAGTGATTCTGTCATAGAAGGAAATTAAGTAAGTCTGACATGACTTATTAGTTACAAACCCATGCTGACTCTGTTTAATCACTTCATTCTTATCCAGGTACTGACATACATGTTGTTTAATAATTTGTTCAAAGATCTTTCCTGGTATAGAAGTCAGGCTTACCAGCCTAAAGTTGCCTGGGTCCACCTTCTTCCCCTTTTTGAAGACAGGAACAACATTTGCACTTCTCCAGTATTCTGGGACTTCTCTTGTACTCAAAGAATTTTCAAAGACTATGGAGAGCGGTTCAAAAATTTCTTCTGCTATCTCTTTCAGTACTCTGGGGGGTAATTCATCTGAACCTGGAGACTTGAATTAATTTAGGTTAGCTATGTGTTTCATCACTATATTTCTGTTTATAGATATCCTGGATTCTTCTATTCCCTTAATAGGACAGTGAAGAATAGTTGATGTTACATTTCCTTTCTGAGAGAAAACAGATGCAAAATAGGAATTTAAAAGTTCAGCCTTCTCAATATCCTGTCTTACCATTTCATCATTTTCATCCTGTAAAAATCCTATAGCATCTTTGACTTTTCTTTTACTTTTGACATATCCCCAAAATCCTTTATTATTGCTTTTGACGTCTCTTGCAAGCCTCAATTCATTGTCAGCTTTATTAATCTGATTCGTGCCCTGCAGGTTCTGCAGACAGCATTATAGTCTTCTTTAGATATGCCTCTCTCTTTCCAATTTATAAACATGTCTTTCTTAATTTTTAGCATGTGCTTAAGTTCTGTGTTCATCCATCCTGGTTTCCTTAAATGCTTCCTATTCTTCCCTCTTTTCAGAATTATTAACAATTGTGCTTTGAGAATTTCATTTTTCAAGATTTCCCATCATTCCTGGACATTTTTGTCCTTAAGGATATCCAGCCATTGGATCCCTCCAATTCTCTTTCTGAATCCCTTAAAATCTGCCTTTCTGAAATCTAACCTTGACGTCTGGGTCTTCACAGGTCTTCCTCCTCTAGTTATCCAAAATTCTAAAATAGCATGGACGCTACCTCCTAGGGTCCCAGCCACTTTTACCTCCTCAACCATTTCCTCCCTGTTTATAAGGATTAGATCCAAGGTAGCAGTTCCCCTTGTTTTCTCCCCTACCTTTTGGAAGATAAAGTTGTCAGCAAGAGAGGATAAGAATTTCCTTGACCTGTTAGTTTTGCCTGAGAGAGATTCCCAACAAATGTCAGGATAGTTGAAATCTCCCATGACAACTATGTCATATTTTTTGGAGAACTCGGCCATTTGATGCATAAAGAGTTCATCTATATCTTCAGCTTGCACAGGCAGCATGTAGTAAATGCCTATAATGGTGTCCTTTCCATTGTTCTGTCCTTGTATTCTTACCCAAACAGTTTCCACAGAACTTCCAGTCTCTGAAGCTTCAATCTCTGTGCAGATATACGTGTTTCTAGCATACAATGCGACACCTCCTCCTCGTTTATCAAGTCTGTTTCTTGCAAATAAGTTGTATCCTTCTAGCCTTGTATTCCAATCATGTGTATTGTCCCACCAAGTTTCAGTAATTCCAATGACATCATATTTCTTTTCCTGCGTTAGAAGTTCCAATTCTCCTTGTTTGTTGCCCATGCTTTGTGCATTAGTATAGAAACATTTTAGTTTGTGATTGGTTTCTCTTTCTCCAATACTTTTATTATTTAGATTTTTTTGTCTTTGTTCTTTCCTCCCATTTCTAATAGCAGAGTTCTCAATAGCACTTGTCAGGTGTATGGATTTTTCTGGCCTTTTGCTTCCCTTCCCGCATTGTTCTAGTTTAAAGCTCTCCTTATAAGTGTAGCAAGGCGACTTCCAAATACATGTTTTCCAGTCTTCGTAGGTGCACCCCATCTCTAGCAAGTAGTCCATCGTATAGGTAATTCACTCCGAGATCCAGAAATCCAAATCCTTGCTGACGGCACCATCAACGTAGCCAGTTGTTCACCTGCATACTCTTATTCCACCTCCTTGTTCCATGGCCATCCACTGGGAGGATGGAAGAGAAGACCACCTGTGCTCCCAGTTCTTTCACTTTCTTACCTAAGTTTTCAAAGTCACTGCAGATGGTTTCTAGGTCGCTTCTTGCTGTGTCATTTGTCCCCACATGTATTAGCAGGAATGGGTAGTCATCAGTAGGTCTGAAGAGTCCTGATATCCTGTCAGACACATCTTTAATTTTTGCACCTGGAAGACAGCACATTTCTCTTGAGGTTATATCCGGTCTGCAGATAGCGGCCTCTGTTCCTCTCAACAGGGAATCCCCCATGACCACCACTCTCCGTTTCTTCTTCACAACATTTTTCATTCTCCATCCAGGATGACTCTGAGGGTGTACAAGGTTGCTGTTTGTGGGCAAAGTCTTATCCTGATGTATTTCTTCATCGTTCTCCTGCGTAAGAGCTTGGTACTGGTTCCTTAGCAGTATGGGTGCTGACTGCCTCCCGATCCTCCTGCTTCTCTGTGTCACATGCTTCCATTCCTCTGTTTCTTCAGGTGCACTTCGAATTTCTTCTCTTTCTGTAACATGAAGAGATAATTCTGCTCTGTCTAAGAACTCTTCACCTTTCTTAATGATCTTCAATGTAGCTAACCTCTCTTCGAGATTTTGCAACTTTTCCTCCAACAGGGACACAAGCTTGCATTTGTGGCATGTGAAGTTTTGCTTTTCCACTGGTAAGTCTGTGAACATGTAGCAAGAAATGCAGCTCACCAAATGGCTCCTGGCCTCTTCCATAATGTTATTATTAAAGAGATTTCAAAGCAATGAAAAATGAGCCAAAAATCGGCGTGCGGTTTACCGATTTCCTCTTTTCAGCTGCAACGGCCAAAATCCAGTGATCATTAAGCTCGCAGAGACTCTTCACTTATCCCAGAAGGCACTGGGAATATGCAAATTATCTCCTCAGGACTCTTCCCCTGGTTTACCGATTTCCTCTTTTCAGCTGCAATGGCCAAAATCCAGTGATCGTTGAGCTCGCGGAGACTTTTCACTTATATCAGAAGGCACTGGGAATATGCAAATTATCTCCTCAGGACTCATCCCCTGGTTTACTGATTTCCTCTTTTCAGCTGCAACGGTCAAAATCCAGTGATTATTGAGCTCGCGGAGACTCTTCACTTATCCCAGAAGACACTGGGAATATGCAAATTATCTCCTCAGAACTCTTCCCCTTCACAGTGATCTCTGGTTTATGTTTAACTGGGAGAAATCTTCAATTATGCGGGTGGGAGATGCTCCAGAGAACTCCTTGGAATTGGCCAGATGATTAAATGTAGTCAAAGAGTTAAAATACTTGGTAATTCATATTGGGTATAATATACAAAATTTTGAGCATTTAAATATTACGCCGCTACTTGCTAAATTTCATCCAAAAATAAAGGACAGGTGCAAGTTACCACTGAGTATGGTGGGAAGGGCAAACATGGTAAAAATGGTTCTCATGCCACAAGCTTTGTATGCCCTCCACAATGCACCCATTTGGATTCCTGGTCAAATCTTTTATCAGATAAACAGAATATTTAGAGAGCTTATCTGGAAGAGGAGTGTTCCTAGAATTCGGTTAGAGGTTTTGCGTAAATCTAAATAACTGGGGGATTAGCAGTTCCTGACCCGTTTCTGTATTATCTTGCAGCACAGTTGCAGCATTTCAGAGGATGGTGGGAGGAGGATTCCTTCATTCGAACTTCCTCGGGATGTATGCTTACATGCGTAGTGGGAAAGGACTTACTGGTGCAGGCGCTTGACTCAGGGCGGTTCCGTCAGGGTCAAGCTATAAATATTCCGATAATGAAGTGCATGGATAAGGTATGGAACACGGCCAAAGAAATATTGGGTATACAGGGAGTTGACTCGCCCCCCAGAGGCCGTGGGGTACTCGATGCCAGGCCCGTTGATTTCAATGGGAGATGTCACAGTGGCAGGGACTCGGTCCGTGGCCTCAGGCAGTCAATGTAAAAGGGGTAGAGTGATGGGAATAAAGTTATTGAGATGATTCGTGACTCCACCTGTGGTTTCTGGTCAGTTTGACCAGCGCTGCAGGGTTGCTTCTCTGGGACAGATGGTGTGGTGCAGCAACGATGATGAAACTCCCCACAGGTGGAGCTGTAGTCCCAGGGCAGTAGTAATAGGTGTTGAGGTAGATGGTGCAGTGTTAGGCACAGAGATGTAGCAGTGCTAGGTGAGTGGCGCAGGAATAAGTGGAGGACACATGGGCTTGTAGTTCCAAGGCTTTACTCACAGTCTGTTGCACATACAGATGCCCACTTTGGTGCCGTGTCCTCCAGGTCAGGAGCTCAGCCAACTCCCAGGCAAGATAGAGTACACCTTTCCAGCACTCCTCCAACATATGCCTTTCCTGAATGTCTCCTCACTAGCACCTAAACTGAAGTGCTTGTAGTTGTGAATTAAACTCGAGTTCCTCCTTCTAGATGTTACTTGGAACTCCACTCGTACGGCAGACAGCTGTAGCCTGCTTCGGGGACTTCCTACTTTCAGGTTCCAGCTCACACACGTTGCTATTGTGCCCCCGAGTCTTAGGTGGGAGTAAAGTGGTGACAACTTCTATTCCTCCAGTTTCTGCTGCAGGACCATCAGAATCCATACAACTTCGGATACCGGACTCTGAACCATGCGCTTTAACTTAAGGAAGGGCTCTGCTCTCACCCTTGTCCTCAGTTCCCTTCTCCCCACGTTCCGTACTAATCTATCTTCCTTCTGAAGAATTAGGCTTTCTCTTGCTCTTTCCCGTGCCAACAGCTCCAGATCACAGGAGTCTGCTGCTGCACTTGCTTTCACTTCATACCTCTCCCGGGATCTTCTCTCACCAACTGACTTTCCTAATCTTCTTCCGCTCTCTTGTGCAGTCTAAGCTCCACCTGCTTCCCCAGCACCCTTCGTGAACCAAAGCAGCTGACTTACAGTTTGCTCCGCTATTCTAAAGTGTCTGTGCTGGGTGAAGGTGTTGGAGTGTGGTCAGGCGTCTCCACCTTACCTGGTTAGTGGGGTACCACACCTCAGGAGGAGGTGCAGTACCTCTGTGGCGACTGAACCCTCAGGGGCGCCACAAAGTCACGGCGCATTCCCTTAACTGGAGAAACTTGACATGAACAGATCTAAATAAATTAGAGAGTTTTGAGCTATGGGAGAGGAGAGGGCTTAAACTAGTATCACAGCTTTATCCTCCTGCCTTTGACTAGAATCCACGTGTATGACCCGAACTGATCTCTGACCCCGTCTCTTGGTATTCGTCTCTGCTGCTACGTTCCCTCTCTGGCATTTGACTTCCAGGCTTGTACCCCAACCACGTATTTCGCCTCACGTTTTTGGACCCCGTGCTCATGTTTTGGCTTTCTGACCCTCGGCTTGGTATTTTGACTACGTGTATTGCTGATCCTTGTGGTACGTCTGCTCCTGCTAGTTTCTGACTCAGTTTGTCTGACCATTCTCTCTCGTTACCTGTCACACCTGTGCTATTGCTCAGTGTTGCTACTCTTAGTGTGTAACCTCTCGTCCCTCACCAGCTCCCCCTGGTGGAGGTTTCACTACTTTATCACTATCCTATACATTTAAACTGGATTTTGCACTTTTTTTTTTCTGGTCATGGATCTGCTGCATAACTTGGCAAATCAAGTGTCCAGTTTGACGCAGGACTTTTCTGTGAATCATCAGTCCCTTGTCATGTCTCATACTCACTTACAGAAAGAACTGACTGAGACTATTAAGACCATGCAGGGAAACACCTCTCATATTGTTAGTCCACCAGGTGACTCTGTAGATGTTATTTTGCACTCTCCTGGACCTTCAGTTAAACTTCCTGACACATTTTCTGGTGAAAAAGATAAATTTCACATATTCAAGGAGAGTTGTAAATTATGGTTTTCTCTTAGACCCCGATCATCTGGGGATGAGACTCAGCGGGTGGGGATTATTATCTCCTTACTTAGGGAGGGTCCCCAATCCTGGGCTTTCTTGTTGCCTCCTACTGCCCCGAACAGATGTCAGTAGATAGGTTCTTTGAGGCCCTAGGACTTATCTATGATGAACCGGACCGTGTTAGGGTGGCAGAGGACACTATTATGGGTCTGGGGCAGGGAAAGCAGTCAGCCGAATGGTACAGCTCTGAATTCCGTCGATGGTCCACTGAGGTGTCCTGGGACGACTCCGCACTGAGATGTCTGTTCAGGAAGGGACTGTCGGATTGCTTGAAGGACGCTCTGACTCTCCATCCACCTCCCAGCTCATTGGAGGAGGCTATGACTCAGGCTATCTGTATGGATCGGATACTGCAGGAGAGAGGTGTTACTCAGCGAGGGATTCTGTTGTTCCCTGCTAACACTGATGTTTTGCTTCCATCTGAACCTATGAAGGTGGGAGCCACCAACCCCCAGGAGAAAGAGAGGAAACGACGACGTGATGAAAAGTTATAATTTTACTGTGGAGATCCCGGATATTGGAAAAAAGACTGCCCCTCCTGTCGACAGACTAACAAGCGGCTAAGTCTGGGTGATCATCGTGGAGGTCACCCAGACTCTCAGGTACCTTTTTCTTCATTTTCAAAGATACTGTTAAAGGTGGAACTTGGTGTTGAGAATGGCTTTTTCCATACTTCGGCTTTTGTAGACTGTGAGTCATCCCTGAACCTGATTGACTCTAAGCTGGTGGCCCGCTGTAGATTAGGGACAGTTAGGTTGGAGACTCCCATAAAAATTGTGGCTATTGACGCTACACCTCTCACTAAGGATGGTCTCCATTTCAGTTCCAAAGAATTCACCCTCAAGGTGGGGGCCCTACACCAGGAGCGCATGTCATGCTTTGTTTTGGATAACCTACCTGCTGGCCTGGTGTTAGGGTTTCCCTGGTTGCAACGGCATAACCCGGTTATTGACTGCGGGTCCCGGGATATTGTTAAATGGAGACCTGGTTGTTCTGAAAATTGTCTTGCCACTGTGTCTATGTCATCCGTCAGTCTGGAGGGTAGTCCAGAGTACCTGAAGGATTTTGAGGATGTGTTCTCCGAAAAGGAGGCTGGGGTTCTACCACCACACCGCCCATTCGATTGTGCCGTTGATCTCGTTCCCGGTGCCAAATTGCCCAAAGCCTGTCTGTACAATTTCTCCGGCCCTGAGCGGGCTGCTATGAAGGAGTATATCTCTGAGAGCCTCCATAAAGGGCATATACGGCCATCTGTCTCTCCCGTGGCGGCAGGGTTCTTTTATGTAAAAAAAATAGGATGGTGGTTTACGCCCATGCCTCAATTTTCGAGAACTGAATAAGATAACCATAAGAAACACTTCTCCCACTGTTAGGCATCAGGTTTCTGCGTCTGCTCTGCAGGAATCCAGAGTCTCACATTCTGCGGTCTCCTGCTGTCTATCTACTGCAGAGATTACTTTGCAGCAGACCGCTCCAGAGACTAAGTTCCCCTGTGCTCATACTGGGCATGCTCATGAGACGATCTCCCATTGGAGATCGGGAGTCATGTGCCCAGGTCCTGCTCCAGATCTCATTGGTCCATCTCGGAGATCTGGAAGGTCCCGCACAGCTATAAAAAGCGCGCACGACCAATCGGCCATGCGCTAGTATAGACTATACTTGCTATGTGTGAATGGTGAAGGATGTATGATTCTGGTGACTGACTTATTAAGAAACCCCTTCCCTCTGATATTATGCATGTGGATAGGGAATTAGTTCAGCAGTCAGCGCCAGTCAGTGGCAAGCCTTAGGCCACAGTGCACACCGCACCGCTGCGCTAGCGTCCAACATTGCGCCTGCTTTGTAGCTGTGTCATCCTGCGGCAGTGTCCTACGCCGCGCTGCAGTTGCAACCCTTCTTGGCGCTCGCAGTAGCGACACCACACACACGGTAGGTCTAGACTGACGCAGCTCCTCTGTCTTAGGTCCTGCTCCTGTGGTCTGATACCGTGTGTGCATTTACCTGAGGCCTATGTCACTAACAGGCTCAGTGTTTTTGTATGTTTATGTTGCGGCGCCTCTGTGTGTGAACAGAGCCCGCTTTGCGCACTTCGGGTGAAGTCTAACCCGTGCGCATTATAGCGCCATATTGCTTGTCTGTCATTACTATCAGCAGTGTAACATCTACTGCACGGTAGACCCCGAGCGGAGAACGCACTTTATTATTTATTTTTACTTAGTGCGTTCTTCCGTTCCTAACACCCACTGATACCTGATTTGTACAATCAATTGCCTGGGGCCAGGTGGTTCTCTAAGTTGGACCTCAGGGGAGCATACAATCTCATCCATATGTGGGAGGGGGATGAGTGGAAAACTGCGTTTCTCACCTCTGAGGGTCTGTTTGAAAATTTGGCTATGCCGTTCAGTTTGACTAACGCACCAGCGGTATTCCAGAATTTCATTAACCATGCTTTTTCTGATTTTATTGGACGCTTTGTAGTAGTTTATCTTGATGATATACTCATATATTCTTCTGATAGACAAAGTCACTTGGGTCATCTTCGTGCGGTTCTCCAGAGGCTCAGGGAGAACTCACTCTTTGCCAAACTGGAGAAATATTCATTTTTTACTCAAGAATTGTCCTTTCTAGGGGGCATCCAGTCACTGAGGGGTTTCATATGGACCCTAGGAAGGTACAGGCCATTGTGGATTCCTGGCTTCCTACGATCAGAGCAGGTGCACATGTGCTACCTGAGGTTTTATAGTCCATCCACGCTTGCAAGTATCAGGATCCTGTCGGCGCCGGCGGACTGCTGCGGCTGAACAGGATAACTCACCTAGACTACGGGGGGGACCTACCATTAATAAAAAAATAGTGACCTACCGGTAGATTGGTTTACCTGGTTATTGAAGGTGAATTCTGCCAATGGTAAGGCATCCGACCATTCGCTCTGCAGGGAAGAAGTCAGGCACCGAAGAATTTGTTCTAGCGACTAGTTGGTGCGTTCAGTTTGTCCGTTAGTTTCTGGGTGATATGCTGAGGAAAAAGACAGAGATATCCCCAACTTTTTGCAGAAGGCCCGCCAGAATTTATACACAAACTGAGACCCCCTGTCTGACGCAATATTAGTGGGAACCCCGTGTAAGCGTACCACCTGGGACAGAAAATGTCTAGAGAGCGTCCTGCTGACGGTAAACTTGTCATGGGTACAAAATGTGCCAACTTAGAAAACCTGTCCACCACTACCCAAATTACGGTATTACCACGGGAAGATGGAAGATTGGTGATGAAGTCCATGGACAAGTGTGTCCATGGCCTTCCTGGGACTGGCAAAGGCACCAATTCCCCGGCTGGCCGGCAACTAGAGCTCTTAGAACGGACACAAACCCCACATGCTGCGACATATTTTTTGATATCTGAAGGCATTAAAGGCCACCAAAAGACCCATGCCACTGCTTCTCTTGTGGCGGTTATACCAGGATGTGCACTCAACTTTGAATCATGGAACTCCCCCAGGAGTTTGTTGCGCAAATGCTGCGGGACAAACAACTTGTCTGCTGGTTTGCGCTTGGAGCCACAGATTGAGCCCCCACAATCTCTCGCTCCAATTCAGACGAGACCTCAGCAACCATGAGACTGGGTTGAAGAATGGGGGACGGCGGATCGGGGGCGGATAGCGGCTCAAAACTACGTGATAAGGCGTCGGCCTTTACATTCTTAGACCCTGGAGGAAAGGTAATCGAAAACTGAAATCTGGAAAAAAAAGTGACCAGCGGGCTTGCCTGAGAGTCAGTCTCTTAGCCGATTCGATGTACTCTAAATTTTTGAGGTCAGTGATAACCGTAATAGGGTGAGCTGCCGCCTCCAAAAAGTGCCTCCATTCTTCGAACGCCAATTTAGTAGCCAGAAGTTCTCTGTTGCCTACGTTATAATTTTTCTCCGCCTGAGAAAATTTTTTAGAAAAATAGGCACAAGGCCTGAGATTCATCAGAGAAGCTGGTCCTTGTGACAAAACTGCCCCCACCCACCTCAGAAGCATCCACCACAACCACAAATGGTTTGGAAGGATCCGGTTGGACCAGGATAGGAGCAGATGAGAAACATTTTTTTAGCATTAAAAAGGATTGTTTAGCTTGGACCAGGATAGGAGCAGATGAGAAACATTTTTTTAGCATTAAAAAGGATTGTTTAGCTAACGAGGACCAGTTTCTGACATCCGCCCCTTTACAAGTGAGGTCTGTGAGCGGCTTAGTTACTTGTGAAAAACCCTTAATAAACTTGCGGTAATAATTCGCGAATCCCAAGAAGCGCTGGGGTCCCCTAAGGTCGCGGGGCTGGACCCACTCCACAATAGCTTGCACTTTCTTGGGATCCATGCCAAACCCCTGAGGTAAAATTATCAGACCTAGAAACGACAATTCCTGAACAAAAAAGGAACATTTCTCGAGTTTGACAAACAATTGTTTTTCTCTGAGCCGCTGCAGCACTGTTTTAACATGCAACAAATGGGAAACTCTGTCAACAGAATATATCAGGATATCATCTAGGTATACCACTACAAAACGACCAATGAGATCTGAAAATACCACATTGATAAAATTTTGAAACACTGCAGGTGCGTTGATGAGCCCAAACAGCACTACTAAATTCTCAAACAACCCCTCAGAAGTAAGGAAAGCCATTTTCCACTCGTCCCCCTCTCATATTCTTATAGGGTTGTAAGCCCTCCTCAGATCCAGTTTCGAAAACCATTTGGAGTCAGAGAGTTGGTTACAGAGATCAGGAATCAATGGTAGGGGATATGTGTTACTGACAGTAATTTTATTTAGTTCTCGAAAGTCGAGGCAGGGACGTAGGCCGCCATCTTTTTCTTAACAAAGTAAAAACCCCGCTGCTACCGGGGAAACTGAGGGTCTTATGTGCCCCTTATGGAGACTTTCAGAAATGTACTGTTTCATAGCCAGGCATTCTGGGCCCGATAGATTGAACAGGCGAGCTTTGGGCAATTTGGCTCCAGGAATCATATTGCTGGCACAATCAAAGGGCCTATGAGGAGGTAACGCCTCGGCCTCGCTCTCAGAAAACACATCCTCAAAGTGTTTCAGGCACTTCGGAAAGCCCTCCAGACTAGTTGAAGACGCAGAGACAGGTTTAGCGGTTTTCACACAACAAATAGTTTTATGGTAACAGTCAGTACATTTTGACCCCCACTTAACAATATCCCCAGCGTCCCAGTCAATCACTGGGTTATGGCACCAAAGTCACAGCATGCCCAGCACCAGCCCTGTGGGCAATTTGTCCATGACAAAACATTCAATTTCTTCCACGTGGGAAGAGCCAATTTTTAACATAAATTTTTCTGAAACAAAAATTATCCCAGTTCGGGTAAGAGGAGATAAGTCAATAGCCATGACTTTAAGTGGCGTAGAAAGCCTGACTGTCCCTATCTGGAATTGGGAAACGACATCAGAATTGACCAGGTTGAGGGATGAGCCACTGTCCACCAGTGCTATAGAAAAAAAAAGGACATTGTCCACCAACAGTTCAACTCTTAGAAAAACTTTAGAACAGGAGGAAGAAAGTACCTGAAGGTCTGAGCAGCCTCCTCGACTACTACCCAGACCTAGTCGTTTCCCGTCGCTTTGGAGGATGATGGGCACGAGGGGCAATCCTTTATCCAGTGACCAGATTCCCCGCAGTAAAAACAGAGCCGCTTCTCCCGAAGGCGTTTCCTCTCCTTCTCCTTGACCGACGTGGTGCCAATCTCCATGGGTTCGGGAGCGACACCAGTCTCTTTGCTGCCGGAGAATAGGGATGTCTCAGAATGCATGACACCCCTAGCCCGCAGCCTGCGGTCCATGCGCACGGCCTGAGTAATGGCATCCTCCAAGGTGTCAGGTGGGGAATGGAGGGCCAGAGCATCTTGGAGGCGTTCAGACAGGCCTCTGCATAATAAGCCCCGAAGGGCGGCATCATCCTATGAGACCTCCACAGCCCAGCGTTGGAACTCTGCACAAAACCACTCAGCCAAGCGTTTCTCCTGATGCACACTCATGACCATATCCTCAGCCACACGTACTCTGTCAGGCTCACCATATATGCGGCCCAGGGAATCAAAGAAGGCATCCACTGTCATTCTCTTGGGGGCACTAGGAGACAGAGAGAACGCCCAAGCTTGGGAGGCACCCCGTAGCAGAGAGATAACAACCCCCACCCTTTGGAAATCATTCCCAGAGGAAGAAAAAAAAAAGCTTACATCCCTCCCTGAAGGACCTAAACCACTTTTTATCTCCTGAAAAGGGGTCGGGCAATTTGACCGGAGACTCAGGGGATACCACAGATACATCCCTATTCCTGGGATCGGGAGACCCTGCCGCCATGGCTCCCTGCACGGTGTCCTTCAACTGTTGATGTGTATGGGCCATCGTGCGTTGTTCCAGATTGAGTTTTTGGAACATCTGGGTTAGCTGTTTGACCTGATCAGCCAAAGCCTGCAGGGGATCCATAGTGCTAATTTGCCCAGAAAATATCCACAACTTTTCCCAACCTTAATAAATGTGCGGTCGCTTATAATATCAGGATTCTGTCAGCGCTGGCAGACTGCGGCGGCTGAACAGGATAACTCACCCAGACTACGGGGGGACCCGGGGTCCGATACTGTAGGGAAAATTCTGACACCAGGACCTGTGACACTGAAAGTAGTTTAGCAGCACTAGGACCTACGATCATGTGACCACAGGGGGCGTGGCTTAGCGTCCTGCTGCTGGAGATGGCAATAGAGTTCTATAACAGGGATGTCATGGTCACGTGTGTCAGGACGCAGATGATGCCGCAAGGCGGACCCATAACACACGTGACCCTGGATACACCGCCTCCAGTGGGGCGCATTTAAATAATAATACGTGCAGGTGGATACGCCGCCTCCACGTGGCGAATTTAGGTATTACACGTTATACATACAATAATCAAATAATAAAGGGGGAACCTGGGACATTTTAACAATGGTGGGCCCTGCAATAGGGAAAAGGGAATTGGAGACCTCCTGAGCTCCCCTAAGCCAGTGTCCCTGCACTCCTAACGTTCCCTATGCCGGTTTCGCACCGGGCGCCGCACGCATACCTCAACGCCCTTGCTCACCCTGAACCTAAACCCTCACTAGGGAATGGGTCGGTGCGGAGACTAATCCCACCACTGCACTAATAACACACATGAGGAAAGAGACAATACAGGGGAAACACCACTTAGCTTTGCTCTGTTGCGTGCGCTCCTAGCAACAGAGTACACCACCTGCGTGCGTCTTCTCCTCCACCCGGATCCATCACACTAACAGGATCCTTCACCTTAGTGCAGCCTTGGAGCCGAGTCCACCACCAGTCGCAGCTGCTCAGCACCAGAGTCCCAAGGATGAGTTCAGCTGCTGACACGAAGTCGAGCATGCTTGAGTCCAGCTCAGCGGCCAAGTCCCACATGGTGAGTGCCACTCTCCATAGTCGCCACTCCACCAGCCCATGCAGACACTTCCCGCTGACACCATCACTGCGACTCCACCACGCCATGCCAGCCCTTCATCCAGACACCATAGCTGAAACACATCCCCCCTGGCTAAGCTGCGCAGGACTCCTCACCAGCTCCATCCTTCATCCAGGCTCTCCAAAAACAGAATGAACACAAACTCACAATATCACAGGCCGTGATTGCACACCTCTAGCACACCTTTATAGGGTGTAACACCTGATACATGATTAAGTGCACAAAACCTAAAGTGCAATATCAAAACCACCACCGGGGACAGTCAAGACACCTTGGAACTTTCCAAAGTAAAAAAAGTTCACCCAGTGATTTAAAACTGTCAGATCACTTCAGATCATGACAGTACCCCCTCCTTAATGAGGGGCCTCTGGACCCTCAAGACCACCCCTCATTAGGGAAACACCTACAGCGGGGACGCCCAGACCCTGAGTTCACCCCACCATTACCTGACACTTCAGGTTTATGACAAACGCACCGCTGGTATTGGCAATAAAGTTCATTTTGGAGGCACCACTCATCTCCACAGCGCCGACCTGGGGAACGAGTTTATGTATGTGTATGTTTGTTTGTTATGAGCTGATCAGGCTCCACAACACACTTCCACAAGATATTTTTTGGTGGCACACATACACGCTCGTTCACACACAGGTCCGGACCTGAACGTTTATTGCATACATTCGTTTGTCAAAAAATTGGTGAACACATTCAGGACCTGATCACAGAGGTGTCCCCCTGTGTCACCACACTCACACCCCCACTATTCAGCAAGGGATCACCACGAGGTCTGCGCCTCCCAGGGTTGGTTTAATGGCGAGGGTAGAGATTTGTCCCTACCCCCCCGCAGCACACCTGCTGCACACACCAGGAGGAGAAGGGGACCGGGAAATGGAGGACATATACACTCACTGGCCGCCTCCACACGGCCAGGAGGGGCGGCTTCTACGGTGGTATTTGAAGATTTGGCTTAAACCCCGCGGACTCTACATCAGTCTGCTCATCACTGGAACGCACCCCTTCACCTCGGGGAACACCAAGCAGCTCCGTGGGGCACCATTCCTCCCACCTGCCTGGGTGCGCCCGCCTGCATGAGCAAGTCCCGCTCCCCAGCAGCGACTCCAGGGGCTTTTGCCAGACCGCAGCCGCAGATCCTGGAGTACAGGCTAGGGAAAGTCAGATCAGACAAACGGAGGGTCATTCACAGAGTGGGCGGCACGGTACCAGGGGGACAAGCAGAGAATAGTCAAAACATAAGCAATTAATCATGCACAGAGATAGCAATGCAGTACAAGGGGGCAGTCAGAGAATAGTCAGGTCCAAAGCAAAAGAGTCATACACGGGAATATCAGAGCAGTAAAAAATGAACAGGCAGAACTTGTAACAGGGACAGAACCAGATCAAAACCAAGCAAGCACAAAGTATCACAGTCACAAAGCACACTATGATCACACACTCAGCCAAGGGTCTGAGTATAAGCGACAAAGAGTGAGCCCACAATGAGGCTATAAAAAGCCTTCCAGAGTCTCAGAGTGAGGCTGTCCAGGCTTCTTGAGCCAGATGATGACGCTGGGTCAACATCTCCTTCCTTAGCTGCTATTGTGCTTTTGGCATAACCGTCAGATGTACCACCACCACCATCAGTACCAGCTGCCCCCCCACCCACGTTGATGGCCTCTTCCACCATACTTCCTCATGTTTGGGAAAATGTACTAAAAATACCAGCAGATGTATGGTTGTTTTGATTGGGTCACCGAGGAGGAAAACAAGACCAAGCTAAGCCACAGAAAACCAGAGAGGTTGGTAACTAAGCGGATTGCAGACCCCTGATCCGATCCACACAACTAGCAGTAGCCATGGAGCGTACCTACGATGATTCTAGACTCCTTGACACAGCCGGAGGACTAAATAAGCCTAAAGCAAATAAAGGGGAAATCTAAACTGCCCCAGAGCAGACCCCAAAGGAATAGATAGCCCCCAAACATATATTGTCGGTGAGACAAGATGAAAACACAAACACAGGTAGGAAAATAGGCCGAGCAAACGATGGGGCCCACACTAACTAGAAAGGACAGGAAAGGAAAGATACTGTCTGCAATCACGCCAAAAAACCCTGCAAAAATGTCCAACACTTCTGATAGCAAAAAAACCCTGAAGTCACTAGACTTCACCCATTATATCAGCACTCTGGCATATTCTGAAAACAGAGCAAAAAGAGGCCAATCTAATAAGGGACAAAAAGCAAACTGGCACAAACAGTAACATAAGAATGGAAATTCAGCACAGCCCCAGCCGGGGCTGACTGACCACACAAAACTGAATAGACAAACCCAAATCAAATGTGAACAATAGCAAAGAACACTTAGTTTGAGAATGCAGGGGCTGAACTGGAAACTAAGACCTCAGGAGGCAGGAAAAATCACCAGCAAGGGTAGAGGGAGTCGGCTGTCTTAAATCCAGTCAGAGACTCTAGATGTCCAATGGTCATCCTCATTATCAGGTGGCAGGTCTCTGTTAATTAGATCAGCTTCATTACCTCCTGCAACCACCAGAGGGAGCCCGGAAAGAGAACTTACGACTCCTCTGCCAATACAACCAACTCCACCACCCTCACCAGCAACCAGAGGCAGACTAGAAAGTGAATTCACAACAGTACCCCCCTTGAGGAGGGGTCACCGAGCCCTCATCCACGCCACCAGGCCGATCAGGATGGGCCCGGTGAAAAGCACGAACCAATCTATCGGCATGAATGTCAGAAGCAGAGACCCTAGAATTATCCTCCTGGCCATAACCCTTCCATTTGACCAAGTACTGGAGTCTCCGTCTAGCCAAACGAGAATCCAATATTTTCTCTACCTCATATTCCACATTGCCTTTAACCAATACAGGGTCAGGAGGTGCCGCCATAGGAACTACTGTGTGACGAGGTCAGCTTTCGCTGAGTCGTTATCTTTAGAGTGGACCCTCTGGGTCATGGCACCCACCCACCTAGGGCGAGCTGACCTTGTGAGGAACCACCCCTATACAGGGAGTGTCAGGGGCAAGACCAAGGGGGTGAGCCACCACAACTGCTGGCACCAGACGGCCGGCTCAGGTAGACACTAGGTACGAGTGTCTGACGACAAAGGACGGTCAGGAAACAAGACAAGACAAGACGTAAGTTCAAGGTATCTTCATTAAGGCAAATTCAGGATAACATTCAGTGCAAAAACATGGTAACAAGCAAAGACGGCAAAGTGCATGCGTGGGATGCCAAGGTCCATGGAATAGTATGTGCTAAAAGGCAAGCCCGGTTACCGGCAAGGACACGATGGCATCGGGCTCCGGACAGCTGGCAGGATCAGGGCATCAGACTGTAGACTTCATGCTTACGATCTCTGGCAGTGATGGCAGGTTCTGGGAATCCAGCAGGCAAACCAGGGTTCAAGCAAGGAGGCACGACATATCTCCAGGCATGGTGCGTGTTAGGGAACACGACGAGGTCCAAGGCAAGATTCCAGGCAGGGTGCGTGCTAGGGGCACACCAGGGTCCAGGGCAAGGTGCACGGCAAGGTGCATGTGTAGGGGACATGCCTGGGTTCAAAGTTCAAGATACAAGACAGGGTGCGTGTGTAGAGACACACCAGGGCACAAGGTACAAGGCAGAGTCCTGCGCGTGCCAAGGGGCACACCAGGGTCAGGTTCAAGGCAGAGTCCTGCGCGTGCAGAGGGACACGCCAGGTCATAGTACAAGGCAGAGTCCTGCGCGTGCAGAGGGGCACGCCAGGGTCAGGGTTCGAGGCAGAGTCCTGCGCATGCAGAGGGGCATGCCAGGGTCAAGTCAAGGTTCAAGTTAGAGTCCTGCTCATGCAGAGGGCACACCAGGGTCAAGGTTCAAGACAGAGTCCTGCGCGTGCAGAGGGCACACCAGGGTCAGGGTTCAAGGCAGAGTCCTGCATGTGCAGAGAGCACGCCAAGGTCAAGATTCAAGGCAGAGTCCTGCGCATGCAGAGGGCACGCCAGGGTCAGGGTTTAAGGCAGAGTCCTGCGCGTGCAGAGGGCACGCCAGGGTCAGAGTACAGGCTAGGACCTGTGCGTGCGAGAGGGCACGACAGGGTACATGGCAAGACCTGCACGTACTTTTACAGAAGCACGGGGAGGTATGCCATGGGGCAGGCAAGGGCCTGCGCGTGCTAAGAGAAGAGCATGCAAAGCACAGTGCAGAGACAGCATGAGTGCAAGGAAGCACAGAGAGCACAGCAGGGGCACTGGCTAGCTGGACGGGCTGCAGCACAAACAGGCGGGTAAGACTCGAGCGAACCCCGCTGGGGCATAGCAGATGACACAGCTGTCACTGACCGACGAGCACGACTGAGGCACAAGCAGGGTGGGCACAGCTGAGGCACAAGCAGGAGGCTAGGAAGGCCAGGCACATGCAAAGGGCACATGAAGAAACAAGGCAAGGCAAAGCAAGAAACAAGGCAAAGCTAGACAGGGTACGGAACAAGGAGTGGAACGTAGGCAGAAACACAGAGTCAGGTCAGAGCGAGAACAGAGCTAGCAGCGGAGCGTAGGCCGAAGCCCAGAGCCGGGTCAAGGGAGAGCCTTGAGACTAGCCTGGAAATGTGCAAGAGAGCACCAAAGGTAAGAGAGGAGGATTGGTGCGTGTGCCAGGAGGCACTACAGAGCACCATAAGTAAGAGAGGAGGAATGGTACGTGTGCCAGGAGGCACAACAGAGCACCATAGGTCAGAGTAAGGCAGAACAAGCAAAGACTGAGAACATAGGAAGGACCACAAGGCAAAGCATAGCAAAGGCAAGACATGGCAAAGCAGATAAGGCAGAGAACACCGGAAGGACTACAAGTCCCAGCATGGCACGGACAAAACATGGCACAATGGACAAACACAAGACAAGGCACGAGACAAGAGGCGGAGTACAAGCACAGAGTGTGTGCAGAGACGCACTACAGAGCAGAGTGAAGGGGCACAGAATACAGGGAGCGACCGAGCAGACCAAGCAGCCATGCAGGGAAGCAACACGATACTCAGGCCCCAACCATAGGAAGGGGCGGTCTGATATAGCACCATAGCACCTGCACTTCCGGGTCAGGACCAGGGAAGAACTTCCGGTTCAGACCCACAAGGGTCATAGAGAGCGTTGCTAGATCAGACTGGCCTGAACAATAGAGAAGGGCACATGATCAGGGGCTCCAGGAATGCAGAGAGGATTGCAGACTCAGACAGTGCTGGAACATAGGAAAGGTCACTTGATCAGGGGCTCCAGGAATACAGAGAGGATTGCAGAATCAGAGCAGAGACGGATGGTTACTTAGCAGTGGCGTACAGCCATGAGGTAAGGCACGCGTGCACACTGCTCCAGGCATCTTGCAGCACAACAGTCACGAGGTGCGTGTGCACACTGCTTCCTGGGATCTTGCAGCATGAGACATAACGGGCATGAGAATTCAGTGCATGTGCACACTGCTCCAGGAGTCAGGCGGGATACCAGACATGGCGGGCATGATAGTTCGGTGCACGTGCACACTGCTCCATGGATCATGCAGCATAACAGACATAGCGGACATGACAGTCATAACAGACATGGCGGGCATGACATACTGGCTCAACAAACCTCTTCATCAGAGATTTATGAAACACGTTATGAATCTTAAACGTAACTGGAAGAGCCAATCGAAAAGAAACAGGATTAAGAATCTCCAAAATCTTATAAGGCCCAATAAATCTTGGCTTGAACTTTGGAGACGCAACCTTCATAGAGATATTCTTTGACGACAACCAAACCATATCACCCACTTTAAACCGGGGACCAATGGTCCTATGCCGGTTGGAAAACCGCTGGACCATTTCCTGAGAGAGCGACAACTTATCCACCACTTGGTCCCAAATCTGCTGCATTCTCTATACCACAGTGTCCACACCTGGGCAGGCTGAAGATTCTACTTGCCCTGAAGAAAATCGAGGATGAAACCCAAAATTACAGAAAAAGGGCGACATCAAAGTGGCAGAACTTGCGCTATTGTTTAGCGCGAATTCGGCCAAGGGCAAAAATGAGATCCAGTCATCCTGATCAGCAGATATAAAACATCTCAAATAGGACTCCAAAGTCTGGTTTGTTCTCTCAGTCTGCCCATTGGTCTGAGGATGAAACGCAGAGGAGAAAGATAACTGAATTCCCAGATTGGAACAAAAAGCTTTCCAGAATCTGGAAAGAAAACTGGACTCCTCTGTCCGACACAATGTTCTCAGGAATCCCATGCAACCGAACCACCTGTTGTAAAAATAAGGGCACCAACTCTGAAGACGATGACAACTTTGGGAGTGGTACAAGATGGACCATCTTAGAAAATCTATCACAAATTACCCAGATAACAGTCATTCTCTGAGAGACCGGAAGATCACAAATAAAATCCATTGAGATATGGGTCCATTGCCTCTAGGGCACCGGCAGGGGCATCAACAACCCACTAGAACGAGAACAGGGTTTAGACCGAGAACAAGTCCCACAGGACTGCACAAAATTCCTGACATCACAATCAATCAATCAATCAAATTTATTATCGCCAAGTACATATTACATATATACAAGGAATTCTTTTTGGCAAAGAGGCAACATAATATATAACAACAGATACAACAAGTAACATCTAACAAGACAGATACAGTATATAGTCTACACATGACGATTTAATTGTTGAACAGAGAGTGGATAGAAGTTGTTCATATGGCAGTTGGTGCTGCATTTGGGGACTCTGAAGCGACGTCCTGAAGGGAGTAGTTGGAATGAGGAGTGTCCCAGGTGAGAGGGATCGGATGAAATTTTCAATGCATGGGATCGAATACTCTTATCATAAAGATCCTGGATTTTTGGCAGGGGGGAACCTATAATTCTCTCTGCTGTTCTGAAAGTCCTTTGTAAGCGGAGTTTGTCATGCGCAGTGGCTCCCCCATACCAGACTATCAGAGAGGAACAAATCACAGATCTGATGACAGCATTAAAGAATAAGATCAGCAGATTCTTAGACAAACCATATCTTTTCAGCTGACGCAGGAAGAACATCCTCTGTTGTGCTTTTCTTATAACAGCATCCACGTTTTTCCCCCATTTAAGATCATGAGAGATGATAACACCAAGGAATTTGGTCTCTGTGACCCTAAGAACCACTTCGTCATGGATGTAGATTGGAAGTATCTCATGTTGATCTTTCCTAAAATCCACAACCATCTCAGCAGTTTTTTTAGTGTTGAGTACAAGATTATTGGCTTTACACCCGTCACATATTCTTTTCACCTCACTCTGATACAAGTCTTCAGCATTTCCCCTGATGAGACCAATCAGTGTCATATCATCGGCAAATTTCAAGATTTTTACTGAGTCTGCTGAAGAGATGCAATCATTCGTATAGAGAGAAAACAGTAACGGGGACAAAACACACCCCTGAGGTGCCCCGATGTTTGTGACCAAGGTGTCCGAAGTGAATGGTCCAACTTTTACACTCTGTATCCTGGCTGTCAGGAAGTTATAAATCCACAAGCATAAGTTGAGAGGGACTCCAAGAGCTACCATTTTCTTATGAAGTATATTCTGATCAATGGTATTGAACGCTGAGCTAAAGTCCATGAAAAGAATCCGGACATATGAGTGCAGTTCATCTGTATGATCCAAAATGTACTGCAGTGCCAGATTGACAGTGTCGTTTGCCGAAAGATTCTCCTTATAGGCAAACTGAAGCGGGTCCCATAGCTTCTGCGTGAATTTTATCAGGTTGGACATCATAATTCTTTCGAAGACTTTCATAGCTACAGATGTGAGTGCTACTGGTCTATAGTCGTTCAACTCAGAGGATCCCACTTTCTTGGGGACAGGGATAATTGTGGAACTTTTCCAACACTGAGGTACAACGCAATCTTTCAGTGACACATTGTATATATTTGTCAGTATAGGGGCAAGCTGGGTAGCACATACTTTCAGACACATTGGAGATACACCATCAGGGCCAGGTGCCTTTTTGACCTTAAGTCCCTTCAGGATGCATATCACCTCTGCCTCGGAGATCACTACTTGGGTGTTGCACAATGAATGATCTTTATATGAACAGACTGAGGAGCTTAGAGATGAATAGCCACTGTGTGTAGAGCTTGCCTCAAATCTGCAGTAGAATTCATTTAACTCTGCTGCCAGACTTCTACTGGGGTTCACTATAGTGGGGTGGCTTTTATAATTGGTGACCTCTCTTAATCCTCTCCATGCAGATCTAGAGATCTAGTATCTTTTGATGAGAACCTTTCCTCCAGAATCTTTGCATACTCGTGTTTAGCTAACTTGATCTCTTTAGATAGCGAGTTCCTAAGTTTCTTGAATTCAGTAATATCGCCTGCTTTATAAGCCTCCTCTTTTCTCTTACGGATCAACCTGACTTTATTTGTAAACCACGGCTTGTTGTTTCCCCGAAAGTGGACAGATTTGGATGGATTAAACGTGTCTTCACAAAAACGGATATATGAGGACACTGCATCAACCCATTCATCCAGACCCGAGCATGTTTCCTGGAATAGCTCCCAGTCCGTGCATTCAAAGCATGCTTTTAGTTGCAATTTTGCCTCCTCAGACCATGTCTTCTTTGTATAAACTGTAGGTTTGGATGTTTTCAACCTTTGCCTGTAGGCTTATAGATGACGTCATCTCTGCAGTCACCTTTTCTTCTAGACCCCATGATGAGTTTTCTCATCCACATCTCGTCTCTGTAGACGTCCATCTTCTCCGGTCTTCTGCAGCAAATCTCCACATGACGCCCTGAAGCTACACAATCACGGTCAGCTCTGTAGATAACAAAACCAGGTAGATCCAGACTACAATCAGGGATGGTCTCATTCAACCAGGTCTCAGTAAAACAAAGAGCAGCTGAATTGGCCATATCAGGTCTCATGTTACAAAGTAAGCTCAGATCCTCCATTTTGTTAGATAAGGAACGGACATTAGCCAAGTGGAGTGAAGGAAGAGCTGTTCTGAACCCTCTCCTCTGAAGGCGTGCCAGGACGCCTCCTCTCCTACCTCTCTTGCAGTAAATCTCTACAGGTTTCACAGAAGTAATGGATTTTATGTACTCAATTGTTGAATTAGCAATCATGCTCCAAGAACGGGAGTCCATGAGAAATTGCGGATGATTCCAGAATAATAAATCGTCCCTTGAAATCATAAGAGTAGGTTTACAGAGTGCAGTGGCCATGATTACACTCAGCTTGTAGCTATAAAGACTGAACAGTCACAGCTTAGCAGAGTTAAATGAACAACTTTCCATAAAGGGTGCTCCCAGCACTGCTGGGGGGGAGGGCATGGGTGCAACAAGACAGGGACATCATGGGACACGCCAACAGTCAGTCCAAACCTGCCCAGCTCACCCCTTCAGCTCCACCTGGACCACAAGATCTCCAGAACATCTCCAGCACCGCACACTCCACCAGTTTTCCTATCCCGGGATCATCTGCTTGCTGGAAATGGGTACAAGTTGTAGGAAAGTTAGCAGGCAGCCAGCAGCTTCACTCTCTCCCAGCTGAAACCAGGCACGGAGCTCCACGAGGACAGAAAGACACCGGTCCCAGCTGGTCGCAGTCTCCACACTACTCCCTGCTCTGCCGAATCCTATAGCCCTACAGCTCCACATGGACCACAAGATCTCCAGAACAACTCCAGCACCGCACACTCCACCAGGTTTCCTATCCTGGGATCATCTGCTTGCTGGAAATGGGTACAAGTTGTAGGAAAGTTGGCAGGCAGCCAGCAGCTTCACTCTCTCCCAGCTGAATCCAGGCACGGAGCTCCACGAGGACAGAAAGACACCGATCCCAGCTGATCGCAGTCTCCACACTACTCCCAACTCTGCCGAATCCTGTAGCTATGCAATGGTGAGTGAACCAAAGGGAGAATTAACAATTAAACGGGGAAAAAACTAAAAAACTCAGGAGCCTCATGCCAGAGCAGCCATCTCTCGGCGCTCCTCCTCCTTCACGAGATAAGGCAGGCCACCAAAAAAAACGACTCACCAAATCTCTGGTACCAAAAATACCTGGATGACCAGCCAATGCAGAGCAATGAACTTCAGACATCACTCTCTTCCTCCACTGGTCAGGAACATACAATTTTCCAATAGTACAACGCTCAGGTTTGTCCTCCTGAAATTCCTTCAGGGCGCGTCTCAAATCGGGCAAGATGGCAGAAAGAACTATCCCCTCACCTAGGATGGTAGTAGGCTCGGTCACAATAAGAGAATCAGCAAAGAAACTCCTAGAAAGGGCGTCTGCCTTAACATCCTTAGTGCCTGGAAGAAAAGAGGCCACAAAATTAAAACGCCTGAAAAACAAGGCCCACCTAGCCTGTCTAGGATTCAAGCGTTTGGCCGATTCAAGATAAATCAAATTCTTGTGGTCAGTGAGGACCACAACTTGATGTCTAGCTCCCTCCAACCAATGTCTCCACTCGTCAAATGCCCATTTCATGGCCAACAATTCCCAATTCCCCACGTCATAGTTACGTTCAGATCGGGAGAACTTTTGAGAAAAGAAGGCACAGGGATTCATTTTAGAAGTCACCAGATCTTTTTGGTACAAAACAGCTCCTGCACCAATCTCAGAAGCATCTACCTCCACCTGAAATGGAAGTGAGACATCAGGTTGCAGTAGAACCGGAGCAGAAGTGAATCTCCGCTTAAGCTCCTGAAATGCCGAGACAGCCTCTGGAGACCAATTCAGCACATCAGCGCCCTTCTTGGTCAGATCAGTCAGTGGTTTGACAATACCAGAAAAATTGCCTATAAATTTACGATAAAAATTAGCAAAACCCAAAAACTTCTGGAGAGCCTTCAAAGAAGTGGGCTGAACCCAATCATAAATGGCCTGTACCTTGGCTGGGTCCATTTCAATAGTCGATGGAGACAAAATAAATCCCAAAAATGAAATCCTCTGTACACCAAAGAGGCATTTCGATCCCTTAACATACAGGGAATTTTCCCTCAAAATCCGGAACACAGTCCGGACATGTTCCACATGAGAATCCCAATCACTGGAAAAGATCAAAATATCATCCAGATAGATGATCAAAAACTTATCCACAAAGTCCCGAAAAATATCATTCATAAAGGATTGGAAGACAGAAGGGGCATTAGTGAGCCCAAAAGGCATCACCAGGTACTCAAAATGTCCCTTCGGAGTATTAAACGCCGTCATCCATTCATCCCCATGCTTGATGCGAATAAGATTATACGCCCCCCTGAGGTCAAGCTTGGTAAACCAGCAGGCACTTTTAACTCTGAAAAATAAATCAGAAATCAGTGGTAACGGGTACTGATATTTAACGGTAATTTTGTTAAGGTAACGATAGTCAATACAAGGCCTTAATGAACCATCTTTCTTGGTCACAAAAAAAATACCAGCACCTAAGGGTGAAGAGGATGGTCTAATATTACCCTTCTCCAACGACTCCTTGATATAAGATCGCATAGCATCATGTTCGGGTACCGATAAGTTGAAAAGCCGACCCTTGGGAAATTTACACCCGGGCATTAACTCAATTGCACAGTCATAACTCCTATGAGGAGGCAAAGACGCAGACTTACTCTCATTAAATACATCAGAAAAATCAGCCAAATAATCAGGAATATCATGAGACTGAGGAGAGGTGGAGAAAACAGGAGTGTCACTAAGAACACACTGACAACCCCAACTCACCACAGACACAGATTTCCAATCCAAAACTGGATTATGAGTTTGCAACCAGGGAAAACCCAGAACAATAGTATCATGCAAATTGTGCAGCACCAAAAATTTACAAATTTCTTGGTGGTCTGGGGCGACCCGCATTATCACCTGGGTCCAAAACTGAAGTTTATTCTCCGCCAAAGGAGTAGCATCAATACCCCTCAAAGGAATAGGCGTCTGCAGAGGTATCATGGGAAAATCACAACGTTTAGCAAAATCCAAATCCATCAGATTTAAAGCTGCTCCTGAATCTACAAAAGCCTTAGCGGAAAATGTGGATAAGGAGCAGATCAGAGTAATTGCCAAAAGGAACTTAGGTTGTACACTGCCCACAGAAAATTTGTGTGCAAAACATTTCTCTCGTTTAGAACAGACAGAAATAGTATGAGAGGCGTCTCCACAGAAAAAACACTGCTTATTACACCTTCTAAACTCCTGACGTTGCGCCCTAGACAAAACCCTATCACATTGCATAGGTTCAGACGTTTGTTCAAAAGGCAGCAACGCCTCTTGTGTAGTTTTACATTCACGTAAACGCCGATCAACTTGAATGGCTAATGACATAGAATCATCAAGACCAGAGGGAACAGGAAATCCCACCATAACATCTTTTACGGTTTCTGATAAACCCTTCCGAAAGAGAGCTGCCAAGGCACCATCATTCCATGTAGTAAGGACCGCCCAATTTCGGAATTTTTGACAGTATAACTCTGCAGAATGCCTGACCCTGGTTCAATGCCAATAGGGTTTTCTCAGCTTGATCAATAGCATTAGGTTCATCATAAAACAACCCCAAGGCTTGAAAAAATGCATCCACATTAGCCAGAATAGGATTTTCAGGTGTCAGAGAAAAAGCCCAATCCTGGGGATCGCAGCGCAGCAAGGAGATGACAATTTTAACCTGCTGCACAGAGCTCCCCGATGGGTTAGGCTTCAAGACAAGAAATAATTTACAATTAGAGTTGAGCGAAACGGGTCGAAAAATTTCAAAAGTCGCCGACTTTTGGCAAAGTCGGGTTTCATGAAACGAAACCCGACCCTAGGATGAGGTCGACCACGAGGTCGGCGACTTACGCGCCAAAGTCGCGTTTCAAAAGTTTGTTTTGCACTCTTTTTCAGCCAATCAGGATCCACGGACACTGTGGGCAACGTGATGACATAGACAGGGGTCACCACCATCTTTCAGAAGGGCATGCAAGTGATTGGCTTGCTTTGGTGGGCGTCACAGGGGTTATAAAAGGGCGTGCATGCCGACCGCCATCTTACTTCTGCCGATCTTAGCATAGGGAGAGGTTGCTGATTCTGTAGGGAGAGCGTTAGGCAGGGAAGAAGAAAAAAAAACTGCTTCTGCTGCTAGCGATTTTGCCTGTACAACACACCAGTCACTGTGTGTGCAGTGCAAGGGGAGGCTATATTGTGGTGGATCAGCGGTGTTGGTTGTTAGGCTGCCTTCTAAGGCTTCCTGACAGCTGCATTGCTGTTTACCCACTGCTCTGCAAACTGCTTTTTTAAAAGCAATCCCAATTTTTTTTTTTGTCCTGCTGAGGTACTTAGCGTGCATTTTTTCACACCATACAGCGTCAGTGGGCCTCACACAATCCAAAAGTGTCCAGTGTCCACTAGTGTCTGCAGAAATTCAAAATCTCCCTTATCCTGTAGTCACTTTTTTCACACCTGTGCCATCGAGCCTGTGACATAGCGCTCTGATATTCAGTGGGCCTCACACAATCCAAAAGTGTCCAGTGTCCACTAGTGTCTGCAGAAATTCAAAATCTCCCTTATCCTGTAGTCACTTTTTTCACACCTGTGCCATCGAGCCTGTGACATAGCGCTCTGATATTCAGTGGGCCTCACACAATCCAAAAGTGTCCAGTGTCCACTAGTGTCTGCAGAAATTCAAAATCTCCCTTATCCTGTAGTCACTTTTTTCACACCTGTGCCATCGAGCCTGTGACATAGCGCTCTGATATTCAGTGGGCCTCACACAATCCAAAAGTGTCCAGTGTCCACTAGTGTCTGCAGAAATTCAAAATCTCCCTTATCCTGTAGTCACTTTTTTCACACCTGTGCCATCGAGCCTGTGACATAGCGCTCTGATATTCAGTGGGCCTCACACAATCCAAAAGTGTCCAGTGTCCACTAGTGTCTGCAGAAATTCAAAATCTCCCTTATCCTGTAATCACTTTTTTCACACCTGTGCCATCGAGCCTGTGACATAGCGCTCTGATATTCAGTGGGCCTCACACAATCCAAAAGTGTCCAGTGTCCACTAGTGTCTGCAGAAATTCAAAATCTCCCTTATCCTGTAGTCACTTTTTTCACACCTGTGCCATCGAGCCTGTGACATAGCGCTCTGATATTCAGTGGGCCTCACACAATCCAAAAGTGTCCAGTGTCCACTAGTGTCTGCAGAAATTCAAAATCTCCCTTATCAAGTAGTCACTTTTTTCACACCTGTGCCATCGAGCCTGTGACATAGCGCTCTGATATTCAGTGGGCCTCACACAATCCAAAAGTGTCCCGTGTCCACTAGTGTCTGCAGAAATTCAAAATTTCCCTTATCAAGTAGTCACTTTTTTCACACCTGTGCCATCGAGCCTGTGACATAGCGCTCTGATATTCAGTGGGCCTCACACAATCCAAAAGTGTCCAGTGTCCACTAGTGTCTGCAGAAATTCAAAATCTCCCTTATCCTGTAGTCACTTTTTTCACACCTGTGCCATCGAGCCTGTGACATAGCACTCTGATATTCAGTGGGCCTCACACAATCCAAAAGTGTCCAGTGTCCACTAGTGTCTGCAGAAATTCAAAATCTCCCTTATCCTGTAGTCACTTTTTTCACACCTGTGCCATCGAGCCTGTGACATAGCGCTCTGATATTCAGTGGGCCTCACACAATCCAAAAGTGTCCAGTGTCCACAAGTGTCTGCAGAAATTCAAAATCTCCCCTGTCCTATAGACACCTTGTACCTTGTTTTACATTACTATATAGTTTGTTGGATTTTGTCTACATTTCTACCAAAAATGAGGAAGGCTGGTGGAAGAGGCCGTGGAATTGGGCGGGGGTTGGCAGCTGGTAATGATGATGTTGGTGGTGGATCTGATGGTAGTGGCAAAAGCAAAATAGGACCGAATGCAGGAGGTGTTTAGCCTGCGTCATCTTCTGGCTCCACAAGGCCTCGAAGGCTTAGTTTTCTAGGAGTTGGCAAACCGCTTTTAAAGCCAGAGCTTCAGGAAAAAGTTTTGTCTTACATTGCTGACTCAGCCTCCAGCTCTATCGCCTCCTCTTCTGAAGTTGTAAAAAGTAAAAGCACTGAGTCGTCATTGGAGGCTCATGTTCATGAACCACACCTTTCCTTGTGTCCTTCACCCCAACCAAGATTGAAGGATGACGCAGGCCATACTACTGATTACTCCATGGAGCTGTTTTCACATACCATGCCTGGATTATCAAGTGAAATGGTGAATTACCCAGGCCAAGATGAATCTGACATGGAGTGCACTGATGCACAGCCGCTGATAGATGATTCTGCTGGTACATTCACTCAGAGCACTACATTGCCCTCGCAGTGTACAGAGCCAGATTCTGACCCTGATGAGACTCAGGTGCCCCTTCCCGCACACTATACCACCATACACGGTGACACAGAGGAAGGTGCACATGACATTGAAGAGGAGGTGATGGATGACCCAGTTGTTGACCCAGATTGGCATCCATTGGGGGAAGAGGGTGCTGCTTCCAATAGCTCAGATGAGGAGGAGCATCCACAGCAGACATCGACATCGCAACAGCTGTTATCTGGCAGGCCCGGAGCACTCCAAAGACAGGTTCCAAAAATCAAAAGAGTTGCTGGACAGCTTGTCCAGACGGTCAAAAGATCACAGCGTGCTAGGCCGCAAAATGTCTGCCAAAGTAGGAAGAGTGCAGTGTGGCACTTTTTTGAACAAAATCCTCATGATCAGGCCAAGGTTATCTGTAAGAAGTGCGCAAAGACCTTTAGCCGAAGGAAAAATCTGAAAAATTTGAATACCAGTTGCATGCTTAGACATTTAACCAGCATGCACTTGCAAGCGTGGACACAACACCAAACCTCAAGTGCCACATGTGCAACTGATCACAAAGAAGGTAGTCAACAACGCTACATTGTTTCCCCCACTGTAAGCCCACCGGTTAGCACAGCAGCAAATGTTGAGGTGTCGTTGCAAGGCCACAGCAGTCAGGGAATCCCACTGTTATATCAACGAAATACTGAATCTAGGCCATCAGAAAGAACACCAACTCCATCACCATCATCAACCCTCTCTCAGTCTGCCCTGTCCACCGCTACTTCCACCATATGCAGCTCTCAAGTCCAGCTCACCCTCCCAGACACTATGAGTAGGTCAAGAAAGTACTCAGTTTCTCATCCGCGTACACTGGGTTTGAACGCCCACATTGCCAAACTAATCTCGTTTGAGATGATGCCCTATCGGTTGGTGAAAAGCGCAGCTTTCCGTGAACTCATGGCCTATGCAGTACCACGCTATGACCTACCCAGTCGCCACTTCTTCTCTCGCAAAGCCATCCCAGCCCTCCACCATCATGTAAAAGACCGCATTGTCCATGCACTCAAGCAGTCAGTGAGTGGAAAGGTGCACCTCACAACTGATGCATGGTCCAGTCGGCATGGCCAGGGCCGTTACGTGTCCATCACTGCGCACTGGGTTAATGTGGTGGATGCAGGGTCCACAGGGGACAGCGGTGGTGGGACAGTGCTGCCTAGCCCACGGTATAGGAAACAGTTGGCTGTAGGCGTTCGACCCTCCTCCTCCTCCTCCAGAAGCAAAAGCTCGTCCACAGAACGTAGTCGTACGAGCACTCCATCTGCAGCTGCCACTGTTGCACACGAGGTGTCCCCCTATCGAGCAGCTAGTGGAAAGCGTCAGCAGGCTGTGTTGCAGATGATGTGTTTGGGCGACAGATGGCTGGGCAGTGTACATCTTGAGGCAGGCAAGGTAGTTAGTGATAACGGGCGTAATTTTGTGGCAGCAATAGCCCTTTCAAAACTCAGCCACATACCTTGCTTGGCTCACACCTTGAACCTGGTGGTGCAGTGCTTCCTCAAAAGTTATCCGGAGTTAACAGCCCTGCTCCAGAAGGTGCGAAGACTGTGCGCGCACATCCGCCGGTCGCCTGTACACTCCGTTCGTATGCAGAAGCTGCAGCGATTGCTCCACCTTCCCAACCACCGCCTCATTATCGACATTGCAACAAGGTGGAACTCCACCCTGCACATGGTGGAGCGGCTGTGCGAGCAGAGGCAGGCCATAATGCATTTGTGGGAGGATACACGGCCAGGCACTTTGAGAGCAGACATGGAGTTGACAGGTGTGCAGTGGTCGAAGCTGAAAGACCTCTGTAAAGTCCTTCAGTGTTTTGAGGAATGCACACGGCTGGTAAGCGCAGACGACGCCATCCTAAGCATGAGCATCCCACTTATGCATCTGCTCATGCAAACATTGACGCACCTTAAGGAGCAGGCGTCTGCAGCCAATGTTGATGAGGAGGAAGAGGAGGAGGGAATCCTTGATGACATTCAGCCACTGTCTGCTCAGGGACCTCTCCTGGACGAGGTGGAGATGGAAAAAGGAGGAGGAGGATGATGATGGGGATGATTACTTAGGGGAGGAGGATGCATCTCGTGGGGCAAGTGAAAATGTTGGCGTGGCAAGGTCTGGTACAGGGTTTGTGCGTGACTGGAGGGATGTGGATTTGCCAGAAAGTGCTCCTCCAACCAGCACTCGCAGTGCCTCATTGACACCGGGAACATTGGCCCACATGTCAGATTATGCCTTGCAGATCCTAAAAAGGGACCCCCGCATTGCCAAAATGATGAACGATGACAACTACTGGTTGGCCAGCATCCTGGATCCACGCTATAAAGGCAAATTACAAAACATCATGCCACAGGAGAACCTTGACCTAATATTGGCTAATAAACAAGCAACTCTGGTAAATCGGTTGCTTGAGGCATTCCCAGCACACAGCAGCGGTGATGGTTCTCCCACGAGCCGTACAGGCCGGGGGCAGCTTGGCAGAGGTGTTCATGGTGCACACAGCAGAAGTGGCGTTGGAGACAGGGGTTTCATGACAATGTTGTGGACTGATTTTTCAAGTACCGCTCACACAACTGGTAATACTGCATCGATGGAAAGTGACAGGAGACAGCAGTTGTCAACTATGGTTACAAACTACTTTTCCTCCCATATCGATGTTCTCCCACACAGGTCATTCCCCTTTGACTATTGGGCCGCTAAACTGGACACCTGGCCTGAATTGGCACAATATGCTTTACAGGAGCTCGCTTGCCCAGCTGCAAGTGTGCTATCGGAAAGAGTCTTCAGTGCAGCTGGATCAATCCTGACAGAAAAAAGGACCCGTCTGTCAACCCAAAATGTGGATGATCTAACCTTCATTAAAATGAACCATGCATGGGTTTCCAAGGATTTTGTTCCACCTTCCCCTGATGACACATAGGGTGACAGAAAAATGGCTTGCTTTGGTCCACCTCTTCCTGGGACTTGACCTATTTCGCCTTTTGCATCAGCTGAATGTCCAACATCAACATATGCCACTTTCTAAAACTCCCTAACTGTGCTGCCTCCCCCTCCCCATGGCCGGGGTCACCACCTAGCGCACGACACCATGCGAGTGCCGTTGCCCTGGACAGGTGGGTAGGCCGACTCTTGGGTGCGGGCACTGGCACAGGGTCCCTCATAGTGCAATCAAGTGTCTCTGACGGTGGTGGTGCACACCCGCCGTCAGACACACTGCCGTACTATGAGGGGCCCAGTGCCAGTACCGACGCCCACGAGTGGGCCCCCCTTGCTTGGGCAGGGCCCCAGCATTTGCAATCTTTACCTCTCCCTGCTCCTCCGCTGTGTAATCTGGGCCGTCAAATCCATACTGTGCCTGACACCGTCTGAGCCTGCCTCCTGATGTATAGACATATATTTTGAATGTGTACGCTATCCATACATGTTATCCGGGGATACGGTACCCTTTCTCACCTTTGTGCAATCACGTGCAAGCCATACTGGGCCTTACACCGTCTGAGCCTGCCTCCTGATGTATAGACATATATTTTGAATGTGTACGCTATCCATACATGTTATCCGGGGATACGGTACCCTTTCTCACCTTTGTGCAATCACGTGCAAGCCATACTGGGCCTAACACCATCTGAGCCTGCCTCCTGATGTATAGACATATATTTTGAATGTGTACGCTATCCATACATGTTATCCTGGGATACGGTACCCTTTCTCACCTTTGTGCAATCACGTGCATGCCATACTGGGCCTAACACCGTCTGAGCCTGCCTCCTGATGTATAGACATATATTTTGAATGTGTACGCTATCCATACATGTTATCCTGGGATACGGTACCCTTTCTCACCTTTGTGCAATCACGTGTAATCCATACTGGGCGTGAGAATGGCTGGCGAGCTGTTAAGCAAGCTACAGCACCTGTGGTTTGCACACGTAAGTTTTTCATTTTTTCAGGAATGACGGTTAGGCCTAATTCCGGAACTGCGGTTGACCTGCACTTACTGGGAAATCATCGTTCGCGGGTAATAATTGTAAACAGTGATCCCCATCACTAACGTTGTTCAGCGGGTTATCTGCACCTGTAAGCGACAAACGCTGGCCTTTTCAGTGTAGCGCACATGCAGCCACGGACATGTAAGGGCATGACACACCAGTTATTGGCCAATCTCATGTGCCAGAGCCTCACGTGTCCCTCTAGTAAGCGGACTCGGACCGCGGGGCATGACTGAGTCTCGTTCGTCAACGGAATTAAGCTTGCAATGTGTGCATCTGTTCTGTAGCTGGCATGGTTGAGGTTTCCCAGGTGGAGTCGAATTTAACCGTAGGCTCCACTCCTGGTGGTGCCCTTCTGGACATTCCTTTAAGGTTCAACTTTGCAACCATACTGCCCACGTAAAACAAACACTTTGCCTTCATGAACGCTGTTTGGAGGGTCATGACTCGTGGGAATAACGCCGCCCAATCAGTTAACCTGCTAGAGAGATCCTTCGTTGCTCCCAAGCATGACATCACACTCCCTAGGAGGAAGGTAATGCCACTGTGGCGACCGTACTCCTGGGGGCGACACAAGTGCACTGATGCCCAGCCACTGCTCAATGAATCTGCTGGTACATTGACCCAGACCACTACATTCCCCTTGCACGCTACACGGCCTGAATCTGACCCTGATGAAACTCAGGTTACCCTTCCCATATACAGTTCCATCTTACATGGTGACAAAGAGGAAGCTGCAGATGAAAGTGCAGGTTCGGCCCACCCGCCATCAGACACACCACCGTACTATCAGGGGCCCTGTGCCAGTGCCGTTGCCAACGAGTGGGCCCCCCCTGCTTGCTCAGGATCACAGCACTTGCAAGGTTGAAATACTGTGCAGTGAGATGGAAGATGGGGACGACGAGGAGCCCAGACTAGTACAGGGATTCCCTAGCGAGGAGACTTATTTGATTGTTTTCAATGTTGGGACAGCAATTTTTGGGGAGCACTATACTCTGGAGAATGATAGATGGGGCCCACCATACACTGGAACATTCCAAAGGTGGACATCAGACACTGGAGCAGCATTTACAGGGCCCATTATACACTAGAGCATTAGAAATGGGGCCCATTATGTTTGGAGCATTATTTGGGCCCATAAGACAGTGGAGCTTCATCCATGGGGACCAACATATACTGTAGCATTATGTGGAGCTCATCATATACTGTTTCAAACATTATATGGGACCAATGATTCTGTATGGAGAAATAGATGGGCCTCGTCATGAGATGTAAAAAGTGAAGTATTTTTCATTGTACTATACCGCTATTTCTCTGCCGTATTGGAGCATGATGAGTTGTGGTATGTGTTAAAGGGGCGCTCTTTCGCCCAGGGCACATGAAAACCTGGAGCCAGCCCTACCCCCCCACAACTTTAGCCAAATAACCCCCATTTTTCAGTGCGTAACTTGTATTATGAAGTTATTTAAGGTTGACAAGCTTAAGTAAGAAGAATTGATGCTTTTGGCATTCAAATGGGCACTGTAGGTGTGTTTCCTGTCCTCCTCTCACTGGCGACTTTTATTCCCCATTGACGTACATTGGGTTTCGTGTTTCGGGACGACCCCGACTTTTCCCTATAATCGGCCGATCTTGCTCAACCCGACTTTTGGAAAAGTCGGGTTTCACGAAACGAAACTCGACCCTAAAAAAACAAAAGTCGCTCAACTCTATTTACAATTATTCTTAAAATTCAAAAATTTAGACCGATCCTCAGAAAACACATCAGGAGTAGGGATTTTTGGTTCAACAGCATGTGATTGAGCAAGATAGGCGGAAATTCCCCGCACTTCAGTAGCGAGCTGCTCAACACGATCAGACAATTGCTTAATTTCCATTAAAGAAGAAATCCTCCCTCGGCCCCAGAGAAAAAGAGGAAAAAATACTTAGAAAAAAAAAATTCTGACATTTTTTTTTTACAATTCTTTCCTGCTTTTGAGTACCCTAGAATCTGTGGTTTAGGCTGGTGATTCTGTTATGATTGGGTCACCGAGGAGGAAAACAAGACCAAGCTAAGCCACAGAAAACCAGAGAGGTTGGTAACTAAGCGGATTGCAGACCCCTGATCCTATTCACACAACTAGCAGTAGCCGTGGAGCGTACCTACGATGATTCTAGACGCCTCGACACAGCCGGAGGACTAAATAAGCCTAAAGCAAGAAAAGGGGAAATCTAAACTGCCCCAGAGCAGACCCCCAAAGGAATAGATAGCCCCCAAACATATATTGTCGGTGAGACAAGATGAAAACACAAACAGAGGTAGGAAAATAGGCTGAGCAAATGATGGGGCCCACACTATCTAGAAAGGACAGGAAAGGAAAGATACTGTCTGCATTCACGCCGAAAATCCCTGCAAAAATGTCCAACACTTCTGTTAGCAAAAAAAACCCTGAAGTCACTAGACTTCACCCACTATATCAGCACTCTGGCATATTCTGAAAACAGAGCAAAAAGAGGCCAATCTAATAAGGGATAAAAAGCAAACTGGCACAAACAGTAACATAAGAATGGAAATTCAGCACAGCCCCAGCCGGGGCTGGCTGACCACACAAAGCTGAATAGACAAAACCAAATCAAATGTGAACAATAGCAAAGAACACTTAGCTTGAGAATGCAGGGACTGACCTGGAAACTAAGACCTCAGGAGGCAAGAATAATCACCAGCAGGGGTAGAGGGAGTCGGCTGTCTTAAATTTAGTCAGAGACTCCAGATGTCCAATCGTCATCCTCATTATCAGGTGGCAGGTCTCTGTTAATTAGATCAGCTTCATTACCTCCTGCAACCACCAGAGGGAGCCCGGAAAGAGAACTCACGACTCCTCTGTCAATACAACCAGCTCCCCCACCCTCACCAGCAACCAGAGGCAGACCAGAAAGTGAATTCACAACATATGGTACTATATAAGGAGCGTACAGCTGTATAAGGTGTAGTGAAAATGTTAAATCTCCATATATATTTCCTTATTCACAGACGCTCTCCCAGTATGTATTTGACTGTAATCCAGCCAGCAGATATACGGTACAGTATCAGAAGCGGACAGCTGTATAAAGTGTAGGGGAAATTTTAAATCTCCTTTTATATATTCCCTTACTCACACCCAGACACTCTCCCAGTATGTATTTGACGGTAATCCAACCAGCAGATATATGGTACAGAATCAGAAGCGGACAGCTGTATAAAGTGTAGGGGAAATTTTAAATCTCCTTTTATATATTCCCTTACTCACACCCAGACTGTCTCCCAGTATGTATTTGACCGTAATCCAACCAGCAGATATATGGTACTATATGAGGAGCGTACAGCTGTATAAGGTGTAGTGAAAATGTTAAATCTCCATATATATTTCCTTATTCACAGACGCTCTCCCAGTAAGTATTTGACCACAATCCAACCAGCCGATATACGGTACTGTATCAGAAGCGGACAGCTGTATAAAGTGTAGGGGAAATTTTAAATCTCCTTTTATATATTCCCTTACTCACACCCAGATGCTCTTCCAGTATGTATTTGACCGTAATCCAGCCAGCAGATATACGGTACTGTATCAGAAGCGGACAGCTCTATATGGTGTATGTATGGAAAAATGTAAATCTCCATCTATTTTTTTCCGGAGTCACACACAGATGCTGTCTCAGTATGGATTTGACCATAATCCAAATAGCATATATACGGTACTGTATCAGAAGCGGACAGCTCTATACGGTGTATGTATGGAAAAATGTAAATCTACGTCTATTTTTTTCCGGAGTCACACACAGACACTGTCTCAGTATGGATTTGATCGTACTCCAAATATTATATATACGGTACTGTATCAGAAGCGGACAGCTCTATACGGTGTATGTATGGAAAAATGTAACTCTCCGTCTTTTTTTTACGGAGTTACACACAGACGCTGTCTCACTATGGATTTGACCGTAATCCAAACAGCAGATATACGGTACTGTATCAGAAGCGGACAGTTCTATATGGTGTATGTATGGAAAAATGTAAATCTCTGTCTATTTTAGACGCTGTCTCACTATGGATTTGACCGTAATCCAAACAGCAGATATACGGTACTGTATCAGAAGCGGACAGTTCTATACGGTGTATGTATGGAAAAATGTAAATCTCTGTCTATTTTTTTCTGGAGTCACACACAGACGCTGTCTCAGTATGGATTTGACCATGGTAGAAATAGCAGATATACGGTACTGTATCAGAAGCGGCCAGCTCTATATGGTGTATGTATGGAAAAATGTAAATCTCCATATTTTTTTTTTTCCGGAGTCACACACAGACGCTGTCTCAGTATGGATTTGACCGTAATCCAAATAGCAGATATACGGTACTGTATCAGAAGCGGACAGCTCTATACGGTATATGTATGGAAAAATGTAAAGCTCTGTCTATTTTTTTCAGGAGTCACACACAGATAGCATGTATTTGTCCGTGATACCAGCCGGTACACGGTAATGTGTGAGAAGTGTACAAACCCAATACAGTGTGGGAAAAAATGAACGCTCAGTAACTGTTGAGAAAAATACAATAAAAGTAGGAGTGCTGTGTAAAAAGCAGTCTGCACAGCAGTGTGCACACAGCAATGCAGCTATCAGGTAGCCTAATAAGGCAGCCTAATAACCTTCCCTGTCACTGCACACTAACTGTACAGCGCAATTGCTATCAGCAGAAGCACAGATTCTTTTTTTTTCCCTGCCTATCTGTTTTCTTTCCTGCCTAACACTCTCCCTATTGAGAAGCAGCGGCAGCCAGCAACCTCTCCCTATGCTAAGATCGGCAGAAGTAAAATGGCGGTCGGCAGTCAGGGCTTTTATAGCCACTGTGACGCCACACAAAGCAAGCCAATCACTGAAATGCCCTTCTCTAAGATGGTGGTGGCCGCTGCACATGTCATCGCGTTGCCCACAGTGTGCGTCCTTGCTCATTGGCTGAGCAAAGTCGTCTGTAAGCATTAAGGGAAACGCGACTTTGGCGCTTGGGTCGGCAACTGCATGGCCGACCTCATGCTATGGTTGGGTTTTACTCGGCGAAACCCGACTTTAGCGAAAGTCGGCGTCTTTTGAATTTGACCGACCCATTTCGCTCAACTCTACTAACACTGCATGAACTGCCAAAAATTAGAATGAATAGGGTCTCCGATACACCCTGTACTAGTCATAAAGGAGGGCCTCGTACTCATTCTGTTAAAATTGTTAGGTAGTGGGGCTCCTATACTCATAAAGCCTGTGCACCATGTGCAAGGGCTGTCAAAAAGTAGAAGGAGCGACTGCAATACACCCTGGAAGACATGTAGAGGAGGGCCTCAGAAAACATTTTTTTTCTATTTCTAAGGCTAGTTTCACACTTGCTTTTTTTTGCAGCGCGTTTTTCCCGCAAAAAAACGCATTGAAAAAACGCATACATAAGCATACAACTGCTGCGTTTTTTTCAAGCATTTTTATGAGCATGCATGAAAAAAACGCAGCGTTTTTATGCGTTTGTATGCGTTTTTAGCGCGTTTTTACCGCGTTTGCGTTTTTTTCCAACATTTTTAGGTGGCCCCTCACACTACCCAAACCATGACTTTACTAACCCTAACCCTGACCCTAACCCTAACCCTAACCCTGACCCTAACCCTGACCCTAACCCTTAACCAAATCATACTTAACCCTAACCCAAACCCTAAACCCTAACTAACCCTAACCCTAACCCTGACCCTAACCCTAACCCTAACCCTAACCCTAACCCTGACCCTAACCCTAACCCTAACCCTGACCCTAACCCTTAACAAAACCATACTTAACCCTAACCCTGACCCTAACCCTAACCCTAACCCTGACCCTAACCCTTAACCAAACCATACTTAACCCTAATCCTGACCCTAACCCTGACCCTAACCCTAACCCTAACCCTAACCCTGACCCTAACCCTTAACAAAACCATACTAACCCTAATCCTGACCCTAACCCTGACCCTAATCCTTAACAAAACCATACTTAACCCTAATCCTGACCCTAACCCTGACCCTAACCCTAACCCTAACCCTGACCCTAACCCTAACCCTAACCCTAACCCTGACCCTAACCCTTAACAAAACCATACTTAACCCTAATCCTGACCCTAACCATGACCCTAATCCTTAACAAAACCATACTTAACCCTAATCCTGACCCTAACCCTGACCCTAACCCTAACCCTAACCCTAACCCTAACCCTGACCCTAACCCTAACCCTGACCCTAACCCTTAACAAAACCATACTTAACCCTAATCCTGACCCTAACCATGACCCTAATCCTTAACAAAACCATACTTAACCCTAACCCTGACCCTAACCCTAACCCTAACCCTAACCCTGACCCTAACCCTAACCCTAACCCTGACCCTAACCCTTAACAAAACCATACTTAACCCTAATCCTGACCCTAACCATGACCCTAATCCTTAACAAAACCATACTTAACCCTAACCCTGACCCAAACCCCAACCCTAACCCTGACCCTGACCATAACCCTAACCCTAAACCCCCTTAACTAACCCTAACTCTAACCCAAACCCCTAAATTCCATGGTTTAAAAAAAAAAACGCATATGCAAAAAAACGCATACATGAGCATGCCAGTGCGCACATATGCGCATCCATAGGCTATAATGGCCATTTTTAGCGCAAAACGTGCGCATATGTGCGCATGCGCTTTTTTGCAGGGCCAAAAAATGCAACATGCTGCGTCTGGAAAATCCCAACGCACACCCCAAAAAAACGCAGCGCATGAAAATCGCATACATGCGCTTACCAGCGCGCAGGTATGCGCACCCATGTTAAATATAGGGGAAAAAACGCATGCGCAGGTGTGCGTTTTTTTCCAGCGCTAAAAAACGCAAATGTGAAACCAGCCTAAGTGGGACTCATAGACTGGTAAAGCCTATGCACTAAGTGCGAAGGCTGAAAAACATTTAACCCTGGGGGGTACATATATATATCAATTATAGAGGTAGGTCTCATACACATCCTGTAAAAATTAAGAGCGAAGGTCGCATGATGCCCCTCTAAAAAATTCAAAGTTATCAGTATCATATTGCTCACCCATAGGGTATTACATCTTGTTGGGTACATTTAGTTGCTATATAAGCCTCCAAAAACTTGTTTCAAAATTATCAGTATCATATTGCTCACCCATAGGGTATTACATCTTCTTTGATACATTTAGTTGCTATAAAAGCCTCCAAAAAGTGTTCAAAACGTATCGGTATTGTATTGCTCTGCCATATTGTATTATATCTTCTTGGGTACATTATGTTGCTATAAAAGGCTCAAAAAAACTTGTTCAATTTTATCGGAATTATATTGCTCTCCTATAGGGCATTACATGTTCTTGGGTACAGTTTGTTTTTGCTATATGAGCTTCCAAAAACTTCAAAATTTTAGGCTGCATGCATACTGTATGTTGCAGATTGGGTGCGTTTTTGCCACGTTTTTTCGGCACAGATTTGGTACAAAACCTTAAACAAAACCTGATTACAGCAAAGGGAATGAGAAACCTGAAGTGTCATGCACACGTTGAGTATTTTTGACTTGCAGATTTGGTGCAGAAAATAATCTGCAGCATGTCAATTCTCTTTGCGTTTTTGCACTGTTTTTCACCATTGACTTCACTCAAATCAACCAAAAACATAGGGCAGAAAAGTACCAAAAACATGGCAAAAATGCACCAAAAACGTACGTTTTGCGGCTACGTTTTTCATGTCAAAAGATGCCGAAATGGCGCAGAAATTTTATTCAACATGTGTACATACCCTTTTCGGTATTAGATTGCTCACCCATAGACTATTCTGTGGTCTGGAGTATATAACCCTCAAAAGTGCATAGCCTTTTTGAGCCTAGGAGTACCAATACATGACAAATTGAACAGAATGTGTATGACGACCTCCTTTATGTTTAATACAGGGTGTATCTGAATCCTTTATTTTTTGGCAGTTCTTGCTTCCTTCATAAATTACACTGAAATGTCCTATTTTTATAATAAAAAAAAATTTTGGTTTACTTAAATAATATATTTTTTAGATCATTTTTACATTTTGCCTTATATTCAAGTCATTTTACAGGAAAGAATATTTCTTAACTTTTTTTCCCTGTAAACTCCAATTTCTAGTCGATTTTGAATGTTTTATCGTCAGTCCTTAAAGTGGAGTAAAAGTGTAACACCATTGTTCTCAGCAGTGATCTGGGAGTCAGAGAAGCTTCCAGGGGTCTTCCCCATGCTGCTCTCCTTCTATTCAGCACTTTTCCCATTTGAACATTTTCACTGCCCTCCAAATCTCCTTGTAGGGTCTGCCGAGAAAAGCTTGGCTTTCCCATTGACTCCAATTATACTCGTTACTTGAAACGAGCATGCGAGTGTTAGGAATTGCTCAGTTCTCTTAACGAGCACCCGAGCATTTTAGTGCTTGCTCATCCCTAGAAATTAAGAATTACACAGCATTATCCTGTAGTGATACTTAACTCTTAAGGTCTTGCAGCGTTAGTGTTGCTTGTACAACACATCAATTTTACTTCAATGCTACCAAATGGGTGTCCAAGTTTTGAAGTGGAACACAAATCCTAGTGCACTTAAAGCAACATGAACTAGATGGCATATCTAAAAATTTCTGAGGCAGATAACTGGACAATGGGACAGCTAATTATGTGCAAATACAATGCAGAAGACCCACTGCTAGTGATATGGCAGTAGGGGTGGCAGCTGTATCAGGAAAACCCTGGCCTAGTGCTTGAGGAACTCAAAAATCCCTCTACCACACAATAAATCAAAAGTATTGAAATAGAATATGGTTAGAGGAAGTCCTTGTTATAGATTTTGCCTTGGAGCCCAGGATCTTCAAGCTACTTCTCTGGACACTGAAAGCATTACTAAATTCAGCCTAAAACAATGACCTATTGCACAGAGCTGGTAAATGGGCACATAACTTAAGGGTGTTAATGCCGATATAATTTGTATTTCATAAATTAATAGTACACATAAAAATAAGCAACTTTATAATATATCTTATCAAAGAAATCTGCTTCTTTCCTCTTTCAGGATTGATCATTAATTTTCAAAAGTCACTTTTCTATGGTAAGGACAGGGACCCAACTTCGAAGGACACCTTGATGTGGCAATTGGGCTCACAAATATTGGCCAATTTATGCGCTAAATACCTTCTTTTTTACTGTATTTTTCATAGCAATTTTGCAGATTAATATTTCATATATACATTATATAGTGTTTTCCTTTTTTCCCATTTTCTAGGGAAGTGATGCAATTTCAATGTTCTAGAGTAGTAATCATTCTTAGTATTTTATGGTGCAACCGTAGAAAAATATTTAGATTTGAGAGCCCTCAGTAGTTGATACCTTTACCATCTTTTCAGCTAGCCATTAAAAGGTATCAAGTCAACCACTAAGGACTCTCAAATCTAAATATTTTTCTATCTACTGGCTAACACAGTTTTTGGTGCAACCCTATAGATATTCAAGTTTGGTTGGCAACTTGGCACCTGTTCACACAAACCTAGATGTGCTGATCTTTTTTCTCTATTTACACCACCAATAGACAGATAGTGATGTCCCACATCAAACACATATCTCTCCAACCGAGCCCAAATGGGTTCTGGGTATCATAGCTGTCATCAAAGTTAGCAAATAGACAATTTTCACAGATTTGAATAAGTAATTGGTGTTTTTAAAGGATTAAATGACTTTGGGCCACTGGTCTTTTAACACCATCACACAGAAGAGGAAGACCGACTGACTAAAGTAGTTTATCCCTTTCAATAACACTCTTCAGTGCCCACTTTGATACCCATTTTTGTGCCACTTTTGTAACACCACATTGTATTTTATTATTGTGATTTTTATTTTTGCGGTTAAACCTGTAAAAAGATAATTTTGCGAATAAGAAACCAACTTCAGCGTTGTGGTGGGAGAGAGGAAATTATAATTATTAGGGGGTGGAGTAGAAGAGAAGAAATTATAATTTGACAGAATGGAGAAGACATCAGCGGTAAGTTACTGGATATAAAAATGTATTCTGTAGAGGGGTATGTTTACTGGCGGCACTAAAAGACCACCAATCTGTAAACCATTGCTGACCTCTATTATATATAGCGCTATTCCAGGTATAATGCTGTGCATAAGGCAAAATATCTGTGCTGTGCCCGTCATTTTGCATCTGTAAATGTGCAGGAGACCACCTGTTAATCACATGATCTCTCAAAGGGAACCATGTAACATGTCACTCGATACAACAGGTGCTGGGAGGGACTTATGCCCTCTGCACTGTCTGGTCTCTGGTCACTCTTAATTTGACCCTGGCAGTGACCCACATTAATCCTGAAATTAGGATTCCGAAGCTCCTCTTTTTAAACGGAGTTCCACCTATTGTCTTCCTGACTGCCTCTCTCTCTGGCAGTCCAATAAAAAGTGAATAAAGCTGTTAAAGGAGACTACCCCTTTAATAATAGATTTGGTGATGAAAACCATATTGTCCTATATTTGCACATGCTTTTGAAGGTGGTGTCTTCATCCCTGGTCGATCACTCCTATAATCGATCACTTTTAATTTAAATTGGTGAGTTTCCATGGGTATTTAGAATGTTTTTGTTTTTCAAGTAAGGAAACAACTCTCACTTTCCATTTATTCAATAGATTAGTGTAGCAAAATCTGGCAAGATTAAAATTTGCAAAATCTGCCAGACTTTCTTGGGAAATTTGATTAGTAGCATAATACACCGAAATAAAAAGCTGATACTCACCTCATTGCTCACCTCTGCTGCTCAGTATCCACCATACGGACCCAGCGCCTCTTATTGCCACCAAGTGCTGAAAGCTTAGGCATGTTCACACTATGCCTGGACTTCTGACTGAGACTAGTCCTTGGACGTCCTGAGCCTTGTTACGTCTGGATTTTCCTAGAGTGCGCATTGTAAGGTCATGGTCCACACAACTTGATAACATGCATCCGCAGAGATTACTCATGCTTGTTAACTGCCGGATTTCCCAGCCTAGCATGGAGAGGCCCACGGTTTCAGCGCACGATGGATGGAAGAGGAAGCAGAGAGGGCAGAATGTGGATGAGCGTGCTGCATAGGTGGCCAGGAGGTAAGCTTTGAGGCGATTATTAATTTTTAAAACTTTTGATGACCCTATATAGTTCAGCAAAATGGTGGTTAGCCAGTTGTCATCTTGCTGGATTTGCATAGAGCGAATTATGAAAAAAAAATGCATTCTGGAGAATGCAGATTTTTATAAAAATTGAGTAGAATTGAATTCCACTTGAGTAATTTTTCCGTTCTGAACAAAGTGACCGTGATAAAGTAGATCAGCAAGTTGATGTTGGCTAAGAACCTCAGCTATTTCAGAGTAGATATACAACACTACCCCTATATTGTGATATTACCAGGGATGTTCTCATTTGTAACAGTGTATCTATAATTGGATAATTTCTCAATTGCTCTGCGTTCAAGGTCTGTTGAGTTTAGACTGTAAAATCAGGACCTCATTTTACTGAGGATTTCTGCCTAGTATCCCATTACAATCTGGTGACAGTTATTCCCCACACCCACACTCCTTTTCCTAACACAATGACTTTTACAATTTATTTAAAATGTAAAAAATTTTCTGAGAATTTATCTAAAAACGGTAAAATGTTCCAAAATCTATCCATTTCAAGGTAATCTGTCACAGTAAAAACAGCCCTGAACTAACTATAATATTTGGATAGCTGAAGAGACACAAATCTCAATGATGTATTAACTCTGAGCTGAGCTTCACTCCCCCTGCAGTAAGCCAGCAAACGTCCAGTGCTCTGCATGATAAAGAAGCATCCTGGGGTTTGTACGCCAGTCTAAATAATGGCCATGTAAAAATAAGCTGTGCCGAATCAATTAAGAAGCGCACGCCACTGTGCGTTTCACCATAAATGTTACTCCAGTTGATGACTGGAGTAAATTTTCTGCTGTAAGGTATGAAACATCATTTTATGAATTTGCTGGGCAGGCTTTGCCATGCTCTATCCTGCCCCAATTCCCCCGCATCTCCACTCAGCTGCATGATACTGGTGTGAAAACGCCAAAAACCGCAACACTTTTGCAACATTTGAAGGTGTTTTATGCCAATTCTGGCATATACATTTTGATCAAACGGGGTATATCCCAGTAGCAGCATTCAGTTGTTGTTTTACGAAGTCCATAGAGAATCTGAAACAACCTGCTGAACAATGCTTCTACAAGTTTTTATATGATTTTATGGCTGTTACAGAGATCTAAACCTCCTGTATCGTCATTGGAGGAAATTCAGCCTATCATTTATGACAGTGTTCAAGCAAAAACATTTTTAGACTGCGCTTACTTGTCCATAACTCAACTTCTACTATCTTTACAACAGTTCCATCAGTTTCTCAAAAACTAGTATGCAACTAGGGGCATGGTCTAGCCCAGCAACTTAGAGGGGACATGGTCCAGCCCAGCAACTTAGTAAGAGGAGGCATGGTACAGCCCTGCAACTTAGTAAGAGGAGGCATGGTCCAGCCCTAAAGGGGGCATGGTACAGCCCAGCAACTTAGTAAGAGGAGACATGGTCCAGCCCAGCAACTTAGTTTAGTGGGGACATGGTCCAGCTCAGCCACTTAGTAAGAGAGGGCATGGTCCAGCCCAGCAACTTAGTTAAAGGGGGCATGGTCCAGCCCAGCAACTTAGTAAGAGGAGGCATGGTCCAGCCCTAAAGGGGGCATGGTCCAGCCCAGTCACTTAGTAAAAGGGGGCATGGTCCAGCCCAGCAACTTAGTAAGAGGGGACATGGTCCAGCCCAGCAACTTAGTAAGAGGGGACATGGTCCAGCCCAGCCACTTAGTAAGAGGGGGGCATGGTCCAGCCCAGCCACTTAGCAAGAGGGGGCATGGTCCAGCCCAGCAACTTAATGTTATCATTTCATAACATAGGCAAAGAATTTGGAGGACTGTATCCAGAAAATGGAGATCTGGCAGCTATGCAAATATTAAGAAATTAATCAGCACAGAATATTTGGCCTAAATGACATTGGACATTCGCTGTAATGCTCTTTATTCTGTAGAAATTCATCTACAATTAGACTTCTCTATAAAACATACAAAGAGCACTTAACTTTTTAAATAAATCAAATGGCATTAATCTTGTAAACTGCGCTAAAACCATGGACTAAGATCAGAATGGCGTTTTGTTCCTTACATATCGGCATTATAGAAAGAATAAAATAACCGTCTATTGTATATTGCTCTTTCAGACTGTTGCAGCCTGGTTTTCTTTTTTTTTTTAATGATACATGTGTGAGAGACTCATTTGCACACTTATACTGTGCATATTGCTATCCATTCACAGCTATAAGATCTCTAGCACAGTGCAGGGAGGTTAATTGTCCTGTGTCAGCCTCTGTCCCTTTCTATGTCCCACGCTCTGTGTTGTGGCAACATAATGTGCCCTGTGCTGAAAGAGACAGCATTGGGGAGGGTTGGATCTGGCATTGGCAGGCTTTATCTAAGACCCTCTTACACAGAAAGCAATTGGTTTGCAATAGGCATCAAAAATGTCTGCCTTTGATGTTGATATAAAAAGAAGTGAGAGACTGGAGGGGATATGTCCTGGATGCGGAGGATTTAACCCTCTCCCACACGATTCTGAACTTCGCTCACACCAGAAGTATACGCTGAATGCTTCTTTCAAATGCAAGCTATGTATAATCAAATCTTATGAACCCCCTTCTATAGAAGACCCCCAAACCTTACAAAAATGTCTATTAAAAATATTTACATTTTTTTATAACCCTCATATTCTGCTTTCTTTCTTTCCTACCGCATACACTGAATGTAACAACTCGTTTTTAATTTGTCAGTTTAAGTGCGAGGGACAGCCAACAATCACCCATTAAAGATTATAAAGAAGGATTGTGTGGCATTACAGATATAACAGGGTAAGTCCTATTCACAGCCTCTTGTACACACTCTGTGTCTTTTTGTGTTCGCTCCATTCTTTCTTGTAATTCTTGTTCAACTTATAAAAAAAAAGCTGTTAAATCCCCTTTATAGGACCCCCATGTTTAAATCCCCTCAGCCCCCTATACCTCCCCACTGCATCTTCCATACTCACAAAGGGCCAGACCAACAGGTCAGAACAACTTCATGAATGGGGAGTGATGAGAGAGGAAGATTATGTAGAACGACAGTGAGAATAGCATTAACCCTATATAAAATAAAAGTATTCAATGCAAGTACAATGTTATATACTGTATAACATTTAGAATGCAGATAATAGCGGTCCTGAACAGTAATGGCTGTATACATAATTCACATGCCTCACTGCAAATTCACCCTATCACTCAAATGATGGAATTGATATGACATTTTTCCTCTATTTTAGATCCTTGTTATTGAAAAAAGGGCCCAACGGGCCCTAATACAGGTTACTGGAGTTTGTCGCAGGCAGGGCTGCCACTAGGAATTTCAGGGCCCCATACTGGCAAAATGTTCGGTGCCTCTTGAGACTCTGCCCAGGCTCCACCCCTCGAACTGTCCACAGTCCCACCGCTCTCTATTGGAAAAACTCCACTTCTCACCAATCACACATTAAAAGTTCCCATCTCCATATCGCACACATAGCCAGCAGCTCTTGTTTTGGCCAAAAGATTTTTTAAATCTGCCACCTCGACAAGGTAGACTCTTTTGGCCAGGCCCTACTCTACTCCAACCTATTAAACATTTGTTAAAATATCCAATACAATTTAGGTATATTTTTTATTTATTTTTCAATTTTTAAAATGACCAATAATATCACATCCAAAGGGACAAATACCACCGCACCATGTCCAGGCCACATATTACCACCACATAGTGACCTATAATACCACATACAAGGAACAACTATAGCTACACCATGACCAGACCTCATATTGCCACCACAGTTACAGAATAATAGCACATACAAGGGACAAATACCACCGCACCATGACCAGACACCATATTACCACCACATGGTGACCAATAATACCACATACAAGGAACAAATACAGCCACATCATGACCATACCACATATTACCACCAGTGACAGAATAATAGCACATACAAGGGACAAATACCACCGCACCATGCCCAGACCACATATTACCACCACATGGTGACTGAATACTACAATACTGATCATTAATAAAAAAAACATAATACTATCACCTTAAATGCCATTATACACAGGAGATCTGTACTTAGTATGCAGTGTCTGTGTACAGGTAATACAGTGATTACCAGTGACATTATACACAGGAGCTCTGTATATAGTGTCAGTGTACAGGTAATACAGTGATCACTGGTGACATTATGCACAGAACCTCTGTATATAGTGCCAGTGTACAGATAATACAGTGATCACTGGTGATATTGTACACAGGAACTCTGCATATAGTGTCAGTGCACAGGTAGTACAGTGATCACTTGTGACATTAATAAATAATAATAATCTTTATATAGCACTAACATATTCCGCAGCGCTTTACAGTTTGCACACATTTTTTTTTTCATCACTGTCTCCGATGGGGCTCACAATCTATATTCCCTATAAGTATGTCTTTGGAGTGTGGGAGGAAACCCATGCAAACACGGTTGTCCTCGGTGGTATTCGAACCCAGGACTCCAGCGCTGCAAGGCTGCAGCGCTAACCACTGAGCCACCGTGCTGCCCATACAATTGTACAAAGGCACTCTGTATATAGTGCCAGTGTATAGGTAACACACTGACTCACCAGTGACGTCTCTAGGTGAAGTCCTTAAGCTTTGCTTTTCATCTTTCATCCAGCACAGACCGCCATCACGTCTTCCAGCCAGGGCTCGTCTCTGCAGGAAATACAGTAACACAGTTATCTTGAGCTCCACTTGCCGAACACATTACTTAATTTTTTCCCAACTTCTACACTACACCAGATGAAGAAAAAAAGGCGACATAGTGTCACTCTGCACAGTAACAGGACCTCCCCCCATTTAAAACAATATCCTCAAAAAAATAAAATAAATACATCACTGCAGTAATAATATCCCTTAATTAGCCCCTATGGTATTAATATCCCCCATCCTGGCCCCCGTGTGTCTCATTCCTGGCTCCAGTCATATTTTCTCTCAAACTGCCCTCATGAGTATCTATTCTGCCCCCATATGATCTCCCGATCCTGCCCCATCTGTCTACATTGTATCCATCCTGCCCCATGATCCTGCACTATGTGTTTCCATCCTGCCCCCTGTGTCTCGCATCCTGCCCCCTACTGTGTCTCACATTCTGCCCTCTCCTGTGTCTCACTGTCACATTCTGCCCCGTGTCCATTCTGCCTCCTCCTGTGTCTTACTGTCATATTCTGCCCCGTGCCTCACATTCTGCCCCCTCCTGTGTCTCACTGTCACATTCTGCCCCATGTCCATTATGCCCCTCCTGTCTCTCACTGTCACATTCTTCCCCCGTGTCCTTTCTGCCGCTCCTGTGTCTCACTGTCACATTCTGCCCCGTATCCATTCTGCCCCTCCTGTGTCTCACTGTCACATTCTGCCCCATGTCAATTCTGCCCCTTCCTGTGTCTCACTGTCATATTCTTCCCCCATGTCTCACATTCTGCCCCCTCATGTCTCACTGTCACATTCTGCCCCATGTCCATTCTGCCCCCTCCTGTGTCTCACTGTCACATTCTGCCCCATGTCCATTCTGCCCCTGTGTCTCACATGCTGCCCCATGTCTATTCTGCCCCCGTGTCTCACTGTCACATTCTGCCCCCGTATCCATTCTGCCCCTCCTGTGTCTCACTGTCACATTCTGCCCCCATGTCTCACATTCTGCCCCTGTGTCAATTCTGCCCCTTCCTGTGTCTCACTGTCATATTCTTCCCCCATGTCTCACATTCTGCCCCCTCCTGTCTCACTGTCACATTCTGCCCCATGTCCATTCTGCCCCTGTGTCTCACATGCTGCCCCATGTCTATTCTGCCCCCGTGTCTCACATTCTGCCCCCGTGTCCATTCTGCCCCCTTATCTCACATTCTGCCCCCGTGTCTCACATTGTGCCCCATGTCCATTCTGCCCCCGTGTCTCACATTCTGCCCCATATCCATTCTGCCCCTGTGTCTCACATTCTGCCCCTGTGTCTCACATTCTGCCCCCGTGTCTCACATTCTGCTCCCATGTCCATTCTGCCCCCATGTCTCACATTCTGCCCCATATCCATTCTGCCCCCGTGTCGCACATTCTGCCCCATGTCCATTCTGCCCCTGTGTCTCACATTCTACCCCATGTCTATTCTGCCCCCTTGCCTCACATTCTGCTCCCATGTCCATTTTGCCCCGTGTCTCCCATCTGCCCCCATGTCCATTCTGCCCCTGTGTCTCACATTCTGCCCCCATGTCCATTCTGCCCCCATGTCTTAGATTCTGCCCCGGGCCCCCGGATTGCCGCTTTCAATAAAAAAAAACACATTCTTCTTACCTTGCCGAGCTCCTGCGGCAAAGCTTCCTTCACGCAGCTTAAGTGCGCACTTGCCGGTGAATGACAGTGATGTCAGATTCCGGCAACATGCACGCTGCAGCTGATGTCAACTACCAACCTCTGATTGGCTGGCGGCTGTTAACTGCACGTCAATAGAGTTGAACTGCTGCATCGCCGCTAGGGCCCAGTTTAGTCTGCTGGTAGGGCCTAGTGAGCAGATGAGAAGGGGCCTCATCACTGCCCTACAAATATGGGCGTACATAGCAATCAAAGAGCCACATAACAAAAGTTCTATTTGGGCCTTCCCACACCTCTAAAAAAAATATATTTATATTTTTTCACTGAGATGGGGATATGTATACTGTATGTGTGAGTGTAATAAATATAAATTATATATAATTATAATTATATAATGTTAAATTCAAAAAAAGTTCATTTTTTTTCTCATTAATGCACACTCTTCACCCAATCTTGGCTGAAAAAAAAACAAATGTAGAAATTTCATTTTTTTTTCAGTCAAGATGGGGTGCAGAGAGTACATAAATGAGGGGAAAAAATGAACTTTTTTGAATTTACCAAATGGCTGCAATGAAACAAAGAGTGAAAAGGGGTCTGAATACTTTCCATACCCACTGTACATATACACATATTTACATACACTGTACATACATATATCGTACATACTTATATCATACTTACACACACAGATACACATACATGTACCATACATACATGCATACACCGTACATACATACACCATACATATACCATACATACTGTACACTGTACATACTTATACCATACATACACACACAGATACACATACCTTACATACACATGGACGCAATGGACTTCCTTAGCCCCCATCCATCATTCCTACAGTCCCCACCCACTATCTCCACAGTCCCTACTCCCTATTCCCTACTGTACACGTGCTTTGGCAGAATTAATTCTATTTGGTCCTGCCAATAAAGCTTTTTTGAATTGAATACACACATATACCGTACATACACACATACACCGTACACACACACACAAATATACACACACACATACCATACATACATACACATACTGTATACCATACATACAGTCATGGCCAAAAGTTTTGAGAATGACACAAATATTAATTTTTACAAAGTCTACTGCTTCATTTTTTCTAATGGCATTTTGCATATACTCCAGAATGTTATAAAGAGTGATCAGCTTAACAGCAATTACTTGGAAAGTCAATATTTGCCTAGAAAATGAACTTTATCCCCCAAAACACATTTCAACATCATTGCAGCCCTGCCTTAAAAGGACCAGCTAACATCGCTTCAGTGATTGCTCCATTAACACAGGTGTGGGTGTTGATGAGGACAGGGCTGGAGATCAATCTGCCATGATTAAGTAAGAATGACACCACTGGACACTTTAAAAGGAGGCTGGTGCTTGGCATCATTTTTTCTCTTCTGATAACCATGGTTATCTCTAAAGAAACACGTGCAGTCATCATTGCACTGCACAAAAATGGCCTAACAGGGAAGAGTATCGCAGCTAGAAAGATTGCACCTCAGTCAACAATCTATCGCATCATCAAGAACTTCAAGGAGAGAGGTTCCCTTGTTGCCAAAAAGGCTCCAGGGTGCCCAAGAAAGACCAGCAAGCGCCAGGACCGTCTCTTAAAAGTGTTTCAGCTGCGGGATCGGGCTACCAGCAGTGCAGAGCTTGCTCAGGAATGGCAACAGGCAGGTATGAGTGCATCTGCACGCGCTGTGAGGCGGAGACTCTTGGAGCAAGGCCTGGTCTCAAGGAGGGCAGCAAAGAAGCCACTTCTCTCCAGGAAAAACATCATGGACAGACTGATATTCTGCAAGAGGTACAGGGAGTGGACTGCTGAGGACTGGGGTAAAGTCATTTTCTCTGTTGAATCCCCTTTTCGATTGTTTGGGACATCTGGAGAACGGCTTATTCGGAGAAGACCAGGTGAGCGCTACCACCAGTCTTGTCTCATGCCAACTGTCAAGCATCCTGAAACCATTCATGTGTGGGGTTGCTTCTCAGCCAAGGGAATGGGCTCTCTCTCAGTCTTGCCTAAAAACACAGCCATGAATAAAGAATGGTACCAGAATGTCCTCCAAGAGCAACTTCTCCCAACCGTCCAAGAGCAGTTTGGTGATCAACAATGCCTTTTTCAACATGATGGAGCACCTTGCCATAAAGCAAAGGTGATAACTAAATGGCTCAGGGAACAAAACATAGAGATTTTGGGACCATGGCCTGGAAACTCCCCAGATCTTAATCCCATTGAGAACTTGTGGTCAATCATCAAGAGACGGGTGGACAAACAAAAACCTTCAAATTCAGACAAAATAAAAGCATTGATTTTGCAAGAATGGACTGTTATCAGTCAGTATTTGATCCAGAAGTTGATTGAGAGCATGCCAGGGAGAATTGCTGAGGTCCTGAAGAAGAAGGGTCAACACTGCAAATATTGACTTGCTGCATTAACTCATTCTAACTGTCAATATAACCTTTTGCTACTCATAATATGATTGCAATTATATTTCTGTATGTGATAAAAACATCTGACAAACACACATAAAAACCAGAGGGCAGCAGATCATGTGAAAACATAATATTTGTGTCATTCTCAAAACTTTTGGCCATGACTGTACACACACATACCATACATATATACACACATACACCATACATACAAGAGGCATAGCTAGGGTTTTGGTTTGTGGGGGGGCAAAACTTCTGAGTGGGCCCCTAACCAGGTAACCTTGATTACAGATGGGTGATGCACCCTAATAGTGGAGGAGAACCTCAGCAGATGACCGTGCTGTTGCTGAAAATAATCTCTATATAAAGACCAATATTGATATTACCGCCATATGATCAGTGGTAAATACCAGTCCTTCAGAACATGTAAGATTACTGCACAGTTACAGATAATAACTTACAGCTGACATTCTTTCTGATGGAATTGTTCACTTTTCATGTCTTTTCTATCTGGCCCAGATCGACATGACACAGTCTACAGCCACGACTCAACTGCAGAGATTACAGCAAAGACACATTTCACTTCTCACATTTTCAGCACTGTCCCCAATGAGGCAATTCCCAACCAGCACAAACTCCTCATCCTGCTGATACCGCAATGCTGAGCCACTGCTGTTGTATGTGTCCCTATTACAGCACCTGCTGGGTGGTTCTCTGTGCCCACTAAATTCTAAAGCAAACCTCTAGAATATAGTAATGCCGAGTGCAAGTGCCCTAGAAAACAATGCCCACATTTTGTCCCCTAGAAAGTAATAATGCCCTCTGTGTGCCCCTTTGGCAGTCACAGTAACCTGAGTTCCCCTATAACAATAAGTGCCCATTTTACATTTAATAATGTCCCGAGTCTCCCCCCCTTTAAAGCTTCCCTTTACACAATATGATGCTCTCTTATATACTCTAATGCCCCCTCACTGTATATAGTGACACATTAGTAGCCCCCAAACTGTTTGATAGCTCTAACACTAATCTCCACACTGTATTATGACCCCATAGATAACCTCCATATAGTATAACGCACCAGACAATCCTCAATATAATCCTCAATATAGAATAATGCAGTCCCCATAGGCCTCCATATTTTATAATGCATTCCCCATAGGTAGACTCTATATAGTATAATGCACCTCCCATAGGTAGAATCTATAGTATAATGCACCCCCATAGGCAGACTCTATAGTATAATGCACTTCCCATAGGCAGACTATATAATATAATGCAGCCCCTAATATAATGCACTCCCATAGGCAGCCTCTATAGTATAATGCACCCCCATAGGCAACCTCAATAGTATAATGCAGCCCCTAATATAATGCACCCCCATAGGCAGCCTCTATAGTATAATTCAGCCACTAATATATTGCACCCATGCGTCCTGCCCCAACGTGCGCTTCGGTCTCCTTTATCAAGGGGCCCCTTGATAAAGGAGACCAAAACGCGCGTCGGGGCAGGACGCACGGCTCTAGGCGACAGCAGCACTTCTTTGTGGACACCCGGAGGTAATTGTACCTTTCATATGAGGACATTGTCCTTTGGATGTAGAATGTGATGAATGCAGAGGTTAACATTTGTGAGGTGACGCTGTATTTACTGCTTGGTGTTGGCAACACTTTGATGAGAGTGGGTTATTGTGCATATATTGGCGGTAGGTGCCACTCTTATGCTGGGTATTATACAGTACATTAGGTTCGCTTATCTAGGCAATTCTATGCATTGTGAGCCCCTCCAGCGCCTCTAATGTTATTGTAGCTGCTGTTGTCCTATTTTCTGTGCGTACATGAGTTACTACAGACAGTGAGTGTATTGTCTTTCCCACTTCCCCAATCTTTTGGTATTATGGTATTTTAATGTATTTTTCTAATAAAAATGGAATCTTTTTTGAGATATAAATAATTGCCTTGTAATCATCTTTTTGTTAGCTCCCCATAGGCAGCCTGTATAGTATAATGCATCTCCATAGGCAGCCTGTTTAGTATAATGCATCCCCATAAGCAGCCAGTATAGTATAATGCAACCCCATAATGAAATAAATCCAATACTCACCTCTCTTTCTCCTCATTACTGCGCTGCTCTGAACACCTACACATCTCCGGACAGCGGGCGCCGAGTAGTGACGTCATTGTGCCCACTGTCAGTGTCGGCGTTGGTGACGTCAGATGCTGAGAGGGTGATGATGGGAGAGGGGGTGTAATGCTCCCTCTCTTGTCACTGTGGTCATCTGTATCGGCATCCAACCGATAAAGTTGAACCTGTGATGATGGTGGGGGGCCCACTGCTAGCACCGGCCCCACCCCGCCTGCTCAGGGGCCCCAATAGCGGCCGGGCAGCAGTGCAGGGAGATCAATTATCCCTGCTCTGCCATAGGATGTAACTGTATTGGCGTGCACATGCCGATACAGTTACAGTAGCTTAGCTCCGGGTGGGCCCCCTCCTAGTGAGGGGTCCGGGGTGACCGCCCCCTCTGCCTCTGCCCCCCAGTAGCTATGCTACTGATGCATACATATACTGTACATACATACACACTCTTATATACACATATACACTGCTAAAAAATATAAAGGGAACACTTAAACAACAGACTATAACTCCAAGTAAATCAAACTTCTGTGAAATCAAACTTAGGAAGCAACACTGATTGACAATCAATTTCACATGCTGTTGTGCAAATGGAATAGACAACAGATGGAAATTATTGGCAATTTTCAAGACACACTCAATAAAGGAGTGGTTCTGCAGGTGGGGCCCACAGACCACATCTCAGTAGCAATGTTTTCTGGCTGATGTTTTGGTCACTTTTGAATGTTGGTTGTGCTTTCACACTTGTGGTAGCATGAGACGGACTCTTCAACCCACACAAGTGGCTCAGATAGTGCAGCTCATCTAGGATGGCACATCAATGCGAGCTGTGGCAAGAAGGTTTGCTGTGTCTGTCAGTGTAGTGTCCAGAGGCTGGAGGCGCTACCAGGAGACAGGCCAGTACACCAGGAGACATAGAGGGGGCCATAGGAGGGCAACAACCCAGCAGCAGGACCGCTACCTCCGCCTTTGTGCAAGAAGGAACAGGAGGAGCACTGCCAGAGCCCTGCAAAATGACCTCCAGCAGGCCACAAATGTGCATGTGTCTGCACAAACAGATAGAAATCGACTCCATGAGGATGGTCTGAGGGCCCGACTTCCACACATGGGGTTGTGCTCACAGCCCAACACCGTGCAGGACGCTTGGCGTTTGCCATAGAACACCAGGATTGGCAAATTCACCACTGGCGCCCTGTGCTCTTCACAGATAAAAGCAGGTTCACACTGAGCACATGTGACAGATGTGACAGAGTCTGGAGACGGTGTGAAGAGTGATCTGCTGCCTGCAACATTCTTCAGCATGACCGGTTTGGCAGTGGGTAAGTAATGGTGTGGGGTGGCATTTCTTTGGAGGGCCGCACAGCCCTCCATGTGCTCACCAGAGGTAGCCTGACTGCCATTAGGTAACGAGATGAGATCCTCAGACCCCTTGTGAGAGCATATGCTGGTGCGGTTGGCCCTGGCTTGAAGCTATGGACTGGCCCATCCGTTCCCCAGACCTGAACCCGATTGAGCACATCAAGGACATCATGTCTTGCTCCATCCTCCAACATCACGTTGCACCACAGACTGTCCAGGAGTTGGCAGATGCTTTAGTCCAGGTCTGGGAGGAGATCCCTCAGGAGACCATCCGCCCCCTTATCAGGAGCATGCCCAGGCGTTGTACAGTAGGGAGGTCATACAGGCACGTGGAGGCCCCACAAATACTGAGTCTCACTTTGACTTGTTTTAAGGACATTACATTCCACTTTAGTTTTGTGTGTGACTCCAAATCCAGGTCTCCATTGTTTAATAAATTTGATTTCCATTGAAAATTTTTGCGTGATTTTGTTGACAGCACATTCAGCTTTGTACAGAACAAAGTATTCAATGAGAATATTTCATTCATTCAGATCTAGGATGTGTTATTTGAGTGTTCCCTTTATTTTTTTGAACAGTGTAGTATAGGCATACCATACATAAATATACTGTATATACACACAGATGTACAGACACATACATACACACATAGATACCCACATACACTGTACATAGATGCACACACATACAAACACATAGATACACTTATACTGTACATACATACACACACATAGATACACACGCACATAGATACACACATATACATACAGACACATACATACAGAGATACACTGATACATATACGTACATACATACACACACACACAGATGGCCACACATACATACACATAGATACACACATACACTACCATGTAAAAGTTTAGGGTCACTTAGAAATTTCCTTATTTTTGAAAGAAAAGCACAGTTTTTTCCAATGAGGCTAACATTAAATTATTCAAAAATACACTCTATGCATTGGCAATGTGGTAAATGACTAATCTAGCTGCAAACGTCTCATTTGCAATGCAATATGTTCATAGGTGTATAGAGGCGCATTTCCAACAACCATCACTCCAGTGTTCTTATGGTACTTTGTGTTTGCTAACTGTGTAAGAAGGCTAATGGATGGTTAGAATACCCTTGCAAACCCTTGTGCAAGTATGTTAGAACAGCTGATAACAGTTTGGCTGATTAGAGAAGCTATAAACCTGACCTTCCTTTGAGCTAGTTGAAAATCTGGAACATTACATTTGTTGGTTCCATTAAACTCTCAAAACGGCCAGAAAAAAATAACTTTCATGTGAAACTCAACAGTCTATTCTTGTTCTTAGAAATGAAGTCTATTCCATGCAAGAAATTGCCAAGAAATTAAAGATTTCCTACAACGGTGTGTACTACTCCCTTCAGAGGAGAGCACAAACAGGCTCTAACCAGAGTAGAAAGAGAAGTGGGAGGCTCCGCTGCACAACTGAGCAACAAGACAAGTACATTAGAGTCTGTAGTTTGAGAAATCGATGCCTCACAGGTCCTCAACTGGCATCTTCATTAAATAGTACACGCAAAAAGCCAGTGTCGACGTCAACAGTGAAGAGGCAACTCCGGGATGCTGGCCTTCAGAGCAGAGTGGCAAAGAAAAAGCCATATCTGAGACTGGCTAATAAAAGGAAAAGATTAATATGGGCAAAAGAACACAGACATTGGACAGAGGAAGATTAGAAAAAAGTGTTATGGACAGACGAATCCAAGTTTGAAGTGTTTGGATCACACAGAAGAACTTTTTTGAGACGCAGAACAACTGAAAAGATGCTGGAAGAGTGCCTGACGCCATCTGTCAAGAATGGTGGAGGTAATGGGATGGTCTGGGGTTGCTTTGGTGCTGGTAAAGTGGGAGATTTGTACAAGGTAAAAGGAATTTTGAATAAGGAAGGCTATCACTCCATTTTGCAATGCCATGCCATACCCTGTCAACATCACTTGATTGGAGCCAATTTTATCCTACAACAGGACAATGACCAAAAGCACATCTCCAAATTATGCAAGAACTATTTAGGGAAGAAGCAGGCAGCTGCTATTCTATCTGTAATGGAGTGGCCAGCGCAGTCACCAGATCTCAACCCCATTGAGCTGTTGTGGGAGCAGCTTGACCGTATGGTATGCAAAAAGTGCCCATCAAGCCAAATCAACTTGTGGGAGGGGCTTCTGGAAGCATGGGGTGAAATTTCTCCAGATTACCTCAGCAAATTAACTGCTAGAATGCCAAAGGCCTGCAATGCTGTAATTGCTGCAAAGGGAGCATTCTTTGACAAAAGCAAAGTTTGAAGGAGAAAATTATGATTTCAAATAAAAATCTTTTTTTCGAACCTTGTCAATGTCTGGACTAGATTTTAAATTCATTTGGCAACTCATTTGATTAATAAAAGTATGAGTTTTCATGGAAAACACAAAATTGTCTGGGTGACCCCAAAATTTGGAACGGTAGTGTACTTCGACACAGTTGACCACTGCCTCCTACTACAGATCCTCTCTTCCTTTGGTGTCAAAGAGCTTGCCCTATCCTGGATCTCCTCATACCTTACCAACCGCACATTTAGCGTTTCCTACTCCCACACTACTTACTCATCTTGCCCTCTGTCTCTTGTTGTCCCTCAGGGCTCTGTCCTGTGACCCCTTCTCTTCTCAATCTATACCCTTGGCCTGGGACAACCCTTGGCCTGGGACAACTTATAAAGTCCTATGGCTTCCAGTACCATCTACTGTATATGCTGATGACACTCAGATCTACCTTTCTGGCCCAGATGTCACCTCTCTGCTGTCCAGAATCCCAGAGTGTCTATCAGCCATATCTTCCTTCATCTCCTCTCGCTTCCTCAAGCTCAATGTGGACAAATCTGAAGCAATTATCTTTCCGCCATCTCGCATACCTTCCCTACCTGATCTATCTATCGCAATAAATGACATCGCACTTTCCTCTGTCCCGGAAATCCGCTGTCTCGGAGTGACCCTTGATTCTGCCTGTCCTTCAAACTGCACATCCAAGCTCTCGCCACCTCCTGTCGCCTCCAGCTCAAAAATATTTCCAGAATCCATCCTTTCCTCAACCCTCACTCTACCAAAATGCTTGTGCATTCCCTAATCATCTCCTGCCTTGACTACTGCAACATCCTCCTCTGTGGCCTACCTTCTAACACTCTCACAACCCTCGAATCCGTCCTTAACTCTGCTGCCCGAGTAATTAATCTCTCTCCTCGCTACACTCCTGCTTCCCCTCTTTGCAAATCCCTTCACTGGCTCCCAATTTCCCAGCTTATCCAGTTTAAATTACTAACACTGACCTACAAAGCCATCCATAACCTTTCTCCTCTGTATATTTCAGAACTAATCTCTCAATATCTTCCCTCATGTAATCTCCAGTCCTCCCAAGACCTCCTTATCTCCTCCATGCTTATTCGCTCTTCACCCAATCACCTTCCTGCTGGCGCTGACGAGCGAGCCATGGACGCAGGCAGAAGACGGACACCCTCGCGGCGTCAGAAGACGGACACCCTCGCCGCGTCTGAAAGGTAAGTGCGACCGCCGACCGCTGCTGCATCGCTAGTGAGATCTGCCTGTTTGGCAGCTCAATAGCGACCATTTAGCGATGCACCAGCGATCCTGACCGGGTCGTATCGTGGTCGGGATCGCTGGTGCATCACTAAATGTAAAGGGGCCTCAAGTGACATTTGTATTTTGATGTAACCCCTTCTCATGTACAGCACCATGGAATTAATTATGCCAAATAAATAATAATAATAATAATAAAATATACCATACATACATACACACACACACACAGATGCACACACACATACATATACTGTACACACACACATGTACATATACAAACACACACATACTAATGACCTCAGGTGTTCAGATGAGCCATGGAGGAGGTCAGCCACATAGTTCAGAGATCAGCTGGAGAGGGCTGCAGAAATGACTGTGGGGGATGGGGACACAGAGTAGAGAGGACTGATATCAGCCCCCTGCTGCTGCCCTGCTGTCCCATGCAGTGAGCCTCCTCCCCTGACCTCTTCTCTGTGAGGAGATGCTGCAGCCTGCTGGGAATAGAACAGTGGATGGAGCATAAGACGCACTGTAAGTCCTGCTCTTCCTCCATTGTTGTCTCCTGTGTGCTCTGCAGCCCGGGGCCCCCTGACTATAGGTGAATGATCACCAGGCGCCATGCAGGAGGACAGAGAAGACAGTCAGGGCACGCTCTCATCAGTCTGGTGAGGAAAGCGTCCATTGGCCAGCATCTTTTCGAACTCCTGCTCTCCGTGCCCCTCTCTCCCTGGCTCTGGATAGTGGCATGATTTCGGAAGGGAGTGAGGGGCTCGATGCTGCATGATTCCGGGCCCCTCTCTCTCCTGCTCGTAATCTTGACTCAGTGGCCCCATAGCGGCTGCATACTGTGCCACTATGGGCAGTACACCTTTGCCTGCAGGGGCCCCCCTCCACCTTCGGGCCCCGGTGCAGTTGCACCAGCTGCATCGGCGGTATATTCGCCCCTGGTTTGTCGGGCACGACTTGTGTCTAGCAATAACTCTGGTAGAAGGCTGTTGCTGTAGTTATCAACAGAGTCAAAAACACAGATGCACATTGTAGTCTTTGATATTTTAATTTTTATTAATATCTACTTAAATAGCAAATGTTGCATATTAATTAAGAGTCATTTTGTACTTTTATTTCATAAATCAATTGTATTTGTGAAAATAAGAAAATTAGAACTTTGTAATATATGTTATCTGAGAAATGTTCTTCTTTCACCCCTTATTTTGATTTTTACTCTAAAATCGTGGAAAAAATCTTTATTCAGTGAAGACAGATTTTCCCATTATTGAGATAGAAGGTGCCAGTTGGTGCTAGAACTGCTATCTCAGTAATGGAAAATCTGCCTTAATTGAAGATGTTTTTTATCCAAGAATTGAGAATTTTGAAAGAGAAAATTTAGTCGTGAAGAAGCAAAAATTAGATTTCTCTGATAAGATACAGTGGCATGTAAAAGTTTGGTCACCCCTAGTCAAAGTTACTGTTATTGTCAACAGTTAAGTAATTTGAAGATGAAATGAGCTCTAAAAGGGCAAAAGTTAAACTTGACATATTTCCTCTATATATTAGGCAAAAAATATATATACAGTAGTCATTTTTTACATTTTAAAAATAACAAAAAGGAAAATGATCCGATGCAAAAATTTGGGCACCCTATCAATGCTTGAAAACGTGTCTATCTTACCGACTAGGTTTATGAGCTTAGAGCTTAGAGGACTGAAGACACCATCTGAAACACAGTCCCATAGTAAAGATGACAGGGAAATGTGTTACCTTAGAAACATCTATATACTCACTTATCATAAGAAATGTATGCTTTCTTTCCTGACTAGGAGATGTTGTGCCTACCATGAACTGGAGCAAATCTACATGGTTAGACCGGGGTCACACTAGTGTATGGCATCCGATGCGAGAGCATCATATGCAATATGCTAATAACCCTCGGCTCCCGCTTGCAGCAGAGCAGTCATGCTACTGTGCTCCAAGCCTTTCTCACATAGAGAATCAGAGCACAGCTGCGGAGGAGGCGGAGAAAATAATTTCTTCATCTCCTCCATTGCCGACGTCGGCGTATATCGCACCGCACTCGGATAATATCAGTGATGTACGTTGTGTCACTCGCACCCATAGACTTATATGGGTGTGAGTAAGCCAAGATGTGGCCAAGTCTCGGTGCCAATCGCAGCATGCTGCAATTTTACACGCACACTGAATACGCCTGAGAAAATAAACGCTGATGTGAGCTGCCCCATAGATTAACACTGGGTCGACGACTAAGCGATGTTTTCTCACATAGCACTCGTCCGTATTCTACGGTAGTGTGACCCCCGGCCTTAGGCACAGCCACTAGAGTTGAGCGACTTTTGGTTTTTTATGGTCGAGTTTCGTTTCGTGAAACCCGACTTTTCCAAAAGTCGGGTCGAGCAAGATCGGCCGATTATAGGGAAAAGTCGGGGTCGTCCCGAAACACGAAACCCAATGTAAGTCAACGGGGAATAAAAGTCGGCAGTGAGAGGAGGACAGGAAACACACCTACAGTGCTCATTTGAATGCCAAAAGCATCAATTCTTCTTACTTAAGCTGGTCAACCTTAATTAACTTCATAATACAAGTTACGCACTGAAAAATGGGGGTTATTTGGCTAAAGTTGTGGGGGGGGTAGGACTGACTCCAGGTTTTCATGTGCCCTGGGCGAAAGAGCGCCCCTTTAACACATAATACCACAACTCATCATGCTCCGATACGGCAGAGAAATAGCGGTATAGCACAATGAAAAATACTTCACTTTTTACATCTCATGACGCGGCCCATCTATTTCTCCATACAGAATCATTGGTCCCATATAATGTTTGAAACAGTATATGATGAGCTCCACATAATGCTACAGTATATGTTGGTCCCCATGGATGAAGCTCCACTGTCTTATGGGCCCAAATAATGCTCCAAACATAATGGGCCCCATTTCTAATGCTCTAGTGTATAATGGGCCCTGTAAATGCTGCTCCAGTGTCTGATGTCCACCTTTGGAATGTTCCAGTGTATGGTGGGCCCCATCTATCATTCTCCAGAGTATAGTGCTCCCCAAAAATTGCTGTCCCAACATTGAAAACAATGAAATAAGTCTCCTCGCTAGGGAATCCCTGTACTAGTCTGGACTCCTCGTCGTCCCCATCTTCCATCTCACTGCACAGTATTTCAACCTTGCAAGTGCTGTGATCCTGAGCAAGCAGGGGGGCCCACTCGTTGGCAACGGCACTGGCACAGGGCCCCTGATAGTACGGTGGTGTGTCTGATGGCGGGTGGGCCGAACCTGCACTTTCATCTACAGCTTCCTCTTTGTCACCGTGTAAGGCCTCTTTCACACATCAGGTTTTCGGCGTCAGGCGCGATCCGGCGCTTTTGACTAAAACCGGATCCGGCGAAATGCAATGCCGGATCCGGTTTCCCCCCCATTGACTTGCATTAGAGCCGGATCGAGCCGGATGGCCATGCGTTTCATCCGATTTTCGCGATCCGGCATCTGGAAAAAACGGCTACTGTAACGTTTTTTGTCTCCGGCGAAAAAGCCGGACACGCCGGATCCGGCGTGTCCGGCTTTTTCATACAATGAAAGCCTATGAGCGCCGCAATGCGCCTGATCCGGCGACAGCCAGATCCGGCGGCCGGATCCGGTTTCTTTGGTCTAAGCATGCTCAGTAGCTCTGTCCACAGGACATATATAAAAGCAAGACAATGGGACCCTCAGCCACACCCAACATGCCACCCAAGCCAAGAACCAGGAGCAGGAGAAGGCAGCAGACATCTGCAGCAGCAGCACCATCAGCACCACCCCAAATGGAGCAGCATGCTGAACAACGGGAGGGGAGTCCAGCAGCAGATGAGAGACGGTAATTATCAAATCCCCCATTCCTCCAAACTAGGGCTATGGAATATCAAGATATTCATTGGCCCTTTGTTTCTCTTTATTCAACAGCCGCCCAATAGATGCAGCAGCAGCAGCAGCAGCAATGGCAGCAGCAGAAACACCACCCACAGCCATGGAGTCTGGCCATGAGGAAGACACCACATCTTCTGGGAGCCCTCCCTCGCATCGTCAGCGTTTGACGGTAAGTTTTTATTTCCAAAATCCATCATCTCTGTAATATATGTGTATTCATTGCCTTTTATTTCAAAACAGGAATCACAAGATGAAGAGGAGCTCCCAGAAGAGGAAGGAAGGGGTGGACAGACACTTGGAGTGGGCTCACAATTGGTAAGTTTTTTGCATCAAACGCAGAAACACAACATCACACTACACACAACACATAGAAAACAATGTTCTGCAGACCACACACAGCAAACAAATGCCTACATCCAAAGACATAACATTTTTTGTTTTCTTCTCTATTCTTCCCAATCTGGTGCTCGGCCAAGAGGTCCTCGCAGTGCCTCCCTGGGTCGTCGGTGACAGCAACGCGGCGGTCACCAGCGTGTAAGTATAAATATTTTTGCTTTGTTTTTTTTGCACTTTTTATTTCATTTCTTTTGTGGAGGCTAATTATGTTATTTTTGTCTTTTTCTTTAACAGCCTTCACAGCGTGCTCCCGACTCTGACGGTGAGGATGGAGGGATTGATGTGGACCGCCTCATCGATCTCATCAGAGAAAGGGAGCCGCTCTGGAATATGGCTGACCGCCGCCACGCTGACCTGATCGTTACCCGACGACTCTGGGAGGAAATCTGTTCGCTCCTTGTGGACCGCTGGGAGGACCTCGAAGCTCGGGCCCAGATTAAAGAGCATAAGTATATACAGTACCGGTTGCTTGATTTAAACCAGTGTTTCCCGAACTCCAGTCCTCGTGGTCCCCACGGATCATGTGTTCAGGATTTCTATTTACTTTGGAAATCCTGAAAACATGACCCCTGGGGACCATGAGGACTGGAGTTTGGGAAACACTGATGTTGTATACTAACCACTTTGTCCTTTCTCGTTTCAGGGGAGAGAATTGTGAAGCGGTGGCGGTCTGTGAGGGATCGTTTCAAGAAGGAGTTCAATAAAGAGATGCGGGCCCCGAGTGGATCTGGAGGACGCAGGAGCAAGTACAAGTACGCACGAGCCCTGTCGTTCCTCCGGGAGACAATGCTCACCAGAAGGTAAATATTACACACCACATGTGACAAAAAAATGTTTAGATGTAACTTTTTTTTTTCAGCCAGGGCCATACCATGTCACTATTTTAATTGTTTTTTTTTCTCTTTATTCCACAGCACGGTGAGCAGCACTCAGGAGCCTGCACGATTGGACCCTTCTGAGGCGATCCCTGAGGAGACCGGCACCGAGGGACACTTCGACCGCCCCGGTACATCTGCACCTTCCCAGCCTTCCCACACATTCGACCCATCTGTCCCATCCACCAGCACAGGAGCATCGTGGCCGCCTACATTACATGAAGCTGCTGGTGAGGAGATCGCTTTCCCTTTACCCCACCCTTCTGCCCCTGCCACCTCTAGTACACCTGCGGGTACTGGGCGGCAGCGGCAGAGGGGTCAGGAAAAGAGTTATGCGCCAGAGTTCTTGCATCTGAATGCATCTTTCCAGAACTGTCTAAAAGTCTTGTCAGAGCAAATCTCCGCAGGCTTTCAGCAGATCAACTCCAGCATTCTGGAGGTGAAGACACTTCTGCAAACCATGCATTCAGAAGCAAGTTCTTCGCCAAACCACACCTTTTTCAGGTCTGTTGTGGAGCGCATGGCAACACTATCTCCTACCCAGCAGATGCATGTAATGCATTCGTGCCACGGTGCTTTACAGCAGGTTACCTCCCAACCTCCACCTCCCACCACTGTAGTTCCTCCACCTGCACCCCCTCCAGCCACTTTCCATCCTCCCCCTCCTATTACATCTGCACCCCCTCCAGCCACTTTCCATCCTCCCCCTCCTATTACATCTGCACCCCCTCCAGCCACTTTCCATCCTCCCCCTCCTATTACATACCAGCAACCTCCCCAGTACCAGCAACCTCCCCAGTACCAGCAACCTCCCCAGTACCAGTCATCTCCCCACTTCCAGCAACCTGCCCCGTATCAAACTCCTTCCCCGTAACAAACTCCTTCCCCGTACCAAACTCCTTCCCCATACAACTTTCCATCAACATCATCTGCTCCTACAGTCCCTGCCCAACCCTCCACTCCACCGCCCACCACCTCTTCTGCCTCCCACATGTCCACCCATTCTGTAGCTTTTTCCACACCATCACCTCTAACTGTTCCTTCCCCACCACGATCCCAATCCTCTCTCCACACTCCCAGTGTCGAAGTGTCCCGCAGCCCCTCCAGCAGTATTTCCACCCCACACTACACAGATTTATGATGTGTTTTGTAATAAAAATGCCCATGTTTTTTTCAAACCTTTATTAAAAAAGTTTTTTTAACTTTAAAAACAGTTTACAAACAAAAAAATATTTTAAATAAAAAGTTAAATTATTGTTTACACTGGTTGTCTGTCATTTCTTTCTGCGGCGAAATATGTTTAAAAAAAAGGTTAAATAAAGGGTATTTAAAAGGTAAAAAGGTATTCAAAACCAGGTATATAACTGTGTGTAAATTTTAGCTTTTTGCCACAGTTGTGTTCCTGGTTGTGTTTGAAGCAAAGTATTTCACCTAAAAAGTTGTGTTTATTGTTGGTAATTTCATAACAATGTACACAACTTTTGTTAAAAGGTGAAATACTTTGCATAAAACACAACCAGGTACACACCTGTGGCCTAAAGCTAAAAATAGAGACCATGACAAGATAGCCAACTTTGGTTGGCAAAGGTATATACTGTTGGTACAGAAGGTACACAAGTTTGGTTAGGGCACAAATCTTTCACACTCTGTCATCCTGCCAGTGTACTCTGCCTTGAGGTGACATAAAGTATAGTGCAAAATTGTCCCTCATTACTGAAACCGTCACAGAACTTCTAGTGGTAATGTCATGGTAATCTTGCAAGGTGGTTTCTTCAGAGGTGTCCTCAATGGAAATGGGTTCCTTGCAGATAACAAAATTGTGGAGTACCACGCAAGCTTTGATCACCTCGTCAACAGTTTCTGTCTTGAGGTTGATCGCAGTCAATAGGACCCGCCATTTGGCTGTCAGAATACCAAAGGTACATTCAACCATTCTTCTTGCTCTTGTGAGGCGGTAATTAAAAATGCGTTTTGGTCTTGTCAATCCTCTGCTAGAGTATGGTTTCAAAAGGTGTTCTGACAGCTGGAAGGCTTCATCCCCTACACAGACAAATGGCATAGGTGGACCAGATGTTTGCGGCAGCGGTCTAGGGGGTGGGAACTGGAAGGTGTTTCCATACAGTTTACGCCCCATGGCAGACAGTTTGAAAACTTGAGAGTCATTGGAGCGGCCATAGGCCCCAATATCAACAGCAATAAATTTGTATTCCGCGTCAGCGATGGCCATGAGGACAATTGAAAAATATTTCTTGTAATTGAAATATTCCGATCCCGATCCGGCTGGCTTTACAATGCGGATATGTTTCCCGTCCACAGCGCCCAAGCAGTTGGGAAACTGACATATCTGTTGAAACTTGTCAGCAATTTCAATCCACCTCTCTGTTGTGGGCTCTGGTAAAAACTCTTCAGCTAAGGAGTCCCACAGTGCACGGCATGTGTACTTCACTATTCCTGATATGGTGGAAATCCCGAGTCTGTACTGGAAATGCAGTGACGAAAGGGATTCTCCAGTTGCAAGAAATCTGTGGGGAATTAAAAAACAATCAATTAGTTTAAAATCACAGCATTACATACCAAAACTCAGCTATAACACTTGGAGATACAAACTACCACCAACAAGATTGCAGTGAAAGTGTGCTCTGATGCGAGCATATCCAATAAATGTGGCTTACCTTAAAGTCACCATCAGACGCTCTGCGGGTGAAACAGGGAAGCGGCAATAGGTGTCTGCTTTTCTTATGAGGTGTGCAATGCGCTCCACCAAGTAATCAAAATTCTCCATTTTCATCCTAACATATCCAAAAAATTTATCCAGGTTTCGTCGAAGGTCCATGCAGAGTGTAGAATAGACCCCACGCGTCATTCTCTTGGCTGTGATGGGGTGGATCCACAAACGTCGTCTACGATGCCTGATGCGCTGCTGTCTCGCTCTCTCCTTCTCCAGAACAATCACCCTCAAACGATTCGCCTCCGCTATAAAATCCGCCAAATTCTTCAAAATATTTCCAATGACAACATCCATCTTCGCCAGTAACTTGCTCTTCTCTCCAACCTGCACTTTCTCCTCGACAACCTGTCAAAGAAGGACTGTAGGAACACTCTATATATAGTTTTCCAGTAGCCAATCCCGTTCGGAAGGCCACAAGGGTCAATTTTAAAAACCGGATCCGGCGTAATCCGTCGAAAAACGGTTAGAAAAACGGATGAACCGGATGAGACGGATCCGGTTTTGTCTGTCAAGAAAAAGACGGATCCGGCAGAAAACCGGATCCGTCACATCCGGTTTTACTAAACATTTGCCGGATCCGGCGTTCCGGCACGACGCCGGATCGCGCCTGACGCCGAAAACCTGATGTGTGAAAGTAGCCTTAGATGGAACTGTATATGGGAAGGGTAACCTGAGTTTCTTCAGGGTCAGATTCAGGCCGGTTAGCGTGCGAGGGGAATGTAGTGGTCTGGGTCAATGTACCAGCAGATTCATCGAGCAGTGGCTGGGCATCAGTGCACTTGTGTCGCCCCCAGGAGTACAGTCGCCACAGTGGCATTACCTTCCTCCTAGGGAGTGTGATGTCATGCTTGGGAGCAACGAAGGATCTCTCTAGCAGGTTAACTGATTGGGCGGCGTTATTCCCACGAGTCATGACCCTCCAAACAGCGTTCATGAAGGCAAAGTGTTTGTTTTACGTGGGCAGTATGGTTGCAAAGCTGAACCTTAAAGGAATGTCCAGAAGGGCACCACCAGGAGTGGAGCCTATGGTGTAATTTGACTCAACACGGGCAACCTCAACCATGCCAGCTACAGAACAGATGCACACATTGCAAGCTTAATTCCGTTAACGAACGAGACTCCGTCATGCCCCGTGGTCCGAGTCCGGCTTACTAGAGGGACACGTGAGGCTCTGGCACATGAGATTGGCCAATAACTGGTGTGTCATGCCCTTACATGTCCGTGGCTGCATGTGCGCTACACTGAAAAGGCCAGCGTTTGTCGCTTACAGGTGCAAATAACCCGCTGAACAACGTTAGTGATGAGGATCACTGATTACAATTATTACTCGCGAACGATGATTTCCCAGTAAGTGCAGGTCAACCGCAGTTCCGGAATTAGGCCTAACCGTCATTCCTGAAAAAAATGAAAAACTTACGTGTGCAAACCACAGGTGCTGTAGCTTGCTTAACAGCTCGCCAGCCGTTCTCACGCCTAGTATGGGTTACACGTGATTGCACAAAGGTGAGAAAGGGTACCCTATCCCCGGATAACATGTATGGATAGCGTACACATTCAAAAGATATGTCTATACATCAGGAGGCAGGCTCAGACGGTGTAAGGCCCAGTATGGCTTGCAAGTGATTGCACAAAGGTGAGAAAGGGTACCGTATCCCCGGATAACATGTATGGATAGCGTACACATTCAAAAGATATGTCTATACATCAGGAGGCAGGCTCAGATGGTGTTAGGCCCAGTATGGCTTGCACGTGATTGCACAAAGGTGAGAAAGGGTACCGTATCCCCGGGTAACATGTATGGATAGCGTACACATTCAAAAGATATGTCTATACATCAGGAGGCAGGCTCAGAAGGTGTAAGGCCCAGTATGGCTTGCAAGTGATTGCACAAAGGTGAGAAAGGGTACCGTATCCCCGGATAACATGTATGGATAGCGTACACATTCAAAAGATAGGTCTATACATCAGGAGGCAGGCTCAGACGGTGTAAGGCCCAGTATGGCTTGCAAGTGATTGCACAAAGGTGAGAAAGGGTACCGTATCCCCGGATAACATGTATGGATAGCGTACACATTCAAAAGATATGTCTATACATCAGGAGGCAGGCTCAGACGGTGTTAGGCCCAGTATGGCTTTCAAGTGATTGCACAAAGGTGAGAAAGGGTACCGTATCCCCGGATAACATGTATGGATAGCGTACACATTCAAAAGATATGTCTATACATCAGGAGGCAGGCTCAGACGGTGTCAGGCACAGTATGGATTTGACGGCCCAGACTACACAGCGGAGGAGCAGGGAGAGGTAAAGATTGCAAATGCTGGGGCCCTGCCTAAGCAAGGGGGGCCCACTCGTGGGCGTCGGTACTGGCACTGGGCCCCTGATAGTACGGCGGTGTGTCTGACGGCAGGTGTGCACCACCACCATCAGAGACACTTGATTGCACTATGAGGGACCCTGTGCCAGTGCCCGCGCCCAAGAGTCGGCCTACCCACCTGTCCAGGGCAACGGCACTCGCACGGTGTCGTGCGCTAGGTGGTGACCCCGGCCATGGGGGGGGGAGGCAGCACAGTTAGGGACTTTTAGAAAGTGGCATATGTTGATGTTGGACATTCAGCTGATGCAAAAGGCGAAATAGGTCAAGTCCCAGGAAGAGGTGGACCAAAGCAAGCCATTTTTCTGTCACCCTATGTGTCATCAGGGGAAGGTGGGACAAAATCCTTGGAAACCCATGGATGGTTCATTTTAATGAAGGTTAGATCATCCACATTTTGGGTTGACAGACGGGTCCTTTTTTCTGTCAGGATTGATCCAGCTGCACTGAAGACTCTTTCCGATAGCACACTTGCAGCTGGGCAGGCGAGCTCCTGTAAGGCATATTGTGCCAAATCAGCCAGGTGTCCAGTTTAGCAGCCCAATAGTCAAAGGGGAATGACCTGTGTGGGAGAACATCGATATGGGAGGAAAAGTAGTTTGTAACCATAGTTGACAACTGCTGTCTCCTGTCACTTTCCATCGATGCTGTATTACCAGTTGTGTGAGCGGTACTTGAAAAATCAGTCCACAACATTGTCATGAAACCCCTGTCTCCAACGCCACTTCTGCTGTGTGCACCATGAACACCTCTGCCAAGCTGCCCCCGGCCCGTACGGCTCGTGTGAGAACCATCACCGCTGCTGTGTGCTGGGAATGCCTCAAGCAACCGATTTACCAGAGTTGCTTGTTTATTAGCCAATATTAGGTCAAGGTTCTCCTGTGGCATGATGTTTTGTAATTTGCCTTTATAGCGTGGATCCAGGATGCTGGCCAACCAGTAGTCGTCATCGTTCATCATTTTGGCAATGCGGGGGGTCCCTTTTTAGGATCCGCAAGGCATAATCTGACTTGTGGGCCAATGTTCCCGGTGTCAATGATGCACTGCGAGTGCTGGTTGGAGGAGCACTTTCTGGCAAATCCACATCCCTCCAGTCACGCACAAACCCTGTACCAGACCTTGCCACACCAACATTTTCACTTGCCCCACAAGATGCATCCTCCTCCCCTAAGTAATCATCCCCATCATCATCCTCCTCCTCCTCTTCTTCCTCCAACTCATCCAGGAGAGGTCCCTGAGCAGACAATGGCTGAATGTCATCAAGGGTTCCCTCCACCTCTTCCTCCTCGTCAACATTGGCTGCAGACGCCTGCTCCTTAAGGTGCGTCAAAGTTTGCATGAGCAGACGCATAAGTGGGATGCTCATGCTTAGGATGGCGTCGTCTGCGCTTACCAGCCGTGTGCATTCCTCAAAACACTGAAGGACTTTACAGAGGTCTTTCAGCTTCGACCACTGCACACTTGTCAACTCCATGTCTGCTCTCAAAGTGCCTGGCCGTGTATCCTCCCACAAATGCATTATGGCCTGCCTCTGCTCGCACAGCCTCTCCACCATGTGCAGGGTGGAGTTCCACCTTGTTGCAATGTCGATAATGAGGCGGTGGTTGGGAAGGTGGAGCAATCGCTGCAGCTTCTGCATACGAACGGAGTGTACAGGCGACCGGCGGATGTGCGCGCACAGTCTTCGCACCTTATGGAGCAGGGCTGTTAACTCCGGATAATTTTTGAGGAAGCACTGCACCACCAGGTTTAAGGTGTGAGCCAAGCAAGGTATGTGGCTGAGTTTTGAAAGGGCTATGGCTGCCACAAAATTACGGCCGTTATCACTAACTACCTTGCCTGCCTCAAGATGTACACTGCCCAGCCATGACTCAGTTTGTCGCTTCAAGTACTCGGCCAGCACCTCGGCGGTGTGTCTGTTGCCCAAACACATCATCTGCAACACAGCCTGCTGACGCTTTCCACTAGCTGCTCGATAGGGGGACACCTCGTGTGCAACAGTGGCAGCTGCAGATGGAGTGCTCGTACAACTGCGCTCTGTGGACGAGCTTTCGCTTCTGGAGGAGGAGGAGGAGGGTGGAACGCCTACAGCCAACTGTTTCCTATACCGTGGGCTAGGCAGCACTGTCCCACCACCACTGTCCCCTGTGGACCCTGCATCCAGCACATTAACCCAGTGCGCAGTGATGGACACGTAACGGCCCTGGCCATGCCGACTGGACCATGCATCAGTTGTGAGGTGCACCTTTCCACTCACTGACTGCTTGAGTGCATGGACAATGCGGTCTTTCACATGATGGTGGAGGGCTGGGATGGCTTTGCGAGAGAAGAAGTGGCGACTGGGTAGGTCATAGCGTGGTACTGCATAGGCCATGAGTTCGCGGAAAGCTGCGCTTTCCACCAACCGATAGGGCATCATCTCAAACGAGATTAGTTTGGCAATGTGGGCTTTCAAACCCAGTGTACGCGGATGAGAGACTGAGTACATTCTTGACCTACTCATAGTGTCTGGGAGGGTGAGCTGGACTTGAGAGCTGCATATGGTGGAAGTAGCGGTGGACAGGGCGGACTGAGAGAGGGTTGATGATGGTGATGGAGTTGGTGTTCTTTCTGATGGCCTAGATTCAGTATTTCATTGATATAACAGTGGGATTCCCTGACTGCTGTGGCCTTGCAACGACACCTCAACATTTGCTGCTGTGCTAACCGGTGGGCTTACAGTGGGGGAAACAATGTAGCATTGCTGACTACCTTCTTTGTGATCAGTTGCACATGTGGCACTTGAGGTTTGGTGTTGTGTCCACGCTTGCAAGTGCATGCTGGTTAAATGTCTAAGCATGCAACTGGTATTCAAATTTTTCAGATTTTTCCCTCGGCTAAAGGTCTTTGCGCACTTCTTACAGATAACCTTGGCCTGATCATGAGGATTTTGTTCAAAAAAGTGCCACACTGCACTCTTCCTACTTTGGCAGACATTTTGCGGCCTAGCACGCTGTGATGTTTTGACCCTCTGGACAAGCTGTCCAGCAACTCTTTTGATTTTTGGAACCTGTCTTTGGAGTGCTCCGGGCCTGCCAGATAACAGCTGTTGCGATGTCGATGTCTGCTGTGGATGCTCCTCATCTGAGCTATTGGAAGCAGCACCCTCTTCCCCCAATGGATGCCAATCTGGGTCAACAACTGGGTCATCCATCACCTCCTCTTCAATGTCATGTGCACCTTCCTCTGTGTCACCGTGTATGGTGGTATAGTGTGCGGGAAGGGGCACCTGAGTCTCATCAGGGTCAGAATCTGGCTCTGTACACTGCGAGGACAATGTAGTGCTCTGAGTGAATGTACCAGCAGAATCATCTATCAGCGGCTGTGCATCAGTGCACTCCATGTCAGATTCATCTTGGCCTGGGTAATTCACCAATTCACTTGATAATCCAGGCATGGTATGTGAAAACAGCTCCATGGAGTAATCAGTAGTATGGCCTGAGTCATCCTTCAATCTTGGTCGTGGTGAAGGACACAAGGAAAGGTGTGGTTCATGAACATGAGCCTCCAATGACGACTCAGTGCTTTTACTTTTTACAACTTCAGAAGAGGAGGCGATAGAGCTGGAGGCTGAGTCAGCAATGTAAGACAAAACTTTTTCCTGATGCTCTGGCGTTAAAAGCGGTTTGCCAACTCCTAGAAAACTAAGCCTTCGAAGCCTTATGGAGCCAGACGATGACGCAGGCTCAACACCTCCTGCATTCGGTCCTATTTTGCTTTTGCCACTACCATCAGATCCACCACCAACACCATCATTACCAGCTGCCAACCCCCGCCCAATTCCATGGCCCCTTCCACCAGCCTTCCTCATTTTTGGTAGAAATGTAGACAAAATCCTACAAACTATATAGTAATGTAAAACAAGGTACAAGGTGTCTATAGGACAGGGGAGATTTAGATTTTCTGCAGACACTTGTGGACACTGGACACTTGGATTGTGTGAGGCCCACTGAATATCACAGCGCTATGTCACAGGCTCGATGGCAGAGGTGTTAAAAAAGTGACTACAGGATAAGGGAGATTTTGAATTTCTGGGAGATTTTGAATTTCTGCAGACACTTGTGGACACTGGACACTTGGATTGTGTGAGGCCCACTGAATATCACAGCGCTATGTCACAGGCTCGATGGCACAGGTGTGAAAAAAGTGACTACAGGATAAGGGAGATTTTGAATTTCTGGGAGATTTTGAATTTCTGCAGACACTTGTGGACACTGGACACTTGGATTGTGTGAGGCCCACTGAATATCACAGCGCTATGTCACAGGCTCGATGGCACAGGTGTGAAAAAAGTGACTACAGGATAAGGGAGATTTTGAATTTCTGCAGACACTTATGGACACTGGACACTTGGATTGTGTGAGGCCCACTGAATATCAGAGCGCTATGTCACAGGCTCGATGGCACAGGTGTGAAAAAAGTGACTACAGGATAAGGGAGATTTTGAATTTCTGCAGACACTTGTGGACACTGGACACTTGGATTGTGTGAGGCCCACTGAATATCACAGCGCTATGTCACAGGCTCGATGGCACAGGTGTGAAAAAAGTGACTACAGGATAAGGGAGATTTTGAATTTCTGCAGACACTTGTGGACACTGGACACTTGGATTGTGTGAGGCCCACTGAATATCACAGCGCTATGTCACAGGCTCGATGGCACAGGTGTGAAAAAAGTGACTACAGGATAAGGGAGATTTTGAATTTCTGGGAGATTTTGAATTTCTGCAGACACTTGTGGACACTGGACACTTGGATTGTGTGAGGCCCACTGAATATCACAGCGCTATGTCACAGGCTCGATGGCACAGGTGTGAAAAAAGTGACTACAGGATAAGGGAGATTTTGAATTTCTGCAGACACTTGTGGACACTGGACACTTGGATTGTGTGAGGCCCACTGAATATCAGAGTGCTATGTCACAGGCTCGATGGCACAGGTGTGAAAAAAGTGACTACAGGATAAGGGAGATTTTGAATTTCTGCAGACACTTGTGGACACTGGACACTTGGATTGTGTGAGGCCCACTGAATATCACAGCGCTATGTCACAGACTCGATGGCACAGGTGTGAAAAAAGTGACTACAGGATAAGGGAGATTTAGATTTTCTGCAGACACTTGTGGACACTGGACACTTGGATTGTGTGAGGCCCACTGAATATCACAGCGCTATGTCACAGGCTTGATGCAGCAGGTGTGAAAAAAGTGACTACAGGATAAGGGAGATTTTGAATTTCTGCAGACACTTGTGGACACTGGACACTTGGATTTTGTGAGGCCCACTGAATATCACAGTGCTATGTCACAGGCTCGATGGCACAGGTGTGAAAAAAGTGACTACAGGATAAGGGAGATTTTGAATTTCTGCAGCTACCTGTGGACACTGGACACTTGGATTGTGTGAGGCCCACTGAATATCACAGCGCTATGTCACAGGCTTGATGGCACAGGTGTGAAAAAAGTGACTACAGGATAAGGGAGATTTTGAATTTCTGCAGACACTTGTGGACACTGGACACTTGGATTGTGTGAGGCCCACTGAATATCACAGTGCTATGTCACAGGCTTGATGGCACAGGTGTGAAAAAAGTGACTACAGGATAAGGGAGATTTTGAATTTCTGCAGACACTTGTGGACACTGGACACTTGGATTGTGTGAGGCCCACTGAATATCACAGTGCTATGTCACAGGCTCGATGACACAGGTGTGAAAAAAGTGACTACAGGATAAGGGAGATTTTGAATTTCTGGGAGATTTTGAATTTCTGCAGACACTTGTGGACACTGGACACTTGGATTGTGTGAGGCCCACTGAATATCACAGCGCTATGTCACAGGCTCGATGGCACAGGTGTGAAAAAAGTGACTACAGGATAAGGGAGATTTTAAATTTCTGCAGACACTTGTGGACACTGGACACTTGGATTGTGTGAGGCCCACTGAATATCACAGCGCTATGTCACAGGCTCGATGGCACAGATGTGAAAAAAGTGACTACAGGATAAGGGAGATTTAGATTTTCTGCAGACACTTGTGGACACTGGACACTTGGATTGTATGAGGCCCACTGAATATCAGAGCGCTATGTCACAGGCTCGATGCAGCAGGTGTGAAAAAAGTGACTACAGGATAAGGGAGATTTTGAATTTCTGCAGACACTTGTGGACACTGGACACTTGGATTGTGTGAGGCCCACTGAATATCACAGCGCTATGTCACAGGCTCGATGGCACAGGTGTGAAAAAAGTGACTACAGGATAAGGGAGATTTTGAATTTCTGCAGACACTTGTGGACACTGGACATTTGGATTGTGTGAGGCCCACTGAATATCACAGTGCTATGTCACAGGCTCGATGGCACAGGTGTGAAAAAAGTGACTACAGGATAAGGGAGATTTTGAATTTCTCGGAGATTTTGAATTTCTGCAGACACTTGTGGACACTGGACACTTGGATTGTGTGAGGCCCACTGAATATCACAGCGCTATGTCACAGGCTCGATGGCACAGGTGTGAAAAAAGTGACTACAGGATAAGGGAGATTTTGAATTTCTGCAGACAATTGTGGACACTGGACATTTGGATTGTGTGAGGCCCACTGAATATCAGAGCGCTATGTCACAGGCTCGATGGCACAGGTGTGAAAAAAGTGACTACAGGATAAGGGAGATTTTGAATTTCTGCAGACACTTGTGGACACTGGACACTTTTGGGTTGTGTGAGGCCCACTGAATATCAGAGCGCTATGTCACAGGCTCGATGGCACAGGTGTGAAAAAAGTGAATTGTAGAATTGGGCAGAATAGGAATCTCCCTAGAGTGTAAGTCTGTAAGAACGGAACAAGTCCTCCACTTATCCTTCCACAGTGACACACAGATAGCTTCACTGTGGCTGTGATAACAGCCGTTACACGGTACTGTGTGAGGAGCGTACACCGCTGTATGGTGTGAATAAATGCACGCTCAGTACCTTAGCAGGACAAAAATAAAATTGGGATTGCTTTTAAAAAAGCAGTTTGCAGAGCAGTGGGGAAACAGCAATGCAGCTGTCAGGAAGCCTTAGAAGGCAGCCTAACAACCAACACCGCTGATCCACCACAATATAGCCCCCCCTTGCACTGCACACACAGTGACTGGTGTGTTGCACAGGCAAAATCGCTAGCAGCAGAAGCAGTTTTTTGTCTTCTTCCCTGCCTAACGCTCTCCCTACAGAATCAGCAACCTCTCCCTATGCTAAGATCGGCAGAAGTAAGATGGCGGTCGGCGTGCACGCCCTTTTATAACGCCTGTGACGCCCACCAAAGCAAGCCAATCACTTGCATGCCCTTCTGAAAGATGGTGGCGACCCCTGCCTATGTCATCACGTTGCCCACAGTGTCCGTGGATCCTGATTGGCTGAAAAAGAGCGCTAAACAAACTTTTGAAACGCGACTTTGGCGCGTAAGTCGCCGACCTCGTGGCCGACCTCATCCTAGGGTCGGGTTTCGTTTCATGAAACCCGACTTTGCCAAAAGTCGGCGACTTTTGAAATTGTTCGACCCATTTCGCTCAACTCTAACAGCCACTACACAGTACATCGAAGGGGCCCATTCATAAGATTATATCAGCACAGTAACATTTTTTTAGCACAAACATTTATTGAACTTATTATTATTATAATTACTATTCCATTTTCTATTAGTTAAAATGTACTTTGTGGGACAACATCTTTACTGATGATATTACTGATGGTTTGAGTGGATAATATGGGCAGTGGTTGGCACGGTAGCCTTGCAGCGTGGGAGTCTTGGGTTCAAATCCCACCAAGGACAACATCTGCAAGGAGTTTGTATGTTCTCCTCGTGTTTGCGTGGGTTTCCCCCGGGTTCTCCAGCTTCCTCTCACACTTCAACGACAAGCTGATAAGGAATTTAGATTGTGAGCCCCATTGGGGACAGCGATGATAATGTTTATAAAGAGCTGTGGAATAAGATAGCGCTATATAAGCAATGTATAATAAATAATAAAAATAAATATCTCTAGTGGCCCAAAGACGATTGTAGGGTAATGGTCTAGTGTGGTTTAGAGTTTTAACAATATTATCTCCTAGGGCGTGGGTGGGCAATTAATTTTCCCAAGGGGTCACGTGAGAGACTGACTGCTATAGAGTGCCGAACCTATAGGCCAAACTTAATTCTGCTCATTATAATAATTTATATTAATTTTTAGCACTTCAAATTGAGCAGAATTAAGTCTGTTAACTAGCTGCTAGTGTTAATACATGTTAAGATAGGGCTGATTATAACATGTATTTTTACCTGTAGATTCTAGTCAAAACCATATAATGTACTATTTTTATAAAGTTTATATAAAAAAAAACAGTAAATCATATTGCTCCTGTTATTGAGCGAGTATACCTGGATCAGCAACTGACAACACAACACGATTCCCCCAGAGCCGCTCAAACAGTATGAGATCCCCTCACACAGTATGCCACCTCAGAGCCCACCACCAGATATAATGTCCCCAAACACCACCCTTACACAGTATGATGACCCAACACATACCTCCTAAACAGTATAAAGTCCCCACACAGCCCCCTACACACTACGTTCGCATAATGACACGGTATACAGTATGACGTTTTTACAGAGCTCCTCACTCGCTATGAGGCCCCATGTCACCACAAAGCCCCCACACAGTATGATCCCCACACAGCCCTCTTGCACAGTATTATGTTCCCACAAAGCCCACTTCCATAGAATTTTATCCCCACACAGCCCCCTTCCACAGTATAATGTCCCCACAAAGCCCTCCTACACAGTATGGTGTCCCCAAACAGACCCACATGCAGAATTAAATACCCACACGGCCCCATTACACACTGTGATGTCCTTGCACAGCCCCCTGGCAGAGTATTATATCCCCGTATCCCCACATAGCCCTTTACATATTATTATATCCTCCCAACATAGCCCTCTTGCACAGTATTATATCCCACACAGTCCCCTTGCACAGTATTATGTCCCCACATAGCCACATTGCAAACAATTACCATATGTCACCACAGTTTCCCACAATGTACTGTTAATATATATATATACATTTTTTAAATAAAGCTACTCACATAATTCCTGTCCCATACTGATCTGGTTTGCGCTTTATACTGAGGCACAGGATGCACAATGTAGTGATAACATCGTGCCTGCTGCGATCTCAGGCGTACAAGCCAACCAATTATGGAAGTGGAAGCTCATGGCACCCTGCTCCATCATTTTTTACCTATATTTGCATCGCGCAGCTACAGGTACAAGCAAAAGTGAGACTCTGGGTGGGGTCTCATGTTGTGCGACACCACTCATTCTGTCCTTTGACCAGGTCTGCAGGTTGCACAGTAAAAGGGCCACAAAAGGCCAGCAAACCATACTTCATCCAGGTCAGCTTTAGAATAATGGTAATTTCCCTAGTAGTCTAGGTTTTTTAAATGTGTGTGTTTGAATATACAGTATATATATGTATATACTGTATATATATATATATATATATACAGTATATATATATATATACTGTGTATATATTGTCAGGTCGAATCTCTCAGTTGCTCCCCAAGGTAGACACAGGAACATTTGGTATTAAAGTCTCTGGGTGATAATAACACAAAAGCAGCCTTTCTGACACCAATGAAAGTAAAGAGTCCATACAAACAGTCCTTCCCAGTGTGGCTCTAGTCCTCTGGAATACATCACACTTCAACGCCCACTGCAGCTTGCATCTGGAGACTTCCTTCCTCAAAAAAAAAACAACAGAGAAAAAATACAGTCGCTGGACATTTAACACTGCGAACCACACCCTTGAGGTGGAGATATGGTGAGTAGGTGTCTCTCCCATCTCTCACCTTCTCACCAAAAACCCAGACCCTTGTAACGACTGATTTAATCCCTTCAGCACATAGTAAGCTGGAGAGAAACCTATGAGTTTTAGATCACGGAAGAAAGCAATCTTCGTGATACATATCTCCCCTCACACACACTGCCAGTGACCCTGTCACTATAGATAGATAGATAGATAGATAGATAGCTATAGATAGTGAAGAAAATAATTATTTGATCTCTTGCTGATTTTGTAAGTTTGTGCACTGACAAATACACGAACAGTCTCTAAGGGTAGGTTAATTTTAACCCGTTTGTGACAGAGCCAATTTTGTACTTTATGACCAAGCCAATTTTTACAATTCTGACCACTGTCATTTTATGAGGTTATTGCTCTGGAACACTTCAACGGAACCCACTGATTTCTTAGATATAACTTGTGTTTATTTATGAAAAAAATTAAAATTTGGGAAAAATTTTGAAAATGTTGCAATTTTCAAACTTTTATTTTTTTTTACCTTTAAATCAGAGAGTGGTGTCACACAAAATAGTTATTAAATAACATTTCCCACATGTCAACTTTACATCAGCACAATTTTGGAAGCATAATTTTCTTTTGTTAGGATGTTATAAGGGTTGAAATTAGACTAGCAATTTCTCATTTTTCCAACAAAATTTGCAAAACCATTTTTTTAGGGACCACCTCACATTCGAAGTGAATTTGGGGGGTCAATATAACAGAAAATACCCATCAGTGACACCATTCTAAAAACTGCACATTTGATGAACATTTTACTTTTTTCACAAAAAATTTACTTTGGAACCAAATTTTCTTATTTTCACAAGAGTATCAGGAGAAAATGGACTTCAAAATTTGTTGTGCAATTTTTCCTGAGAATGCCAATACCCCGTATGTGGGGGAAAGCCACATTTTGGGCACATGCAGGGCTCAGAAGGGAGGGAACACCATTTGATTTTTTGAACACAAAGTTGGCTGGAATCAATGGCAGCGCCATGTGGCATTTGGAGACCCCTGATGTACAGTACCTAAACAGTGGAACCCCCCAATTCTAACTCCTGCCCTAATCCCTAACTCTAATCCCAACCCTAACCATAACCCCAACCACAACCCTAACCCCAACACACCCCTAACCATAACCCTAATCACAATCCTAACCTTAAAGGGATTCTGTCACCTTTTTTTGGACTATCAGTTGCCGGCATTGACATCAGGAGCTGATGTAACCTGAAAGATAAGAAAAACACGTTAGATTATACTCACCGGCGGGTTGTCGGTCCGGTCCGATGGGTGTCGCGGTCCGGTCCGATGCCTCCCATCTTCATACGATGCCGTCCTCTTCTTTCCTTCTTGTAGTAGCTCCGGCACAGGTGCACTGCTCTGCCCTGTTGAGGGCAGAGCAGAATACTGCAGTGCGCAGGCGCCAGACCTTTCCCGACGCCTGCGCACTGCAGGACTCTTCTCTGCCTTCAACAGGGCAGGGGAGTGCGCCTGCGCCGGAGCCATTACAGGAAGGGAAGAAGAGGACGGCATTGTATGAAGATGGGAGGCATCGGACTGGACAGCGACACCCATCGGACCGGACCGCCCCCTCCGGTGAATATAATCTAACGTGTTTTTCTTATCTTTCAGGTTACATCGGGGGCTTATCTACAGCATTACAGAATGCTGTAGATAAGCCCCTGATGTCAATGCCGGCAGCTCATAGGGCAAAAAAAGTGACAGATTCCCTTTAACACACACCTAACCCTAATCCCAACCCTAACCGTAATCCCAACCAAAACCACAACCCTAACCCTAGCCCAACCCTAACTTAAGCCCAACCCTAACTTTAACCCAACCCTAGCCCCAACTTTAACCCTAGCCCAACCCTAACCCTAGCCTTAGCCCAACCCTAACCCTAATGGAAAAATGGAAATAAATACATTTTTTTATTTTATTATTTTTAGCTAACTAAGGGGGTGATAAAAGAGGGTTTGAGTTACTATTTTTTTATTTTGATCACTGTGATAGGGTCTATCACAGTGATCAAAATGAACCAATAGGAAACAGATCTCGGCGGCGCACAGCACATGAGCTCTCCATTTTCTTCCTGGAAGAAGACACCGGGGGACAGATCAGCAGACCACATTTCTCTCTCCTCTGATATGCGATCAAGTCAGAGGAGAGAGAAATTAAATGGGAAATCTGACTTTCTTTTGCCGTTATTCCATTAATAACGGTGATCGCAACACTGGGGTCGGTAAAAACTGGCCCGAATCATGTTCTCTGGGATCTTAGCTACCCCCGGTAGCTGAGACCCCAGAGAAATTCTGACACTAGAGGGCACTATACCATTATTTCTCAAAGCCGTTAAAAAGCGGCTCTGATGAATAAGTACCCTTAACTGCTGCTGTTAAAAGGCATCATTAAGGGGTTAACATTGAGAGATAGAATATCAAAAATAAAGTCCATAAAATCACATTGTATAAATTATACAAATTTATTTGCATTTTGCAGTGAGAAATAAGTATTTGATCCCTCAAGCAAAATACTTGGTGGCAAAACCCTTGTTGGCAAGCACAGCAGTCAGATGTTTTTTGTAGTTGATGATGAGGTTTGCGCACATGTCAAGAGAAATTTTGGTCCACTCCTCTTTGCAGATCATCTCTAAATCATTAAGATTTTGAGGCTGTTGCTAGGCAACTTGGAGCTTCAACTCCCTCCTTAAGTTTTCTATGGGATTAAGGTCTGGAAACTGGCTAGACCACTCCATGACCTTAATATGCTTCTTTTTGAGCCACTCCTTTGTTGCCCTGGCTGTATGTTTTGGGTCCTTGTCTTGCTGGAAGACCCAGCCATGACCCATTTTTAATGTCCTGGTGGAGGGAAGGAGGTTATCACTCAGGATTTTATGGTACATGGCTCTATCCATTCTCCCATTGATGCGGTGAAGTAGTCCTGTGCCCTTAGCAGAGAAGCATCCCCAAAACATAATGTTTCCACCTCCATGCTTGACAGTGGGAATGGTGTTCTTTGGGTCATAGGCAGCATTTCTCTTCCTCCAAACACAGCAAGTTGAGTTAACGCCAGAAAGCTAAATTTTTGTCTCCTCTGACCACAGCACCTTCTCCCAATCACTCACAGAATCATCCAGGTGTTCATTGGCAAACTTCAGATGGGCCTGCACATGTGCCTTCTGAAGCAGGGGGACCTTGCGGGCACTGCAAGACTTTAAACCTTTACGGCGTAATGTGTTACCAATGGTTTCCTTGGTGACTGTGGTCCCAGCTGCCTTGAGATCATTAAAAGTTCCCACATGTAGTTTTAGGCTGATCTCTCACCTTCCTCATGATCAAGGATACCCCGCGAGGTGAGATTTTGCATAGTGCCCCAGACTGATGTCGATTGACAGTCATTTTGTATTTCTTCCATTTTCTTACTATTGCACCAACAGTTGTCTCCTTTTCACCAAGCATCTTACGTATGGTTTGGTAGCCCATTCCAGCTTTGTGCAGGTCTATGATCTTGTCCCTGACATCTTTAGAAAGCTCTTTGGTGTTGCCCATGTTGTAAAGGTTAGAGTCTGACTGATTAATTGAGTCTGTGAACAGGAGTCTTTTATAAAGGTGACTATGTAAGACAGCTGTCTTTATTGCAGGTAACGAGTTGATTAGGAGTGTCTAACTGGTCTGTAGGAGCCAGAACTCATAATGGATGGTAGGGGATCAAATATTTATTTCTTGCTGCAAAATGCAAATAAATTTATATAATTCATACAATGGGATTTTCTGGATTTTATTTTTGATGTTATATCTCTCATTGTTAAAATTAACCTACCCTTAAAATTATCAGTGGGCAAACGAACAAAATCAGCAACGGATCATATACACAGTGGGGAAAGCAAGTATTTGATACACTGCCGATTTTCCAAGTTTTCCCACCTACAAAGAATGGAGATGTCTGTTATTTTTATCATAGGTACACTTCAACTATGAGAGACAGAATCTAAAGATAAAAACAGAAAATCACATTGTATGATTTTTAAATAATTAAATTGAAAAATATTGCATGAAATATTAATTTGATCACCTACCAACCAGCAAGAATTCTGGCTCTCACAGACCTGTTAGTTTTTCTTTAAGAAGCTATCCTACTCTGCAATCATTACCTGCATTAACTGTACCATATAATACTAAAGTTCCTGCTGTTACTGACAGACTTACACAAAGTTGCAGAAAGTTTAGTAGGAAGAACGCATTGAGATGTTACAAAAGACCCAAGGAGATTACAAAGAAACAGCGGCTAAACTCACAAAGCCCCTCCTACCCTTCAGGTTGGTGACAAGGTTTGGCTATCTACAAAAAAATCTAAAAACAAATGTACCGTCTTCTAAATTGGGTCAAAAAATCATAGGACCTTTTAAAATTTCTGCAAAAATTAACCCAGTTGCTTTCCATTTAAAACTTCCTAACAACTTGAAAATAATCCCTGTGTGCCATGTGTCCTTGCTCAAACCATTCAGTGAGAACCGGTTTCCAGGAAGAATTCAGCCATTTCCTCCACCAGAAAAAGTTCATGGTGAATAAGAGTACATTCTGGATAAAATTCTGGACTCTAGAAGATTAAGAGGTAGATTACAATACTTAAATATAATGGCAAAAAGAATTTGCGCTCAAAACATCTTGTATGCAGAATGGGATAGTATTGGTAATGAAAATATTAGTAAAAACTCATCCATAAACCATAAAGGTTATATAAATAAAGATAAATATATTAGTAGCATTACACAATAAGAAATGATTAAGTGTTAGTACAAATAGAATTTTTTTTTTATATGGCTACTTTTTGGTTTAAAGGATTAAATCCTACTGCAAGTTGGGCTATGCCGCCTATTTAATTCATGAACATTTTTTCAGCGTTTTATTGACTAACACTTTTACATCAGTTACTGTTTATGTTACATTTGGACTAATTGAGACTAAACATTTTTCTATTTGCACTAACACTTGATCATTTCTTATTGTGTAACGCAACTAATACATTTATATTTATTTATATAACCTTTATGGTTTATGGACGAGTTTTGACTAATATCTCCATTACCAATACTATCCCATTCTACAAACAAGATGTTTTGAGCGCAAATTCTTTCTACCATTATATTTAATTATTGTTGACAATTGGGTGACTATTGTCTTTTATTTGGTGCTAAAACTCTTGTGCACTTTAGCGCCACTGTATCTATTAATATAGATTACAATATTTGGTGCAATGGAGCCAAAAGGCAACATCCATACACTGAGCCTTTCATCAGAGAGATCCAGAGAAGCCTGTACCTGAGATGTCCAGAGACCTTCCTGGAAGGAGGGGAGTACTGTCAGGACTCGAACCCAGCAGCTCTTCCCTCTGAGCTATTCAGCTCGCTAGACAGTTCCTTGCTAACCCAGAAACTAGTACCTCTGTAATTTCCGATTGGCTCCACCTTGTAAATTCCTGATTGACTCCACCTTGTAAATTCCTGATTAACTCCACCTTGTAAATCTCCTGATTGAATATCCTATTTAAATCTGGCATTGCACTTCTTTCCTTATTAGATTATTGAGCTCCCAGCCTTTAGTCAAGCTTCTTTCCACCAGCTGCTTATCCTCAATATTATACTGCTGCTACTTCTGGCTATTCCTGACTATGCTAAATGCCTGTGCTGCCTCTAGTGGTTGCAATACCACTACTTCAACTCAGGTCAGTCCATAACATAAGGAGTGTCTCCATAAGAAGCATTTTAAGGTCCTGGAGTGGCCTAGCCAGTCTCCAAATCTAAACTAAATAGAAAATCTTTGAGGGGAGCTGAAACTAAAATGTTGCGCAGTGACAACCCCAAAAGCTAAAAGATCTGGAGAAGATCTGTATGGAGGAGTGGACCAAAACCCCTGCTGCAGTATGTGCAAACTTAGTCAAGAACTACAGGAAACGTCTGACTTCTGTATTTGCAACCTGTGCTAAATATTAAGCTCTGTTTTTCTATTGTATTAAATACTTATTTCATGCAATAAAATGAAAATAAATTATGTATGAAACAATGTGATTTTCTGGATTTTTTTTTAAAGACTGTCTCACAGTTGAAGGGTCCCTACGATAAAAATTACAGACCTCTCCATTCTTTGTAGATTTGAAAACTTGCAAAATCGGCATTGTATCAAATAATTATTTTCCCCATTGTATGTCATATGTTGTGTCCTTTTCTTTGAGCAAATCAGTTGTCATTGGCCTTTAACAGCCACGGGTGGATCAGATCTAAACCGCAACTATTGACCAGTTTGACAACAGGAATTAATATGCGCCAGACAGAAGCACGTCATTAATCCCTCCCATTGGCACGCCTGTAACGTGTGCTCAGGGAGGCTGACAATGGCTTGCAATGACAGCCAGGGGTCTGCAGAAGACCCCTATACCCGTCACTAAGACACTGCTGTGAACGCCGGCCGTTAATAGAAGACCATGATTTCTGCTATACATAGCACAGGCGATCAAATGATAGCAGCTTCAAGTCTCCTAAGGGGACTAGTAAATAAAGTAAAAAAAGAAATGTTTTAAAATTATGGAAAAAAACATAAGTTCCAATCACACACCTTTAGCAAGACTTTGTTTGCATATGACCTGCAGCCCTCTACTGCAGCGGCTGTCTCCTATACAAATAAAAAATAAAAGCCACTCTTTGAGACATAGGGGTGTAAAGATGCAATATATATTACTACAGACAATACTCAGCTCTGTGTGTGGCTATTAAGGATGCAGAGTTTGAGACAGAAAAGCTAAGTGCATGCTCAAATTTAAGCACTGTATACCGAAAAGAGAGTAACAGGATATGATCCTGCAGAGTACATTCATATACTGCTATTTACCCAATGTTTAACCTCTTCACCCCGAGCTTGTTTTAATCTTCATGACCAGGACAAATTTTACAATTCTGACCATGTCTCTTTATGTGGTAATAACTCTGGAACACTTCAACGGATCCCAGTGTTTCTGCGATTGTTTTTTTGGGACATATTGTACTTGATAGTGGTAAAATTTGTTCGATATGACTTGCATTTATTTGTGAAAATATCAGAAATTGGGCAAAAATGTAGCAATTTATACATTTTTGTTATGCCCTTAAACCAGAGATTTATATCACACAATATAGTTAATAAATAACATTTACCACATGTCTACTCTACATCAGCATCATACATACATCATTCATCTTTATTTTTTTTCACTAAAATGTTACTTTAGTCCCAATTTTTGTATTTTCACAAGGGTAACAGGGGAAAATGGACCCCAACAATTATTATGCAATTTCTCCTAAATACGCAGATACCCCAAATGTGGGGGAAAACTACTGTTTGTGCGCACGGTAGGGCTTGGAAAGGAGGAGCAGCGTTTGACTTTTTGAAAGCAAAATTGGCTGGACTAGAGAGTGGACGCCATGTCACTTTGGGAGAGCTCATGATGTGCCTAAACAGTTGAAAACCCCCAAAAGTGACCCCATTTTGGAAACTGGACCCCTCAAGGAATGTATCTAGATGTGTGATGAGCACCTTGAATCCCCAGGTGCTTCACAGAAGTTTATAACATTGAGCTGTGAGAATAAAAAAATTCATATTTTCCTCCCCAAAATTTTGTTTCACTCCCATTTTTTTTATTTTCACAAGGTTAACAGGAGAAAATAGAATCCAAAATGTGTTGTGCAGTTCCTCTAGAGTATGCTGATATGCCATATATGAGGGGGAAAACTACTGTTTGGGCACACAGCAGGGCTAGGAAGGAAAGGTGTGACGTTTTAGACTTTGATGGAATGGTCTGTGGGCGTCATGTCGTGTTTGGAGGGGCACTTATGTTGAAACATGCATTGGGAATTCTCAAACAAGATGTTATAATGGTGCGGCGCTGCATTCACTTCTGCAGCTGCTGTCACCACCCTGAAATATGATGTCATCAGGTACATTTTTTTCAGGGGCTGGCCTAGTGCTATACTGAGCATGGGCTGGTTATCAATTACAACCCATGCGCTCCCTGCTCGCCGCCTTATTATGTTCAATGGGCACTGACATTGCACTTCCCTACCGGCTATAAAGAGAAGTGACGAGCAGGCAAGGGATCAAGGGAAGCCATACTGTTTTACAAATGTCCCTACAATTATGGCTTGAATTTAAGATGCCTGCACCATGAGTAAGTACAGTTACACACATCATATACATACAATTTACCATATTTTTCCTTACTCAGAAATGTACCTGCAGTCTAGCATTAGAAATGCATTTACTGGGTTTAATGAATGGATAAATAATTGATAAGCGGAAAGGAGGAGATATGGCAGTAGGTCCATTTTTCCTAGCAGAAAATGAGAACAGGGAAAGCAGTTATTGATAGAGAAATAGATGAAACAGAAAGCAAGCGGGAAGAAGTATGAAAGCCAAAAGAGAAATGTTAAGGGAGAGTCGTGTAAGGAAAAGGGGGAGGAGAGAGAGTTACACAAGAGCTAGCAGCTAGAAGAAAGAACATTGACAGAGACATACTTTATTTCCCCTCTTTCTTTTGTGTCTGAATTTTGCTGAAAATTGTCAGAAAATCACAAAGCCACAAAAGAAATGACCTCTCAGGGAAAAAAACAGCATTTTTAGTCTATCACCAAATGAGGTAAGAAACGGGTTAAATAAAGAAACACATTATCCACGCAGAAGGTGCTTGTGAACAGGCTCTGAAGAGACCCCCCCATACATTGCCACCCTTATAAAGAAGAACAGCTTTCTCTCCTCACACAGAACACAAAAGGATCTATAACAAAGGCAGAGAAGCAGCTATTGTTTCATTCAACCATCCCTCATCATCCTACCTCTCCTGAACAAGTTAACCCTTCTCACCCCAATCCTTTGTACATGCCGCTCTTCACAAAGAGCAGAAAGATCTCCCTTGGAACAGGCAAGATCAGAAGAGAGGCCAGGGCACAAGGGAAAAGGTTCCAGATTACCTATGTGTTGGGTTATGATAGGGGCTGAGCTTCCTTTTCTAATATGTTATCCTATGACAGAAGCTCCTCTTGTAGGACAGCTATGACAAGATGTTCTCCTGTGAGCAGATTAGATAGTGGTAGAACATAGACTTTCGCAATGTTTTGTAGAACTTACTCTATCCCAGTGGAAAATTGTTCAATTTTCCAATTCCATCCCATATTTCTAATATTAAAGCTAGACATGTAGGATCAATTTCTTTAAGATGATTGACTTAATGAGCAGGAAAACATTATTGACTATGTTTGCAAAATATTCATCATGATAACTGCTATTACAGTCTAAAAATTTCATGCACTACTTTAGGTGACGTGTCCACAGTGAGCTTCTGACGTTGCAGATTTTCTGCACAATTTCTGCTCCTATTAAGTAAATTAGATAACTTGTGCTTTTATCATTGCGTTTTTTTGTGAGTGTTTCTTTTACATGCATTTTTATCACATTTTTGACCCTGTGGTTTTTGTCTCTTTTTGGTATGTCATAGTTTACATAAAGCTTTGTTTTTGATACTTCCTGGTATTTGGCTTGGACAAAACTTCATGTGAGAATTCAATGCATTTTTAGTGCGATTAAACAGTGGAGATGCATTAAAAACGTATATGCATTTTTACATGCAGATTTTACACATTTAACTTAATTCTATGGTGAAAACACGCATATAAAACTTAGCGTACCAGAAAGAGAAATTGGCATGTTACAGATTTGAAATACTCACCGCAAATGGCATAAGATTTCTATAAATCCCATCCTCTTTCCTGGAATTGCAAGACACTGCATTTTTGACACAGGGTAAATATGCAGCTTTTAAGGGAATCTGTCACCCTCCCCCTGGGACTTATATGACCTATTAATATGGGCATGCAGGTGATAGAAATGTTACACTAGTCCTACCTGTATGTCTCATATTAATGGTCTTGTTGCTGAGAAATGTTATATTCTGTCTTTATATTAATGATTTCTTTCAGATTCCAGGGCGTACGATGCCTGTAAGAAATTACTGCCACCTGTCCTCATTACAATATTAACCCCCTCTTATGCACGTCAGTTATGGCCCTGGGATACCGCGCCTGCTCCCTGCACTCCCTCAGAAATACATACCTCATTCTCCCCTCTATGGGCACTGCATTCAGGGATTTTCTGCGCAAGCGCCGGCGATTTCCGCTCCAGTGACCTCCAGTGAGCGCAACAATGAGGTGCTCTCCCCACTTCCTCCCTGCATGGTCATCATCATGTTCACATGGTTCCTAACAATAACTGTGCAGGCAGGAAGAGGGGAGAGCACCTTGTCGGCATGCATGTTGTGGCTCATAGTGACTCGCCTGCACAAAAGATTCCAGAGTGCAGCGCCCATAGAAGGGAGCATGAGGTATATATTTTTAAGGGAGTGCAAAGAGTCCGGGGCCATAACTGACGTGCATGGGAGGGGGGTCGTATTATAATGAGGACAGGAGGCAGGGATTTCTTCCAGGCACCACAAGTCCTGGAGCCTGGAAGAAATCGTTAGCATATGGAAAGAATGTAAGATTTTTCAACAACAAGATCACTAATATGAGGCATACAGGTAGGACTACTGTAACTTTTTTATTACCTGTATGCCCTTATTAATAGGTGATATACATCCTCGGGGGTGGCAGATTCCTTTTAAGAACACACCAAAAACTGAAAGTGGGTACACAGCCTTGGACCTAAGCTAACGTGCATCTTAAGAACGTAAAATAGGTTATATTATGGATCGGAAACTCCTCAGATGACTGCTGGTAAGTGGTATTTTCATATTACAATTCTTTAAAGGCCAGCATTTAGATCCAAACTAAACTACAGTATTTAATGAGAAATACAATGAAACATTAGGAGAAATATAACTATTTCCATTTGTCCGAGGTTCAGACGAAAGAAGTGAATTCCCAGCAGACCAATACTGGCTGCTGATTGTCTGCAGCATTTACATGACTAAACATTGTCAGTCAAGCACCAGGAGACATGGCACTGAAATTGCTGGAACAACACCAATATGTAAGTGATTATAGGGTATTTTTATTTTGTATATAAGGGAGACTACTTTATTTAAAAGGCCATTGTCCATTGTCCAAATTGGTAGTGGACAAATTCTTTAATAATAAACTACTAGGGAATTTAAAATTTATACCGTACTTTCACAGCTCTAAACCCCCAGAGATTTCACTATTCATGATCTTAGATTACCAGAGATGTCCACATAAATCCCTCCACCACCCAAGGGCACCAAAAATGGTACAATTAAGCAATGACTTGCCTGGACCAACACAGATACACCGAGTGCACATTTTTATTGGCAATTTGTATATTTGATGACTCATTTTATTATTAAACAATTGCAGTTTTGATGGTCAATCCAAAAATAATAATAAATCTGAATATTTAAGAAAGTAAAAGTGAGGTTTTCTCTTTCTTGGGAGAATCAGTGTGGGCAGAATTAATTGGCAACTATTAGTGTGCAGAATTTTTATGTAATTAAATGAAAACATGAAAAACTGATATTTTCCCACCTCAATTGTTTATTCTCATATGTTAAAGTGAGAATAATAACCAAACAACCCAAAATGTACAAAAATACTTTTCTGACGTTAAAGAAAAAAAATCAGTGACCAATATAGCCCCATTATTTTCAATAACTGTCATAAGCCTTCTATCCATGGAGTCTGTCAGATTCTTAATTTATTGACAATCAACTTTTTGGCAGCACCAACCACAACCTTCCAGGCACTTTTCTGAGCGGTGGATTGTTTTCCTTCACCATAAATAATGGGAGAGTACACCCTACTTCATTGCACATGGCCAGTAAGGCAGAACTTTGTGCTCATGCGTAAGAGTTTCTGAGCTCTGATGTGACGTCATCTATGTGGTGGATCTTGGTCATGCCCCCCCTGGGTGTGAATGCAAGATCCGAAGCAGGAGTAGTTTAAAGGAATTGACTACTTTTGAATAATTTGCATACAAGTCAGATTTATAACTTGAGGTTTTAAATATAGGAATAAGTAGATGGCACATTAAGGACCTTATAATCCAAGAATCAGCTTTTATAAAGTAATGGTGATGGTTTACAAGGGGCTGATAATTATAAGAAAATTAAGCCCAAGGCAGTAGTTTGACCCAATCACTGTGGTAAACATTGATGGAATGCCACAGGAAAATGGCTAGGACTTTGTTGACCCCCTCTACCTGACGGTTGGATTGAGAATAGCAGGCTGAAGAGAAGTCCAGAGTCTCATGATATGAACTGGACAACTCAATCAGAAACTATATGGAGAGGTAATCCATGAAGACTGAAGGTATGCTGGATTAACTTCCCAGCAAGCACAAGAGCAGAAGTGCGCCATCTTCAAGAAGCGATCCACAACTACCCAGATGATGGTACATTTATCACAGACCGGAAAATTGTCCACTGTGATGTTCTGCCAAGTACGAGCAGGGGTACTAGCCAACCTGCCGGAAGCTGTTTTGGAGTCTTATTCTGGGGACAGGACCGTCTTGCAGAGACGAAATCTGCAATATCTTTGCACAAGGATAGCCACCAATAATCCCGTGAAATTAGAAGAGCTGTTTTCTTCTGCCCAGCATGACCAGCTAATTTAGGTGACCCCCACTGAAGAACCCACTTCCTGTCTGATTTCATGATAAAGGTCCTCACGGGTGGAACCTGAGACAAATCCACTGGAGCGAAAGTAAGCATCTTGTGGGGCTCAATGATGTGTTGAGCCTCTTCCTCCTGGTCAGAAGACAGAAAGGACCTAGAAAGTGCATCTGCCTAGACATTCTTGTCCGCTGGCCAGAAATGGAGAACAAAATTAAAGTGGGAGTAGAACAATGACCACCTGGCCCCGGAGCAGAGGACAAGCTTGGTAGCAAACAAAAGGAGATTTTCTCCAAGTGCAACATCCCTTCCTGAAGTTCTCCTGGCTGGGATGCAAAAAGAATGGCTTCGGATAGAGATCTCCCATCCTCAGATGATGCCACAAAGGAGTCTTTAGACGTTGGATGGGGATCTGTAATCGATCCACCACAGCCTGTTGTATGAAATTTACTGCGGTATCAGAGTCCAGATAGGCCGATTTGATGAAACGGGTCTTGCCACAGGAGACAGACATAGGGAGAGAGGAGTAGTTCTCACCCAGGGTAGCCTCTCTCCAACTGCTTTGGAGTTTCCCTGCTTCTCAAGACAGGAGAGAATTAAATGTTCGAGACTACCACAATAGTAGCACCTCCCCTCGAATGAGGGACCTCCTGGCCATGCTTAGCCAGCTTCATATGGTCGAGTTGCATAGATTTGGAGAATGGTGTAGAAGCTGAGGTCTGTGGCAACATTGCCTTCTGGAAGGTAGGAGCCAGGCGCATAGGTTTTTTCTCTCGGATCACCTCCCTGGAGCACTCCTCAAACCTGAGGTCAATCCAGGTAGCCAGTGATACCAGGTCATCTAGAGAGGTGGGAACATCTCGACCAGCCAGTTCATCCTAAATTCTCCCAGACAGGCCCTCCCAGAAGGTGGCAACCAGCGCTGCATTATTTCAAGTGAGCTTGTAGGACAGGGTACGGAAATAAACGGTATACTGGCCTACAGTGAGATTTCCCTGGTGCAGCCTGAGGAGGGAGGATACTGCAGAAGAATCATGGCTCGGCTCATCAAAGACCTTGTGGAAGACCTCTAGAAAAGTCTGGAGGTTGGAGATTAGGGAAACTCCTTTCTCCCATAAGCAGCTGAGCCATGCAACTGCGTCGCCACTAAGATGCACTGATTAAGAAAACCGCGGCATTGTGTAGGATCACTTTCAAATCGTGGTGGAGCAAAGAGACTGGGACCGGTACCAGAAACATAACTAGTAGACTGGAGAGCTGAGGTTGCCACAGCATGGGCAGGAGCGGATGCGGCCACAGATGTTAGCGTGTACAAGCGGGTGATCACTGTCCACAGAAAGGACATGATTTTAGGAGACCTGGTGAGACCAGCTTAGAGACTGGAGGAGATTCCATAGACTAAGCAATCTGTAACGCATATGGTAGTGGAACCTAGGGCCGCCATCAAGGAAGTATGCCCTGACTGGCTTATACATTCAATGGGAATTTGCAGTTAAAAGTCCACGCTGCTGCAAGGATAAATTCCAGGAGATTGTCAGAGATTCACAGAGGCTTTATTAAACACATCTCAGGGATCTCATGCCCCCTTCATCAGGGGGCATGAGACCCCTGAAACGCGTTGAATAAAGCCACTGTGAATCTATGGCAATCTCCTGGAATTTATCCTTGCGGACTTTTAACTGCAAATTCCCATTGAATGTATAACTTCTTCTGGTCACTGAGGACCTGTGGATCTGCAGCAGCCGCCAACATGTATTCTCTTTTCTCATCCTTACCAGGTGAGCAAGTTTCTTGATAAATTCTTTCCTTTGTAACGAAATACTCAGACTCACTGTACTCGTTATGAGTAGCTCCTAATACTCCGGTACTCGTAACGAGCAGCGAGTCCAATGTAAGTCTATGGGAAATGCGAGTAATGGGTTGTGTGTGTGCTGGGCAGGGACCGTGCAAATACTGTGCCGGGCTTGCGGGACTGTGCTGGGCTGTGCAGGACTGTGCTGGGCTGTGCAGGTACTGTGCGGGGACTGTGCTGGGCTCTGCGGGACTGTGCTGGGCTGTGCAAGACTGTGCTGAGCTATGCGGGGACTTGCTGGGCTGTGCGGGACTGTGTTGGGCTGTGCAGGGATTGTGCAAGGCTGTGCGGGACTGTGCTGGGCTGTGCGGGACTGTGCTGGGCTGTGCAGGTACTGTGCCGGGTTGTGCGGGACTGTGCTGGGCTGTGCGGGGACTGTGCTGGGCTGTGCAGGGACTGTGCTGGGCTGTGCGGGGACTGTGCTGAGCTGTGCTGGGCTGTGCGGGGACTGTGCCGGGCTGTGCGGGGCTGTGCTGGGCTGTGCGGGGACTAAGCAGGGCTGTGAGGGACTGTGCTGGGCTGTGCGGGACTGTGCTGGGCTGTGCGGGGACTGTGCAAGCTGTGCCGAATATTGCGAGGCGAGTAGTGAAATTTACTCGCCAGGATTCGAGTACCGTGAGTACCGCATTACTTGCCGAGTACCGAATCCTAGCGAGTATACTCGCTCATCCCTATGCAGGATCATAGGGCAGGATGGAGATGGATGGGGCAGAACATGGGGCAAGATGTTGACAGATGGGGCAGGAACATGGAGCAGGATGGAGACAGATGGTGGAGGATCATGGGGCAGAATGGAGACAGATGGGGCAGGATGGATACGATGGAGACAGATGGGACAGGATCATGGGGCAGATGAAACAGGATCATGAGACCAATGGGGCAGGATCATGGGACAAATGGAGCAGAATGGAGACAGATGGGGCAGGAGGGGTAGATCATATGGGCCAGGAAGGTGAGGTCATATGGGGCAGGATGGGATATCACATGGGGCAGAATGGATACTCATGAGGGAAGGATGGGAGAACATATGGGACCAGGATGAGAGAACATATGGCTGGAGCCAGGAATGAGACACACGGGGGCCAAGATGGGGGATATTACCATAGGGGCTAATTATGGGATATTACTACTGCAGTGATGTATTTATTTTATTTTTTGAGGATACTGTTTTAAATGGGGGGACGGTCCTGTTATTGTGCAGAGCAATGCTATGTCACCTTTTTTTCTTCATCTGGTGTAGTGTAGAAGTTGGGAAAAAATTAAGTAATGTGCTCTGCAAGCGGTGCTCTAGATAACTGTTATTTCCTGTAGAGATGAGCTCTGGCTAGAAGTGATGGTGGTCTGTGCTGGATGAAGATGAAAAGCGAAGACGAAGGACTTCACCTAGAGACGTCACTGGTGAGTCAGTGTGTTACCTGTACACTGACATTATACACTGTATACTATATACAGAGGTCCTGTGTACAATGTCACTAGTGATCACTGTATTATTTGTACACTGACACTATATACAGAACTCCTGTGTACAATGTCACCAGTGATCAATGCAATACCTGTACACTGACACTATATACAGAACTCCTGTGTATAATATTAGTGATCACTGCATAACCTGTAAACTGGCACTATATACAGAGCTCCTGTGTATAATGTCACTGGTGATCACTGTATTACCTGTACATGGACACTGCATACTAAGTACAGATCTCATGTGTATAATGGCATTTAGTACTGTGCTTTTTTTTATTAATAATAATAATAAAAAAAAAAATTATTTCTATAGCGCCTACATATTCCGCAGCACTTTACATTTCAGAGAGGACTTGTACAGACTGTAGACATTACAGCATAACAATAATCACATAGATCATAACAGATACTAAGCGGAAAGAGGGCCCTGCTCGCAAGCTCACAATCTATGAGGAAAAAAGAAGACATGAAAGGTGGGTGGTAACAATTGCCCTGATTGTATGGACCAGCCATAATGTTAAGTATGTAACAGTACAGACACAGAGGGCTAATAGATGCATAAAGCATGTGGGAACATAATGCGGGGAGCCTGGTTATCGTAAAACTTTTGACTGTGCCACACAGGGATAGATTAGGTTAATGTGTTGAGGCGGTAGGCCAGTCTGAATAAATGCGTTTTCAGGGCACGCTTAAAATTGTAGGAATTGGGGACTAATTGTATTGACCTGGGAAGTGCATTCCAAAGAATTGGCACAGCACATGTACAGTCTTGGAGACAGGAGTGGGAGGTTCTGATTATTGAGGATGCCAACCTCAGGTCATCAGCAGAACGGAGGGCGCGGGTAGGGTGGTATACTGAAACAAGGGAGGAGATGTAGGGTGGTGCTGAGCCATGGAGCGCTTTGTGGGTGAGGGTAATAAGTTTGTACTGGATTCTGGAGTGGATGGATAGCCAGTGTAATGACTGGCACAAGGTAGAGGCATTGGTGCAACGATTGGCGAGGAATATGATCCTGGCTGCAGCATTCAAGACAGATTGGAGGGGGGAGAGTTTGGTAAGAGGGAGACCGATTAGAAGAGAGTTACAATAGTCGAGACGAGAATGAATAAGAGAAACAGTAAGAGTTTTTGCGGAGTCAAAAGTAAGAAAAGGTCAAATTCTAGAAATGCTTTTGAGATGCAAAAAACAAGAGCGAGCCAGTGATCGGATGTGGGGGGCAAGGAAAGCTCGGAGTCAAGTATGACCCCAAGACAGTGGGCATGTTGCTGGATAGTAATAGTGGAACCACACACGGAAATGGCAATGTCAGGTATAGGTACATTAGTAGCGGGTGGAAACACAAGGAGTTCAGTCTTTGACAGGTTCAGTTTCAGATATAGTGAGGACATGATGTTAGACACAGCGTTTAGACAATCGCTGGTGTTTTCTAGAAAGACAGGCGTGATGTCAGGAGAAGAAGCGTATAATTGGGTGTCATCAGCATAGAGATGGTACTGGAAACCAAATCTACTGATTGTTTGACCAATAGGGGCAGTGTATAAAGAGAAGAGGAGGGGGCCTAGGACTGATCCTTGAGGAACCCCAACAGTAAGGGGAAGATGAGAGGAGGAGGAGCCAACAAATGATATAGTAAAGGAGCGGTCAGAGAGATAGGAGGAGAACCAGGAGAGAACAGTGTCCTTGAGGCCAATGGAACGGAGCATAGTGAGGAGGAGCTGATGATCCACAGTGTCGAATGCTGCAGAGAGATCCAAGAGAATTGGCATGGAGTAATGACCATTTGATTTAGCTGTTAGTAGATCATTAGAGACTTTAGTGAGGGCAGTTTCAGTAGAGTGTAAAGAGCAGAAACCGTATTGGAGAGGGTCGAGAAGAAAGTTATCAAAGAGATAGCGGATACGACGGGCGTGGACCAAGCGTTCCAGGAGTTTAGAGATGAAGGGAAGATTAGAGACAGGTCTTTAGTTAGCGGCACAGTTTTGGTCAAGGGATGGTTTTTTAAGTAGTGGATGTATGATGGCATGCTTAAATGAGGAGGGAAAGATACCAGAAGAGAGGTTAAATATTTTAGTTAGTTGAGTGGTGACAGCAGGGAAAAGGGATTGGAGGAGATGTGATGGAAATGGGTCACTGGTGCAAGTGGTTGGGCAAGAAGATGCAAGGAGCCTGCTTACTTCTGTGACTGGTTCAAAATCAGAGAGTGAGCTAGATGCAGTGGGGCAGAGAGGACAGTGCATGGTATGAGATGATTGGGAGATAATTTCCTGTCAGATTTGGTCAATTTTTTCTTTGAAGTAATTGGCCATTTCGTCAGCTCGAAGCTCCGTGGTTGGGGCCTGTACTCTTGGGTTGAGTAGAGAATGAAAAGTGTCAAAGAGACGTTTAGGGTTATTGGACAGTGAGGTGATGAGGGTGTTGAAATAGGTTTGTTTTGAGAGGTGAAGGGCAGGGTTGTATGTTCTAAGCCAGACTTGGGCAAAGTGCGGCCCGCGGGCCACATCTGGCCCTCTGGCTCTCTCAGTCTGGCCCGCCACCTGTGGACCGAGACAGCCATGAGGCTGGAAATCAGAGGTCCATGAGTTGCACTGTGCCCACCCGCTCGCTGTCTTCATCTGTGATGACTTTGTTGGTGGAGGAGGGGCCTCCGGCCACTTCCTCCACCAATTAGCGTGTAAATCAGCTGACGATATGACGTTGTTTCATCGTGTCAGCTGTGTACTGCGGAGTCAGCATATTGGAGGCATGGAGACATGCAGAGTGCCGGGGAATGGAACCAAGGGGAGTACCATATGTGGTGTTCTTTTTTTTCATGTGTATGGGATGTTTGAGTGGGCATGGGGGGCCTATGGCTTTGACTTTCAGCACATGGTGAGGTTATGGGGGTGACATGGAGCATATGGGGAGGCTATGTGGGGCTCATACAGTATATGGGGAGGCTGTGTGGGGCTCGTGCTGTATATGGGGAATCTGTGTGGGGCTCATGCTGTATATGGGAAGGCTGTGTGGGGCTCATGCTGTAAATGGGAGGCTATGGGGGCTTCATGCAGTATATGGACAGACTGTGTGGGGCTCATGCTGTATATAGGGAGGCTGTATGGGGCTCATGCTGTATATAGGGAGGCTGTATGGGGCTCATTCTGTATATGAGGAGGCTGTGGGACTCGTGCTGGATCTGGGGAGGCTGTTTGGGGCTCATGCTGGATATGGAGAAGCTGTGTAGGGCTCATGTTGGATATGGAGAGGCTGTGTGAGGATCATGCAGTGTATATAGGGAGGCTGTGTTGGGCTCATGCAGTTTATATAGGGAGGCTGTGTGGGCTCATGCAGTGTATATAGGGAGGCTGTGTGGGGCTCATGCATTGTATATAGGGAGGCTGTGTGAGGCTCATGCCGCATATGGGGGAGGCTGTGTGGAGCTCATGCTGCATAGTGGGGAAGCTGTGTGGGGGCTCATATGATATACAGAAGGGGCTGTACTCTGGTTCAAATGATATATAGGGGCATGTTAGCATACTTAATTCTGCTCAATATTAAGAGATACAATTTAATCTAATATATAAAGCTCAAAGTGTGTATGTATGTATGTGTGTGTGTGTGTGTGTGTGTATGTCCGGGACAGGCATCCGCACCATCGCAGCTACAGCCACAAAATTTGGCACAGTCACACGTCTGGACCACGAGAGCGTCCTAAGCTATGTTGTGAGGCAAAATTTTAACCCCGTGCGTTCCAATTCACCAAACAATTTTGCCCGTGTCTACATATCGGGGAAAAAGTGTGTGTGCGTCAAGCCCCGCCCCTCATTATGATGTCATAATGCCCCTATCTACATAATGGGGAAACTGTGTGCGTATCAAGCCCCGCCCCTCATTATAATGTCATAATGGTTGCCATGGCAAAGCTGATTCATCATAGGTTGCAAGCCCCGCCGCTCAATATGATGTCATAATGGTTGACTATGGGATGGAGGATGTGTGATGGGTATATGGGCACTGGACTATGGGATGGAGGATATGTATGACGGGTATATGGACACAGGACAATGGGATGGCGGATATGTATATGGGCACCGGACTATGGGATGGTGGATGTGTGAAGGGTATATGGGCACTTGACTATGGGATGGTGGATATGTATGATGGGTATATGGGCATGGGACTATGGGATGGAGGATAAGTATGATGGGTATATGGGCATGGGACTATGGGATGGAGAATATGTATGATGGGTATATGGGCATGGGACTATGGGATGGAGGATAAGTATGATGGGTATATGGGCATGGGACTATGGGATGGAGGATAATTATAATTTGCTATAACTAACCACAGTTAGATACTATGCCCGGGCAGCGCCGGGCTCTTCAGCTAGTATTACTATAATTATCAATAATATAATAATTACTAGCTGAAGAGCCCGGCGCTGCCCGGGCATAGTAACTAACTACGGTTAGTTATAACAAATTATGATTATATCTATATATATATATATAAAGCTGAATGTATAGCCGCGCCCACTCCACACTCACTATAATATCCCACATCATCCCGTCAGCCACAGCTACCGGATTACTACCCCTAATATCCCTCATCATCCCGTCAGCCAGAGCCACCGGACTACTACCCCTAATATCCCACATCATCCCGTCAGCCAGAGCCACCGGACTACTACCCCTGATATCCCACATCATCCCATCAGAGCCTCCGGACTACTACCCCTAATATTCCACATCATCCACTCACAGCCGCTGGACTACTACTCCTAATATCCCACATCATCCCATCACAACCGCCAGACTACTACTCCTAATATCCCACATCATCCCGTCAGAGCCGCCGGACTGCTACCCCTAATATCCCACATCATCCCGTCAGCCATAAAAACTGGACTACTACCTCTAATATCCAACATCATCCCTTTAAGAGAGGCCTGGGATCAGAACCAAAGCGCTGAGTGGATTTGCCCTGACTTCCATACCAATGATCCCTTTAATAGAAGCCTGGGGTGAGAATCAGAGCGCTGAGGGATTTATCCTAACTTCCATACAGGAAATCCATTTAAGAGAGGCCTGGGGTCAGTACCAAGGCTCAGAGTGGATTTTCCCTCACTTCCGTACCGGGGATCCCTTTAAGAGACCCTGGGCTTATGTTCCCAGGGATGCTAGATTTCTCCCACCATGTCAGTGTCTGCTGAGGTGTTGTCGAGTGGGAAAACTGTTGCTCATAGCAAGCAATTACAGCTCAGCTTCTTTTAAACTACTCTGGTGAAATGAAAGATGCTTAGTGACTGGTTGCAAGGAAAACTGTTGCTCATAGCAACCAATCATAGCTCAGCTTCTTTTAAAGGGAATCTGTCACCTCATTTTAGACCTATCAGCTGCCGACACTGCCATCAGGGGCTTATCTACAGCATTACAGAATGCTGTAGATAAGCCCCTGATGGCGGTGTCAGCAGCTGCTAGGTCTAAAATGAGGTGACAATCAGCTGCCGACACCGCCATCAGGGGCTTATCTAATCATTCTGTAATGCTGTAGATAAGCCCCCGATGAAACCTGAAAGATAAGAAAAACACGTTAGATTATACTTACCGGGGGCGGGTGCGTTGGGGGTCGCGGTCCGGTCTGGCGCCTCACATCTTTAGGTAGGTGAGTCGACTGGGGGGTGGTCCTTCTTCCGCCGCAAACAGACACAAGACAGGCACCAATGTGCATTCAACAGGTCTTCTTTATTGGCCGTCCTCTCGATGACCTGCAGCACCACACAGCAGCTGCTTGACTCTGCAGTACCACACAGCAGCTGCTGAACTCCGCACACATGCCCAGGTACCTTCACTTCCTTCCTTTTCCTAATTGACGTCCCTCATGGCTCTTTCACTGTGGCTGCCCTAGGCCTACCACCACTGTGCTTCACCCATCTGAGTCCGTCCGTCAGGTACCCCCAAGCCTCCTCTGTTCTGCAGCTTCTCCTGTCAGAGCCACACCCCTGACCATCTCTGTTATCAGTCCCTTCTGGAGCTTCTTCTCTGTCTTTCTCTCCCTTCAGTCTTCTCCTTTCCTGACCTCCTCTCCCTGGACTGACTCCTTCTGGAACTCTCTACCCCTTTGTCATGATCTCAGTGTGGGTTTGACTTGCACACGTGGGGTTAATGTCTGGAACCAGTGCTGATGACTGGCATTTCTGGGGTTAAAGGTTGTGATCCCAGTGCAGGCTTACCTGCACACCTGGGGCTATGATTATGGCCTCTCCCTGGTTCTGGGTGAGGCTTCTTATAGCCTCAGGATGCTCCCATCCTCGTCAGTTATACTTTTGCCCTTGGCATTGTGTGGTGACCCCTGAGTGTGTTTGTGCTGTGTTCTGGTTGCTTGATTCTCTGTGTCCGACTCGGTCTGTTCTCTGGATATTGCTTTGGATTCTGCTTGGTACCTTCTTTGTCTGTTTGGTTTTGACTTCTGCTTGGCCCTGACTATCCGTTCTGTCTCATCCCTGGTACTTTACTGATAGCTCTGTGTATGACCTCCGGGTTGCCTGACTCTGAGAATTTCTGTATAGTGTCCTGCCATCTCTGAAAGCAGGACGCTAAGCCCCGCCCCCTTGCAGTCACATAACCATAGGTCCTGTGACTGCTTGCTAACCTTCAGCGTCCACAGGTCCTGTGTATCTGTACTTTCCGGCTGTACCTGACCCCGGGCCCCCCTACAATGCGGGTGAGTCCCTGCTCAGTGGAGGCTGCACACCGGCGCTGACAGGATCCTGACATTATAACTGACCGTTAAGTTTTTTGGGTTTTTTTTTTCTTTCTCTGCTGAGAAATATGGATCCCATACAATCTCTTGCTGAGCAAATGAAAAATCTGAGTCAGATGTTTCAGGGTTTATCTCTGGAGCAGCAAGCTCTGGCTCGTTCTCAGCAGCAGGTTTCTGAGACAGTGCGTGGGGCTTTAGCTGCTGGGTCTCTGGGGGCTGGGGTGAGTGATGTTGTTTTGGTGTCCCCAGAACCACCTGCTAAACTGCCTGATTTCTTTTCTGGGAACATAAAGGAGTTCAGGGTCTTCATGGAGGGGTGCAAACTCTTCTTTAGTTTGAGGCCACGTTCCTCTGGGGACGAAAGTCAGAAAAGGTTGGGGTCATTATGTCTCTGTTAAGAGGGTCCCCACAAGCTTGGGCTTTCTCCCTTCCTCCCACTGCCCCTGAGAGAGTGTCTGTGAATGCGTTTTTTGAGGCCCTCGGGCACATATATGATGAGCCGGACCGAGTGCGATTGGCAGAGGACATGGTGATGAGTGTCTGTCAGGGGAAACACTCGGCTGAGTGGTTGTCACGTCGCTGTCAGACTCAGGGCCTGCTGTTCCATCTTCGGCCACTAGGAGGCGCCGGACTGGCACGTCGCCACCAGACTCAGGGCCTGCTGTTCCGACTCCAGCCACTAGGAGGCACCGGACTGACACTTCGCCGCCAGACTCGGGGCCTGCTGTTCCGGTGTCGGTCACTAGGAGGCGCCGGGCCGTCACGTCGCCGTCAGATGACTCGGGGACGGCTGTTCCTGCCTCGACCAATGGGAGGCGCCATGGTTCGCCTCAGGGTGAGGGTAGTGGGAAAGAAGAGGCCCCTGCGCAGGCATCTGGTGGCTGCAGGCTCCGCCCCTCTGTCAATCATGTAGGGCTTACTGCATGTCCGTCTGGCCTTGTCCTGCGGGCGCTCCTGGTTACATCATCAGTCCGGGAACCTGTGAGGGATGACCTGATCCCTCAAATACCTTGGGACTGGTCTTGCAAGCCGCTGGATATATTCTTGGTTCCCCTGCGTGCTACTGTGTAATTTGCTATAGTTAAACTCTGACCTCAGCCTGGATTTCTGACCATTCTATTGCCTGCCGTTTTTGTACCTCAGCCTCTATTCTGATATTTTGACGCTGACCTTTGCTTGGATTCCTGACTCTCCTTCTGCCTGCTGATTTTGTACTTTGCTGCCCTCCTGGTTTTACTGACCCTGGCCTGGACTTTTGACTCTCCTGTCTACTGATTTCGTACCTCTGCTGCCCTCTGGCCTCTGACTCCTGCCTCCTGACTTTGATTACGGGTTTTAGTTTTGACCTCTTGGCGGCTGTCCTGCTCTGGTCCACTGCTCCTCTAAACAGCTACCCCCTGGGCCTTGTTACAATTCCAGATCCCTGTATAGGGGTTAAGGGTCTCGGTGTTACTCGGGGTGCTGTTCCTACTGCAGCCCAGATTCGCAGACGGCCGTCACATTATATCCGGCCGCAAAAACTGCTTTCTGTGTATATGTCTGTCATATATAAAAGCAGTCTCGTGAATTTTTTTTTTTCTCCTCCTGACTGAGCTGATTTTTGGCCTGAACACCTGTTGCAGTGCACAGCCTGGAAAATCATTCTCATTCACAAGCATGCTGCAGTCTGGAGTCTTCAGGGAGAAAGCTGAACGTCAGAGATCCACATTCCTGGAGCATCGGCCTCTGGGCAGCTTTGGTCGTGCTGGCCCAGAGGCTCAGGTATTGCCCGCAAATGCGGCTAAACTTTTGTTACCCGTCTCGCTCTCATTTTCTAATAAATCTCTGTGTGTGAAGGCCTATGTGGATTGTGGTTCCGCGGGCAACTTTATGGATTTTTTGCTTGCAAGGAATCTTGGTGCACCTTTGCTAAGACTTAATGCCCCTATTCAAACCACTGCGATTAATGGTACATCCATTATCCAGGGTGGAGTAGAATTTGTCACTACAGAAATTGCTATGTCAGTGGGGGCATTACACACAGAACATATGTCGTTTTTTGTTATTCACAATTTATCACATCCAGTTGTGTTAGGCATGCCATGGCTGCACCAGCATAATCTGGTTATTGACTGGCACATAGGGGATATAGTGCGCTGGAGTCCACAGTGTCAAAACCACTGTATGTTGCTATCAGTGAACCAAATTAAACTTAAAACACCCTTTATACCATACGCATTCATGGACTATGAAGATGTCTTTTCCATAGTGAAGTCTGAGAAATTACCTCCTCATAGAGAATATGTCCTATAGACTTGGTTCCAGATGCCTGTCTCCCAAAGGGGAGAATATTTAACCTCTCTGGTCCAGAATGTGTAGCCAAGAATGATTACATAGCAGACAGCTTGCAATAAGGTTTTTTTAGACTCTCCACTTCACCTGTAGGAGCTGGGTTTTTCTTTGTGGAAAAAAAAGATGGTGGACTCAGACCATGCATTGATTATCGGGAGCTGAACGCTATTACTGTAAAGAATCAGTATCTGCTTCCAGTCATCCCTGATCTTTTTAACCAGCTACTGGGAGCCCGTTGGTTCACTAAACTTGATCTCCGGGGAGCTTACAAACTTGTTCGCATAAGAGATGGAGATGAGTGGAAAACTGCATTTAACACACCTCTTGGTCATTTTGAGTATCTTGTGATGCCGTTTGGGTTAAGTAATGCACCTGCCGTGTTCCAACACTTTGTGAATGATATCTTCAGAGATATCTGTGGGGTATATGTAGTGGTTTATCTAGATGACATCCTGATCTACTCCGCTGATGTTCTTACACACGTGCAACATGTCCGTTCTGTGCTCCAAAGACTTAGAGAACATTCTCTATTTGCCAAGCTGGAGAAGTGTGGTTTTTATGGCTGAGGAGGTACAATTTTTGGGGTACATGATTTCTGCTAAGGGGTTTTGCATGGATCCTGCCAAGATCCGACCCATTAGTGAATGGGTGCAGCCCAAAACTCTAAAAGCGCTGCAGCGATTCTTGGGATTTACAAATTATTACCGTAAATTCATCAAAGGCTTCTCTGAGATCGCCAAACCGCTCACGGATCTGACCCGGAAGTGGGCAGACGTGGTTAATTGGAAGCCTGAGGCACTTCAGGCATTTTTTGTTTTAAAAGATTGTTTTTCTGCCAACCCAATATTAATTCAGCCTGATCTAGACCGCCCCTTTGTGGTAGAGGTTGATGCCTCTGAGGTTGGAGTAGGGGCAGTGCTTTCCCAAGGCACTGCCTCCCTCACTCAACTCCGTCCATGTGCCTTCTTTTCCCGAAAATTCTCTCCTACTGAGAAAAATTATGATATAGGGAATCGGGAATTGTTGGCCATAAAGTGGGCCTTCGAAGAATGGCGCTACTTCCTCGAAGGTGCTAAACACAAGGTTACAGTGATCACGGATCACAAGAACCTGGCCTACTTGGAGTCAGCTAAAAGACTGAATCCTAGGCTGGCTAGGTGGGCTTTGTTCTTCTCAAGGTTTAACTTTGTGATCACGTTTCGTCCAGGGACTAAAAATGTAAGGGCTGATGCCCTCTCTCTGAGTTTCTGCCCCTCACAGACTGAGGACTCGGAACCAGTTCCAATACTGGCCAATGGGATTGTGGTGTCAGCCGTGTCTCTGGACCTTCTGGAGGAGATCCGTAGGTCCTCAGAGCCGGTCCCGGACACGACGCCCCACCAGAAACTGTTCGTTCCAGCCCCGTTTCGTCTACAAGTTCTGAAGGAGTCACATGACTCTGTCCTGGCAGGCCATCCTGGTGTTAATAATACTGCCAGACTAGTGACCAGGAACTTTTGGTGGCCGACGGTCGTGAAGGACTGTAAAGATTACGTTTTAGCTTGTGAAACTTGCGCTCATGCTAAGTCTCCCCATAATCGGCCTGCCGGCTAGCTCCAGTTTTTGCCTGCCCCAGAGAGTCCATGGACCCACATCTCCATGGACTTCATTACTGACCTGCCGCCCTCAGAAGGGAAGACATGTATCTGGGTGGTGGTGGACAGGTTCATTAAGCAGTGCCATTTTGTTCCCCTCTCTGGACTACCTAATTCATAAACCTTAAGTAAATTGTTCGTCATTCATGTAATACAGTACGACTGCACGGCGCTCCGGTGAATATTGTGTCCGACCGAGGTACCCAGTTCGTTTCTAAATTCTGGAAGGCATTCTTCAAACGCATTGGCGTTGAATTATCTTTCTCCTCTGCTTACCACCCTGAGACTAATGGACAAACTGAGCGTGCCAACCAAGCCCTAGAGCAGTATCTTCGCTGCTATGTCTCGGAACACCAATCCGACTTGGTGGAACATCTCCTGTTAGCCGAATTCGCCCTAAATAACCAATACCAAGAATCCATCAAAACCACCCTGCTCTTCTGCAATTATGGTTTACACCCACGTTTTGGTTCATTTTCGGCTAAGATGTCGGAGCTCCCTGGGGTAGAGAAATCCATAAATCACTTAAAGACCATCTGGTCGGAGGTGAACTCAAACTTGAAAGGCTCCCAGGTCAGACAGACTTCGGCCGCAAATAAACGGCGGTCCAAGGGGCCGCACCTGGGAGTTGGGGGACAAAGTTTGGCTGTCTACCAAAAACATTAAGCTTAAGGTACCATCTGCCAAACTGGGCCGCAGATTTATTGGTCCCTATGAAATATTAGAGGTAATTAACCCGGTAGCCTTTCGTTTAAAGCTCCCTCAGTCTTTCAAAATACCCAATGCTTTCCACAAATCCCTCCTCAAGATGTACCGCTCCCCAATTCATCCCGTCCAGTCCCCTCCTCCAGTTTCGGTCAAGGGTGCCTTGGAGTACGAAGTCCAGGGTATCCTTGATTCCCGTTTGGTGAGAAAGTCCGTGCAATATTTGGTGCATTGGAAGGGCTATGGTCCAGAGGAGAGGTCCTGGGTCCCCGCTGGTGACATCCATGCCAAGGGGTTAATTAGACGGTTTCACCTCCTTCATCCTGACAAACCAGGTTTTGAGGGTCCAGAGACCCCTCTTGGAAGGGGGGGTACTGTCACGTCGCTGTCAGTCTCAGGACCTGATGTTCTGGCTTCGGCCACTAGGAGGCGCCAGACTGACATGTCGTCACCAGACTCTGGGTCTGCTGCTCCGGCCACTAGGAGGCGCCGGACTGACACTTCGCTGCCAGACTCGGGGCCTGCTGTTCCGGTCTCGGTCACTAGGAGGCGCCGGGCCGTCACGTCGCCGTCAGACTTGGGGACGGCTGTTCCTGCCTCGACCACTGGGAGGCGCCATGGTTCGCCTCAGGGTGAGGGTGGTGACAGAGAAGAGGCCCCTATGCAGGCATCTGGTGGCTGCAGGCTCCGCCCCTCTGTCAATCATGTAGGGCTTACTGCATGGTCCTGGGAGCAGTCCTGGTTACATCATCAGTCCGGGAACCTGTGAGGGATGACCTGATCCCTCAAATACCTTGGGACTGGTCTTGCAAGCCGCCGGATATATTCTTGGTTCCCCTGCTTGCTACTGTGTAATTTGCTATAGTTAAACTCTGACCTCAGCCTGGATTTCTGACCATTCTATTGCCTGCCATTTTTGTACCTCTGCCTCTATTCTGATATTTTGACGCTGACCTTTGCTTGGATTCCCGACTCTCCTGCTTGCTGAGTTTGTACCTTGCTGCCCTCCTGGTTTTACTGACCCTGGCCTGGACTTTTGACTCTCCTTCTGTCTACTGATTTCGTACCTCTGCTGCCCTCCGACCTCTGACTCCTACCTCCTGACTTTGATTACAGGTTTTAGTTTTGGCCCCTTGGCGGCCGTCCTGCTCTGGTCCACTGCTCCTCTAAACAGCTACCCCCTGGGCCTTGTTACAATTCCAGATCCCTGTATAGGGGATAAGGGTCTCGGGGTTAATCAGGGTGCTGTTCCTACTGCAGCCCAGATTCGCAGATGGCCGTCACAGTGGTTTTGTACAGAATTCCGCCGCTGGGCCGCAGAGGTCTCTTGGGACGACGACGCACTGAGGACTCTTTCGCAGAGGCTTGTCCGAGCGGTTACAGGATGCCTTGGCATTACATCCCTCACCTAACTCACTCGAGGACGCCATGACCCAGGCCGTCTGGATGGACCGCAGGCTGCGGGCCAGGGGGGTGATGCAGGCAGAGACTCCATTGTTCCCAAGTGGAAAAGAGACTGTTTCTATGCCCATGGACATAGGGGCTCTCTCCCTGAAGGAAAAGGAGAGACCACGCCGGAGAGAAAAGCAGTTATGCTTCTACTGTGGTAAAACGGGACATTGGAAAAGGGAGTGTCCTGATTGTCCATCCTCAACCCGGTCGACGGGAAACGACTAGTTCTGGGTAGTCAGCAGGGAGACTACTCAGACCCTCAGGTACCCTTTTCCTCATTTTCTAAGGTGTTGCTTCATGTGGAACTGTTAGTGGACGATTGTTGTTTTCCCTCTACAGCTTTCGTGGACTGCGGATCATCCATCAATCTCATTGACTCCCAATTGGTCACACGCTGTAAGATAGGGACAGTTAGACTTAAGGTTCTGATCAAAGTGGTGGCCATTGACTCCTCCCCCCTCACTAAAGAGGGAATTCTCTTTATGTCTGACTTGTTTTCACTCAAAGTGGGCGCTACCCATGTGGAAAAATTAAGTTGTTTGGTTCTGGACAATCTACTAGCAGGATTGGTGTTGGGCATGCCCTGGTTACAACACCATAACCCAGTCATTAACTGGAAAATGGGGGATTGTTCAGTGGGGGTTTAATGATTCGATGTTATGTGATAAGTCTGCACTATTGGTTGAACCTGTTAAATCTGTATCTGTGTCATCTGTTGAGCTGGAAGGTATTCTGGAGTACCTGAAAGAATTCGAAGATATGTTCTCTGAAAGCGAGGCTGAAACGTTGCCACCACATAGACCCTTTGACTGCGCTATCGAGTTAGTCCCGGGGGCTAAATTGCCTAAAGCCCGTCTGTTTAATTTATCTGGCCCTGAGCGCTTGGCCATGAAATATTACATTGCTGAGAGTCTTCGCAAAGGACACATACGTCCCTCAGTCTCACCTGTGGCGGCAGGGTTTTTTTTTTGTAAGGAAAAAAGATGGTGGTTTACGCCCCTGCCTCGATTTTCGTGAGCTCAACAAGATTACTGTACGAAATACGTACCCCCTTCTGTTGATTCCCGATTTGTGTAACTAACTTTCAGGGGCAAAATGGTTCGCCAAACTGGATCTTCGGGGGGCATATAATTTGATAAGGGTCCGGGAGGGGGATGAATGGAAAACCGCGTTTGTCACGACCGAGGGACTGTTTGAAAATTTAGTCATGCCGTTTGGTCTTACCAATGCCACAGCCATTTTCAGAATTTCATGAACGTGGTATTCTCGGATCTCATTGGTCGTTTTGTTGTTATTTACTTAGACGATATTCTGATATAATCTCCCGACAGTCAATCTCATCTGAATCATGTACGAACCGTTCTCCAAAGACTGAGGGAAAATCATCTGTATGCCAAATTGGAGAAATGTGTGTGTTTTGTTCAAGAATTGTCTTTTTTGGGATTAATTGTGTCCTGTGAGGGTTTTCGCATGGACCCCAAGAAGGTGCAGGCCATTGCGGCTTGGGTGCAACCCCGAGACTTTAAGGGTAGTGTTGAGCACTCCGATACTCCAAATATCAGGTATCGGCCGATATTCGCTGAATCGGAATTCTGATACCGAGTACTGATATTTTTACAATAGCGGATACCGGAATCGGAAGTTCCCATAATGCAATGAGCCAGTGTTGTGGCTGTGATTGGCTGCTGAAATGATGTCATCATGATGCGCGGTCTGTGCGCATCATGATGCGCGGTCTGTGCGGGCCTGCCGGGGGTCTGTGCAGGCATCGTCCGATGGGACTACAAGTCCCATCGGGCAATGCCTGCTACAATGACAGTGATTGACACATTAGCCAATGATGGGACAGTAGTAGTCCCATCATCCGGCTAATGTGTTGAATGTAAAAAAAAAAAAAAAATACTACATACACACATATTTCATATATACTACATTCATATATATACAACATACATACATATATACTACGTTCATACAACATACTACGTACATACTACATTCATACAACATACATAAAACATGCTACAGACATACAACATACATACTACATACATACAATACATTCATACATTCATACAATACATACATATAGACATACAGTACATATAACAGAGTACATACTCACCATCACTTGTCACTTTGTTCCCTGGAGCCAGTGTCATTCTCACTGTAAAAAATATTAAAATAACAAACAAGCAATATACTCCCTGATCCGCAGAAATCCACGCGTGTCCCACGACGATCTCCTGCACTGCATCACTGAGAGGTTACTATAGTTCACTGGTCTCACTTTATGGCAAAAGCTGCGTGGGAACTTTCTCACACAGCAGTGCCAAAAGTGAGACTAGGGACTATTTTTTTTACAGTGGCGGAGGAATACAGTGCGGAAGGATACCTACCTCCCGTCATTGTATCCCTGGGGCCACTAGAGAACGGTGGCATCAGCTGATGCTGCTGTTCTCCATGGGAGATCGTTGTGGAACACTCGTGGATTTCTGCGGATCAGGGAGTATATCGGTTGTTTGTTATTTTAATATTTTTTATAGATGACACTGGCTTCGGGGAACAAAGTGACAAGTGATGGTGAGTATGTACTCTGTTATATGTATTGTATGAATTTATTGTATGTAGTATGTATGTAGTATATATGTAGTATGAATGTAGTTTGTATGTAGTATGTTGTATGTAGAATGTAGTATGTATGTTGTATGAATGTAGTATATATGTAGTATGTATGTAGTATGTATGTATGTTGTATGAATGTTATATATATGAAGTATGTATGTAGTATGTATGTTATATTTATGTATTATGTAGTATGTATGTTGTATGAATGTAGTATGTATGTATGTTGTATGAATGTTGTATATATGTAGTATGTATGTAGTATGTTTTTTTTTTTTTTTTACATTCAACACATTAGCCGGATGATGGGACTACTACTGTCCCATCACTGGCTAATGTGTCAATCACTGTCATTGTAGCAGGCATAGCCCAATGGGACTTGTAATCCCATTGGACGATGCCTGCACAGAGCCTCGGCAGGCCCGCACAGAGCCTCGGCAGGCCCGCACAGAGCCTCGGCAGGCCTGCACAGAGCCCCGGCAGGCCCGTACAGACCCCGCCCGCACACACACATGCACAGTGTCCGACCACGCACCGCCCACACTCTTCCCCCCTCCCGAAGTGGATGTGCAAGGAAAGAAAGGGTTTTTTACTTCCGATATTTCTGTCCCATAGACTTGCATGGGACTTCCGGTATCTGAATCGGCAATCCAATCCGATATTTCTCAATATCGGAGGGCATCACTCAACACTACTTAAGGGTCTTCAGCGCTTCTTGGGGTTCGCCAATTATTACCGCAAATTTATTCGGGGGTTTTCATAGGTGGTCAAACCACTCACAGATCTTACTTGTAAAGGTGCAGATGTGAGAAATTGGTCCTCGCTCGCAAAAGAGGCCTTTGCGACCCTGAAAAGAAGCTTTATGTCTGCTCCCGTGTTAGTACAGCCAGATCCGTCCAAACCATTCGTCGTGGAAGTGGATGCCTCTGAGGTGGGGGTGGGGGCGGTGTTGTCCCAAGGGCCTGCCACTTTAACCAACCTCAGGCCATGTGCTTTCTTTTCCAAGAAGTTCTCTGCTGCGGAAAGAAATTACGACGTAGGCAATAGAGAGCTTCTTGCGGTCAAATTGGCGTTTGAAGAATGGAGGCACTTTATCGAGGGGGTCCAATCTCTCAGTTACGGTCATCACGGATCACAAAAATTTGTCATGCATTAAGTCTGCTAAAAGACTAACGCCCAGACAGGCCCGTTGGTCACTTTTTTTCCCGTTTTCAGTTTATGATTACATTTCGTCCAGGGTCTAAGAATGTCAAGGCTGATGCCTTATTGCGCAGTTTTCAGCTGGTATCGCCACCTTCCTCCATTCTTAACCCTGGGGTTGTGATAGCAGAGGTGTCGTCTGAATTGGAACGGGAGATTCAGGGGGGCCCAGTCGCGGGCCCCGGCGGCCAAGCAGGAGGGGAAGTTGTTTGTCCCAGAGCAACTTCGCCTGAAACTCTTGCAGGAGTTCCATGAATCCAAGCTGAGTGCTAACCCTGGTATTTCAGCCACGCGTCTGGCTGTGGCTAGGATCTTTTGGTGGCCTACCCTTGGTTCGGACATAAAAAAATTCATTGCTGGTTGTGGGGTCTGCGCTCATTCTAAAAGCTCTCATAGCCGGCCGGCAGGGGAGCTGATGCCGTTGGCAGTGCCCGAAAGACCATGGACTCACTTATCCATGGATTTTGCTACCAATCTCCCTCCATCTAAGGGTAATACAGTGGTATGGGTAGTGGTGGACAGGTTTTCTAAGCAGGCTCATTTTGTACCCCTGTCCGCACTACCGTCAGCTGAGTCATTGTCCAGGTTGTTTGTGCAGCATGTGATCCGGTTGCATGGGGTACCCCTGAATGTGGTGTCTGATCGTGGTGTGCAGTTTGTGGCTAAGTTCTGGCGTGCTTTCTGCAAAAAATTAGGGATGTCTCTGTCCTTTTTGTCTGCATACCATCCTGAGAGCAATGGTCAGACGGAGCGCACTAACCAGTCCCTGGAACAGATCCTCAGGTGTCTAACCTCTGCTAGACAGAATGACAGGTGCGATGCACTGCCGTTGGCTGAATTTGCCTTCAATAGTCGGGTGAGTCAATCCACGGGTATGACTCCTTTTTTGATTAATTATGGATCCTGTCCTCATTTTGGTGAGTTTTCTCATCTGGACTCGGGGTGTCCCGGGGCTGAGGGCTCTGTTCAGCGATTACAGAATACGTGGGCAGAAGTTCAGCGGAGTATATCTAGGTCTCAGGGCAGGTATAAGTTTATTGTGGACAGAAAACGAAACCAGGGCCCACGTTTCAGGTTGGAGACAAGGTTTGGCTCTCCACACGAAACATTAAGTTGAAGGTTCCTTCAGCCAAGTTGGGGCCCAAATTCATTGGCACATACAAGATTGTGGAAAAAATCAATCCAGTGGCGTATAGGCTGTGTCTTCCACCCTCTTTCAAGATCCCTAACATCTTCCACAAATCTCTACTGAAACCTTTTGAAGCAGTCCGGGGAGACTCCGAGTCCGCTGCTCCTCCTGTTTTGGTCAAGGGGCAGGTGGAGTACGAGGTTGGTCATATCGTAGATTCCAGGTTGGTACGGCGGTCGGTACAGTACCTGGTTCATTGGAAGGGGTATGGACCGGAAGACAGGTCCTGGGTACCGGCCCGGTTGATGCATGCTGATCGCCTGGTGCAGGCTTTCCATGCTAAGTACCCGGGCAAGCCTGGGGGTCCAGAGGCCCCCCGTTGAGAGGGGGTACTGTCATGATCTCAGTGCAGGTTTGACTCGCACACGTGGGGTTAATGGCTGTAACCAGTGCTGATAACTGGCATTTCTGGGGTTAAAGGTTGTGATCCCAGTGCAGGCTTACCTGCACACCTGGGGCTATGATTGTGGCCTCTCCCTGGTTCTGGGAGAGGCTTCTTATAGCCTCAGGACGCTCCAATCCTCGTCAGTTATACTTTCGCCCTAGGCATTGTGTGGTGACCCCTGAGTGTGTTTGTGCTGTGTTCTGGTTGCTTGATTCTCTGTGTCCGACTCGGTCTGTTCTCTGGATATTGCTTTGTATTCTGCTTGGTACCGTCTTTGTCTGTTTGGTTTTGACTTCTGCTTGGCCCTGACTATCTGTTCTGTCTCATCCCTGGTACTATACTGATATCTCTGTGTATGACCTCCGTTTTGCCTGACTCTGAGTATTTCTGTATAGTGTCCTGCCATCTCTGAAAGCAGGATGCTAAGCCCCGCCCCCTTGCAGTCACATGACCATAGGTCCTGTGACTGCTTGCTAAACTTCAGCATCCACAGGTCCTGTGTATCTGTACTTTCCGGCTGTACTTGACCCCGGGCCCCCCTACAGTGCGGGTGAGTCCCTACTCAGCGAAGGCTGCACGCCGGCGCTGACAGGATCCTGACACCCTTCTTATATTCCCTCTCTCTGGAAATTCCCATCTAGAGCTCCTGTAACCCCGCCCTTTATTACTCTGCAGTATCGTAGCCTTAAGCTGATGTAAAGCCCTTTTCTCACTGCTCTCTGCTGCCATCCTGTGGCCAAACTACAGTATTACACCTCCTTCTGTTTCTGCTGTCTTTAGTCGCCCGGTAGTGGCCAAGTCCAGTACTTCACCATCCTTCTCCTATTTCTAGCTGTCTCCCACCTTCATATCCAGCGGTCCACGTCAAGCACACTGTACATTACCCTCCTGCTGCAGACAGGTCCATAGGTCAGTCCACTTCCCCTACACATCTTCTAGCGATGATGTCCTCCTCCTTGCTTCTCCCTCGGCTCCTGTGCAGGCATTCTTTATCTGCCCTGTTGAGGGCAGAGTAAAGTACAGCAGTGCGAAGGCAAAGGTCAGAGAGGTCCGGCGCCTGCGCACTGCAGTACTTTACTCTGCCCTCAATAGGGCAGAGAAAGTACGCCTGCGCACGAGAGCAGCATGAAGCAAGGAGGACATCATCGTATGAAGATGGGAGGTGCCAGACTGGACGGCGACACCCATCGGACCGGACCAAACGCCGGGGTGAGTATAATCTAACTCTTTTTTTCTTATCTTTCAGGTTACATCTGGGGCTTATCTACAGCATTACAGAATGCTGTAGATAAGCCCCTGATGGGGCTAAAATGGGGTGACACACTCCCTTTAAACAGCTCTGGTGAAATGAAAGATGCTTCGTAATTGGTTTGTGATACACACATACATGCATACACACACATACATTCAATTTTATATATACAGTATAGATAATATATTAATGTTAATATTGAGTAGAATTAATTTTGGCCTATTGGTTTGGCCCTTCACAACCGTCACGATCTCTCATGTGGCCTCTCAGGAAAATTAATTGTCCACCCCTGTTCTAAGCATAAACTTATAATGGATGACATCTTCGTGTAGATTGGATTTTCTCCACAGACTTTCAGCGCACCTGGAGCAAAGCTGCAGGAAACGTGTTTGCAGGGTGTGCCAGGGTTGTCGCTGTCTGTGTTGTGGTGTTCTATGTATAGGAGGCGCAAATTCATCCAGGGCACTTTGAAGTGTTTTATTGTAATGCTTCAATGCAGAATCAGGACATGAGAGGTAGGAGATGGGGGCCAATGAAGACTGCAAGTTCTTCATAAGTTTCTGGGTGTTAATGGCCTGTATGTTTCTATAAGTATGGACAGTGGGGGTGACCTGAGCGGCCTGGCAGTCCTTGATAGAGAATGAAAGAAGGTTGTGGTCAGAGAGCGGGAAAGGGGAATTTGCAAAATCATCCACTGCACAAAGCCGAGAGAAGACCAAGTCGAGGGAGTTTCAGTCTTCATGCATTGGAGAATTAGTAAGCTGCGAAAGGCCAAACGAGGAGGTTAGAGATAAAAGGTGAGTAGCAGATGGGGAGAGGGGAAGAGCAATGGGGATGTTGAAATCGCCCATGATGAGGGTTGGGATGTCACAGGAGAGAAAATGTGGAAGCCAAGTGGCAAAACGATCCAGGAACTGATGGGAGGGGCCGGGAGGACAATATACCACCGCCACTCGAATGGAGAAGGGGGTGTAGAGTCTGGCGGCATGGACCTCAAAAGAAGGGAAGACAAGTGAGGGTACTTGAGGGATAACCTGAAAGGTACATTTGGGTGATAGGAGCAGACCAATACCTCCTCCTGCTCCATTGTCAGATCTTGGGGTATGAGAGAAGTGTAGTCCACCATATGAAAGAGCAGCCGCAGCAGTAGTGTCTGACTGCTGGATCCAGGTTTCAGTAAGAGCCAGAAGGTTAAGAGAATTAGAAAGGAAGAAGTCATGGATGAAGGAGAGTTTGTTACACACTGAGCGAGAATTCCAAAGGGCACAATTAAGAGAGACAGATGGCATGCAGGGAACGTTAATAAGATTAGAGAGGTTTCTGAGTGTAGCAGTTGGGGGGGTTTGACTTTCTATAACATGGGGACCAGGGTTGGGAGCAATGTCTCCTGCGACTAGGAGAAGGAGGATAGAAAGAGTGAGCAGATGGTTAAGTGATTTGTGAGAGCGTCTCTGATGTTGAATGGTGGGACTGAATGTATCTGTGCAATTTAGCAATGTGAAAAGAGCATGAGTGCTATTCATAGTAGAGGAAAGGAGTGAGGGGCCGATATGGATGGAGTGTAGAGAGTTAATGCCAGGGTGAGGGATGTGTGTGAATGCAGAGGCCAGGATATAAATTAGACAAATGCATATGGTATATATTTGTTGTAATCCAAATGTACAGGGAGAAGTATATAAATGTCTTACCTGTCTCCTGCCCTGTCTAACTGCCATGTTATAAGTGCCTCATACTTTGATCAAATGTACTTCGATTAAATGTGCATAAATGCCCCCTGCATAATGATCAGTATTGTAGTATTCAGTTACTATGTGGTGGTAATATGTGGTCCGGCCATAGTGTGGCAGTATTTGTTCCTTGTATGTGGTATTATAGGTCACTATGTGGTGGTAACATGATGTCTAGTCATGGTGTGGTGGCATTTGTCCCTTGTATGTGATACTATTGGTCATTTTAAAAATGGAAAAATAAATAAAAATATACCTAATTGTATTGCATATTTTAACAAATGTTTAGTAGGTTAGAGTAGAGTAAGGCCGGGCCAAAGGAGTCTACCTTGTTGTGGTGGCATATTAAGAAATATTTTGGCGAAAACAAAAGCTGCTGGCTATGTTTGCGATCTGGTGATGGAAACTGTTAATGCATGATTGATGAGAAGTGTAGTTTTTTCAAGAGAGAGTGGTGGGACTGTGACAGTTTGAGGGGTGGAGGAGGGGCTGAGGTGGAGCCTGGGTGAAGTTTTCAAGGGGGCCCCAAAAATTTTGCCAGTATGTGCCAAGGAGCACTTGGAGGCATATGACTAGATGAACAACTGATTATTTGCCAGTGACTCTTATGGTGTGGTTAGACTTGGCTCTACATGGATGCCAGGTGCTACTGCAGGACAGACCTTGGACACACGACAGTTGCCCCTCAAAGGGGTAAGAAACTGCAATGGCCAGGAATGGAGGCTCAAGAAGATTTTGGCAGACCCAGTTGGCATACAAGTGGACACGGGAGGTACGGGCAGGCATGGCTGGTATACAGGAAGACATAGCAGGTGCTGGCAGACATGGCTGGTATACAGGCAGGCACGGATGATGCTGGCAGACACAGCTAGTATACAGGGATACAAGAGCAGGGGACTTTACATCTATCAAGTGTGCAGACAAACAAACAGAACACGTTGCTCGGGCACCTCCCAACAGATGGAGGTGCCTCAAATAATAAGTGTCTCCCAGCTATTGGCTGGGGATACTTTAGGACAGTGCACGCTGTCTCTTTAAGAGACCAGGGGTGCACACTCGCATGCCCTAAGCGCAGTGCCTGGGGACCTGCCAGACGTGTCACACTCCCGAAGACTGCAACAGCAAGTGGAAGTGCTGGCCAAGGACAGGGGCCGGTGAGTGAGTCGGTGTCCCTGACGAGGTAGAGGAGGATGGGAATCTCGCAGGGATGCCAGGGCTACACATTTTTATAATGTTAGTTAAGCACTATTTTTTCGTAGTTTTATGTGGCTACTATGTGGTAGTATTATTTTGACACTCTATGGAGGTAATATGAAAACCTCTTGTCAGTATATTTGTTTAACGTGTACGGTGAGATTTATGAAACCTGCTTGTGATATAAGTTCCAACTATTCTGTTTGGTTCTTGTGACCTTGAATCAATCATTTTGTCCTTTACATGAAAAAGAATTGCAAGCTTATCTTGACAACAAAACTGCCAGAAAATGTATAATTATAAAAGAAAAGAGAAAAAACCCCATAATAATATGCTTGAAAAAAATTACCTAAATCATTTTGTTAAAATTGTAGAAAAGGAGAACCAAAAGCAACCCTGAAAATAATAAAGCATAAGAGAATGAAAGCAAAAAAAAATGAAGCAGCAGAGAATGATGGAGGAGAAGAGATAAGGGAAATGACAACTACAAAGAATGATGGAGCAGACATAGAAAGGAGAGAGAATGGTGTGCAACAGAACTGAAGGAGGGAGAGTTGAGGTATGCAGCAGCATGAGAGGATGTCAAAAGCATGTAAATGAAGACAAAAAATAAGGGAGGCTGTAGAAGTCCTATAAGAAATTATATTCGAAAGCAGGAGAATTAAGGGACTGCAGGTTCAAAGTTACATAAGAGGAGCATTGTTGTGTAATTGGGAAAATCTGGCTGCAAGATATAGCAGAAAAAGACTAAATCCCAAGGAGTAGCATGAGAGCATAAGAAGTAAACATGTTATAGTAGGTGATGTGACAAACAAGCTCGCCTTTATCATTTTTTTATAGCAGCAACATAGTGACAGCATGAGTAGAGATCTATAACAATATGACAGGATACATCAGTAGACCATAAAAAGCTGTACAGAAGCAATGTATAGAAGAGCAGTGTGGTTGGAGTCTTCTATCAAATGGAGGGTCCTACACATATTAGTATCACGAAGACTGGGACCCTCATTTATAGTTTGCTATATAAATTATTGGAGTCCTCTTGTGAGATAGAAGGGCATCTGGGTTCATCAGTCACCAGGAAAGAGCCCAACTACTATTCTATTGCCACAGAGGTTGCAGTAGAATTCTTATTTTTTGATTCCATGAAAGAGGTGAGATTGTCATTGTAATGGAGAAAAAATGTGGTTTGTAGAAAAAAAAAGTGGGTCAAAACGACACAGTGTGACTGAAATGTTTGCAAAAAATAGAAAAATGTAATTTGATTTGATTGAAGATTGAGAGAAACTTTGTGGCTACAAGTAAAGTTAAAAAAGATGAATGGCGCCTAGTATATGATCAACTGGAATTTGAAGAAAACAGAGTAAATGACAGAAGAATAAGAGTTTGATATGTAACTATATTGAGTAGTTACATAGGAAAAGGGAACAAGAATGATGTGCAACTGCAAAAGAGTGAAGGAGAAAAGAAATAGAATAACAAAAGTTTATAGTATAAAAAAAGATACAGTATTTAGGTAGATTTGAATGTGGCTTAAAAATAAGGGGTGGCTTGTCTGAAAATGGTCATGTTATGGCATGTATGCACCAAAATGTTGCCCTAAAAATTGGCCTAAAGGCAAACAATTTAAGAGATAACATACATTTTAAAGATGACCTATCAGGTCTTAGAAAAATGTGACAGTATAAAATATATTTGCTCTCCGACAGAGCACTCTGCCCTCCAGCCTGTGGCAGTTTTAATTACAGCAGAATCCTAATTACCCATAACTTCAGGTTTTAACCTAAGATAGGTATTCACATTAGGCAGGTACCTAGCAAACCGGCGATCGCCTTGTCGTTGGCCGCTGGGCATGCATGAAGTGGCCAAATCATGTGCCAAGTATCTCTATTTTTTCTTATTATCTAGAACAGTATTGCTATTCATTTTTCACATTTACATGCGTTAGCAGTTAGCACTTTAGAGTGCAACTTTATTTGTTTGTTATATATAGAGATGGCTACTCTTAGTTCGCACCTGTACACGCTATTTTTCTGCTTTGTAAGTGCCAGTCAGTTTTTGTTATTAGTATATAAAATTATAAACTTTTCTCAAACACATCTGCGAACTAGTAGATCACTTAAGTACAGGGACACAGATTTTAGTTTCACTTTTACACAGTGAGCTCAAAATCTGATGGGGTTGGGTCATACCACCTGTGAAGATGGGGGGATTATTCTATACAGCATCTGAATGGTAAATGGAACCTTATGTTTAGATGTTCAGGATTTAGGATCTGCACTCATCAGTTCATCTGTTTTGTCAAGTTGCTTGTTCATTGAATTCAATGAGAGAATCAGTTAACCTATTTTTCTCATGAATTAACCTAAATGGATTCACAAACTTGGCAAATAGTTTTTTTTTTCAACATGCATCCCAGCAAGCAGCAAATCAGTGAGATGCAAATCAGGAAAAAAACTTTCCTCGCAACAGCCCGGAGTCTGATCCTTAAGTGATATTGACTATTGCTATTTATCATACTTGTAATAAGATGTCCTTTTTATTCCATGGACCAGCTAAAGGAAGAGGACATAGCTGTTTATAAAGGGTTACTCTACAAATAGGACGACAAAGGATTAATCTGAGCCACTCACTAAATATTGCACAAATTCAGCAGCAGCAACCAAACCACACAGAGAAGGCTGTGGGATGTACCTGTACTATATCTTCTGTTCTCCATATTCACCTGCGTATGCTTCATAAAATACAGGGATCAATCTGATTTTGCCACATATAAAACTACATTTAGCGTGAAGACTCTTCTGTGTTATTTGCGTTCGTCAATACACTCCTCTTCACTAAATAATAGACAGATGCAACTGTATAGGCCTTCAACTTCATACATCTGGGTTATCCACATGGGGGTGCTACTTAGAGGGAACCTGTCACCAGTAGTGTTGAGCGATACCACCCGATATTGAAAAATATCGGATCGGATTGGATCGGCCGATATCCAAAAAGTATCGGGTATCGCCGATTTCGATCCCGGAAGTCCCATTCAAGTCGATGGAACAGAAATATTGGAAATAAAAAAAACCCTTTCTTTCCTTGTAGGTTAATTCTACATGAAGAAAAACAACTAATAATAATGTAGAATGTATTGTGGGAGGTGTAGGAGACATTAAAGCCATAGAGGTTTAGCCCAATCAAATGGAATAGCAGGAATTAAAAAAATTTTTTTAAAGACGTTCGGAGTTACAAAGATATTGACTATGTTAACCTCTTTTATATTTTGTCAGATATGCATGTTTCACTACTTCCATGCTCTTCACCTTCTTTTTTACTTCTCCCACACTTTCTCCTTCATGATCCTCAGCAGCAGCAGCAGCAGCAGCATCTTTTTCATCAACTTCTTCTTCACCTTATTCATCTTCTTCTTCTTCACCTTCTTCCTATTATTCTTTTTTTTTACATTCTTCATATTCTTATTCAACTATCATTCTACTTCTTCGTCTTCTTCCTATTCTTCTTCTTCTTCATCATATTCTTATTTGTGACAGGCATTCCTGTAGTTGTTATCTATAAAAGTTTTAAGATTACACCTTCCGTTTTGCCTGTCACAAAAGATTTACAACAGGATTTGTCCGCGTTCAGTTTGGCATTTTCCAGGGGCACCACGAGGAGGAACGGACTCACCCCCATACACTGCTTAGTCTTCTTCTGCTTATAATTTAGATAATATCATTTGCTCTGATTTTTTGTCTTATGCTTAATGTTCTTCTGCTTTTGGTTTTTCAGGTTCTTGGTCTTCTGTCTCTTGTTGTTCTACATCTTGGTGGTTGTCTTCATGTTCTTTGTCCTCTTGGTCATCTTCTTCAGGGTCATCTTTTTGGTCTTCTTCGGTGTGGTCTTCAGGGTCGTCGTCTTCAGGATCGTCGTCAGGGTGATCCAGAGTGAGAACCAAAAACCAATTCCACAAGCTCGAACTTGGAAAAGTAGCAGAAGGTACAAGAAGGCTGAGGAACTGCTGAGTACCAGCTGACAGTACTAGAACCCGGATGGTTAGCAGAAGGAACAAGAGCAAATGGAACTAGCGAGGACCAGCTGACGGTGCTGGAACCTGGAGGGGCAGCATAAGGAACAAGAGCCAATGGAAAAACTGTGTACCAGCTGATGGTGCTGGAACACGGTTACTAAGCAGGAGGTACCTGTGCTACAAAGCACTACCAAGGACCAGCAGACATTGCTGGAACTCGGATACCGAGAAGGAGGCACCTAGGCCAAAGGCACTGCTGAGAACCAGCTGACGGTGCTGGAACCCGGATGGGTAGCAGAAGGTACCCATAATAAACAAAGGTGCAAGGCCGCAGTTACCGAAACCCACAGTCCAACAGGGGGTGCTAGTCCTATTGGCACTACGAAACCAGCCTTTATTACCAGAACCCGCAGCCCATATAGGAAGCACCTAAACTGTAGGCACCATAGACTCGGCTAACCCCACCGCAACACAACAGGACAATGTATTGTTGGCAAAGTGACGTTGACACTCCCCGGAAACAGCAGGTGTTCTGGAACCAGGCTGGGCAGGAGGGAGTACCCGTGCCAAAGACACTGCCGAGAACCAGCTGACGGTGCTGGAACCCGGATGGGTAGCAGAAGCTACAAGAGTCATTGGAACTACCGAGAACCAGCTGACGGTGCTGGAACCCGGAGGGGCAGCAGAAGGAACAAGAGCCAATGGCACAACCGTGGACCAGCTGACGGTGCTGGAACACGGTTGCTAAGCAGGAGGTACCTGTGCTACAAAGAACTACCAAGGACCAGCAGACGTTGCTGGAACTCGGATACTGAGAAGGAGGCACCTCAGCCAAGGGAACTGCTGAGAACCAGCTGACGGTGCTGGAACCCGGATGGGTAGCAGAAGCTACAAGAGTCAATGAAACTACCGAGAACCAGCTGACGGTGCTGGAACATGGTTTCTAAGCAGGAGGTACCTGTGCTAAAAAGCACTACCAAGAACCAGCAGACGTTGCTGGAACTTGTATACCGAGAAGGAGGCACCTCGGCCAAAGGCACTGCCGAGAACCAGCTGATGGTGCTGGAACCCGGATGGGTAGCAGAAGCTACAATAGTCAATGGAACTACTTGAGAACCAGCTGACGGTGCTGGAACCCGGAGGGGCAGCAGAAGGAACAAGAGCCAATGGCACAACCGTGGACCAGCTGACGGTGCTGGAACACGGTTACTAAGCAAGAGGTACCTGTGCTACAAAGCACTACCAAGGACCAGCAGACATTGCTGGAACTCGAATACTGAGAAGGAGGCACCTCGGCCAAGGGAACTGCTGAGAACCAGCTGACGGTGCTGGAACCCGGATGGGTAGCAGAAGGTACCCATAATAAACAAAGTTGCAAGGCTGCGAGCAGGCCGCAGTTACCGAAGCCCACAGTCCAACAAGGGGTGCTAGTCCTATTGGGACTACGGAACCTGCCTTTATTACCAGAACCCGCAGCCCACATAGGAAGCACCTAAACTGCAGGCACCATAGACTCGGCTAACCCCACCGCAACACGACAGGACAATGTATTGGTGGCAAAGTGACGTTGACACTCCCTGGAAATAGCACGAGTGCTGGAACCAGGCTGGGCAGGAGGGAGTACCCGTGCCAAAGACACTGCCGAGAACCAGCTGACGGTGCTGGAACCCGGATGGGTAGCAGAAGCTACAAGAGTCAATGGAACTACCGAGAACCAGCTGACGGTGCTGGAACACGGTTTCTAAGCAGGAGGTACCTGTGCTAAAAAGCACTACCAAGAACCAGCAGACGTTGCTGGAACTCGGATACCGAGAAGGAGGCACCTCGGCCAAAGGCACTGCCGAGAACCAGCTAATGGTGCTGGAAAAGGGATGGGTAGCAGAAGCTACAATAGTCAATGGAACTACCGAGAACCAGCTGACGGTGCTGGAACCCAGAGGGGCAACAGAAGGAACAAGAGCCAATGGCACAACCATGGACCAGTTGATGGTGCTGGAACATGGTTTCTAAGCAGGAGGTACCTGTGCTAAAAAGCACTACCAAGAACCAGCAGACGTTGCTGGAACTCGGATACCGAGAAGGAGGCACCTCGGCCAAAGGCACTGCCGAGAACCAGCTAATGGTGCAGGAAAAGGGATGGGTAGCAGAAGCTACAATAGTCAATGGAACTACCGAGAACCAGCTGACGGTGCTGGAACCCGGAGGGGCAGCAGAAGGAACAAGAGCCAATGGCACAACCGTGGACCAGCTGACGGTGCTGGAACACGGTTGCTAAGCAGGAGGTACCTGTGCTAAAAAGCACTACCAAGAACCAGCAGACATTGCTGGAACTCGGATACTGAGAAGGAGGCACCTCAGCCAAAGGCACTGCTGAGAACCAGCTGATAGTGCTGGAACCCGGATGGGTAGCAGAAGCTACAATAGTCAATGGAACTACTTGAGAACCAGCTGACGGTGCTGGAACCCGGAGGGGCAGCAGAAGGAACAAGAGCCAATGGTACAACCGTGGACCAGCTGACGGTGCTGGAACACGATTACTAAGCAGGAGGTACCTGTGCTACAAAGCACTACCAAGGACCAGCAGACGTTGCTGGAACTCGGATACCGAGAAGGAGCCACCTCGGCCAAAGCCACTGCTGAGAACCAGTTGACGGTGCTGGAACCCAGATGGGTAGCAGAAGGTACCCATAATAAACAAAGTTGCAAGGCCGCGAGCAGGCCGCAGTTACCAAAACCCACAGTCCAACAGGGGGTGCTAGTCCTACTGGCACTACGGAACCAGCCTTTATTGCCAGAACCCGTAGCCCACATAGGAAGCACCTAAAGTGCAGGCACCATAGACTCAGCTAACCCCACCGCAACATGACAGGACAATGTATTGGTGGCAAAGTGACGTTGACACTCCCCAGAAACAGCAGGCGTGCTGGAAACAGGCTGGGCAGGAGGGAGTACCCGTGCCAAAGACACTTCTGAGCAGCAACTGGCGATGTTGGAGCCCAGGGTCAATCATGCAGCAGGCTGAGGCCTACTTGGAGCAAGTAGTAAATAAGATGTAGTGTGATTTTGGAGGCAGCTGGAGACTTTGTCGTCCACACAGCAGGGGAGCAGCTGGCGTTACTGAACCCCACTAACACTGGAGCATGTGTTTTTCTCTGTGCAGACGGCACTTCCGAGCAACAACTGGCTGTGTTGAAGCCCAGGATCAATCATGGAGCAGGCTGAGGCCTACTTGAAGCAAGTTTTATATCGGTTGTACGCTACTAAATGATTGTAACCGTGCTCCGCTCCACTACTATTAATGGGAATGTGGACAGAGCAGGAGACATTGCCGGACACACATCAGGGGATCAACTGACGTGAATGGGCCCCAATAACACAGGAACAAGTGTGGATTGTGCAGACGCCACTTCTGAGCAGCAACTGGCGGAGTTGGAGGCCAGGGAAAATACTAGAGACAGTGGAGTCAGAGGCCTAAGTGGAGCACGGTTAAAAATCTGTAGTAGTGTGACTGTGTAGGCAGCAGGAGACTTTGCCATCCACACAGCAGGGGAGCAGCTGGCGTTACTGAACCCCACTAACACAGGAGCTAGTGTTTCTCTCTGTGCGGACGGCACTTCCAAGCACCAACTGGCTGTGTTGAAGCCCAGGATCAATCATGGAGCAGGCTGAGGCCTACTTGGAGCAAGTAGAAAATAAGATGTAGTGTGATTTTGGAGGCAGCAGGAGACTTTGTCGTCCACACAGCAGGGGAGCAGCTGGCGTTACTGATCCCCACTAACACAGCAGCTAGTGTGTTTTTCTCTGTGAAGACGGCACTTCTGAACACCAACTGGCGTTGTTGGAGCCCAGGATCAAGCATGGAGCAGGCTAAGGCCTGCTGTTTTTTGAATGTGGAGGCAGCAGGAGACATTGCCGTCCACACAGCAGGGGAACAGCTGATGTTACTGAACCCCACTAACACAGGAGCTAGTGTTCTTCTCTGTGCGGACAGCACTTTCGAGCGACAACTGGCTGTGTTGAAGCCCAGGATCAATCATGCAGCAGGCAGAGGGCAACTTGCAGCAAGTTTTAAGTAGGTTGTAGACTACTACTGATTGTAACCGTGCTCCACTATGGCCTGTGGCTCCACTGTCTCTAGTATTTCCCCTGGCCTCCAACCCCGCCAGTTACTGCTCTGAAGTGGCGTCTGCACAATCCACACTTGTTCCTGTGTTACTGGGGCTCAGTCCCACTACTAGTAATGGGAATGTGGACAGAGCAGGAGACATTGCCGGACACACATCAGGGGATCAACTGATGTGACTGAGCCCCAGGGGTAATACAGGAACAAGTGTGGATTGTGCAGACGCCACTTCAGAGCAGCAACTGGCGGGGTTGGAGGCCAGGGGAAATACTAGAGACAGTGGAGCCAGAGGCCTAAGTGGAGCACGGTTAAAAATCAGTAGTAGTTCGATTGTGGAGGGAGCAGGAGACTTTGCCGTCCACACAGCAGGGGAGCAGCTGGCGTTTACTGAACCCCACTAACACAGGAGCTAATGGTTTTCTCTGTGCAGACGGCACTTCTGAGTGACAACTGGCTGTGTTGAAGCCCAGGGATTACAGTTCAGGTGGTAGAAACATGAACACAACAGGACCTGGATACTGTAGTCAACCAATTATTTATTCTGGAAGAGGACTTGCAAATTCTGGCGAGATCCAGGCCTTGTTCATTTTCAGAAAAGTAAGCCGGTCAATGTTATCGGAGGATAGTCACGTGCGACGGTCTGTTAGTATACCACCTACGGCACTAAAGACACGTTCCGATAATACACTGGCAGCAGGGCAAGCCAGCACTTCCAATGCATACTGGCTAAGCTCTGGCCATGTATCCAGCTTAGAGACCCAAAACTTGAACGGGGAAGAGCCATCTGGGAGTACACTGACAAGGCAAGACATGTAGTCTGTCACCATCTGACGGAAACGTTGCCTCCTGCTGACTGGCGCCGTCTGTGATGGTGTAGACATTTGTGGCGGATACACAAAACTTTGCCACATTTGGGCCATACTGGTCTTGCCTTGTGCTGAGGCGCTGCCTCTGCTCCCTCTTTGTGCAGAGCTTTCTCCACTGCCTCGACGCACAGAGCTGCTTTGTAAAGCACTAGCAGCACTGCTGTCAGGTGGAATGGAGAACATGATGGACTGCACCAGTGTGTCTTGGTACTCCCGTATTTTACGCTCCCGGTTCAACGGTGGTATGAGGCTTTGTAAGTTGTCCCGGTAGTGAAGATCTAGGAGGGTGTACACCCAATAATCAGCCGTGTTGAGAATGTGGGCGATGCGGCGGTCGTTTCTCAGGCACTGCAGCATCAAATCAACCATGTGCTGCAGACTCCCAACTGCCAAAGAAACGCTGTCCCCTGCTTGAGGCGTCATCTCTGCCTGCTCTGCATCACCCCACCCTCGCTGTACATACTGATTAGAGCATTGTGTACCTCCCTCCTCTGGAGAGATGTCTTCCTCCATTGACTCCTCCTCATCCTCCTCACAAAGTGTCCCCTGCCTAGGCCTTTGTGAGGAACCACGTAGCGCAGACTGTCTAGAAGCAGATGGCATTTGTGACTCCTCATCCTCCACCTCTTCCAAAACCTCCTCCCTTAGTGCTTGCAGTGTTTTTTGAAGCAGGCAGATAAGGGGGACAGTCATGCTGACTAGTGCATCATCTGCACTCGCCATCTGCGTGGAATCATCGACGGCACACAAAACGAGGCAGATGTCCTTCATAGAGGCCCACTCAGTGGTGCTGAAGTGTGACCGGCGCACAGTGCGACTTGTTTGCGCCTGATGCAGCGGGTACTCCATGACTGCTGCCTGCTGCTCACACAACCGCTCCAACATATGTAAAGTTGAATTCCACCTGGTGGGTAGGTCACATATGATGCGATGTTCCGGAAGGTGTAATCGGCACTGCAGAGCAGCAAGGCACGATCTTGCCGTGCTGGAACGCCGCAAGTGAGCGCACTCTATGCGGACCTTGTGCAGCAGTGCATCAAGATCCGGATAGTCCCTCAGAAAGTTCAGCACATGTGCCAGACATGGGATGTGAGTGAGGTTGCCTAGGCCCAGAGCTGCCACCAGATTTCGGCCATTGTCACACACTGCCAAGCCTGGCTGGAGATTCGCTGGCACAAACCACATGTCGCTCTCCTGCTTGATGGCATTCCAGAGCTCCTGCACTGTGTGGCTTCAATTCCCCAAAGAAATTAATTTGAGTACGGCCTGTTGACGTTTGGCCACGGCTATGGTCATATCGGTTGTAACAGGCTCGTGCAGCGCTGTTTCTGAGGAACTTGAGTAGAAGGAGGAGTCAATGTGTACAGACTGGATTCCTGCAATCCGTGGAGTTGGCAGAACACGTACAACGCCACTCTCCAGATCTGTACCCGGCTCCACAACATTGACCCAATGGGCAGTGAGGGAAAGGTATCGTCCCTGTCCATGGTTACTGGTCCACGCATCGGTGGTCAGGTGGACCTTGCTACTGATGGCGTTTAGTAGCACATGTTTTATTTTTCCTTCCACATGCTTTTGCAGGGCAGGGACGGCTTGCCTGCTGAAATAAAAGCGGCTGTGCACGGTGTATTGTGGGACTGCCAATGCCATGAAGTTCCGGAAGGTGTCAGTCTTCACCAGCCTGAATGAGAACATTTCAAGGGCCAGTAGTTTGGCAATGCCAGCATTCAGAGCCTTTGCTCGGGGATGGTTTGCCGAGTATGGCCACCTTTTATCCCATGCCTGTGCTACCGATGGCTGTAGAGTGGCCTGGGAGTGTGAGGATGACTGGGAACGTGGTGCTGTGGGTGGAATGTCACAGGGTCTCCGGACAACAGTGCCAGAGGTTCTTCCTTGACGATCCTGTGAGGAAACCGAACAAGCTGTCTGTGAGCTGGAGGAAGAGGCCCCAACACGAGCTGAAGAGGTGGTGCTGTACGTTGGCCTACGTCTTAATTGTGTCTGTGTAACTCCACCTCATGCTTGGTCCGCACATGTTTCCACATATTTGTGGTATTGAGGTTGCTAACATTTTTCCCTCTTTTGACTTTCTGATGACACAGCTTGCATTTGACAAAGCAAATATCATCTGCAACTGTGTCAAAAAAGGACCACGCACTGCAAGTCTTGGGAGCGCCCGTTTTGGCTTTTGGAAGAGGAATGCTCCTAACAGGTGCAGAAGTGGAGGCTACAGGCAACCAAGTCTGCCCCCTCCCTCTCCCTCCTGTTTTGGCCGTTCGGGGAATCTCTGCCTTAGAGCTGCTCCCACCACCTTCCTGTTCCTCACGCCATGATGGGTCAAGGACCTCATCATCTACACTCCCCTCTTCAAACACCAGCTTCTCCTGGGTTATCTCGCCAGCACCGTACGCACCAGAGAGTGGCACCTGAGTCTCGTCATCATCTGATGCGTACTGAGGTGTGCTAACCATAGGCACTGGCCCACTCGCCTCTTCAGATTCAGAGGGACAAAGAAGTTGCGCATCACTGCATACTCCCTCTTCTTCACATTCAGGAATGCTGCTTGGCTGGCCCCCTCTTTCCAAGCCAACAGATTCCGAGAACAGAAGTAGAGACTGTGATGGCTCCTGTCCAGGGCTCTCTGACTGCCTGGGCACTTTGGCAGGTGGTGAAGAGACAGATGGTTGCTCTTCAGTGCTATGGCCCTGAGAGGACGTGGAAGTCATTGAAGTCGATGCGTTAGCTGCCATCCATCCGACAACGGCTTCAATTTGTTCCTCCCGCAGCAGTGGGGTATGGCGAGGTCCTACAAAGTTGTGCATAAAGGACTGTTGCCTGCTAAAACTGGGGGATGCTGACTCACTGGTGCCCGTAGCAGGCACAGAATCCCCACGTCCTCTCCCTGCAGAATCCCCACGTCCACGCCCACGTGCCTTACTCCCTGCCTTCTTCATCTTGGAAGACTGATAAAGATAGGCAGAAAAGTACAAAGGGGGGCTTAGTGTGCTTATTCCTGAACAGCTGGTAACAGGTATAAGAAACACTAATTTTATGAAGTGTGTGTGTGTGGTCTACACTTTAATAGGAGCTAATGTGGCCTACACAACTGTCAAATGTAGTGTTTGGTGAACCTTATTTTGTTTTTGTTTTTTAAAAAAAATTAAAAGGATGTGTCCAAAGATTTGAAAGCGATAGTATCACAAACTTTTTGGAGCTATTACAATGCAGGAAGGTAACCTACAATGCAAAAGATGAGGCTCCAAAAAATAGGGTAATACTAATCTGGCTGCAGCTGAAGGGCACAAGTCAGAAAAAAGGCTCCTCTATCTACTCCTATATAGTGTTTGCAACCAACGTATATGGATACGGATGGATGCACACTAATAGGAGAATAAAAAATGAGCTGCAATAAAAGAAAAATGTGTGAGGCAGTGACGCACGCTGAGCGGCCTACAAACAGACGTAGCTGCAGGACGCACTACTCAGCGTGAGCTGCACTCACACACAGAGACCTCTCAGACAGCCATGAACAGTGCAGATAAGTGGGCACTAGCACTGAAAGGCTGCAGAGAGGCTCCGCTGTCTACTCCTATAGTGTTTGCAACCACCATATATGAATACGGATGGATGCACACTAATAGAATTAAAAATTAGCTGCAATAAAAGAAAAATATGTGTGAGGCAGTGACGCATGCTGAGCAGCCTACAAGCAGACGTGCCTGCAGGACACACTACAGCATGAGCTGCACTCACACAGAGACCTCTCAGACAGCCGTGAACAGTGCAGATAAATGGGCACTAGCACTGAAAGGCTGCAGAAAGGCTCCGCTCTCTACTCCTATAGTGGTTGCAACCAACGTATATGGATATGGATGGATGCAATTGCACACTAATAGGAGAATGAAAAATTTGCAGCAATAAAAGAAAAATATGTATGAGGCAGTGACACATTGAGCGGCCTTCAAGCAGACGTGCCTGCAGGACACACTACACAGTGTGAGCTGCACTCACACAGACCTTGCAGACAGCTGTGAACACTGCTGCAAGGCAAAAGAAAGCTACACTTACTGAGAATGTAGCCTGGGTAAAGCACAATATGATTTTGAAAATCGCTATCACTAACTGTCCCTCAGTGTCTTGAACAGCAGCCTGTCCCTAACTGAATTCACAGCAGAGTGAACCCGAAATGGCGGCGGCGGCTTTTATAGTGCATCATGACATCATTTCAGCAGTCAATCACAGCCATGCCATTAGTTAACATGCCTACATGCGTAACAGGATGTGCCCACACTTCTGAGGATTGTCATTGGCTGAATCAAATCAAACTGGCTCATAGCATTATGGGAACTTCCGATTCCGGTATTCGATATGCTAAAAGTATCGGAATTCCGATACAGTGACTATCGGCCGATACCCGATACTTGCGGTATCGGAATGCTCAACACTAGTCACCAGTAAACACTATTAACCTGTAGATATGGGCTTAATCTGCCTGTTAATAGCTTTACTAATCTGGCCGTAGCCAAACACTGCAGGGAGAAAATGAACTTTATTTTCCTCTGCAGCATTCGGTTTCAGTCATGGCGGCAGTGCAGACACTGGTTCAGTCACCACTCTGAGACTACAGAGCAGCGGTTGTAACTGCACCTCTGGCTTTGACTGACAGCCGACCCCAATGCAGAGCCAGTGTCAGTCGGGGCCAGGGGTATGATTACAGCTGCCGCTCGGTAGTCTCAGTGCAGCGATGCCCCCGTGACTGAAACCGAATGCTGCCGAGGAGAATAATGTTATTATCTCCCTTCAGCGTTTGGCCACGTGCAGGCGCTGGGCAGGTTAGTAATGCCATTAGCTTGCAGATTAAGCCCATATCTGCAGGTTGATAGTGCTTTTGGTTCTGATAGGTTCCCTTTAACATTATTGCCCACCAAGATGTGCACCAAGCTCTGGTTGTTGTCCCCAACGACACTTAATTGCCTAAACAATTTGTAAAAATAGAGGATTTTGTATTTCACTATTCATTATTAAAAGCATTTTACAGTACACAGTAAATGCTAATGTTTTCCTAATAGTATCAGAGTAATAAGCATAGATGACTTCTGATTCATTATGGTTTTCCAACATTATAGACTGTGTATGTTTGACCAGGAAATAAAAAGAATAATAAATAATAATAATCAAGTTGGCCAACCTGGCTGTATAGATTTAATTATGGTCAGAATACCAATCCGGGATCTCCAGGCTTAAAATATTGATGCCCAATCCTTGTGATAAGTCATGACTATCAGATCGGTGAGGTGCAACCCTCTGCTTTCAGCTCTGTCGGCAGCTAGATGAAAACACTAACAGTGAATAGAGCAGGAACCACACAGCTCTGGTCACTGTGTATTGGCTATTCTCCAGAGACAACCTAGGCTCCCATTCATTTCAATAAGACCTGAGCTGCTGTACCTGAGTGACCGCTACGCAGTGAACAGAGCTGTGCTATTCTGACTCTGTTCAGTGTGTGCATCTTTTTGATGCACAAGATGAAAACTGCAGAATAATCAGGTGTCAGATGTCATACCCCCATTAATCAGATACTGATGATCCATCCTAAAGATAGGTCATCAACCTTAAGCCTGGAAAAATACCTTTAATTATTTTATTTAAATCTGCCTTATACTACACTCTCTCCATGTTCATTGCATAAAATAATATAATATTATTAATCAGTATAAGATAATAATTTAATCAAATCCTAATATGCCAAATTAAAGAGATTATGTAATACTGGACAACCACAGTTTGATCAATTCAGGACCTGAATTACAATAAAAACAATGTATTCTCACCTCCTGAAGCAATGTATTTCCAACAAAGTCGGCGCTGCTATCCCCTGTTGGTGACATGACATTGCTGTCACGTGACTGCTACAACAAATAAACAGCCACTCAGCAGCTGCAGAGTGGACATCTGTCCTGATGAAATCGTAAAGGTTTTCATGCCATAACTGAAAACAGCAGCACCAACATCACTGGAACAGCGCCGATGCAGGATGTGAGTATATTTTAATTTGTGTCCTAAATTGATTAAGCTGGGTGTTCTGTCTCCGACATCTGATTCATAATCTTTTATTATCTGTTTGTTTATATTTCCATTGGTTTACTGGTGAGAATATGGACAAATCTAAAGGTACGTAGACTGTATTGTTTTCAGTGTTTCTGGCTCCCTCTGGTGACCAGAGTAATAACCGCAGTGTTATTGTGTTATTTTACTTTCACTTTGCTTGTATTTCCCTCCATTGCAATGCATTCTGGTAAGCTTTTGCAGTGCATTCTGGTAAGGTTGCAATGCATCCTGGTAGCCTTTGCAAAGGATTATGGTTAGTTCAGCCCCCATTTCCCTCCAGTTCTCCATTTTCCTTCTGCCTGCATTCTGGAAGCATCTCATTTCTCTTCTCCCCTTGTGATTGCATCGCTGGTACGTAGTCATGTTTCCTGTATCTAATTCCTGTCTCATATTAGCCTGGTTAATTAATCCTTCCCCTGGTTAGCTATTAGTGCAGATGTTGATTTATAATGTATTATGTATACATGAATTCCTGATGTACCCTGTATTGACTGAGTGTGTATATATATGTTTTGCTTGTAGTTTCACCGCACCAATATACCATCATGTTTAATAAAGCACAGATTCAACTACAGTCTCCTTATTGGACCCCGGTATAGCAGTTTAGCTACCTGTATAGCTACATGAATTCTGCTTCATTTGGTGAGGACCGAACACTAGGGTTATCCAGAAGTGGAAAATCCCTTTAAAAAAATTTACATTTTATCAATACCATGTGTGACAGATAGAAGCTGCACTGTTGAATTAGAATCATCCAGTAATTATAAGGGTTAAAATGGTTATAGCAGAAAGGAAGTGATGAGCTCAGCCCCAGGGGATATTGGGAAAGTTATTATTCTATTCTGGACATACAAGAGTAAGGTGTGTGATAGCGAGTTCCCTGTCAGACTGAAATCAAACAAGCTGTATACAGTGGCGTAGCGTGGGGGGCGGTCCACCCCAGGCGGCACATGTGTGGGGGCGGCGCGGCAGCAGCAGCAATTCCTCTCTGTGGGAGAAGCGTGGAGGCACAGTGCAGTGCAGCGGCGGGCAGGGAGCGATCACAGCAGCTCCGCTGCCTGCAAGAGGGAATAGCAGGAGCGGAGCTGCAAGGGTCCGTCCTGCTTCCTGCCCGGAGGCCGCGCTTCCTGTTTGACACAGAGGAGCGGCGCTGAATTACGTCATCATTCAGCGGCCGCTGCTGTGTGAGCGAGGAAGCGTGGGCGATGCTGCGGACAGGTGCACACACATTGTAGAAGGATCAACTTTATTCTCATTTGCACAAGGAAAGACTAGAAGCAAAGGGATGAAACTGAATGGGAGGAGACACAGATTAGATATTAGAAAAAACTTTTTGACAATTAGAGTGATCAATGAGTGGAACAGGCTGCCACGAGAAGTGGTGAGTTCTCCTTCAATGGAAGTCTTCAAACAGAGGCTGGACAGACATCTGACTGGGATGATTTAGCGAATCCTGCTTTGAGCAGGGGGTTGGACCAGATGGCCCAGGAGGTCCCTTCCAACTCTATGATTCTATGATTCTTAAGAGGTGGTGTCTGTGTGTATGTATATGTATGTGTGCGTGTATGTATGTCTGTGTGTATGTCTATCTGTGTGTGTGTGTATAAGAGTCAGTGATAAGCGGTCATAGAGGAGCGCTTAGGAAGCAACCCAGGGGCAGACAAAAATGTCAGGTCTCCACCGCAGCTCCAGCCGAAAACCTCCAATGGAGGATAGGAGCAATGAGAAAATGGAAACGGTCTTAGGAGAGCAGGAAAGAGACTCAGACAAGAGATGGGGTTAAACCACAACGCATTTCGACGGAGGATCCGTCTTCATCAGGTGGAAGTTCCACCTGATGAAGACGGATCCTCCGTCGAAACGCGTTGTGATTTAACCCCATCTCTTGTCTGAGTCTCTTTCCTGTGCTCCTAAGACCGTTTCCATTTTCTCATTGTATGTGTGTGTCTGTCTGTGTGTGTATGTCTGTCTGTGTGTGTATGTCTGTCTGTGTGTGTATGTCTGTCTGTGTGTGTATGTCTGTGTATGTATGTATGTCTGTGTGTATGTCTGTGTGTGTCTGTAGGTTAGCCTATCCCTGGAGGAGATGGGGACATGAGAAGACCGTGATGGGGAAAGAAGGCCATGATGCCTGGGGTGACGGGAGAAGGCCATAAGGGGGTAATGGGAGAAGGCCATGAAGGGGTAATGGGAGAAGGCCATGAGGGACAAACAATCAGCAGATTTGGGTTCCAGTATCATCTCTATGCTGATGACACCCAATTATACACTTCTTCCCCTGACATCACCCCTACCCTAATTCAAAATACCAAGGATTGTCTGTCTGCTGTCTCTAGTATCATGTCCTCCCTCTATCTGAAACTAAATCTCTCTAAAACTGAACTTCTTGTGTTTCTCCCCTCTACTAACCTCACTCTACCTAACATCGAAATAACCCTGGAGGGTTCAACCATAACTCCCAAGCAGCATGCCCGCTGTCTTGGGGTCATATTCGACACTGAACTTTCCTTTACTCCGTACATCCGATCACTCAGTCGCTCTTGTCACCTGCATCTTAAAAACATCTCCAGAATCCGACCTTTTCTCACCTTTGAAACTGCTAAGACTCTTACTGTCGCTCTTATTCATTCTCGTCTGGACTACTGCAACTCTCTTCTGATCGGTCTCCCTCTTACCAAACTTTCTCCTCTCCAATCCATCTTGAATGCGGCAGCCAGGGTCATATTTCTGTCCAGCCGCTTCACCGATGCCTCCATGTTGTGCCAGTCATTACACTGGCTACCTATTCGCTACAGGGTCCAGTATAAACTCATCTCTCTCACCCACAAAGCTCTCCACTGTTCTGCACCGCCTTATATCTCCTCTCTCATCTCTGTCTATCGCCCTACACGTGCCCTCCGTTCTACAAATGACCTAAGACTAACATCCCCCATAATCAGAACCTCGCACCTCCGTCTCCAAGACTTCTCTCGTGCTGCTCCAGCTCTCTGGAATGCACTTCCCCAGACGATCAGACTGATACCTAGCCCTGACCTATGCTTTGAAAACCCATCTCTTCAAACACGCCTACCACATCAACTACTCAGCAAGCTAACTTTGCCCTGTTCCCTCCTTCCAAATATTATTCTGAATCTGCACCCTACTATTCATCTGTCTCCACACCGTTCATGCACATGATAACTGCACTTGATACTTGTCTATTGCACTTAAACACACGGGCTGATGACTGGATCATGCAGCTTTATATGAAAATCCCTATTATAATTGCCAGACCTGAATTAACAAGCATTTCTCACCTACTGTGTCCCCCCCTTTTCCTTGTAGATTGTAAGCTTGCGAGCAGGGACCTCACTCCTAATGTCACTGTTTGAACTGTCTTAACTTGTATTGAATTTATTGTCTGTACATGTCCCCGCTTAATTGTAAAGTGCTGCGGAATATGTTGGCGCTATATAAATAAAAATTATTATTATTATTATGAGGGGGTAATGGGAGAAGGTCATGAAGGGGTAATGAGAGAAGGCCATGAGGGGGTAATGGGAGAAGGCCATGATGGAGGTAATGAGAGAAGGCCATGATGGAGGTAATGAGAGAAGGCCATGATGGAGGTAATGAGAGAAGGCCATGATGGGGGTAATGGGAGAAGGCCATGATGGGGGTAATGGGAGAAGGCCATGAGGGGGTAATGGGAGAAGGCCTTGAGGGGGTAATGGGAGAAGGCCATGATGGGGGTGATGCAGAGAAGGCAATGATGGGAGTGATGGGGTGATGGAGCAGACAATGATGGGAGTGATGGGTGATGGAGCAGGCAATGATGGGAGTGATGGGGAGAAGGCAGTGATGGGGTGATGGAGAAGGCAATGAGGGGAGTGATGGGGAGAAGACAATGATGGGGTGATGGAGCAGGCAGTGATGGGGAGAAGGAGAAGGCAATGATGGGAGTGATGGGGAGAAGGCAATGGTGGGGGTGATGGGGAGAAGGCAATGATGGGGTGGTGGGGGAAAAATAAATGATGATGGGGTGGAGGGGAGAATGCAATGATGGTGGTGGTGGAAAGGGCAATAAATGGGGGTGGTGGAGGAGGAGGAAATGATGGAGGTGGTGGAATGGGCAATGATGGGAGCGGTGGGGGAGAAAGCAAAGATAGTGGAGGGGAGAAGAAAATGATGGAGGTGGTGAAGAGGGCAATGATGGGGTGGGGGAGAGGACAATAATGGGATGCGAGGGGAGGAGGACAATGAGGGGTGTGGGGGATTGGGATGGGAGGAAGGGGGACTTATAATGGCCTTAGGAACAGGGGGAGGTAGAGGAAGACATTATCGCTTATTATGTCTAACACAGTCCCTTAGTATATAGTGTACTCACTAATTCTGTATAACACCATCCTTAGTTACATAGTTTCCTCTTTTATTATGTATAACACCATCCCTTATTACGTATCATCCTCTTTAGTTATATATGATGCCGTCCCTTATTATATAGCTTCCTCTGCTGTTATGTATAGTGCTGTCTCTTACATAGTGTATTCTTGTTAATTTTGTTATTTACAGTGCACTCTTTTATTACATAGTCCCCTCTCTTTTTAGATATAAAATGACTGCTGATCGAGGAGCCGGTGACCAAACTACCAGTCCATCAGCTCCTCCATTAGAAAGGAAGCTTTCCCATGCTCCATCAGCCATCATTGCATTATACAGCCAACAAGACAGGACAGTATGTAATAAAAAACAGTGCTCTATATAATCCAATATGTAAGGGATGGTACTGTACATAACAATAGAGGACACTGTGTAAGGGACAGCAATATACATAATAAAGGAGACTATGTAATATATATACCTGTATGTGTGTGTGGCTATATAATATCAATATCTATCTATATATGTATATATACATACGCACACACACACACACACACGTAGCTCTGACGCCATAAAAGGAGGGGGGCCCGGACACATTTCTTGCACAGGGGCCCCAAGCTGTCAGTGTCCGCACCCTGTCAGCCAAAATAATTTGTACTTTGTTTTTTTTTCTGTCACATTATTAAAAATTATTATTAAAAAAGCCATTAGGTCTTCATCCAGCATCATCAAGCTAATACATACACATATATAGAGAACTGCAAGAAGATGAATGTCTAAAAATTTAGAAATAATAACAGCAGAGTTAATAGCAGACCAAAAATTAGATCTTTGAGTGTAGTGTGGGCTCTTCGGATGCTTCCGAATTATCAACGACCAAAGGGGCGGCAAATTTTTCGACCGCCCCGGGCGCCACAAACAGTTGCTACGCCACTGGCTGTATATACCAGTTCTTCCTGGGAAGTGATTGCTGTAATTATAGAAGCATTCAGGACAGCCAGGAGCATGTTTATTACCTCAAGAAAGAAGTGAGAGAGCTATAGCACTGGACTCAACCCCCCACCCCCACCGCCCTGCATGAGCAAGGTACAGTTCTGCTTAGGTTAACACACGCGTGTGAAGAGAAGTTATCTGTAAAGAGACTTTCATATATGCTGATGAAGCATTACATAAAGAGAAGTGATTCTGTGTGATGTAAAGAAGCTTAAATAAAACTCCAGTGATCAACTTCAGCTCAGAACTGTGTCATAGTCATGTGCCTGTAAAGCATTACCTCCTCTCTATTGTGGAGAATTGTAATTAATGGTCACCCTGATTAAGATTTCCCCAGGCTTCCAACAAGAACTCTTGCTTCCTTTGTATCGACCTCATATCCTGAGTGGCGTGCATGCAACACATGTACATGCCCAAACTTTGGCACAGGTCACAAGTAAAATTTGGAATGCACTCATGTGAGCTAAATGCCAACCCCACATATGACATATATGGTATTTCTCAGCATATTCATCTGTGGAGATAAACATTACAGAAGTTCCATAAAATAAGAATCTGCTTTATCAGTAAAGTCCGCAATTTGCCAAGGCTATTTGCTTGCTTGGCATTTCATTGAAAATGTCTAAATAACACATTGCATTCGTTTGTTTTTCAGCTGTATTGAAAATCATATTAGACTGTGCTTTTCAGAAAAGTTAGGAAAAGGTATAGGTCATATTCTGTCAAAATGTACGACAAAAGAATTTACTATCGGTATGTACCTAAAGTGTAAATACGATGAACATTTTAGTGTAGTTATTAGTGTACTCCACTCTATACATCATCCATCATTGTTGGAATTTGGTCTGGGGTTCATCGTTCAGCTACGTACAATATTACCTTACCCTAGTTCACATACTGTATTTTCCTATGCTTAAATTTAATAATAAACTGAGCAGTTTGTTAAAATAATGATCAGATGCTAGCCTTGGCCATACACTTTGCATTTGCTGTGCCATACAGTACTCATGTGAAAGGGTGGTGAAACCAATCCTGCACAGGGGCCCGCTGGAGTATTCACCTGTTTCACTGTGAGGCCATGTGAGCCTGTGTCGTGTGACTTTAGCCTAGAAAAGGGGTGTGCAATTAAATTTCTAGAGGGGCCACACGAGAGACAATGACTGTTATGGAGGGCAAAACCAATAGGCTGAAATTATTTCTACTCAATATTAATATCAACATATTAATTATAATTGTATTAATAATTATTTAAGATCAATTATATCACTTAATATTGAGCAGAATTAAGTATGCTAACATCCCCTTATATAACATTTGAACCCGAATACAGCCTCTTTAATATATCGTATGAGGCCCACACAGCCTCCCCTTATCCAGCATCTGAGGCAAACACAGCCTCCTCATGTCCATCATCTGAGGCCAACACAGCCTCCCCATGTCCATCATCTGAGGCAAACACTGCCTCCTCATGTCCAGCATATGAGGCCAACACAGCCTCCGCATGTCCAGCATCTGAGGCCAACACAGCCTCCCCATGTCCAGCATCTGAGGCCAACACAGCCTCCCCATGTCCAGCATATGAGCCCCACACAGCCTCCCCATGTCCAGCATATGAGCCCCACACAGCCTCCCCATGTCCAGCATATGAACCCCACACAGCTTTCCCATGTCCAGCATGAAGTCAACACAGCCTCCCCATGTCCAGCATAAAGTCAACACAGCCTCCCCATGTCCAGCCTGAAGTCAACACAGCCTCCCCATGTCCAACATTTGAGCCCCACACAGCCTCCCCATGGCCAACATATGAGGCCCACACAGCCTCTACCCATGTCCATGTTAAGACCTCCATAGCCTGCTCATGTCCATAAGACCCATACAGTCTTGCCATGTCCATAAGACCCATATAGCCTCCCCATGTCCATAAGACCCATATAGCCTCCCCATGTCCATAAGACCCATATAACCTCCCCATGCCCATGATAAGACCCATAGAGCCTCCCCATGCCCATGATAAGACCCATAGAGCCTCCCCATGCCCATGATAAGACCCATACAGCCTCCCCATGTCCATGATAAGACCCATACAGCCTCCCCATTCCCATGATAAGACCCATACAGCCTCGCTATGTGCAGCCAAACATCCTCATAAATAAAAAAATCCACATGCTCACCTTTCTCTCGTTCTCATTGCGCTCTGCTATGCTTCGGTCTCTGATGCGCTGACTCTCCGCAGTACACAGCTGACGCGATGACATGACGTCATCGCGTCAACTGTTCACACGCTGACTGGTGGAGGAAGTGGCCAGAGGCCCCTCCTTCACCAATGCAGTCAGCGTGGATGGAGAGCAGAGACTGCAAGGACTGCGGGGAGGCATGCGGGCGTGCAGATACTGTGGGTGGGCAGAGACAAATAGGCTGTCACGGACCATGGGCCACTGTTTTCAGCCCCTCGGTTATCTTTGTCTGCGGGTCGGACTGGAACAGCCAGAGAGCCGGATGTGGCCCGCAGGCCGCACTTTGCCCTGGTCTGGCCTAGAAGATACATGCAGGCATTCCTGGAATAGTGCATGAACGTTTTATCACATTGATACACTTGATTTTGTTTCTCACTATTTTATGTCTTTTTGTTTTTTTAAAGGGGATGTCCAAGATTTGAAAAATTTTCCTGTAGTATTCCAAACACAGTGCACCACCTGTTTTCAAGTTGTGTACACATTAACTTACTTTCATCAGCCAACCCCTGTATCACCGATCCACAGGATAACTGATAGGTGAGTATCTGACAACCGCATCAATTGGCAAAATTGAGAATTATTATCCCTGCCAGGCTTTGTATCCCCATTACAAAAAGAGTTGCAAGGAATGATGCCCCAACGGCTTTCCATTCATTCTCAATGGGGCGGAGTGCAGCACTGCCTCTTCAGTCTAATGGGGATAAAAATTCTCCATTCTGTGGATTGGTACGACTCAAAACTTAACCGATCAAAAAGTAATCACCCATCAACTTGTTTCACTGGACAACTCCTTCAATAGAATTGAAGATAATGGGACTGCCTCAATACCACACAAAATGGGCCTGAGCTCCAGTGTCACATGTAGGTTTTATGAAGAAAGCAGTTATTTTTTTACTGTATTTTTATTCAGAGTATTATCAATGAATCACAAGGTGTAGAATATAAGGTATAGCTTGTAACAGATTGAATATGAAATCTAAGTTATCTATATATATAATCGTCTAATTCTGTCTGCCTGTAACGGAAATCCCGCGTCGCTGATTGGTCGCGGCCTAATGTGCAAATGGTAGCCAGGGTCCGGAGGAGAGGAGACTCCTCCGAACCCTGGGTACGATAAATCTGTAAAAAATAGAATTAAAATAAAAAATAGTGATATACTCACCTTCCGATGGCCCCCGGATTCTTTCCATCCTCTCACCACGCCCCCAGCATCTTCCGGTCCCAGTAAGGCTTTGCGCCAAAGACCGTTGATGACGTCGCGCTCTCTCGAGAGTGACGTCATCTTCGGTCCTTTGCACTAAGTCTTACTGGGATCGGAAGATGCCGGGGCAGGAGTGCGCGTGAGAATCGTGCATGTCTTCATGAAAATGGTGCCGGACAGCGCGGTATGGGCATGCGCGTACTCCAGTGCCAGTGCCACACTCCTCCCCCAGCCTCCGGCAGAACGGGACAGCGCTGGACCACAGGAAAGATGGCTGAGTATAAATGTTTTTTTTGTTGTATGTGTGCAGTTTCCTAGGGGTGAGGGGGACCATGCATACCAGGAAAGGGGGGTGACAGGACCATGGATACCAGGAAAGGGGGGTGAGGGGGACCATGCATAACAGGAAAGGGGGTGAGGGGGACCATGCATAACAGGAAAGGGGGTGAAGGTGACCATGCATACCAGGAAAGGGGGTGGCGGGACCATGCATACCAGGAAAGGGGGGTGAGGGGGACCATGCATAACAGGAAAGGGGGGTGAGGGTAACCATGCATACCAGGAAAGGGGGGAGATGGGACCATGCATACCAGGAAAGGGGGGTGAGGGGACCATGCATACCAGGAAAGGGGGGTGACAGGACCATGCATACCAGGTAAGAGGGGCGAGGGGACCATACATACCAGGATAGGGGGGCGAGGGGACCATGCATCCCAAGCTAGGGGGGTGAGGGGGACCATGCATACCAGGATAGGGGGTGAGGGGGACCATGCATACCAGGATAGGGGGGGTGAGGGGACCATGCATACCAGGATAGGCGGGTGAGGGGACCATGCATACCAGGAAAGGGGGTAAGGGGGACCATGCATACCAGGAAAGGGGGGTGAGGGTGACCAAACATACCAGCAAAGGGGGGTGAAGGGGACCATGCATACCAGGAAAGGGGGGTGAGGGGGACCATGCATACCAGGAAAGGGGGGTGAGGGTGACCATACATACCAACAAAGGGGGTAAGAGGACCATGCATACCAGGAAAGGGGGTGAGGGTGACCATACATACCAGCAAAGGGGGGTGAGGGGGACCATTCATACCAGAAAAGGGAGGTGAGGGTGACCATACATACCAGCAAAGGGGGAGTGACGGGACCATGCATACCAGGAAAGGGGGGTGACGGGACCATGCATACCAGTAAAGGGGGTGAGAGGACCGTGCATACCAGGATTGGGGGGTGAGAGGACCATGCATACCAGGATTGGGGGGTGAGAGGACCATGCATACCAGGATTGGGGGGTGAGAGGACCATGCATTCCAGGATTGGAGGGTGAGGGGGACCATACATATCAGGATTGGGGTGTGAGGGGACCATGCATATCAGGATAGGGGGGTGAGGGGTACCATGCATATCAGGATAGGGGGGTGAGGGGTACCATGCATATCAGGATTGGGGGGTGAGGGGTACCATGCATATCAGGATTGGGGGGGTGAGGGGTACCATGCATATCAGGATTGGGGGGGTGAGGGGTACCATGCATATCAGGATTGGGGGGGTGAGAGGACCATGCATATCTGGATTGGGGGGTGCATCATTGCATTATTATTAAATCTTCATAAATATACTACATACATATTCTAGAATACCTGATGTGTTAGAATCGGGCCACCATCTAGTGTGACTATAACCCTGAAAGATATCCAAGTACTTCAGTGGCTTGAACTTCAAAGACAAACTATATTTTGAGACAGCAAGATTATGCAAAAGACCCACAAAACAGTGTCACTGTTTTATATTACAGACCCAATTCCAAAAAGTTGGGATGCTGTGTGAAATGTAAAGAAACAAGAATGCAATGACTTAGAAATCTCTTATACCCATATTTTATTCACAACAGAACATACAGTAGAACAGAGATCAAAAGGTGGAAGTTAGACGTTTTTCCATTTCATTTGAATTATTAAATTAATTCATTTAGAAATTGATGACAGGAACACACAAGTTGAGACAGGGGCATGTCTACCATTGTGTAGCATCCCCTCTTCTTTTTACATCAGTTCATAGACATCTGGGAAGTGTGGAGACCAACTGCAGGAATTTTGGGAGAGGAATGTTGTCCCATTCTTGTCTGATGTAGGATTCCAATTGCATTTTAGTCCTGGATCTTTGCCAGATTTTTCATGTCATAAAGCTCAACATTTTTCTATTTGTGAAAGGTCTGGACTGCAGGTGACCATTTCATCATCCGAATTCTTCTTCTGCGAAGTCATGCTTTCGTGATGGATATGTGATTTAGCATTGCATGCTGAAATATGCACAGCCTTCGTTGAAATAGACATCTGGATAATAATATTTTTTTTATTTCTTTAGTGACAACATATTTTGCAGAACTTTACAATTCAGAGGGTACTTGTGCAGATAACATCAGACATTACAGATTAATACATAATTCAGCGCATGCCAAGAGGAGTGAGGGTCCTGCTCGTAAGCTTACAAACTATGAGGAAATAGGGGAGACACAAAAGATAAATAAAAAGTGCTTGTATTTTATCGTCCGCCCATCAATATAATAAATACGGTAGTCAATTAACGCTGCATGAACCGATCACCAGCCAGTATCTTTACAAAGTAAGTACAGGTACAGAGTGCTGTTAAGTGTATGGAGTGTGTGTAAACAGATGATATGAGGGACCAGATTCTGAGGAAAGTTTAGAAAGGGCAAAAATGGTATAAATTAGTGAGGAAGTGACAAGAAATAAAGAAATGCTTATTTAGGGCACACTTAAAGTTGTAGGCATTGGGAATTAATTGAATTGTCCTTGGTAGTGCATTGCAGAGAAGTGGAGCAGCGTGAGGGAAGTCTTGGAGACGGGAGTGGGAGATTCAGATTATTGAGGATGTTAAGGTACTGTCACACTTAGCGATGTACCAGCGATCCCGACCAGCGATATGACGCGGTCAGGATCGCTGGTACATCGCTAAGTGGTCGCTAGTGAGCTGCCACACAGGCAGATCTCACTAGCGACATCGCTGGGGACGGGGGTCGCTACTTACCTGTCACATCAGGCGATCCTGCGTCCTCCCGCCCGGCTCCACGCATCGCTCGTCTTCACAGCAGGAAGCGCCGCAGGAAGCTGACGATGAGAAACAGTCCTGAACGTTCTCGCGCGATCAGCGATAACCAGCGGGGGAGCGGGTTGTAGGTAAGTATCACACACAGAGATATCGCTAGCAATATCGCTATAACGTCACTAGTTATAGCGATATTGCTAGCGATATCTCTTAGTGTGACTGGCCCTTTAGTCTTAGGTCATTAGCATAATGAAGAGCATGGGTATGGTGATAGACAGGATAAGAGAAGAGGTGTAGAGTGGTGCACAACTAGTGAGTGCTTTTTGGGTGAGAGTGACAAGTTTATATTGTAACCTGTAGCGGATGGACAACCAACACAATCGCTGGCACAGGGTCGAGGCATCAGTGTAGCCGTTGGACAGGAATAGGATCCTGGCTGTGAGCATATGTTGTTTGAAAACCTCTTTATAACGCTCAGCACTGATAGTGCCTTATGAGATGTATAATTTGCCCATGCCATAGGCACTAATTCAAACCAATACCATCATTGATGAAAACTTTTGAACTGTGTGGTGATAACAAACTGGATGCTCCCTCGCCTCTTGAATCCACAAAATATGGCATCCATGGTTTTCATACATATATTCAAGCTATGATTAATTTGACCTCGGAACAGTTTTTCATTTTGCCTCAATCTATTTTAAATGAGTTTGGGCCCAAACAAGATGGCAGAGTTTCTAGAATGTATTGATGTATCTTTGCATGATAGAGCTTTAACATGCATTTGTGTATTGCATGGAGAACTGTATTCACAGACAATGATTTCTGGAAGTATTCTCGAGCACAGGCAGTGATTTTCATTATAGAATCATGTCTGTTTTTAATATTTTTGCCTGAGGAACCGTAGATCACAAGCATCCAATATTGATCGTTGGCCTTGTCTCTTATACACAGGAATTTCTTCAGAATCCTTTTATGATATTATGTACTGAAGATGGTGGGATATGCAAAGTCTTGCAATTTTATGTTGGGGAAAATTTTTCAGAAAATTTTCCACAATTTTTAGACGCAGTTGTTCACAAATTGGTGGACCTTTTATCATCTTTGTTTCTAAGAGACACCGCCTACCTAACATGATCTTGTTATACACAGTACTGTGACTCTTCATAATAACCCAATTCTTGGAGGAATTGGGATACTACTAGTATGTTCAGGAATGCTCTTGTTATACACAGTAATGTGACTATTAATAAAAACCCAATTCTTGGAGGAATTGGGATACTACTAGTATGTTCAGAAATTAAATACAATTTCTGAACGACTGGCTGCAAGGCAATAGCAGAGAGATGGTCTGCATTTTTTAACAATGTAGCCACTAGAGAAAAGTGAGAATGTTAAACACTGCAAGGGAATAGGAAGGAAATGATTTCTAGCTTGGTAATGTACTGGGTATAGGTAGAGAGGGAAGCTGTGCAGATCCAAAAATTGAGGTGGGTATTGGAGTGGAAAGTAGAGCTAGGTTGACACCTGGATGTTCGAGTCCGGCGGGTTCGGCCGAACAGTTACAAAAAGTTTGCGTTTGGGTACCAGAACAGTACCCGGACCCCATTCATTTGAACATCCAGTGTTTGCTGCGCAGTAATGTGCATGACAGCGCGGCAAACACCGATTCTGATCTGCGGGGAAATCCTCCCCGCTGGTCAGAGAGCCGCGGTTCCCATGCTGTCAAAAGACAGCGAGAGTGCTCAACTGTGATCGGAGGTATAAACTTTACCTGTGGTCACTGGTGTCAGCTGATGGGACAACAGCTCCCATCATCCGACATCTGCAGCCGCTAATGCCAGTGAGAGCAGGAGCAGAGGATGGGAGTATTCATCAGCTGCTCCTGCGCTGTAAATAAATAATAAAAAAGGCATGGGTTTCCTTGTATTTTTGCTAACCAGCCAGACAAAACTCACAGCGGGGGGCTGAAACCCTCAGCTGTCAGCTTCTCCAAGGCTAGTTATCAAGAATAGAGGGGTCCCCACACTGTTTTTTTTATTATTTAAATAAATAATTTTAAAAAATGGCATGAGGTCCCCCCCATTTTTGACAACCTTGCTAAAGCAGACAGCTGGGGGCTGGTATTCTCAGGCTGGTAAGGGGCTATTGATATTGGCCTCCCAGCTTAAAAATAGAAGCCCGCAGCTGCCCAGAAAAGGCACATTTATTAGAAACGCCAATTCTGGCGCTTTGCCTAGCTCTTCCCACTTGCCCTGTAGTGGTGGCAAGTGGGATTCATATTTGTGGGGTTGATGTCACCTTTGTATTGTCAGGTGACAATAATACAAACATAAGCCCATGGCTTAGTAATCTTACAGTTGTGTGGTAAATAAAGACACAAGAATAAAGCCCTTTATTTGAAATAAAACTAAACACAGTTTTCCATTCTTAAATGCCTAATTCCAGCAAAGCCCTCGTTCTCCTGTAATAAAAGTAAAATAATAAAAAAACAATATAACATACCTGTCCGTCATTCTGTCCCACGTCATAATCCATGCCTGCGCGATAAACAGTTTTCAACATGGACGGTGCCAAGATGCGTCCGTCCAGGCTGAGAACCATTGAAGACTGAACTGCTGCGAGTGCAGCCTCAGAGACCGGTGGTGATGTCATAGAGGTTACGTCCGGTCAGTGAAGCTCAGCTCCCAGCCGGGCTGAACTGCCGTGAACTCGGTGACACGGCTCTCTGACTGGCAGGGATGATTTCACCGCCGATAAGAAGCGGTGTTTGCCGCACTGCCATGCACATGACAGTGCGACAAACACTCGGTGTTCGGACAGCCAAACCCGAACAGTAACATGGACTTCCTGGTGAAATCTGTGTTCGGTGTACAAGTCCAAACAGTAGGTGTTCGGTACAAATGCCGAACTTTACTGTTCTGGTTCGCCCATCTCTAGTGGGAAAGAGGAAAAAACAGATATACACAGCGGGTGAAATAAATATTGAACATGTCACCAATTTTCTAAGTAAATATTTCTAAAGGTGCTATTGACATGAAATGCTCACCAGATATCAGTAACAACTAGGGATGGCCGGACTGGTGGAAGTTCGGATTCTGGTACCAGAACAGTACCCAAACTTCCACCAGAACCCAAACGCCATTGAAAATAATAGATTCCCAAAGTGCTAAGAAAAAAAAAAATCTCCATTTCTTCTTCCCACTCCCTCTCCCATCCCACAAAAAGTACATGTTCAGCGTTCACATCCGAACAGTCACTGTCCGGTGCAAGTGCCGAACATTTAACAACAACCTATCCAATCCCAACAGGCAAAGAAATCAATCCATAGATCCATAGAGGTCCATAAGTTAATCTATGTGTAATAATGAGAAATAACACAGGAAAAAGTATTGAACGCGCTTGCTGAAATGTATTTAATACTTCGGAAAAAAAACCCTTTATTGGTGAAGACAGCTTTCAAGATGTCTCCTGTATGAAAAAGCTTGTCACATGCATTGCTCAGGTGTGATTATGGCCTATTCTTCCAAACAAACACTCTTCAAATTCTGAAGTTTCTGTGGGCTCCTTCTATTAACTCTAAACTTTAGTTCCTTACATAAATTTTCTAATGGATTCAGGTCAGGTAATTGGCTGGATCTTGCAAGCAGCTTTATTTTCTGTCTGAAACCAATAGAAAGTTTCCTTGGCTATGTGTTTGGGATCATTGTTTTGCTGAAATGTCCACCTTCCTTTCATCTTCATCATCCTGGTAGATGGCAGCAAGTTTTTTTCAAGAATGTCTCAGTACCTTTGTCAATTCATCCTTCCTTCAATTCTATGAAGTTTACCAGTGAAATTTCTTAAAAAACAGCCCTACACCATGATGTTCCCAACTCCAAGCTTCACTGTTGGTATGCTGCTTCAGCGATGATCTGCAGTGTCTTTTACCCTCCAAACATTTGTATTATGGCATTTAAAGAGTTCAATTTTGGTCTCATTTGACCAGACTATATTCTCCCAGTATTTTCACAGGCTTGTCTAAATGTTGTTGAGCAAACTCCAAAGGTGTATGAACATGCTTTTTGTTCAGCAATGGAGTCTTGCATGGTGAATGTGCCATGGATGTTGAGTGCATTACTTATTGTATTCTATCAAATAATTGTACTTCCTGATTCCAGGTCTTTCTGTAGCTCTCTACAGGTGGTCCTTGGCTCTTGGACAACTTCTCTAATAATTATTTTCACTCCTCTGTCTGAAATCCTGCGGGGAACACTGGACTTGTGGCCGGTTTATGGTGAAATGATGTTCTTCCCACTTCTGGATCATGGCCTCAAGAGTGCTCACTGAACCTTCAGTAGTTTAGACATTCTTCTGTAACCAATACCATCAGTATGTTTTGCAACAATAAGGTTACAAAGTTCTCGAGACAGTTATCTAGTTTTACCCATCATGAGATGTTTCTTGTTTGTCACCTTGGTAATGAGACACCTTATTATAGGCCACCAATTGGACCAGCTGATATTTTTCATTAAGTGGCAGGATTGCTTTCTAATTCCTGATAGATTTCAGCTGAAGTCATGACTTTCAATCTTTTTTTACACTTCTTTCTCTTCCTTTTCCATGTATCATTTCTTATTATTACACATAACTTACTTTATTGACATCTATGGTTTGATTTAATGTCAATAGCACCTTTAGAAATATACTTACTTGGTGACATGTTCAATATACTTATTTCATCTGCTGTACATATATAATATATAAATATATATATTACAGGGATATGCATGTGCAAGAGTGAATCAAATCAGTCTGGAGTGGACACTGCCTAGGTGTAAGCATACATAAGGGAGAAAGCAGCTGTAGGCAGGAAGACAATAAACCTTAGGAAAACAGAGAAACACTGCAGAATTCAAGGCGAAGGAACCAACAGTGGGAATGACCAGCTGGTAGTGTGGGAACGGGGCAGGTGCAGGACTGAATATGGGTGTTACAACAACATGTCTTTCCAATTGTCCTCTGGTGATTTTGTCATGATCATGATATAAACCCCTTCTTTTCCAAAAGATTATGCTAAACAATATGGTTCAAGAGCTAGCAGCAACCCAGTCTGCAAAGGGGTTAACCCTTTCCCTGGAGAGGCCTGGCTGTGGTAAGATAACACCATACAAGTAATACACGTAGGCACAACATTGCTATCTTTGCTCCCTGTCCTGCCTTTTATCTGCTTATAGCGTGAGAATTATCTCTGGGTACACTGCAGAAGCTTATTTTATTCACACAGCCCTATTAGAATCAAACAGTCCTACTTTCACTCACCAGACAGCCTAAGCCCATGGCTGCAGAGCATCCCACTCGCGCAAACATCCCTATAACCTTGAATACAACTTGCCATAGAGCATCCTTGCAGAGCATATGGTAAATAGATGTGCAGAACACAGCCTTCCTCTGTTTTGCAAACTCTCGGCAAAGTGTGTTTTAACCAGTAGACCACAGCAGTCATAACGTGTGTGCGTGCAGATTCGAGGAAGGCTAATAACAGACACAGCGGGGTGAGTGTGTGTTTAGAAATGCGTTCGTTATGGGGAATTGAGTCTCCCGGAGTGGGCAGTTAGCTTTAATTGCAAATGGTTTTCCCATCGTCTCTTGCGGCCCCCCTGCAGCTCACACTGCACGTTGGGGCTTCTGAAAATCCTCAGCTTCACTGACACCATTCAAAAATATATTTTACTCATCATCTGAATCCGGTCTTCTGTGGGGAAGCAGGTTTGGGGTCAGTTACCATTACAGATTTCTGCTTTTGAGAAAAAGACAGACGCATGACTGTCTTGTTCTTGTTTGTAGGTTTATTTCAGGATGTTATAAAGCTATGCTAATTTTTAATTAATTGTTTAGGATGGCTTTCATCTTCTGGCTGCCTCTATTACCATTTTTAGTTTTATATTCATTCAGTACAGATTTGCTTCTTTTTGAATTTTGCTCAGCTATTGCTTTTCTATTCATCTTTCCTGCCTTCCTTTTTATCAATAACCTCTTTCTCCTGCTTCTCTTTTATCCCTTCTTTAGCCTTGCTGCTTCCTCCCCTCTTCAAGCCCTCACCCCCTCCAATGACTCCCCCTCCCATTCTCTTGTGGTACCCGTTTTTATCTCTTCTTTTTTTCCTGCAGGCCCAAGAGATAAAAGACAAATCTTAGCTTTGCTTCTCCCCTGGATAAAATTCTTTTCCTGGTCCTGAAGATAAGAGATGGTGACCAGTCATACACCTCTCTCCCCCTCCTTCATATCGCAGGACCCAAATCCAAGCCAGGCTCCTGTGTTCTTCTAGGGACAAGCAAAAACAATTAACCACTACGGTTTCAGATGCCTCATGATTCATGAAATCTTATAATTATGAATTAGCACCCATGTTTCTACTTACACCAATCTATGTGAGGTATTTCATAAGAAGCTCAGTGTGCTTTAATCTGGACACCAAATCCTACAACAGAAGAAATAATTCAAGATAAAATAAAAATGAATTACTAATCAGCATAACTGAAATGTTAACTCATGGAAACAATAAATCTATGTATTGGATAGGAATATATTTAATGCAACCGAGACCTGACTATGCCAATTGTCCAGGAATTAGTATTTTCCAGACCATTGGATAAACAGGGACAAAGTATAGTGACTGTAGTGGTTGCAGTCACACCTGGGACATGAAGCCTGGGGGGGGGGTCCAAAAGGTCCCTTTGGCCCATGTAAAAAGACTAATTCAATTAAAGACTCATGATTGGATACACTGTTGGAGATTATGCATTAAGGTCCCCAAGCTTCAAAGTATGCTACTGTGGATAACCAATGGATTTTGGTTCAATAACTATTATTTTTTGTTATCATATCCAAACACAACCAAAGAGAATAATGGCAAGCATATCATCAGGAGAAGATGCAGCTGCCATTGGGCCACTACAAATAATGGCTAGTCCAGGTTGGTCGCTCCTAATATACTACAAGGTGAAAAGGAACCAATGCAAGAACTTCCCTATCTAGAGGAAAAGCATTATTATCAAGTGGGTGCTTGCCCCAAAGTTGTGGTAAGAAAGTGGAGTGAGGATCAAAACAGCAGGTTCCACTATTGTTGGCGGCAAAACTATATTAGGATCAGTTTTGATTTTCTTATGGGCAAAGTCCACCATGGGCAAGAAGTGATACTGAGAAAATATATATAATGTGGATAATGAGAAAAGTAGGTTGGGCACTAAAGATGTATATGGAGACTGTTTGGATATTAAGCCAATAGTCATCAAGATATTGAGAGCAGGTGAGTCCTCAAACTGGGTCCAAGGAAACATGAGGAGTGAAAAGTTAGCAAGACATTTGCATCAACAGTTAATTTTTCTTTTTTTGGAGCACATTTCCCCACACCAATTTAAAAATTTCCTAAGTCTCAGAATAATGTGCTTGACAACCAGTAAAGGAAATTACAAATATATTCTTTAAAGTGACTTCCCAACCCTCTCCTTATCATTTTGTCCTTGCAATAGAAACCAGATTTGTGTGCACTAAATACATGTTCCGTCTGTGGCATACTTGTTTCGATACACAGCAGCCAATCAGAGGAGGCAAGGCTGCAAGGAAGAGGAAGAGGGCAGCAGCCTTAACCAATGATGAGACAGGAGGTGTGTTTCAGACTACCACTGACTCCCTGTAGGCTCTGCACCTAAATTATAGTCACAATAAAAAATAAGGCAAAAAGTAACCACTGAGGAAAATAAACAGGAGATAGAGCTCTTCTAGTAGTACAAATTTACAATTTATTTCTAAGATTATGTCTGGACAGTTACTTGGTAGATGTGTACAAACACAGGACAAAAACATTTCCAGCTAAGTTCCCATGATGAGTTTTTGACACTGCATATTTTCATTTCACAAAGAAAGTAGTCTTACAGTTCCAGCAAAGTGAATGGGATTTATAGAAAAATATTAACAAATAAAAATTTTATTTCTACAGTGCCAACATATTCCACAGCACTTTACATTTTAGAGGGGACTTGTACAGACAATAAAGACATCACAGAATAACACATAACTCAACAGATACCAAAAGGAGCGAGTCCTCTGCTCGCAACCACACAATCCACAAGGAAATAGGGAGGCCATGAAAGGTAAAAAGTGCTTGTATTATATGGTCCAGCCAATAATATAATAAATAGAAAACTCACATAACGCTGTATGAACCGGTTACCAGCCGGTGTGTATAGAAATACAGTTAACGCATTCTATTATGTGCATGGAAAGTGTGTGAACAGATGTTATGAGGATCCTGATTTTGAAGAAGATTTTGAAAGGGAAAAACAGGGATAGTTCGATAAGTGAGGCGATAGGTCACTCTAAACAAATGCATTTTTAGGTGACGCTTAAAACTGTAGGTATTGGGAATTGTCCTGGGTAGTGAATTTAGAAATAGAAATCTTATGCAGACTGTGCTTTCTTTTCCGACTGCGTAAACGGACCTATGGTATGTTTTTGAATTCCACAACATGTAAATTTTTCCTTGAGAGTACGCTGAGTTTTATGTGCACATTTTCCCTGTAGTTGTATTAGATGCAGAGAATGAGGAAGAAAAAGAAGAGTTTACAGCAAGACTCCATAGTATCAGAGGCAGGGTTACAATGACAGTTAACACCTCAATACACAGGTTCCACCAATCATAATAGACAATGTCACAGCCGATCTGCTTCCCCTCCCTTCACAAAGACCCTTGCACAGGCTATTCAGACAATTCAATACAAAAGATAAGGTTGAGACTCGACCATTGTGACTAATGTACATGTGATGTTTCCTGAAACAATAGAAAGTTAGATTCTAAAAAAGCCCCAGTGGTCAGTGTGAATATTGCAAGATTTGTACTTTTAATACAGATTGTGATATTTAAAAAAAAAAAAAAACATTGCCATAAATCTTTCATAAATACATGTAACATACAGTATAGTAATTTTCTGATGATAGATTCTCTTTAATGTTTGCAGAGAGATAACAAATGCTAAACCCATAACATCTGATTCGGGACCGTGAAATGTATAGGATAAGACAGTAGCCGTTTCATAGTTGCAGTTAAAAAAATTATACCTAAATTTCACTGCAAAAAGAATTTCTATATTCTCTTTCAAGCAAGTACAGATACGGGTTGGATACTATTGATTGTTTGATATATTAGGTATCTAATTTTATAAATACATCAATGCCAGAAAGAAAAAAAAGATGGTATCGGTCCCTTAAAAGATGATAATAAAAAGATAATTATAGAGGACAAATAAAAGGCTGAGATATTAAAAAGGCACTTTCATTCATGTTCACCAATGACCTGTTTGTTCCAGTGATCTTTCATCAAGGAAAAAAATCAAAGTTCACCACCTAGTTTAACACAAAAAAAGTAACGTTGCATCTGAGCAAATTAAACACTGAAAAATCCCCTGGCCCAGATGGCATTCATTCACGAATATTCTTAGGTTAGGTTCACATTAGAGTTTGTGTGCGCAGTGTTTCGTCTGCATGCGCAAACACATGTCAAAATGCATACAAACATGTTTACGCCGCATTTTTTGTCCGCATCAGCTTATGCATGAGGGCAAAAAACGCTGTGTTTGCATGCGTTTGCATTTTTTCAGCGCATGCATTCAGAGAATTTCCTTGACACAAGCCACACCCAGTGGGCGTGTCTCATTTTCCGGACATGATTATTTGAAAAATGCATGCGTTACGAACACATGTGTACGCATGTCCTTGCGTACGCATGCGTTCCCATAGACAGTAATGCGTTTATTTGATACACTCATCCGCATGCGCATGAATGCGCATATTTGACGGATTTTTGACGCTTCCAAAAATCCAACATGATGCGTTCGCCGGAGTCCGCACACCGAAAAACGACGCATGCGTACACAAACACTTGAGAACTGATGCAAACGCATGCCCCTCCGTACACCATGTTAAAGATAGGGAAACATGATGCATACGTATTGCTGCGGATGAAACGCTGCGCAAACAGACGGAAATGTGAAACCAGTCTGAGACTCTCTTGTAACTAGGGTGGTAATACAGGATTGGACGATGGCTGATGTGGTACCAATATTAAAGAAAGGTAAGATAAGAAGGTGGATCCTAGTAACTACCGTCCGGTAAGTCCAATATCAGTAGTGTGCAAAGTTTTTTGAGGGCATCATAAGAGATGATCTGCAGAAATACGTATATTGCAGAGAATAATATAATAAATAACAACCAGCATAGATTCATGAAGAATAAGTCATATCTAATTAACATGTTGGGATTCTATGAGGAGGTAATTGCAAATCTGGATGTTGGTAATGCAGCTAAAGTGATTTACCTGGACTTTGCAAAGTCATTTGATACTGTTTCTCATAACAGTCATACTGAAGTTACAGAGGCAAGCACTGGGGGAAACTATATGCAGATGGGTAAGGAATTGGTTAAATGACAGGAAACAAAGAGTCGTCATAAATGGTACGTTCTCTAAATAGGATATAGTCAGCAGTGGGGACCGCAGGGATCTGTGCTAGGACCGATTCTTTTTAACTTCTTTATTAATGACCTAGTGGATGGGATTGAGAGTAAAGTGACAGTCTTTGCTGATGACACCACACTATGCAGGATATTGAATCTGACCACTGACATTACAATATTGCAAAACGGTATGAATAAGATGACTGAATGGGCAAACACTTGGCAAAAGAGGTTTAATGTAGACAAATGTAAAGTAATGCACCTAGGATGGAGTAATCCTATTACTGTACCCTACCACAAGGGCACAAGAGGTAGTAATGGCAGACACTATTTTCTTGATGCACATAAAATTGCGGGTTTTAGTTAAATTAGTGACAAATGTACAATTTGTGGAGAAAGGTTGAACTTGATGGACAGAGGTCTTTTTTCGACCTATATAACTTTGTAATTACAGTAGTGTTCCAAGTATTAGCAGTGTCTTCAAAAACATGAGTTAATCACAAAATCTTTTTACTAGTTTTTATTTCCATGCATTGGAAACATTGCACACTGTTCTCTAATTCAAAACATGAAAAGAAATGTATATAATTTTTAACTACTTTACAGAAAATAACAAAAAAATAGCAATGTCTGCATTTGTCTTTGAAAACTCACAATATGTACTTTTTGTGGATTTAGCATTCCTGTGAATCACTAACCTAATATTTAGTTGTATACCAGCAGTTTTTTAGATATGCTTCATATCTATTCATAGAGTCAACCAACGTCTGGCACCTATCAACTGTTATTCCAGCCCAGGATGCTTGGACTACATCCCACAATCTTTTTGTCATTTGCTGGCTTTGCCTCAGAAAAGGAAATGTTAATGTCACCCCACAAGTCTTCTATCGGATTATAGCGAACCTGTCTGTTGGTTTTCTTAAGGTACTGTCACACTTAGCGATGTACCAGCGATCCCGACCAGCGATATGACGCGGTCAGGATCGCTGGTACATCGCTAAGTGGTCGCTAGTGAGCTGCCACACAGGCAGATCTCACCATCGACATCGCTGGGGACGGGGGTCGCTACTTACCTGTCACACTAGGCGATCCTGCGTCCTCCCGCCCGGCTCCATGCTCGTCGCTCGTCTCTCCACAGGAAGCGCCGCAGGAAGCTGACGACGAGAAACAGTCCTAAGCGTTCTCGTGCGATCCGCGATAACCAGCGGGGGAGCGGGTCGTAGGTAAGTATCAGACACAGCGATGTCGCTAGCAATATCGCTATAACATCACAAGTTATAGCGATATTGCTAGCGATATCGCTTAGTGTGACAGTACCTTTAGAATCTGCAAATCACTTGTCCAGCTCATGCAAATATTAAATGGAAGAGATGAAAATGGAATAAAAATCTTGTCTTTTATTAGTGCATCATAAAAACAAGCTGACATGTTTCAGTATTGCCTGAAATGCGTCAGCTTGATTTTATGATGCACTGATAAAGGACAAGATTTTTATTCCATTTTCATCTCCTCCATTTAATATTTGCATGAGCTGGACAAGTGAGTGATTTGCATTTTCACCTGGGAGTCGGCTGGCAGGAACTTGGTGGTGATCTGTGCTCTGCACATGTCTAATGAGAATTGGATTCAAACACATAGTAACATAGTTATTAAGGTTGAAGGAAGACTTTAAGTTCATCTAGTTCAACCCATATCCTGTCCTAACTTGCCCTAACACGTCTGGTTGAGTGAGCTGATGAAATCCTAGTATCTGCAAGTTTCTAAAGGGGGTTTTACACATAGCGATACCGCTAGCGATATCGCCATAACGTCACCGATTTTGTGACGTTATAGCGATATCGCTATGTGTGATACTTACCTCCGACTGGCTCTCCCGCTGGTTATCGCTGATCGCGTGAGAATGTCTGGCTCCATTTCTCGTCGCCAGCTTCCTGCTGGGGCTTCCTGCTGTGACGACGAGCGACGTGTGGAGGCGGGCGGGAGGGCATCAGGATTGCTGTGTGTGAAAGGTAAGTATCGTGCGCTGCGTCGCTGCTGCATCGCTGTGAGGTCTGCCCGTGTGACAGCTCACTAGCGATCATTTAGCGATACACCAGCAATCCTGACCGGGTCGGATCGCTGGTCGGATCGCTGGTGCATCGCTAAATGTAAAAGGGCCTTTAGAATCTACTGCACCATCTGGTAAATTGTTTGACATGTGGTCATATAATTTATACCAAAAGCAGTGATTAATCTGGTTAGTCACATTAGACTGCTATTATTTTGAACACTACTGTATGTAAATATTGATATGTAAGATTTACAACTCTTTTATACAGGTGCTTCTCACAAAATTAGAATATCAATCAGTGATGGTTTGGGGAGCCATGTCATTTTCTGGTGTAGGTCCACTGTGTTTTATCAAGACCAAAGTCAGTGCATCCGTTTACCAGGAAATTTTAGAGCACTTCATACTTCCCTCTGCCATCAAGCTTTTTGGAGATGGAAATTTCATTCTTCAGCAGGACTTGGCACCTGTCCACACTGCCAAAAGTACCAATATGTAGTTTATAAACAACAGTATCACTGTGTTGATTGGCCAGCAATCTTGTCTGACCTTAACCCCATAGTGAATCTATTGGGTATTGTCAAGAGGAAGATGAGAGACACCAGACCCAACAATGCAGACGAGCTGAAGGTTGCTATCAAAGCAACCTGGACTTCCATAACACCTCAGCAGTGCCACAGGCTGATCGCCTCCATGCCACACCACACTGATGCAGTAATTAATGCATGCAAAAAGAGCCACAACCAAGTATTGAATGCATTAACTGAACATACAGTCATGGCCAAAAGTTTAGAGAATGACACAAATATTATATTTTCACATGATCTGCTGCCCTCTGGTTTTTATATGTGTTTGTCAGATGTTTTTATCACATACAGAAATATAATTGCAATCATATTATGAGTAACAAAAGGTTATATTGACAGTTAGAATGAGTTAATGCAGCAAGTCAATATTTGCAGTGTTGACACTTCTTCAGGACCTCAGCAATTCTCCCTGGCATGCTCTCAATCAACTTCTGGATCAAATCCTAACTGATAGCAGTCCATTCTTGCAAAATCAATGCTTTTATTTTGTCTGAATTTGAAGGTTTTTGTTTGTCCACCCGTCTCTTGATGATTGACCACACGTTCTCAATGGTATTAAGATCTGGGGAGTTTCCAGGCCATGGTCCCAAAATCTCTGTTTTGTTCCCTGAGCCATTTAGTTATCACCTTTGCTTTATGGCAAGGTACTCCATCATGTTGAAAAAGGCATTGTTGATCGCCAAACTGCTCTTGGACGGTTGGGAGAAGTTGCTCTTGGAGGACATTCTGGTGCCATTCTTTATTCATGGCTGTGTTTTTAGGCAAGACTGAGAGAGAGCCCATTCCCTTGGCTGAGAAGCCACCCAAAACATGAATGGTTTCAGGCTGCTTGACAGTTGGCATGAGACAAGACTGGTGGTAGCGCTGACCTGGTCTTCTCCGAATAAGCCGTTTTCCAGATGTCCCAAACAATCGAAAAGGGGATTTATCAGAGAAAATGACTTTACCCCAGTCCTCAGCAGTCCACTCCCTGTACCTCTTGCAGAATATCAGTCTGTCCATGATGTTTTTTCTGGAGAGAAGTGGCTTCTTTGCTGCCCTCCTTGAGACCAGGCCTTGCTCCAAGAGTCTCCGCCTCACAGTGTGTGCAGATGCACTCACACCTGCCTGCTGCCATTCCTGAGCAAGCTCTGCACGGCTGGTAGCCCGATCCCGCAGCTGAAACACTTTTAAGAGACGGTCCTGGCACTTGCTGGTCTTTCTTGGGCTCCCTGGAGCCTTTTTGGCAACAAGGGAACCTCTCTCCTTGAAGTTCTTGATGATGCGATAGATTGTTGACTGAGGTGCAATCTTTCTAGCTGCAATACTCTTCCTTGTTAGGCCATTTTTGTGCAGTGCAATGATGACTGCACGTGTTTCTTTAGAGATAACCATGGTTAACAGAAGAGAAACAATGATGCCAAGCACCAGCCTCCTTTTAAAGTGTCCAGTGGTATCATTCTTACTTAATCATGACAGATTGATCTCCAGCCCTGTCCTCATCAACATCCACACCTGTGTTAATGGAGCAATCACTGAAAAGATGTTAGGTGGTCCTTTTAAGGCAGGGCTGCAATGATGTTGAAATGTGTTTTGGGGGATAAAGTTAATTTTCTAGGCAAATATTGACTTTGCAAGTAATTGCTGTTAAGCTGATCACTCTTTATAACATTCTGGGGTATATGCAAATTGCCATTAGAAAAAATGAAGCAGTAGACTTTGTAAAAATTAATATTTGTGTCATTCTCTAAACTTTTGGCCATGACTGTACATTTCAGTGGGCAAACATTTTGGATTTTAAAATCATTATTCAAGCTGGTGTTATAAAGTATTGTAATTTACTGAGATAATAACTTTTGGGTTTTCATTGGCTGTAAGCCATAATCATCAACATTAACAGAAACAAAAGCTTGAAATAGATCACTCTGTAATGACTATATAAAATATGAGTTTCACTTTTTGTATTGAAGAACTGAAATAAATTAACTTTTTGAGTATACGGTTTCTTTTTTTCCTGTATGTGCTCACAGGTATCTATGAATCCCAACATTAGGAATCATGACTTTGGCCACTGGCACACTTTGAGTATTTGGTGAGTTTTTTAACCCATGATATGAAAGTCAAAGCAAGGAGTACATTATAAATGCAGAATGGGTGCACATTTCTACTACACTTTCCCTCTGAATGTTCCACTCCTGGTTTGGTTTACCAATACTAAGCTAAAAAACTCACCAAACTTGGCCTAACTTTCCAGCAAAGCTTTTATTTCCAACCAACTGAAATTCCACTAGTAACAAATTCTGAAAACGGATGGCATGCTAGCTGTCAATTCAGAATATACCGTATATACTCAAGTATAAGCCGACTCGAGTATAGGCCGAGGCACCTAATTTTGCCATGGAAAATTGGGTAAGTGTATTGACTCGAGTATAAGCCGGGTATGCATTGTTCCCTCATCCCTATCCTAGTATGCATGGCTCCCCCGGTCCCTGTCATTGTATGCATGGCTCCCCCGGTCCCTGTCATTGTATGCATGACTCCCCCGGTCCCTGTCATTGTATGCATGGCTCCCCCGGTCCCTGTCATTGTATGCATGGCTCACCAGGTACCTGTCCTACCTGCACGCCCTCGCTGGATCTCGTTGCTTTCGGTGCCAGCAGCTCTTCCTGCGATCAGGTGGCCCTGCTCATTAAGGTAATGAATATGCACTACACGCCTATGGGAGTGAAGAGGCGTGCATATTTATTACCTTAATTACGGGGGCCACATGATTGCTCAGCCGGAAGAGCTGCTGGCACCGGAACGAACGAGATGCAGCGAAGGGGATGCAGGAAGGCGTGTATGTGTGCTGGAAGCCGGCGGCTGCGGCTGGCACTGTGCGCTATTACAGCTGTGGTACAGGCTTTAGCTACAGCCGCCAGCTCCTGCCTCTGTGACCCGCTGCTTCCCCTCCCCCGCTGGCTTTCTGGGACAATTGACTCATGTATAATCTGAGGGGGGCGTTTTCAGCACAAAAAAAGTGCTGAAAATCTCGGCTTATACACGAGTATATACGGTAGTAGAAAATTACACCCACATTTTTTTTTACTTTGCTCTGAGTGTTGACCGACGAATTCACCAAAGCACCAAACCTTTTCATTGGGTATTACATTTCAATTGCTTTGAAGTGAACACTGCTATGCTCGCATACCATATATAACTATGGTCAGTTGTGGCACCATGTCTAGAAAAAAGCAATCAGTACAAGAATTTGTGAAGTTTATCCAACTGGAAATCAGTAGTTTGAGATTTGGAAATATGCCTACTAGTTCATGAAAAAGAATATTTAGTGGCTTGCCTCTTCGCCCAGAAGCTGTTGCATTGCCAAATATGATTCTGATCATTGTCCTCAAGCATATTGACAGTTACAGAAATCAATTTCTAAGCACAGAGATGGCATGACCTTGTAAATTGGATGCTAGACAATATTCTTTTCACTCCGTAGTAGACACCGTGTATAGTATCTAGGTTTCTTAGTATTCTCATCCATAAAAAAGCCATGATTTTGCAAAGCAATCATTCTTGAAAAAGATGTTTTGCTTTAGTCATTTCGAATCCTGGTCCTGAAATTTTAAAATCCTCATGAGTTTTACTCAAGTGTTTACCTGGATGCCAGTTCAGTTTGTAGCTAGGTAGCAGTAAGTATTTAGCTGACAGGTTTTCCAGAGACTACAGGTTTTAGAGCAGTAGAAATAATTAAATTATTTTAAATTCAAATTTGCTAGCTTCAAGAATATAAAAAGAGTTATTAGATTTGCAGCTAATCAATTTGCTGCAAGTCGCCATTACTGCTTAGCTTTAAATTGTCTTTAAAAGATGTGTAACACTCTGTGGTCTCCTAGGACTGTATTGAGTCCCTTTTGAGCTATGTAATGCTAACACAATCTTATAAATGTCAAAGTGACCTCATCATATAAGTGGATAGTAAGCAATGATAGCCAACAGCCTGTTTAACAACACGCTGCACTAACAGCTATGACTTTTTCACAAGGGGTGATGCAAAAATCTTTCCTGTTTGGGGAGTAGCAAGAGATTTTTTCTTTGATAAATGTAGAAGCTATAGCTTTTTCACAAGCCATCCAAAAATTGCCCCGTTTTGGGATCTGAGGTCTCTTTAGATAGAGAAGAAGTAATGGCTTCTTATCAAGTTGTACAAAAATTATCCCTATTTTGGGATATGCCACAGGCTTCTCTTTGCAAAATGAAGAAATATTGGTGTATTCTAAAACTATTATCCCTTTACTTAGGGAGCAGAAACGTGTTCTATTTTGAAAGTGAAGAAACAATGGCAACTGATTTGCAAAATGACTAAACAATTACAATGGCTTTTTATCAAGCTGTCCAAAACTTATCCCTTTTATTATGGAGTAGGAACAAGTTAAATTGAAAACGTAATGACTTGTCAACCAGTTATGAAAAAATCATCCCTATTTTGGGGGCAGTTTCATGTTTGTGTACAGTGTAGAGGGTATGCTTCCCAGTACAGTATAGATATACAACGCATTGGACAAACTCAAGAGAAGTGTGTGGGCATCAGTGACAACAAATGCACAGTACGGAGAATTATTGGGTAGGTAAAGGTACAGTCAAGGCTGAAAGTGTTGGCACCCTCAAAATTGTTCCAGAAAATGAAGTATTTCTCCCAGACAATTATTGCAATTATAAGAAAATATAAAGCTGCACTCTGGATTGTTTAGAATGGTTGTTCTGTCTCCGACACTTAATTCATAATCCTTGATTGTCTATTTGATATTTCCAATGATGTATTGAGAATATATAGAATGTCCAGTTTTCTATAGATTCTATTGTTTTCATTGTTTCTGGCTCCATCTAGTGGCCAGAGTCATAACCGCAGTGTTATTCTATTTTACTTTTGCTTTTCTTCTACAAGTATTTTCCCTCCGTTCACAATGTATTCTGGGAAAGTTGCAAGGCACCCTGGTAAGTTTTGCAAAGGATCATGGTTAGTCCAGCCCCCATTTTCCCTCCAGTTCTTCATTTTCTCTCAGCCTGCATCCTGGAAGCATCTCATTTCTCTTCTCCCTCTGCGACAGCATCGCTGGTATGTAATCATGCTTCTTATATCTAATTTCTGTTTCAGATCAGCCTGCTCAGTTAGTTTCCCCCTCCTCAGCTAGTAGTGCAGATGTTGATTCTTAACGTATTATGTATGATATGTATCCCTGATGTACCCTGTATTGACTCAGTGTATGCATATGTTTTAATTGTAGTTTCAGCGCATCAATATACCACCACGATCAATAAAATACAGATTCAACCTACAGTCTCCTTATAAGACCCTGGTATAGCGGTTTAGCTGCCTGTTTAAGCTACATGAAGTCTGTTCAATTAGTGAGGACAGAACAATGGTAAATCTAGAGAATTGGAACTGCATTACTACCATAGAAAATAGGTAAGTGCTATATTACAAAAATACAGTGGGAAAATAAGTATTTGATCCCTTGCTGATTTTGTAAGTTTTCCCACTGAAAAAGACATGAACAGTCTATAATTTTAAGGGTAGGATAATTTTAACATTGAGAGAGAGAATATCAAAAATAAAATCCAGAAAATGACATTGTATAAAATATATAAATTTATTTGCATTTTGCAGTGGGAAATAAGTATTTGATCCCCTACCAACCATTAAGTTCTGGCTCCTACAGACCAGTTAGACGCTCCTAATCAACTCATACAGCTGTCTTACATACTCACCTTTATAAAAGACTACTGTCCACAGACTCAATTAATCAGTCAGACTCTAACCTCTACAACATGGGCAACACCAGAGCTTTATAAAGATGTCAGGGACAAGATCAAAGACCTGCACAAAGCAGGAATGGGCTACAAAACCATAAGTAAGTTGCTGGGTGAGAAGCAGACAACTGTTGGTGAAATAGTAAGAAAATGGAAGAAATAGAAAATGACTATCAATCGACATCAATCTGAGGCACCATTCAAAATCTCACCTCGATCATGAGGAAGGTGAGAGATCAGCCTAAAACTACACAGGGTAAACTTGTTAATGATCTCAAGGCAGCTGGGACCACAGTCACCAAGAAAACCATTGGTAACACATTATGCTGTAAAGACTTAAAATCCTGCAGTGCTCGCAAGGGCCCCATGCTCAATAAGGCACATGTGTAGACCATCTGAAGTTTGCCAATGAACACCTGGATGATTCTGTGAGAGGTTGGGAGAAGGTGCTGTGGTCAGATGAGACAAACATTGAGGTTTTTGGCATTAACTCAACTCGCCGTGTTTAGAGGAAGAGAAATGCTGCCTATTACCCAAGAACACCATCCCCACTGTCAGGCATGGAGGTGGAAACATTGTTTTGGGGTTGGTTCTCTTCTAAGGGCACAGGACTACTTCACCACTTCAGTGGAAGAATGGATGGAGCCATGTACCATAAAATCCTGAGTGTCAACCTCCTTCCCTCCACCAGCACATTAAAAATAGGTCGTGGCTGGGTCTTCCAGCAAGACAATGAGGTAAAGAGTAAATCATGGCCCAGTTGTGATGGTGCTCAAATAGGTTCCCAAACCAATAGAGTAGTTAAATAAAATTTGGCACTCAACTCATGAAATCCATTTTAAAACTTTTAATGCAGTCCAAAATAAATGTTTCTGTCATCAATGAACCTTCATCGGTATACTGACTGTTTCTGTTATGGCTGTATGGGTATCAGTGCCTGTTTCAGGTTAATGTAGTTGGTATAGGTCAGTGAAGTTGCCAGACTCAGATGCGAAGTGGCAGTATAGGATGCTCAACAATTGGCAGTTAGCACCGTAAGAACAATAAATACTAAAACAACCGGAATTGGTGACCCTATGCCACAAGAGAACACTGGCGAATTGATTTAAAGTCCGGATTTGCCGGGTTGAGAGTATGTGAAAATATCGATGGTGGTTTAGTGGTACTGTATCCCTGTTGTAGTGGATATGCGCATTGCAAGGTATCGGTGGTGGGTGGCCCGTGTCCAACGCGGTGTCTGCCGCCCTGAAAGGCCATTCATTTTCCTTTGCTTGTAGCATGGTTTATGGACCACCAATAAATCAGCCTGATCATTTAAGTGGAAACGATTCCTGTGTTACCCCACAACGCACCTAAGTGAGTAGCATTCTCCCAATTGATGTTAGAAGTGCGGTCAGGATTCCCAGGGAACACTTTTGACTGCTACAGAAGTATTGCATGTCTTGGGTGATGGTGGCTATAAGCCAGAGAGCAAGGTCAGACAGCATGCAGGACCTGTTTAAAAACCTAGTGCAAGCCAAGCAGAAACAGATACAGCAGCAACAGTTGGCACAACAGGAGACAAGTCAGCTTCTTATGCAACAGATTGAGCAGCACCAGCAACCATAGCAACAAAACCAGTACCAACAACAGAAGCAGCAGATTGAACTACTCACAGAGGTGGTTATGGCATGGCGACAGCTCGACTCCAAGATCAGCTGATTATTTCTCTGTCTGGAAGATGGCGAGGAGAGATTTGCAGAAATTGACCCCAGATGATGACATAGAACCTTTTTTAATCATTTTTGAACGTATTGCCGATAGGGAGAAACTCTCCGACAGAGCAGTGGGCGGAAGTGATGGTGCCATACTTAACAGGGGAGCCAAAAAAGGCCTGCTATGAGCTATACTTTCAGGACGCCAAAGAATATGCAAAATTAAAAACAGAAATTTTACAGCTCTTGGGGTGACAATGACTGTGGGCATGTTAGAAGAATTATTCCACATATCCATGATGTGGATACATTACATTACTATCTTTGGTTATCCTCTGTGATGTAAACCTGGAGTAATGTTCTATTGCACATTGTACTACAAGGCTTGTTTTGTGCATCTGGTTCAGGTTTCCGGACAGCCTGAGAAATGGGCGGGTCTGGCTGCCCACATGATAAAATGGAGTCTGTTTGTTTGACACATGGCCTGTCCGTGGAGGTTAGAAATCCTCCTGTGTGATGTCTACAGAATGAACCAGTATGCTGAATGCTATCCAGTCTGCGTGTCCTGGACTGTTTCTAAAGTGACTTTGAACTGTTTACTTTGTTTTGATTGCTCTGAAAGGCCATTTATTTTCCTTTGCTTATGGCATGGTTTATAAAGCACCATAAACCAGCCTGGACATTTAAATGAAACCGGTTCTCATGTTACCTCACCATGCACCCAAGTGAGTAGCATTCCCACAGTACCCATTAAGAAACTTGGCACAATTAAAATAAGGAAATTCACCATGCAGTGATTGAGTTATTTTGCCAAAACGTAAGGCAGCCAAGCCAGAATGTTCCAGGCATTGTTGCTCAAGACATATTCAAGTTGCAGGTCAAGAGTGATCGATCCATCATGAGATTTACTGCTTGATGCACAGCAACTCATCCATTCTATGGTTTTGGTTCCCCAAAAATTCAAGTGCTTTACCTTGCATGAATAAAATGAATGGGGGAGGTGTGCAGAATCAATGCTGATCCCTATTGCTATTGGGGATGGGGTCATATCTATTAAGGAAGATGTGGAAGAAGCATTGTAGGAGGAGACAGATAGCCAAAGTCTGGTGGTGGAAATAGACATGGCTCCTAGTCACAGAGGCTTCATCACCTGTCTTTGTCGTGATGGAGCATTGCGGTCACTCAAAACATTCACCTAGCGGGTCGTGAAGCGCATGTATTGTTTCTGCCTATAGTTTCTGCTCCAGATGTCTATGGTGCAGTGCACTTTGGAGCTCAAAGAGAAGATCAGAGAGTTGACCACAGAAGCTCCAAGCAGGTACTCCTTTCTGAGAAAAATAATGACAGCTGGGTATTTTCCAGCGATGCTGAGCATGCACAATCATTTCTCAAAAGGCAACTGATTCCACTAGGTTGTACAGCAGTGACTGCACCATCAGCAATGTGACTAGTTGGGATTTTAGTTGGCAATCAAAAACGATGACTAAAAGTGTACATCTATTTCCTTGACACACAATTAGGGATGGATATGCGGATGACATGATGACTTTAACCAAGTGCTTAGTGCTTCTGTATGATTTGGCCTGGCAACCAGAAAGACAAGTGTGAGGAACAGGGTGAGGAGGACAATTTGAGCCTTGCTCAGAATTCTGGCCAATTTCTTTTCCCAAATGAGCAGATGATGTCGCTTTATGCGTTGATGGAGAGCTGTAGTTCTTTATCTATTCAAACCTGGATGAGCCTCCTCCACCAACAACACATGCAGCATCAGCTGATCCTTAGCCAACCAAAGAAGAAGCATATTTTGTCACAGAGAATCTTTTATCAGAAGGTTGCCTTGAGCTCAATGTCTTCCAACTGATTTCCACTGCCTTATAGTGGCCTCTACCAATGTCAATGCCCCTATCACCCTGCTTTCACAGCTAACAACACATATAGGGATTTACATTGTCCCCATTATCACCTCCAGGCCCATGTCATCTGACTACAAAGGCTGAGAGTTCATCTTTTACAGTAATCAGCTGGAAGAAGTTGTTCTGGTGAAATATCTTCCTTAAGGCCCTTTTACATTTAGCGATGCACCAGCGATCCAACCAGCGATCCGACCCGGTCAGGATCGCTGGTGCATCGCTAAATGATCGCTAGTGAGCTTTCATACAGAAAGATCTCACAGCGATGCAGCAGCGACGCAGCGCACGATACTTACCATTCACACACAGCGATCCTGCGTCCTCCCGCCCGCCTCCACGCGTCGCTGGACGTCACAGCAGGAAGCCCAGCAGGAAGCCCCCGACGAGAAATGGAGCCGGACATTCTCGCGCGATCAGCGATGAGCAGCGGGGGAGCCGGTCGTTGGTAAGTATCACACATAGCGATATCGCTAGCAATATCGCTATAACGTCACAAAACCAGTGACGTTTTAGCGATATTGCTAGCGATATTGCTTAGTGTAAAACCCCCTTTAGCCACTGGGTGCTGTAGGTTACAAGACAATGGTTCAAGGCAGATAGGGTATCATTGATGGAATCAAAATTCTGCTGTGTAAAACTTTAAATACTATGGTGGCAAAGGAGAAGAGATGAGAAGAACACAGACTTAAGGTGACGATGTTGCAGTCATAGGTAACATCGAGAGATATATTCCATTATGCCCTTTGCATCCTCTACACTAATATTGACAGAATTGAAATTCTGCTTTGTAAAACATTAAATGTTATGGTGGCAGAGGAGACTGATTTAGCATAATTCTGACTCAAGGTGGCAGGGTCGCTGTCAGAGGTAACATAGTGACATAAATTCCATTACACCCTCCATTTCCTCTCCACCAATATGGTTGCCAAACTCAAAGGAGACCAATTGTGAGCTCAGTTTTGTGCCACTACAACCAGGATGGCTGGTGCCAGCAATGCTGCTGTTGACAGAAGCTCCCACATTCTTAGCCATGGTATGTGTTTTTTTTTCTCACACATTTAAAATTCAGTTGCTAGTGCACCTTTTCCGCTTACCATTAATTTTAGATACAAGTATAACGTTTAAAAATTTACAAACATGTTACCCAAATCTGGAAGAATATGGAATCAACAGAAATGCTAGGTGTTAGGAAGCATGTGATGGCTTAAAAGGCTAAATACAGCAACAGCCTGCCTGTAATATTGATGTTTTGTGTATGTTTCTCCAATTGGCAAACTTAATCAGGTGTGCGAAAACAGAATCGTGCTTTAAATGTCTCGATTTTATGTAATTTTTTAGATTTTTTGAAACGCAAATTAAAATTACTTGCCCAAAAAGGACGATGCAATTGCAATTACCAGATACACAGCTACATTCAATTCACCCAGGACAAAAAAATCTGCAAAGAAAGAAAGTTATGTTGCTAGGTTGGTGCATGCCTGGAAAGAAACAAGCAAAAACACATCGGCATGACATGTATGCTTGCAAAATTGTACTAGTCAAACAGGTATGCAAAAATTAAAATAGTTATTTTTTTTATATTTTTTTTTTATTTAGGTGGGGGTGAATAGAATATACCTTTCTCCAAATTCGATGTAACAAGAAATGCTTGAAGGCAACACATGCAAAAAGCCAGCACCTGCAACACGGCACTGTATTGGTGTATTGTACTATTAAAACAAGTGGCAAAAATGCTTTCCATTTTTGTTAGGCTACTTTCACACTTGCGTTTTTTTGCACTGCGTACCGTGTGCAGTGCAAACGCACATAAAAAATGCATCATGCGTTTTTGTGCGTTTTTTGTGCGGTTTTGCGCGCTTTTTTTAAAAAAAGTATGCGTTTCTTTGCGCTGATGTGCGCATTAACATGCGCACGTCAGTGCACCCATAGACTATAATGGGTGGTTGGGTAAAAAAACTCATTGCATGCGCATGGGTTTTTTGGGGGGCAAGTCGGACGCTCAAAAAATGCAACAGAGTGCATTTTGTGCGCCTGAGCGCACACTACAAAAAAACGCATGTGCATACAAATGCATGTGTATTCTCACCCATGTTAAGAATAGGAAAAAAAAGCATGCATTTTTTGGCACAAAAAACAGTGCAAAAAATCGCAAGTGTGAAACCAGCCTTAGAAGCACACTTTGTGAGGTAGACAGTTGTATGAACAAGGGGAAAGCAGAAAAGGGTGCTGACTGTTCAGACACCCGTCCATTGGAAGCTATATACATGCCTAGCTCAGAAAGAGGGGCCAAATTCCTGTTTGTACAAACCAAAAGAAATTACAGCAAAACAAAAGAAGTTAGCTGAAGCATAAGTTGGTATCTGTGCAATGTGTAAAAGCACATTCACACTTTGCCCATTTAACAGACAAAACCCCCTAAAAATGAGCATATACCCATAAGTAAATACGGTAGTAATAGTACATGTAAATAACATACGGTACTTAACACATACGGTTACTGCAGACTTGACATGTTTGACCTGACAGCCCCTTTAAATTATGTGGGCCTGTTCGCTGGCTGATGAAATCTTGAGCAATATGGGACATGGCAATGGCATGTTTTAAATTCAAGTGAATTGAATAGCAGATTGTTTATTTGTCAGGACCTGCAAGTTTCATGAAATTTGACTTTAAGTTGATTTGCAGAAGATCAATTCAATTGTCTCTATGTGGCATGAAAGTTTTGAAACCTGAGTTTTGGTAGCATAAAGTTTTGGTATTCCGTCTTTATGCTGATACTGGTATCTGGATAGATAGATTACAGTTGTGGCCAAAAGTATTGACACCCCTGCAATTCTGTCAGATAATACTCAGTTTCTTCCTGAAAATGATTGCAAACACATTCTTTGGTATTATTATCTTCATTTAATTTGTCTTAAATGTAAAAATACAAAAGAGAATGAAGCAAAAAGCAAAACATTGATCATTTCACACAAAAATCCAAAAATGGGCCAGACAAAAGTATTGGCACCCTCAGCCTAATACTTGGTTGCACAACGTTTAGCTAAAATAACTGCGACCAACCGCTTCCGGTAACCATCAATGAGTTTCTTACAATGCTCTGCTGGAATTTTAGACCATTCTTCTTTGGCAAACTGCTCCAGGTCCCTGATATTTGAAGGGTGCCTTCTCCAAACTGCCATTTTTAGATCTCTCCACAGGTTTTCTATGGAATTCAGGTCTGGACTCAACGCTCACCTCCTTAGAAGTCTCCAGTGCTTTCTCTCAAACCATTTTCTAGTGCTTTTTGAAGTGTGTTTTGGGTCATTGTCCTGCTGGAAGACCCATGACCTCTGAGGGAGACCCAGCTTTCTCACACTGGGCCCTACATTATGCTGCAAAATTTGTTGGTAGTCTTCTGACTTCATAATGCCATGCACACGGTCAAGCAGTCCAGTGCCAGAGGCAGCAAAGCAACCCCAAAACCTCAGGGAACCTCCGCCATGTTTGACTGTAGGGACCGTGTTCTTTTCTTTGAATGCCTCTTTTTTTCTCCTGTAAACTCTATGTTGATGCCTTTGCCCAGAAAGCTCTACTTTTGTCTCATCTGACCAGAGAACATTCTTCCAAAACGTTTTAGGATTTTTCAGGTAAGTTTTAGCAAACTCCAGCCTGGCTTTTTTATGTCTCGGGGTAAAAAGTGGGGTCTTCCTGGGTCTCCTACCATACAGTCCATTTTCATTCAGACGCCGACAGATAGTACGGGTTGACACTGTTGTACCCTTGGACTGCAGGGCAGCTTGAACTTGTTTGGATGTTAGTCGAGATTCTTTATCCAACATCCGCACAATCTTGCGTTGAAATCTCTTGTCAATTTTTCTTTTCCGTCCACATCTAGGGAGGTTAGCCACAGTGCCATGGGCTTTAAACTTCTTGATGACACTGCGCACGGTAGACACAGGAACATTCAGGTCTTTGGAGATGGACTTGTAGCCTTGAGATTGCTCATGCTTCCTTACAATTTGGTTTCTCAAGTCCTCAGACAGTTCTTTGGTCTTCTTTCTTTTCTCCATGCTCAATGTGGTACACACAAGGACACAGGACAGAGGTTGAGTCAACTTTAATCCATGTCAACTGGCTGCAAGTGTGATTTAGTTATTGCCAACACCAGTTAGGTGCCACAGGTAAGTTACAGGTGCTGTTAATTACACAAATTAGACAAGCATCACATGATTTTTCGAACAGTGCCAATACTTTTGTCCACCCTCTTTTTTATGTTTGGTGTGGAATTATATCCAATTTGGCTTTAGGACAATTCTTTTTGTGTTTTTTCATTTAAGACAAATTAAATGAAGATAATAGCAAAGAATTTGTGTTTGCAATCATTTTCAGGAAGAAACTGAGTATTATCTGACAGAATTGCAGGGGTGTCAATACTTTTGGCCACAACTGTATGAGTGAGTAGAGTACGAATACAATAGAATGCATAAGCTTTCTACTGCATCTATACTGTGCTGAGTGTGCAAGCTCAGGCAAGAGATGTTTAAACGCTCCTGCCTCTTGAGCTGTGTACATCTAGGGGCTTTGTTGAGTAATCAGTGGGGGTTCTCAGGACTATCTCAGGATTATGTAGTACAGGAGATTCTAACATATAAGGTCACAAATGGCCAAGTGAAGTTTTCTAACATTTTTTGTAGTCCTACTATCTTTAAGTCATGCAGCATTTTATTGCCATATTCTACAAAATGAACCCCAAATTAATTTACCATACAATGATAACAATTTCTGAAGCTTAAAAGACTCAACAAATAACTGGAAACTTTAATGTAGTACACTTTGTACCCACCTGATGGCAGCCTTGTGCATTGATATCGTACGTTATTAAAATAAACAGTTTGCGTCAAGCATATCCCAAGTCACGCACCACCATACTGTTATATTTATGGCTATAGTAAAAAAAAATCTATTGCTATGATGATCAGTGACTAAAAGAGCTTTTCGTTGATGTTTAAGATAGAATAGAATACTTCAATTATTACAGAGAATAAATTAACTCTTGGTGAAGAACTTGTAGCAAGTAGATTCTGAACTTTACAAGATAGGTTTGAATTTGTTTCATTGGATGCCATTGGTAATAGTTGATATAGATAACACTTGAAAATCTTTTTTTGTAATTGACTACAATATCAGCGCTGGACAGATACACTTGATCATTTTCAGGGCATCTCAATTCCAGTAGAAAGAAAAACTACAAAATTGTGGCCAAAGTGGAGATTAAGAAAACTGGAAGCACATGAGAAATAAACAATGTCAACGTTGTGTAAAAGAGTGGGAACTGAAGATGAATTTTAGCAGAAAGTGGGGAAGCACTATATCCATGCTAACTCTCTGTGATGCAGGGCCGGTAAAGAGGACAGCTGTGCACCATAAAACAAACAGAAACCTCAAGCACGGAAGATGTTTTCCTGAATCTGACTCTTTAGAGATATGTGTGAATGCTTCTGAAGATGTGTGGAGTGCAGGCAAATTATTTTTAATATGGTTTTTGATAAAAAAAAAAGAAAAGTTGACACTTGTGTTTATGCATCAAAATTTCACAATAATTATGTGTTTCATTAGCAAAGGTTTGAGGCATAGTTGGAATTTTCATTCCTAACACTTGTTCTAGAGCTTGTGAACACAATGTATCTGAAAAAAACAAATCAATTGTCATAAAGAATTGTTCACTACACAACGGTCTTCCTGTATCCTGCAGTATGTAAGCTGCTATCAGATACTGGACAAATAGATTGGTTCTTTTACAATAATGATCTTCAGTCTCTGTTCAGAATATTATTATTACTACAGCACAGGTTGGAAAATACACTTTCTCCTTAATTTGGCTGAGTAAATCGTAGGATAATAGTTATCATTAGGCACACTCTGTATCTCGTAGGTTATTTTCTGAAGAACATGTATTAAACTTATTTTAAATAAAAACAAAAGTGAATCGGAAAAACCTTAAGGGTAAATATGCTATCAAGTACATTACTCTATTAAAAAGTCTTAGAGACATATTAGAAGACCACATCAGTTGAGTGGATGGTCTCTGCTGGTTTCCCTAACCACAGTAAATCTAAATCCCTTCATTTTGATTTCATAAATGGAAATGCTTAGTGACTCCTACTTTGTGTCCATCCAATTCACACGGCAAAGCTTGTGTTTTTCTGTTCTTTTGCTCTATCACTGGCTGGAAATTTTGTGTTTTAACTTCCGCCTTGTCCACCACAGAACTCTCTCATCTAGCCTACATAACCACTGCCACATTGAGTACTTTGGTTCTATCTCCAAGAGTTGGCGGCAGATATTTCATGAGGTTTCTGACATCTAGAAACAAACAGCTGTGTTTTGTCAGCTCACTATCCTGATTTCTTCAAAATATAACAATCTATATGTAGAGTGCACAGCCTCAGCAGCTACATGCTTCAGTGTTACACTTGTCAAAAGCATTAACAAAGGTGCCGACTCTGTGTAATTTGCAATATGGACTTTTAAATATTTTTTCAAAAATTCTGACATCTAAAATATAAAGCTTAGACAATGTACATTTTAATTTTAGAATGAAATTAACACACTATCACATATGGACCATACTAGAATAATATGTTATGCAAGATAAGTAAAAAGCATATGACCCGATGGCCTAATTTAAATATGTAATAATAAAGGATAAACCACCTTGAATTAATAAATAATACAGATAAAGTATGATGTCAACAAGTACCCCCAAATACAGTATGATACCCCCAAAGTGAATTCCTCCACAGGAATGGCATGAGGTCATGTCCTCTTCACCCCGCAGGGTCTTAGGTCTCCTCTTCCTGGAATGGGAAACCACACTGAGGAGTAAGTAGAGTTATCACCCTTTAATTTCAATAGGTTTCCTGTTCCTGGGGGTGGATACTCTCTCTTGGTGCGGTACTGTCATGGTGAAGGGAAAATAGCCCATTATCACCTATCTATAGTGAAGCCTCTCCAACGACGTCAATCACAGGACTGTCATTAGGTCATAAAGTTGGCATAAAAGGAGTATACATGGTCTACCACAATGTTTAGGTGGGTGGTACTTGTCAGCTTGCCAGGGTCCAAGATTTCTATATATTATACTGTCTCTGATGCTTTGCCTTCTTCAACAGTGCATCTTGGAGCCTTTTCTTTCTCACACTGACTGCTCTAGGACTGAGCAGACCAATATGTGGTAGGCTGCAATATGTTTCTATCATACAGAAGCTAACATTCACTTTTTCACCAATAGGCATAGTTCTTCTGTGGGATTGGACTAAAGAGGCTAGACTTAGGTGCCCATTAGCGATGAGCGAATGTGCTCAGATAAGGTGTTACCCGAGCATGCTCGTGTGCTAACCGAGTGGCTTTGACATGCTCGAAATATATGTTTGAGTCCCCACGGCTCCATGTCTCGTAGCTGTTCAACAGCCACAACAAATGCTGAGATTGCCTGTTTGTTAGGCATTCCCTGCATGCGTTGCGACTTTTGAACAGCTGAGAGACATGAAGGTGCGAGGAATGAAACATTTTTCAAGCATGCCGAAGTCACGGGATTAGTACACAAACAAGTTTGCTCATCACTAATTCCCATTACTCTGACACTGGTTCAAAGGCTCTCCATCCTTGGTTCACTTTTGGTAGGTACTAACCTCTGCATATGAAGAATATCCCACAAGACTTGTCATTTTGAAGACAATCTGACCCAGTTTGTCCAGGATTTGGCCGAGTATTGGGGGTACTTGAGCGCAATGCTCAAGTTCCTGTCCCAGATATTATGTGGCTGTTACACAGACAATCAACACGTGGGGATTGCCTGCCATACACAATAATGCATTACCCATGTTGGCGCCGAGAGATGGGCGGGGGAAGCAGTGAATATTCATTAAGCATTTACATCTAGAAAGAAAAGGTCCCGCTCAGGTCTGATGTAGGCCATGGCACTATGATCACCGCTCAGACATTCACAGCATATGAAGCCTCATTCACTGAACAAAGCTTGATATTCTGTAGCAATCGCTGCACATTCTCAAGCAGATGGTAGAGCGAGAGCTGGCCACTGTGATGAGCGGTGACTTCAGGAAGGTTCCAGTCTGTCACTGACGCTGAGAGCGTGGGTGTGACATCGGCGGCCGTACCCGCCGATGCCCCTTTAGCGGCGGTGCCCGCCGCAGCTTCCTCTCACCTGCCTCCCCCTGCTCGCGCGTCCTTCCGCGCTGCTTGCCGCTCTGCTGCGGGTAACCGCGCCGGCCTTAGGCCGCGCGCGCGCGCGTTCCTCCGGCCTCTGTTGGCAAGGGGCGTCGCTAGGGGAGGGTCTGTAGGGCGCACTTCCGGTCTCCGCATATATCAGGCGCCCGCTCCATTCTGAGGGCGCCTGATGATTGTTTGTGACTCGCAGCACCCATCGGCCTCACCTTTTTCAGTGTTCCCTGCCTATCCTTGTTGCTCCGTTGTCTGCCCTGTTCCTGGTCCTTGTCCGTCAGCCTGTCTCCTTCCGTGGTCCTCCCTGTACCTTTCCTGTAGTCTTCCTGCCATCACCTTCTGCCTTCCTCCCCGCTACTCCTGCTCTGTCTGCCTGTCCTCCGAGTCGTCCCTGCTGGCTCCGGCTGTCGCGGTTCCGCCCCCTGTGGTCCTGCCCCTAACGATCCCTGTACAGGGGTCGGTCTTCACCAGGTGCGCTCGGCCCAGGGGCTCCGGATCCGCGATCCAGGGGGTCCACTCTTGGACGTATTGCCAGAGGCGTCACAGTATCATCAGGCCATGGATCCCGCCGGTGCCGCTGCCACCACACAAAAGGAATTACTTTTCCTTCGTGAAAATCAGAGCCGGATAATGTCCTTTATGAAGTCTATGGACACCCGGTTGTCCGCCCTGCAGACCTCTGACCCCGGACACGCTCCCCTCTTAGTCAGCCTTCAGCAGGAGCTCGCGCAGCAGCGCGACGCCCAATCCCACATCTTGGGTTACATGGCATCCGTGGATGACCGATTACAGGCCCTGCAATCCTCTGCTGCCGCTGCAACTTCCTCCCCGGATGTAGCCTCTACCCCGGCTCCCCGTCTGGGCAAACCCCCCAGGTACAGTGGAGATCCCAAGTTATGCCGGGGCTTTTTAAATCAATGCAGGCTACATTTTGAGCTTGCCCCCCTTCAGTACCCCACTGACCGCGCCAAGGTGGCGTTCGTTGTGTCCCATCTCGAGGGTGAGGCCCTGTCCTGGGTAAACCCCTTATGGGAAAGAGATGATCCCGTCGTGTTAAGCATACAGACCTTCTTAGAAACCTTTCGCAAGGTATTCGATGAACCGGGTCGCTTAGCGTCCTCCACTGAGGCCCTTTTTAACCTCCGCCAGGGTTCCCTCACAGTGGGGCAATATGCCATCCGCTTCCGGACCCTCGCTTCTGAGTTGGGGTGGAACAATGAGGCTCTGGTAGGAGCCTTTTGGAGAGGCCTCTCCAGTAAGATCAAGGATGAGCTTGCCGGGCGTGACACTCCCACCACTCTGGAGGACCTTATTTCGCTAGCCACTCGCATAGACCTCCGCTTTCAGGAGCGCGCTCGAGAGGCAGTCGGAGAGAGGAGGTCCTTTAGGCTGTATCAGGCCCCTGTCCCCCGTTTCCCGGTATCTCCCGTTAGCACCGCTCCTGAGCCTATGCAGGTCGATCGTGTCAGGCTGTCCGAGCAACGCCGCAGGGAGAGGATGACCAAGGGTCTCTGCCTGTACTGTGGGGGTGCCAACCATTTTGTGCGTACTTGTCCGGAGAAGCCTGAGAGATCGGGAAATGCCTCCACCTAGGTCAGGTAAGAGAGGACCCCCTAGGTGATCAAAATTCCTCTCTTCCCCTTACCCTTTCTGCTTTGCTAATTACAGGTCGGGGGCGTGGATCTGTGGAGGCGTATGTGGACTCGGGTGCTGCCGGTAATTTCATCCGCCAGGAGGAGGTTGATAAACTCCAGATTCCGGTGTTGGTATTGAAGAACCCTCGCGCTATTTCCTCCGTTGACGGTAAACCTTTACCCGGACTCATCACCATGGTTACCGCCGAAGTAGACCTTCAAATCGGAGCTCTCCACCTCGAGAAGATTGCCTTCTATGTCTTGCCACAACTAGCCCATGCTGTTCTCCTAGGGCTTCCCTGGCTCAGACGGCACGAGCCTGTGATTGACTGGCGCTCTGGGGAAGTTCTCCGTTGGGGGCACTCCTGCCAGGAGCACTGCCTACGGGCTCTCACGCGTCCCCGTCCATGCTTGAAGCCTGCCGACCTCCCGGGTCTACCCGCACCCTATCACACGTTTGCCGACGTGTTTAGCAAGAAGGAGGCGGATTCCTTACCCCCTCATCGCTCCTATGACTGCCCTATCGACCTAGTTCCTGGTGCCACTCCTCCCAGAGGGAGAACTTATCCTTTGTCCCCAGCAGAGACCTCGGCTATGTCGGAATATATACAGGAAAATCTGGCCAAGGGGTTCATCCGAAAGTCCTCGTCCCCTGCGGGCGCAGGCTTCTTCTTCGTCCGGAAGAAGGATGGGTCCCTGCGACCTTGTATTGATTACCGGGGCCTGAACAACATCACGGTTAAAAACCGGTACCCGCTCCCGCTGATTCCTGAACTCTTCGACCGGCTGAGGGGGGCCAGAATCTTCACGAAGTTGGATCTGCGGGGAGCTTACAACTTAGTCCGAATCCGAGCGGGGGACGAGTGGAAGACGGCCTTCAATACCCGGGACGGCCATTATGAATACTTGGTCATGCCGTTCGGTCTCTGCAATGCTCCAGCGGTGTTTCAGGAATTCGTAAATGAGGTGTTCCGAGACCTACTCTATTCCTGCGTGGTGGTGTACTTGGACGATATCCTCGTTTTCTCGACCGACCTCTCCTCCCATCGGAGAAGTGTACGCATGGTCCTGCAGCGCCTTCGAGAAAATCGTCTTTACGCCAAGATCGAGAAGTGCCTTTTTGAGCAAACAGCCTTACCCTTCTTGGGGTATATCATCACGGAGTCCGGTCTTAGGATGGATCCGGAGAAGCTGTCCGCGGTACTCCAGTGGCCTCGTCCAGTTGGCATAAAGGCCATCCAGCGTTTCCTCGGCTTCGCTAATTATTACCGGCAGTTTGTACCCCACTTCTCTACAGTCACCAAGCCCATTACGATCCTGACCCGTAAGGGGACGAAGCCTAACGTCTGGCCTTCTGAAGCCGAGGATGCCTTTCTGACCCTGAAGCGCTCGTTTGCCTCTGCTCCGATCTTACACCGTCCAGTGGCTAGTAGGCCCTTCATCCTGGAAGTTGACGCCTCCTCCACTGGAGCTGGGGCAGTTCTCTCCCAACAGGCTCCATCTGGACGTCTTGTCCCCTGCGGGTTCTTCTCCAAATCCTTTTCCCCCGCGGAGTGCAACTACTCCATTGGGGACCGGGAATTATTGGCCATTAAGATGGCGCTGGAGGAATGGCGATATCTGCTCGAGGGGGCAGTGCACCCCTTTACTATCTTCACGGACCACAAAAACCTGGCCTACTTGCAATCTGCCCAGAGACTCAACTCCAGACAAGCCAGGTGGGCTCTGTATTTTTCCCGTTTTGAGTTTAAGCTCCATTTCCGGCCCGGCAGTAAGAACATCAAAGCTGACGCGCTTTCCAGGTCTTTGCAGCCACCAGAGAAGGAGGAGGACCCATCTTATATCATCGAGCCGGCTAAAGTTATCTCCGTGGCTCCCGTGAGGTTCTCTGACCCTCCGCCTGGCAAGACCTTCGTTCCTCCAAACAAACGTCTGGAAGTACTGCGCTGGGGTCATTCTTCCAAGGTTGCTGGGCACGTTGGGATTAAGAAGACTCTTTTGCTTCTGTCCCGGTATTACTGGTGGTCCTCTCTCCACCAGGATGCAAAGGACTTTGTAGCCTCCTGCAGGACTTGTGCTCAGAACAAGATTCCAAGGACTCTGCCCTCCGGCCTCCTTCATCCGTTGCCTGTGCCAGAGGCTCCTTGGCAGCAAATCGCCATGGACTTCGTGACTGATCTGCCCCGCTCTGCAGGATGCACTACCATCTTGGTCGTCGCTGACCGCTTTTCCAAAATGGCCCATTTTATTCCCCTGGTCGGACTGCCATCTGCTCCAAAGTTGGCCGAAATCTTTATCCACCACGTGTTCCGGCTACATGGTCTCCCTCTGCGAATCGTGACCGATCGTGGGGTCCAGTTTACTTCCCGATTCTGGAGGGCCCTCTGTCGGCTCCTGGGCACGTCTCTCGACTTCTCCTCAGCGTATCATCCTCAGACCAACGGCCAAGTGGAACGGATTAACCAAATTCTGACCACCTACCTACGCCACTTTTCTAACGCCCATCAAGATAATTGGGTCTCTCTTCTTCCTTGGGCGGAATTCGCTCATAATAATCATTCCAGCGAATCAACGTCCAAGACACCGTTCTTTGTGGTAACTGGGCTAAATCCTGGGGTTCCATTGCCTTTTTCCGCATCATCCGGAGTTCCTGCAGCAGACACTCTCGCCATGGAGTTTTCTCAAATTTGGAAGGAGACCAGAGAGGCGCTCGAGCTGGCCAACGTCCGAATTAAGAGACACGCGGACAAAAGACGAAGGGATCTACCCCCGTACCAGCCCGGGGACAAAGTCTGGCTTTCTACCAAACATATCCGCCTGAAGGCCCCTGCTTACAAATTAAGTCCTCGGTACATCGGGCCTTTTGAAATACTTGGGCGCATTAACAAGGTAGCCTACAAATTGAGGTTGCCGGCGTCACTCCGGGTCCCTAACGCCTTCCATATCTCGCTCCTCAAACCTGTGGTCTTGAATCGGTTCCAACCAACCTCCATGTCTTCTCCCTCGCCCATCTGTTCTAACAATGTCTTTGAAGTAAAGGACATCCTGGCTATGAAAAGGGTCAAGGGTAAAACTCTTTTTCTTATCGACTGGAAGGGTTTTGGCCCAGAGGAGAGGTCCTGGGAGCCCCGAGAAAATGTCGATGCCCCCCTTATCATGAAAAGATTTCTGACCAGCCTCAGAAGGAGAGGGCATATGGGAGGGGGTACTGTGACATCGGCGGCCGTACCCGCCGATGCCCCTTTAGCGGCGGTGCCCGCCGCAGCTTCCTCTCACCTGCCTCCCCCTGCTCGCGCGTCCTTCCGCGCTGCTTGCCGCTCTGCTGCGGGTAACCGCGCCGGCCTTAGGCCGCGCGCGCGCGTTCCTCCGGCCTCTGTTGGCAAGGGGCGTCGCTAGGGGAGGGTCTGTAGGGCGCACTTCCGGTCTCCGCATATATCAGGCGCCCGCTCCATTCTGAGGGCGCCTGATGATTGTTTGTGACTCGCAGCACCCATCGGCCTCACCTTTTTCAGTGTTCCCTGCCTATCCTTGTTGCTCCGTTGTCTGCCCTGTTCCTGGTCCTTGTCCGTCAGCCTGTCTCCTTCCGTGGTCCTCCCTGTACCTTTCCTGTAGTCTTCCTGCCATCACCTTCTGCCTTCCTCCCCGCTACTCCTGCTCTGTCTGCCTGTCCTCCGAGTCGTCCCTGCTGGCTCCGGCTGTCGCGGTTCCGCCCCCTGTGGTCCTGCCCCTAACGATCCCTGTACAGGGGTCGGTCTTCACCAGGTGCGCTCGGCCCAGGGGCTCCGGATCCGCGATCCAGGGGGTCCACTCTTGGACGTATTGCCAGAGGCGTCACAGTGGGAAACAGCCTCTCTGACCAGCACTAACCTGACGTCACTGCTGGTCAGCCACTGCCGGCTGTCATGGATTGCTGCAAGATCTGGCAGTGTGCTCATTTGACAGCCTATGAAGCGGCACTCAGAGAAGGCACTTATCATGTGACATCGATGTGGACTACGGCAGCCCAGTGTAGGATTTTTTGGGGGGAAATTGGTGAAAGAGGGTGTCTGGGTTTATTGATTTTTACTTACAGGGTTAGTGATGAGGGTGTCTGACTGAAACCTCTCCATTACTAACCCCCAGGACTTGGTCTCAGTGCCAGCTGGTGACATCAACCCCCAATCCCATTACCCAAACTGCCACTGCACCAGGGCAAACGGGAAGAGCTGATACGGCACCAGAATTAGCACATCCAATGTGATGTACTATTTTTTGGGTGGCTGAGGGCTGGGATTTTTAGGCTGCAAAGGCGCCAATAACCATGGCCCTTCCCAGCCTGATAATATCAGCCCGCAGCTTTCTGCTTTGCTTTAGCTGGTTATTAAAAATAGGGGGAGACCCCACGTAATTTTTTTAAATTATTTATTGCTAAAAACAACAGGGAAATACGGTGAGAGATGGGGTTTTATTTTTCTTCTCTTTTATTTTGCTTTATCTAGAAGTCATTATACAGGAAAAAATATTTCCTAACCTTTTTGTTTGTTTTATTGCAAGACCATAAAAGTGGCATAATATTCTGACAACGTTGTTTCCAATAGCAACCTGAGAGTCAGAGAAGCATCCAGGGGTCTTCCACATGCTGTTTCCATTTCAGCTGTGTTTCCATCCATTTCAGTGATTTTCTGGCCGTACCAAATCTCCTGGTAGGGTTTGCCATAAAAATGCTTGTTTTTCAATAATCGAAACTCGATTTGAGTAACAAGTACCCAAGCATTTTAGTGTTGGCCCATCACTGCAAAGTTACATTGTTAAAGTTGCTCAGATCTTTACACTTGCTATTTTACCTGTTGCCAACATTCACTAGCTACTTACATCCCACCCCTCGAAAGGTGCCAATGTCACAATTCAGGGTTATTCAATTTACTTGTCAATGGTTTTAATGTTATAACCTGTGTCTTCAAAAAACAAATTAGTCCAAAGAAGTCTTTTTAACATAGTCATGGCCGAAAGTGTTGGCACTAGTGTTGAGCGTGTATACTCGTTACTCGAGATTTCCCGAGCACATGCTGGGATGATATCCAAGTATTTGGATGTGCTCGGAGATTTAGTTTGTGTCGCTGCAGCTGCATGATTTGCGGCTGCTAGACAGCCTGAATATGTGTGTGGAATGCCTGTTTGTTAGGAAATCCCCACATGTATTTAGGTTGTCTAGCAGCCGCAAATCATGCACCTACGGCGACAGAAACTAAATCTCTGAGCACATCCAAATACTCGGAGATCACCCGAGCATGCTCAGGAAATCTCGAGTAATGAGTATACTCGCTCATCACTAGTTGGCACCCTTGAAATTGTTCCAGAAACTGAAGTATTTCTCCCAGAAAATTAAGGCAATTACATATCTTGTTATACACAGGTTTATTTCCATTGTACTTATTGGAACAACACAAAAAAAAAAAAAGAAAAAAAAAAATGTACATAATTTCACACAAAACCCCCCAAATGGGCGGACTACACTTTACAATACAACTGTATGCAAGAAAATACTGTATTGCAGAGGATACAGTACTTATTTTAAAAGTAGTAACTGGCAAATCAAAGAAACCGTAAAGGCCTGCAGTTAGGCATATCTAGATATACTTTATGTTTATTCTTGACATGTGGCATCAACCTAGATTTACAAACTTAGGATATTCTTCAATAGGACACAGAATTGAAAAGAATATTATTTCCAAAATTGGAGAAGTTTCTATATGATCATTCTGAATAATCTTTCTGAAAAAAAAAAAGAAATATTGCATCATGTAGTTATATTTATGAGTGTGTAAAATGGATGTTCCCAGTGATAAATTCAAAACATTGAATGGAATAAAAACATGACAAGTCTTGGATGCATGTATTCTTATAAAGCCAGACTACTGAAAAAGCACAGTAATATAACATTATAGCAAAGTATAATAACTGGTTTAATATATTTGACAGAGGTGGGCAACATGAACCTAGGGAAACATAAATCCTGGCATCCAGGATGTGCAAGGAAAGTCATTCTTTCCAATTTAAAGAAGGAAATTATGTCTACCATGAGCTATGGGAGGCAGAGCTTATAAAGAAGAAAAAACTAACCGAAAGTTGAGTTAAAGACCCAGAATGGCTAAAAGATATTCAGATTGGAAACAGATGATTATGTATTAAATGAAGGCATTTTTCTATAATTACTTGAAGAGCAAAGTGTTCTGCGTTTCAGGCTTATTCCTCTCTAATCCCATCTACCATCTAATCCCAGCTGCATTTTACACCTTTGTTATAATCCCAGACTTCATGCTGTGTCTATGATAAATGTATCATGAAGCAGACTGGCTTTGTGCTGCACCTTACCTTTCAATGCTACGGTACTACACTGCCATGATTCCACTGTTATGTTTCCTACCCGCCAATGCTCTTTCACCCTCTGACACCCATATGAAACACCAAACTATCAGTAAACAAGTTCTTAAGTGCAATCATTTCCCCTCCTGAGCTGTATCTTAGTGTGCTATATGATCTCCCCTACTCTAATGGCCATTTTTTCTCTTACACGGTTCTTCCTCCAAAACCTATACATTATACCCAGGTTTTCACAAACACTTTTTGCAGCATAGTTCTTCTGAAACATCAAATTGCTAGGCGGCATGTTCCAGACTTGTGGGAAGTGCCCGACCTGCAGATCCCTCTGCTGAAGGACAGAAAGTGCTATACTATGGTCTTAAAGGGGATATCCGGGACTTTAAAAAAAAAAAAAAAAAGTGCCTAAGCACTAATGGGCAGGTAGGTGCAACCTACCTGTCTGTTGTGCCTGGCGCTGTTCTCTGCCGAATATAGTGGTCATTGACTTCCAATGACGCCACGTCAACAGAGTGCAGTTTCCCTTCCTGTTGACAGGGCAGAACTACTGGTGTCATGCTGATTGACAGCTAGCTCCCTGCTGCCTAATTGGGGGAAGTTGGCTGTCCATCAGCATGACATCAGTAGTCCCGCTCTGTCAACAGGAAGAGAAACTGCTGATCTGTTGATCAGTGGTCATAGTGATCAATGGTTACCAAAAGCTCAAAATCAACATTTTAAACAAATTGATTAAGAAAGCCATAGAGTGCTTCAGCTCAGCTCCTATTCAATTCAACAGGTGCTAAGCTGCTTCATCAGAGAATGGCCACTACAGTGTATGGAGCCTTGCCGCTCTATCTCCATACACTGTTTATATCAGGCCAATGCTGCAAATAGCTTATCTGTGTGGGTGCCAGACACCACAAATCGGATATTGATGCCTTATCTAAAATATAGATTATCAATATCTATGTCATGGACAAATCAATTAAACAGAGATTACTGCAGTCAGAGAAAAGGCTATGATGATAAATTCACAAAGTACATTTAGTTTAATGTGGGACATACTGGCACATCAAGGCAAAAGTGCAGCATTTTGCCATAATTTCATTGTATAATCAGTAGACTGCTCCATGTGAATATGCCCTGAAGGATTTATTCACTCCTTACAATCCTGACTCCCCTGTGCCTTACCAACAATTAGGGGGTCCTTAGTGATAAAGATCACTGTTCACTTTGAGGTGAAATAAACATTTTTGGCTTTGTTGCACCTTCATCGTTTATGGTAGAGCCAAGGCACGTGCTCGGGAGCTGTGTCCATGCCATTAGCAGGGGGTGTACGCTGTAACACAGCTTGTTTTATTCATTTGATAGCTGCTATAATTGGTTTTCAATTTTATGTTACACCCTCCTCCCTTACTACATAAATGCTTCACTGAGGTTATTCTTTAAAAAAAAAAGTATGAATTTCAAAGCGCATTTTGTAATTCAAATTTCATAAAAACTATTGCCTATGCTGTAAATTACTACAACAGTAAAAGCACAATAAACACGTTGCATGTGACTGCACTTAAGGCCATATTTGGATAGAAAAGGTATAATGTGAAACAAAACAATAATGTAAACCCCCAAATATTCTACTCAATATATTCTGTTTTGTAGAAATGTCTTCTGCTCTTAATAAAACCCTGATTTCTGTTTCATTTATTGAACATACTGTATGTACATAAATTTGATGCCAAATAAATATGCTTAACATACTTTTTAACCTCTTTACCCCCGAAGATGGCTTGAACGTTAAGGACCAATTACAATTCTGACCACTGTCACTTTATGAGGTTATAACTCTGGAACGCTTCAATGGATCCCGCTGATTCTGAGACTTTTTTTTTGTGACATATTGTACTTCATGATACTGGTAAAATTTCGTTATTACTTGCATTTACTTGTGAAAAAGCGGAAATTTGGAGAAAATTTTGAAAATTTTCAAACTTTGAATTTTCATGCCCTTAAAATCATAGAGATGTCACACAAAATACTTAATCTAACATTTCCCACATGGCTACTGTTGTGAGTTCATTTTCTCCTTCGTCACTGAGGTCTGGTGACCTCCCTATTCTGGTAAAGGAAGGTAATGAGCCTGATTATCAGGCACCTGAGTCTAATGAGGATGACTGGCTGAGTGGAGTCACTGACTGGATATAAGGCTGCCGACGCCCGTCTGCCCTGCGGGTGATTTCTCTGTGGACTTCTAGGACACCAGTCTGATTCCTGCTTCCCTAAAGCTAAGTTTCTTCTTTGCCTGTTTGCATTTATGTTTTGTGTTTGTTTTCTTTGCTTTTCTGGATTCTGCCATTCCCTGCTGGGATGAGCTGAATCTCCTTTTGCCGGTTGCTCTGTCTTCAGAATATTCCTGAGTACTGACATAGCTTTTTTGAAGCCTAGCGTCTTCAGGGCCTTTTTCACTGTCAGTCTGTTGGCTCTTATTTTCATAGGGTTTTTCACAGATTGCAGACAGCAGCCTTCCTGTCCTTTCCTATCTAGGTAGTTTGGGCCCCGTCTTTGCTCAGTCTATCTTTCTGTCTGTGTTAGTGTTTTCATCTTGCTTCACCGTCATATGTTGGGGGCTGCCTATTGCTTTGGGGTCTGCTCTGGGGCAGTTTAGATTTCCCCTTTCTTTCTTTAGGCCTATTTAATTCTCCGGCTGTGATCAAGGGGTCTAGGGCATCGTAGGAACCCCCCACGGCTACTGTTAGTTGTTGTTATAGGATCAGGGGTCTGCAATCCGATAGCTGCCAACCTCTCTGGTTTTCTGGACTTAGCTAGCATTTTGGTTTTTGCCTCCTACGGTGACTCAATCATAACAGAATCACCCGCCATACTGCAGATCCTAGGGTACTCAATAGCAGGAAAGAATTGTGTTTAAAAAAAAAAAAAAAAGTGTGTATATCCTTTCCTCTATATCTCTGAGGCCGTAGGGGGGATTTTTTTTTCTCTCAATGGAGATAAAGCAATTGTCTGATCGTGTGGAGCAGCTCGCTGCGGAAGTGCTGGGAATTTCCGCCTACCTTGCTCGTTCGCATGCTGTTGAACCAAAGATCCCTACACCTGATGTATTTTTTGGGGATCGATCTAAATTTTTGAGTTTCAAAAATAATTGTAAATTATTTTTTGCCTTGAAGCCTAACTCGTCAGGATTGGGCGTTTTCTTTGAAACCAGATGATCCTATTCTGACTAATGTGAACGCATTCTTTCAAGCTTTGGGGTTGTTGTATGACGAACCTAATGCTATTGATCAGGCTGAAAAGACCCTGTTGGCATTAAGCCAGGGTCGGGATTCGGCAGAGTTGTACTGTCAAAAATTCCGAAAGTGGGCGGTCCTTACTACCTGGAATGATGGTGCCTTGGCAGCCCTCTTTCGGAAGGGTTTGTCAGAAACTGTAAAAGATGCTATGGTGGGATTTCCTGTTCCCTCTGGTCTTGACGATTCTATGTCATTAGCCATTCAGGTGGATCGGCGTTTAAGTGAACGCAAAACTACACGAGAGATGTTGCCACCTGTTGAACAAATGTCTGAACCTATGCAATGTGATAGAGTTTTGTCTAAGGCGCAACGTCAGGAGTCCAGAAGGCGTAATAAGCTGTGTTTTTTCTGTGGAGATGCCTCGCATATTATTTCTGTTTGTCCTAAACGAAACGCTTTGCACACACGTTTTCTGTTGGTGGTGTTCAACCTAAGTTTCTTCTGGCAATTACTCTGATTAGCCCTGTCCACATTTTCTGCCAAGGCTTTTGTGGATTCGGGAGCAGCGCTAAACCTAATGGACTTGGATTTTGCTAAACGTTGTGGATTTCCGATGACACCTCTGCAGACGCCTATCTCTTTGAGGGGGATTGATGCTACTCCTTTGGCTAAAAATAAACCTGTTTTGGACCCAGGTGGTCATGCGGGTCGCCCCAGACCATCAAGAAAATTGCAGATTTTTGGTGTTGCATGGTCTGCATGATGCCGTTGTTCTGGGGTTTCCCTGGTTGCAAATTCATAATCCAGTTTTGGATTGGAAGTCTGTGTCTGTGGTGAGTTGGGGTTGTCGGTGTGCCTTTAGTGAGGCTACGATTTTTTCCACCTCTCCTCAGTCGCATGATGTTCCTGACTATTTGGCGGACTTTTATGATGTATTTAGTGAGAATGAGTCTGCGTCCTTGCCTCCTCATAGGGGTTATGACTGTGCAATTGAACTAAGCCAGGGGTGTAAATTTCCCAAGGGTCGGCTCTTCAATTTATCTGTACCCGAGCATGAGGCTATGCGGTCCTATATTAAGGAGGCGTTGGAGAAGGGTCATATTAGACCATCCTCTTCACCCTTAGGTGCCGGGTTTTTTTTTGTGGCCAAAAAGGATGGTTCTTTAAGGCCTTGTATTGATTATCGTGCCCTCAATAAAATTACTATTAAATATCAGTATCCGTTACCCCTGATTTCGGATCTATTCTCTAGAGTCAGAGGTGCTTGCTGGTTTACCAAGCTTGACCTCAGGGGGGCGTATAATCTTATCCGCATTAAGCAGGGGGATGAATGGAAGACGGCGTTTAATACTCTGGAGGGACATTTTGAGTACCTGGTGATGCCTTTTGGGCTCACTAATGCCCCTTCTGTCTTCCAGTGCTTCATGAACGATATTTTCCGAGACTTTGTCGATAAATTTTTGATTATCTATCTGGATGATATTTTGATCTTCTCCAAGGATTGGGATTCTCATGTGGAACATATTCGGACTGTGTTCCGGATCTTGAGGGAGAATTCCCTGTATGTCAAAGGATCGAAATGCCTTTTTGGAGTACAGAGGATTTCATTTTTGGGATTTATTTTGTCTCCATCAACTATTGAAATGGACCCGGCCAAGGTACAGGCCATTTATGATTGGGTTCAGCCCACTTCTTTGAAGGCCCTCCAGAAGTTTTTGGGGTTTGCTAATTTTTATCGGAAATTTATAGCAAAATTTTCTAGTATTGCCAAGCCATTGACTGATCTGACTAAGAAGGGTGCTGATGTGTTGAATTGGTCTCCGGAGGCTGTTGCTTCCTTTCAGGAGCTGAAGCGAAGATTTATCTCCGCCCCGGTTTTGCGGCAACCGGATGTCTCACTCCCGTTCCAGGTAGAGGTGGATGCTTCTGAGATTGGTGCAGGAGCTGTTTTGTCCCAAAAGGATCCTGTAACATCTAAAATGAATCCCTGTGCTTTCTTTTCCCGAAAGTTCTCTCCATCTGAACGCAACTATGATGTGGGGAATCGGGAACTGTTGGCCATGAAATGAGCATTTGAGGAGTGGAGACATTGGTTGGAGGGAGCTAAACATCAAGTTGTGGTCCTCACTGACCACAAGAATTTGATTTACCTAGAGTCGGCTAAACGCTTGAACCCTAGACAGGCTAGGTGGGCCTTGTTTTTTACACGTTTTGATTTTGTGGTCTCTTTTCTTCCTGGAACTAAGAATGTCAAGGCAGACGCCCTCTCTAGGAGTTTCTTTGCTGATTCTCCTGTGGTGACCAAGCCTGCTACCATCTTAGGTGAAGGGGTAGTTCTTTCTGCCATCTCGCCTGATTTGAGACTTGCTCTGCAAGAGTTCCAGGAGGACAAACCTGAGGGTTGTCCCAGTGGAAAGTTGTATGTTCCTGACCAGTGGAAGAAGAGAGTGATGTCTGAAGTTCATTGCTCTGCATTGGCTGGTTATCCAGGTATTTTTGGTACTAGAGATCTGGTGAGTCGCTCTTTTTGGTGGCCCACCTTGTCTCATGATGTCAGGAATTTTGTGCAGTCCTGTGGGACTTGCTCCCGGTCTAAATCTTGTTCTCGCTCTAGTGGGTTGTTGATGCCTTTGCCGGTCCCCAGGAGGCCATGGACCCATATTTCAATGGATTTCATCTCTGATATGCCGGTCTCTCAAAGAATGACTGTTATTTGGGTGATTTGTGATAGGTTCTCTAAGATGGTTCATCTTGTACCACTCCCTAAGTTGCCATCTTCCTCTGAGTTGGTGCCCCTGTTTTTGCAACAGGTGGTTCACTTGCACAGGATTCCTGAGAACATTGTATCTGACAGAGGAGTTCAGATTGTGTCTAGATTTTGGAGGACTTTCTGTTCCAAGTTGGGAATTCAGTTGTCCTTCTCCTCTGCTTTTCACCCTCAGACCAATGGGCAGAGAGAACAAACCAGACCTTGGAGTCGTATTTGAGATGTTTTATTTCCGCTGATCAGGATGATTGGGTTTCATTTTTGCCCTTGGCCGAATTTGCTTTAAATAATAGAGCTAGTTTTGCCACTTTGATGTCACCTTTTTTTTGTAACTTTGGGTTTCATCCTCGATTTTCTTCAGGGCAGGTGGAGCCTTCTGCCTGCCCAGGTGTTGACACTGTGGTGGAGAGAATGCACTAGATCTGGGACCAAGTGATGGATAAGTTCTCTCTCTCCCAGGAAAAGGCCCAGCGGTTTTCCAATCGACATAGGACCATTGGTCCCCAGTTTAAGATTAGTGATATGGTGTGGTTATCTTCAAAAAATATTGCTATGAAGGTGGCTTCTCCTAAGTTTAAGCCTAGATTTATTGGACCTTACAAGATTTTGGAGATTATTAATCCGGTCTCTTTTCGTTTGGCTCTTCCTGTCACATTTAAAATCCATAATGTGTTCCGTAAGTCCTTGTTGAAGAGGTTTGTTGAACCAGTTGTTCCTGGGGTGGCACCTCCAGACCCTGTATTGGTTGAAGGTAACATGGAATATGAGGTAGAGAAAATACTGGATTCCCGTCTGGCTAGACGGAGACTCCAGTATTTGGTTAAGTGGAAGGGTTATGGTCAGGAGGATAATTCCTGGGTCTCTGCCTCTGATATTCATGCCAAAAGATTGGTGCGTGCCTTTCATCGGGCTCACCCTGATCGCCCTGGTGGCGTGGTTGAGGGTTCGGTGACGCCTCCTCAAGGGGGAGGTACTGTTGTGAGTTCATTTTCCCCTTCGTCACTGAGGTCTGGTGAACTCCCTATTCTGGTAAAGGAAGGTAATGAGCCTGATTATCAGGCACCTGAGTCAAATGAGGATGACTGGCTGAGTGGAGTCACTGACTGGATATAAGGCTGCCGACGCCCTTCTGCCCTGCGGGTGATTTCTCTGTGGACTTCTAGGACACCAGTCTGATTCCTGCTTCCCTAAAGCTTAGTTTCTGCTTTGCCTGTTTGCATTTATGTTTTGTGTTTGTTTTCTTTGCTTTTCTGGGTTCTGCCATTCCCTGCTGGGATGAGCTGAATCTCCTTTTGCCGGTTGCTCTGTCTTCAGAATATTCCTGAGTACTGACATAGCTTTTTTGAAGCCTAGCGTCTTCAGGGCCTTTTTCACTGTCAGTCTGTTGGCTCTTATTTTCATAGGGTTTTTCACGGATTGCAGACAGCAGCCTTCCTGTCCTTTCCTATCTAAGTAGTTTGGGCCCCGTCTTTGCTCAGTCTATCTTTCTGTCTGTGTGTTTTCATCTTGCTTCACCGTCATTATATGTTGGGGGCTGCCTATTGCTTTGGGGTCTGCTCTGGGGCAGTTTAGATTTCCCCTTTCTTTCTTTAGGCCTATTTAATTCTCTGGCTGTGATCGAGGGGTCTAGGGCATCGTAGGAACCCCCCACGGCTACTGTTAGTTGTTATAGGATCAGGGGTCTGTAATTCGATAGCTGCCAACCTCTCTGGTTTTCTGGACTTAGCTAGCATTTTGGTTTTTGCCTCCTATGGTGACGCAGTCATAACAGGCTACATTATATCAGCACAATTTTGGAAACTTTTTTTTTTAAGGAAGTTATAAGGGTTAAACGTTGACCAGCGATCTCGCATTTTTACAAAATTTACAAAGCCATTTTTTTTAGGGACCACCTCACATTTGAAGTCCCTTTGAGGGGTCTATATGATAGAAGATACCCAAAAGTGACACCATTCTAAAAAACTGCACCCCTCAATGTGCTCAAAACCACATTCAAAAAGTTTATTAACCCTTCAGGTGCTTCACAGGAATTTTTGTAATGAGGAAAAAAAAAATGATGCGCCTAAACAGTGAAAATCCTCTAAAAGTGACACCATTTTGGAAGCTAGACCCTTCAGGGAACTTATCTAGATGTGTGGTGAGAGCACTGCACCCTCAGATGCTTCACAGAAGTTTATAACGTTGAGCAGTAAAAATAAAAAATAAAAAAAATTTTTCCCCACAAATATGTTTTAGCACAGATTATTGCATTTTTATAAGGGTAGCAGGAGAATTGCACCATACAATTTGCTGTGCAATTTCACCTGAGTATTCCAGATGAGGGACAAAACCAATGTTTGGGTGATCGGCAGGTATTAGAAGAGGAGCGCCATTTGACTTTTTGAATGCAAAATTTGCTGGAAAAATTGGCCGGCACCACGTCGCGTTTGGAGAGCCCCTGATGTGCCTAAACAGTGAAAACGCCCCACAAATTACACCATTTTGGAAACAAGACTCAGGGAACTTAAATAGATGTGTGGTGAGAACATTGAACCCTCAGGTGCTGCAGCTAATAACTGGGAGAGCAGGAGCAGTGGGAGTATTCCTTAGACAGCTCCTGAGCTGTAAATAATTAAAAATGTGGCATGGGGACCCCTCTGTTCTTGATAACCAGCTTTGCTGAAGCTGACAGCTGAGGGTTGCAGCCCCCAGTTGTGAGTTTTGCTGGCTGGTCATCAAAAATACAGGGGAACCCACACCATTTTTATTTTAAATTTATTTACAGTGCAGGAGCTGGTTAATGAATACACCCATCAGCCGCTCATGCATTCGCTGTTGATTAGCAGCAGCAGGCTTCACATGATGGGAGCTGTAGGCCTTCAGATACCAGTGACCAGAGGTAAACTTCATACCTCCAATCACAGCTGAGCGCTCACTCTGTCTTTTGACAGCGTGGGAACCGCGGCTCTCTGACCAGCGGGGATAATTTCACAGCCGATCAGAAGCAGTGTTTGCCGCGCTGTCATGCACATGGCAGCGTGGCAAACACTGGATGTTCGGGCCCCCCATTCAAGTGAATGGGGTCCGGGTACTTTTCTGGTACCCAAACTTTTTGTAACTGTTCGGCCGAACTCGAACATCCAGGTGTCCACCCATCTTTAAAGAAGACTCCAGAGGGTGACTATATGACCGGTGGCAGGGGACTTATATTTAAAGTGCCACTCCAGTGACAAAAAAAAAAAATACTGGAGTAGTGCTTTAAAGGCTAACTGGCACTGGATTCATGTTGCCCAAACCAAGGACAGCATGAAGCAAAGCCTGGTGATTGCACTCAGGTATGTTTTACTCTGAAATTTTGTCGTGTTTCAGAGTAAATATGTGAGGGCACACAAAAGGAACAGGAAGGGCAGGGTGCTGGTGGGCCGGGTTTCCGTTGCTCGGTGACTGGATTCAGTGTATTAGCCGACTTTGTAAGAGAAGGTTGTTTGAATCCAATGATTTTTTTCCAATGATTTGTTCAATCTTTCTCCTGGTTTGTGATGGCTGAGCCACATGAACAAAATGCGGGTATTAAGGTTTGTTTCTTTTTGGGGAAAAAAAAGCATCAGAAACGGTTATGAAAGGGTACATAGAAGGAACTGGAATTAATTTATAAAGAAAAAATGTGCATTTATTTGTACATTTTGTTAATTCAGTTTCTTTCAAAGTAATCTCCATTTGCAAGCCAGGGAATTGTCTCTCTGGTCATGGGTGAGCAGGCGAGGCACAAATTTTACTGAAACTCGTTTCATGCCCAAATCCTGAGAGAAACTCCAATCAACTTCATGAATTCATTGCTGGTTCAACGTTGATCTTCCAAAATGGCTTGATAGATTTTCATCAATTTGGGAGGTCCAATGTAATAACAGAATAGTAACAGGCGAAAGACTAAAAAACTGATAAAATGAGAACACTTACTGAAAAGGATTGCCAAGGTCTTACCGTAAACATGGATAACATTCTCAGGATACGTCATCAAGATCAGATTGGTGGAGGTCCAACACCAGGCACCCCAGGCAATTAGTTTGCAAGTCCTGAGTTGATCAACAGGAGAAGTGAAGTTGTAGCACCGAAAATGACCACTAAACAGCGTACGGATCTCTGATGTCCTGGCTCCACAGTAACTAGTTGTATGGCGTGCAGCTATGAAGCTCTGCCCACTTTTTCCAATACTTTAAGGCCAGTCGGAGAGCTGTGTTCTAATCTTGAAGTTATTAATACCGCCATATAGACTTCCTTATAAAGTAATTGAAAAGATGGATGCTGCTGTTCCTGATTTTTTTTTTTTTAAGTCAAAATATTTTATCACTTTGAATTGAACAAAAAAAGAAGTACAAGCACACAAATCCAAGAACACTCACCTATGCATAGAAAAATATTCCACATCCGGTTCATTTTAGTGTGCACAAAATATATTGATGCTGCGGTGTCTGCACAATATTTTGCAAAAATGAATAAAAGATTTCAGGCTGATCTATACAGAGGTAGAAATATTTTTAGCAGACATGGGCTTCGTAATGAATGAAATAAATTGTATGAATGGCATGCATGATGAAAAAAATAGCTGTGATAAATTAACAATGTGTTAGTATCTGTGTGCATGATGTATTTTACCTCCTATATGGCAATTTGTATGAAAAAAATATTTGTTTACTATTACTGTGCCCACAGTCTGGATTCAATGTAAGGTTCAGTGTCTTCTATTTGCAGTGATGAGTAAGGGTACCGTTACACTTAGCGATGCACCAGCGATCCCGACGATATGGATCGCTGGTGCATCGCTAAGTGGTCGCTAGTGAGCTGCCACACAGGCAGATCTCACCAGCGACATCGCAGGTGTCGGGGGTCGCTACTTACCTGTCAGACGCGGCGATCCTGACGTCCTCCCGCCCGCGTCCACGCGTCGCTTGTCGGCGCCACAGGAAGCGCCCGACGAGAAATGATCCAGGACGTTCACGTGCAATCAGCGATGAGCAGCGGGGGAGGCGGTCGGAGGTAAGTATCACATGTAGCGATAACGTCACAAAATCGGTGATGTTACAGCGATATTGCCAGCGATATCCCTGTGTAACGGGGGCTTAAACTTTCTGAATAGTTTGAGAGGATTTGTTTTTCCATTGGCCCCATGAAAGTCACTGAAAATGTTCTCCTCCAGTTGACATACAATGAATGCTGAATGAATCCAGGTAAATTCAGAATTTAGAACATCATACTTTACATGAGGTCATTAGGATTCATCTTATTAGAGTCAATTATTCCAAACATTTCAATAGCCCTAATGATCAAATGCTGGCAGAAAAACGAGCAGAGGAAACTTAAAGTAACATTATGGCAATGAATCTGTAGAATTTATACACAAATTTGCACGAGTTGATTTCTTATGGACATAATACAACTGCATTTTGGCATCCATATTACGTCCACAACATAGGGATGCACTTGATGATCTACAAAAATGAATATGGCTCACCATAGGCTCTAATGGCTATGGAAGTTTGGAATTGTAGAACAGGCAGCCGTAATATGATAAAAAAAATAGACAGTTAAAGAAGTTGTCTCTGTATGTACAATTATACAAAAAAAGGTGTCAATCATTGATAGGACCACCCAATGGACTGAAAATCCTAGAAAGAGCAAAAGTTTAATTTAATATATGGGTTATATGGAATTTGAAGCTAAATATCTATTGGCTCAGTTCTCCCCGCTCTATAACCTGATGCCTGCAAATTAGGCTGTATTTTCATTGTGACATGTTCCCTTTAAATCTGGCCAGATTGTGTGCTCCAGCGCATACAAGCTCCATGCAAGGAGCTTGTAAGTATTGCACATGCTAATCCACAGCTGCTAGAGTGCAGCGGTGGCCGGTAACCTAGATGACCAGCATTAAACAATGAAAATCAAAAATCTCTCATTTATAATGGAAAGGATTTGTAATAATAAAGTAAACTGCAAAGTTTCTTGTTTTAACAATCATTTAAAGCCTTTAAAAAAGGTGTACGTATGTAAAAAGAAATGGTCTTTTAAAGGAAACCTGTCACCAGGAAAAAAAAAAAAAAAAAAAAATCGCTATTAACCTGCTGATAAGGAGTTAATATACAAGTTAATAAAGTTATTAACTTGCCCGGCGCCCACATTTAGCCAAACCCTGCAGGGAGAAAATTAACTTTATTTTCCCCGGCAGTTTTCTGGTTTCAGTCATGGGGATGGCGCTAGAGCTAGTTTAGTCACAACTTTGAGTTTACAGAGCGGCTATAACCTCATCCCCAGCCCTGACTGACAGCCGACCCCAATGATGAGCCATTGTGAGTCAGTGCCGGGGCGCAGTTACAGTCGCCGCTTTCTATACAAAGAGCGGTGACTGAACCACCGCCTCCACAGCCGTGACTGAAACCAGAATGCTGCGGGGAGAATATAATTTATTTTTTCCCAGCAGCAGGGGTCTAAGTGTGAACGCCAGGCAGGTAACTAATAGTATTAACCTGCAAATTTACCTCATATCTACAGGTTAATAGCTATTTTTTTCTAGTGACAGGTTCCCTCTAAAGGGGGTACTGCAGGATATGTATTGTCTTTTGCCTTTTCATTCATAAAAAATGAAAGTGATTTTCATTTGTGCGCTCAGGTAACTTTGACCAAGGTTTCAACCCTTAATAAGCTTGGTAGGGTTATGGCTTGCTCACCATTAGGGCAGATGATGGAAAATTCCCAGCTTTAGAAAAACCCAGCCTCCTCTAACCTTGTGACAAAATAAAAAAGAAAGCAGCAGCCATGGGTTCTTCTATGCAGCTACCTAGCACTCTGAAAATGAAAAAAGTGGAGGTCCACAAAGCAGGGGAGGGGTATAAGAAGATAGCAAAGCGTTTTCAAGATGCAATTTCCTCAGTTCAAAGTGTAATTAAGAAATGTCAGTTAACAGGAACAGTGGAGGTCAAGATAAGGTTTGGAAAACCAAGCAAAATCTTAGTGAGGCAAATCAAAACCCCTGCTTGACTAAAAAAGACCTTCAGAAATATTTAGCAGACTCTGGAGTTGTCTTACATTGTTCTACTAACTGTTCAGAGACCCATGCACAAATATGGCCTTCATGGAAGAGTCATCAGAAGAAAACCTCTCCTGCATCCTCACCATAAAATTCGGCAAATGATAAAATAGAACTCTTTGGGAACAATGATCAAAGGTACACTACTGTTCTAAAGTTTGGGGTCACCCAGACAATTTTGTGTTTTTCATGAAAACTTAAACTTTTATTAATCAAATGAGTTGCCAAATTAATTTAAAATCTAGCCCAGACATTGACAAGGTTTGAAAAAATGATTTTTATTTGAAATAATAATTTTCTCCTTCAAACTTCTCAGATCTGGCTTTTTCTTTGCCACTCTGCCCTGAAGGCCAGCATCCCGGAGTCATCTCTTCACTGTAGACATTGACACTGGCATTTTGCGTGTACTATTTAATGAAGCTGCCAGTTGATGACCTGTGAGGCGTCGATTTCTCAAACTGCAGACTCTAGTGTACTTGTCTTGCTCAGTTGTGCAGGGGGGTCTCCCACTTCTCTTTCTACTCTGGTTAGAGCCTGTTTGTGCTCTCCTCTGAAGGGAGTAGTACACACCGTTGTAGGAAATCTTCAGTTTCTTGGCAATTTCTCACATTGAAGAGCCTTAATTTCTAAGAACTAGAATACACTGTCGAGTTTCACATGAAAGTTATTTTTTTTCTGGCTATTTTGAGTTTAATGGAACCAACAAATGTAATGCTCCAGATTCTCAACTAGCTCATAGAAAGGTCAGGTTTATAGTTTCTCTCAACAGCCAAACTGTTTTCAGCTGTGCTAACCTACTTGCACAAGGGTTTTCAAGGGTATTATAACCATCCATTAGCCTTCTTACACAGTTTACAAACACATAGTACCATAAGAACACTGGATTGATGGTTGTTGGAAATGGGCCTCTATACAAGTATAAAGATATTGCATTACAAACCAGACGTTTGCAGCTAGAATAGTCATTTCCACATTAACAATGTATAGAGTGTATTTCTGAATCATTTAATGTTAGCTTCATTGGAAAAAAAACTGTGCTTTTCTTTCAAAAATAAGGAAATTTCTAAGTTACCCTAAATTTTTGAATGGTAGTTTATGTGTGGAGAAAAAAGGGCACAGAGCTTCAGGAAAAGAACATCTTGACGACCATTAAGCATGGGGGTGGATCAATCATGCTTTGGGGTTATTTTGCAGCTAATGTTATGGGGAACATTTCACGGGTAGAGGGAAGAATGGATTCAATGAAATTTCAACACATTCTTGATGGAAACATAACACCATCTGTAAAAAAGTGGAAGTGGAAAAGAGGATGGCTTCTACAAATGGATAAGGATCCTAAAAACATGACAATATCCACAATAAATTACCTCAAAAGGTGCAACCTGAAAGTTTTACAATGGCTCTCACAGTCTCCTAATTCAAATATCATTGAAAATCTGTGGCTAGACCTCAAAATAGCAATATATGCAAAACTACCCAGGAATCTCAAAGAACTGGAAGAATTTTAGAAGGAAGAGTGGATGAAAATCCTTCAAACAAGAATTGAAAAACTTGTCTGGCTACAAAAAGCCTTTAAAAACTGTGATACTTTCAAAAGAGGGCGCTACTAGGTACTAACCATGTTACAGGGTGCCCAAACTTCTGCATTGACCCATTTTCCTTTTTGTCATTTTTAAGTGTCAAAGACAACAATATATTTGTTAGCCTAAAATACAAAGGAAATATGTCATGTTTAACTTTAGGCCTTTTAGAGATCATTTCATCTTCAACTTGCTTAACTAGTCACAATAACCGTAATTTTGACAAGGGGTGCTCACACTTTTAAGTGACACTAATATCCCACCTGGAAAACCACTATGAACTGTAGATAACATTGATTAAATTCCAGATTTGGAAAATTCAATGCTATCCCATCCGTGAGCACAGTTGCCTAATGCTTTGTTCCTTGGTGTTTTTATTGCAATTTTTGTTAAGAAAAGGCTGCATGTTTACAATGAATTGCATAATTTTTATAATCCGGTTTTTACTGGTGAAACGCATTTTTGGGATTTTTATTTAGTTAACAAGTACACAAAAAATTGTTACAGTAGTGATCAAAATGCCCTGGGAAAGCCCAACCTTAACATCTAGTACAAGGATGTTAGGAACATCTGATATTATACTGCAGAGGCTGCTGAGATACTTGAATATTGTGATCAGTGATCCAAATGTCTGGCTTATATTGACAGGGATAAGATTCCACACCAGGCGAGTAAATATGTCTCGCTCCTGGCTGAAGACCCATAAGCTGTAAACTTTATCATGTTGCCCCGAGAGAATGAAATAGAATGATGGAGCTTGCACTGGCTGAGATTTTGCACATCTTTTAGCAACTTTTGGAAGTGAGGACAGTTGTAATTCACATGCCCCTTGGTGAAATGGGGGGGGGGGGGATCTGTCCCATCTTGCCACTTCTTAATAAAGCATTCTTTTCGGCCGAGATCTGTAGCAGAAGCACTTCCAGATAGTGTTAATCCCGACGGCTTTGATTAGACAGCGAATTGGGGGGACACGTGATGCTGATGCACAAATGTCTTTTCGGACGGCTTGCAAAACAATGTATATACACCTGGTCTATGCACCCTCACTGAAGCCTGTGCCCAGCAGTGATACATAGTTTGCATGTATTTGTATGTGTTCTTTTTATAACAGCAGGAAAAACATTTAACATTTTTTTATTTGCAGATCTGTGTCGTCCAGTTTCACATCTCTATCTTCTTCCAGATCTTTGTGATGGCTAGTGTTATGGCTTACATTAGGCTTTTGTCATGCTGTATGTAGGTTGGCTTCGTTTTCTTCTATGTAATGTACTTAATACGGCCTTTTCTCAGCCTTAAGATTCTTTATGTACTTCCTCAATAGTATATCATTCACGTCTACACTTCCAAGTATTCACACGGTGCTCAACTTGTTTTTCTTTATATTCTTCACTAGTTATGATGATTATTCTGCGGCTTCTCCCTGTCCATTTCTTTCAGTTTTCACATGTCCACATTTTTCCTATCTTTCACATCATTTTACTCCATTACCTTTGAATTATTCCTGGTTAATTTGTTATTCAGTTAGTTAACTATCAAGTAACACAATCCATACATTAAGACAAGTTGCTGTTATTTCCCTATACCTATACCTGTTCTTTGCTGCCTTTCTGCTGGTCTTCCTCCTCTTTCTTGTCTCTGGCTTCCATCCCTCGTCCGCCCCCCTTCTCCTCGCTCAGCTTTCTCTCACTGAGCAGTAAAACTGATTAACCCCAGGTCACCCCCCTCCCTCTCTCTCCCGCTCCCTATTGCTTCTGGCTCTTCTCTCCTCTGATTTACACGCTGCGTTCCGCTCACCACATTTGCATATGGTTATTGCGATTTTATTCTACATCAGGATTTGGATTTTAAAGGAACAACTGCATAAGAAAAATGAGCCTTGGGGGTTGGGAGTGATACAAATGGAAAAAAAACGGATGCCCAAGTGCCACTCAGACAGTTGAGTCATTCTCTGCGATTATTCTCCCGTAAATAAAAAGAGTCTGCACCTGTAGACTACAAAGTGTCCTGATTTTGCCATCCAGTGGTGAAGGAGTTAACAGGCTCACACAAAACCATGCATGCTTATACAGCGTCGGAGATATAATTCTGCCATGTTTTCATCGCTGGGGTGTACGACGGCACATTTTCTGCGTTATTTGTCATTTCTTTGGCAGTCGTGTGTCGGGTTTGAATGGTGTGCTCACAAACATTCATGGTAAATTTTGGCAATTTGCTGTGACGCTACTGACAGATTAAAAATAATAAAAAAAAAATATATAAATTTTTGACGTGAAGAATTTATCCCGCTATAACCCTTCCCTGCATTCGACTCACGGAATTCAATGAAATAAATATACTTGCCGCGCACTAATAGCTGCAACAAATATATCCGGAAGAGCCTTGTTTCACCTGTACTACCTATTTAGCCAAAAAATGCATCAAAACAACGCAAAAATTGCTGTAAAAAATGCCAAGTCAGAAAGCGCCTAATTGGTTACGTGGTAGGGCGTATAATGTGGTTGAACTGCAATACTATATTCAGCCTGCAAATAGGTGAGGCGCTAATTTTAAAACACAGCAGACAATTTTTTCTAATTTTGGACAAATGCCATGATAAATAGCAATAAAATTATTTGATAGATGTACAGTTGTGGCCAAAAGTATTGACACCCCTGCAATTCTGTCAGATAATACTCAGTTTCTTCCTGAAACTGATTGCAAACACAAATTCTTTGGTATTATTATCTTCATTTAATTTGTCTTAAATGAAAAAACACAAAAGAGAATGAAGCAAAAAGCAAAACATTGATCATTTCACACAAAACTCCAAAAATGGGCCAGACAAAACTATTGGCACCCTCAGCCTAATACTTGGTTGCACAACCTTTAGCCAAAATAACTGCGACCAACCGCTTCCGGTAACCATCAATGAGTTTCTTACAATGCTCTGCTGGAATTTTAGACCATTCTTCTTTGGCAAACTGCTCCAGGTCCCTGATATTTGAAGGGTGCCTTCTCCAAACTGCCATTTTTAGATCTCTCCACAGGTGTTCTATGGGATTCAGGTCTGGACTCATTGCTGGCCACCTTAGAAGTCTCCAGTGCTTTCTCTCAAACCATTTTCTAGTGCTTTTTGAAGTGTGTTTTGGGTCATTGTCCTGCTGGAAGACCCATGACCTCTGAGGGAGACCCAGCTTTCTCACACTGGGCACTACATTATGCTGCAAAATTTGTTGGTAGTCTTCTGACTTCATAATGCCATGCACACGGTCAAGCAGTCCAGTGCCAAAGGCAGCAAAGCAACCCCAAAACATCAGGGAACCTCCGCCATGTTTGACTGTAGGGACCGTGTTCTTTTCTTTGAATGCCTCTTTTTTTCTCCTGTAAACTCTATGTTGATGCCTTTGCCCAAAAAGCTCTACTTTTGTCTCATCTGACCAGAGAACATTCTTCCAAAACGTTTTAGGCTTTTTCAGGTAAGTTTTGGCAAACTCCAGCCTGGCTTTTTTATGTCTTGGGGTAAGAAGTGGGGTCCTCCTGGGTCTCCTACCATACAGTCCCTTTTCATTCAGACGCCGACGGACAGTACGGGTTGACACTGTCGTACCCTCGGACTGCAGGGCAGCTTGAACTTGTTTGGATGTTAGTCGAGGTTCTTTATCCAACATCCGCACAATCTTGCGTTGAAATCTCTTGTCAATTTTTCTTTTCCGTCCACATCTAGAGAGGTTAGCCACAGTGCCATGGGCTTTAAACTTCTTGATGACACTGCGCACGGTAGACACAGGAACATTCAGGTCTTTGGAGATGGACTTGTAGCCTTGAGATTGCTCATGCTTCCTCACAATTTGATTTCTCAAGTCCTCAGACAGTTCTTTGGTCTTCTTTCTTTTCTCCATGCTCAATGTGGTACACACAAGGCCACAGGACAGAGGTTGAGTCAACTTTAATCCATGTCAACTGGCTGCAAGTGTGATTTAGTTATTGCCAACACCTGTTAGGTGCCACAGGTAAGTTACAGGTGCTGTTAATTACACATATTACAGAAGCATCACATGATTTTTCGACCAGTGCCAATACTTTTGTCCACCCTCTTTTTTATGTTTGGTGTGGAATTATATCCAATTTGGCTTTAGGACAAATTCTTTTTGTGTTTTTCATTTAAGACAAATTAAATGAAGATAATAATACCAAAGAATTTGTGTTTGCAATCATTTTCAGGAAGAAACTGAGTATTATCTGACAGAATTGTAGGGGTGTCAATACTTTTGGCCACATTCCCTTAAATAGGTGTAGTACCTGTGAATGGCCACTACATAGTGAATGGCGCTGTGCTGTTTATGCTCCGTTCACTACTGGAGCTGGAAACTGATCGTGGGGGCGCCAGATGTCAAACCCCCTGGGTCAGCAACACAGTAAGCCTGGGAAACCCCTTAATCTATTTTGTATTATTCTGAGCGCCCTTTTTATACAAAGCTGCCACTAGAGGGTGCTTTATTATGGAGTCCAATGATCTTACTCCAGAAGCTCCTAAGTGCCCTCTAGTGGCAGCTGCAGGTAGCCAGCATTTTTTCATTTATCTATGTGTCTGTAACCAACAGAACTAAACTATTGCCACTGAATAAATATTTATAGATATTCACCAGCATAAAAAATACATTTTATTATATTTAAAGTCATCACTCTTTCTTATTGCGTTATTTGTGATGCAAATATGTTAAGAAATTAAGGGACAGGGTTGAAGACCATTTAGACTGCTATGGGACCCGTAAATTGAAATAATACACAAACCTAAAACCTGTTGAACAGTAGATTTCCTACAGTTCATTTTACTCATACCGATCAAATTATTTTTATACACTGAGCCAATAAAAATTTTCTGCAAAGTTGATGAAAAATGTGGTGCAAAAAAATTGACAAGACTCTCAGTGCCTTGTGGTAGCTAGTCTTTAGGCTACTGCATCAATAACCAAGCTTCAGGATATAGTGTCTGGAAAAAGGAAATTGTCGAGCCGAATACACGGCGTTTTTGTGAAATGACATCTATGACTAATTGTGTGTTGGTGCGCAGAGAAGATAAAAGGATGGGGGTACACTTCCAATACTCTCAATGGGCTAGTCCAAGTAGATTGTAAAGCCGGTGGCTTAGAAACAAATTGTACTCTATCCCATTGCCGGACATCACCTTTGCCTGCTTTTGGATGAGCAGGGATGAAGTGAAGGGTCCCTTGAGCTGCCGCCCCACCCTGGGGAAAGGGTTTCGCACTGACAGGAGGCCAAAATCATTTAACATCTCATCAGGCAGCATGGCGGTCCGGCTGTCACCGTGGCAACGCTGAGGCTCAATTTCACAAATGTCACATTGCGTTAACATCTTCACACTGCCCCACAACCCAGGGATTAACCCTAGACAGTCTGTAACAGGGTACAGCCCGAACACTAGTACCTACATGTACTTTGCTGGTAGGATGATTTTTTTCCTAGTAATAAAACACTGCATCATAGCTAGTTGAGTATATACGTGTGTGTATATGTATATCGTGTGTGTGTGTGTGTCTGTGTATCTATACATACACATTATATATGCACACACACGCATATATATATTATACACACACAGAAATGCACATTATACACGCACACACACATTATATATTATATATATATATATATATATATATATATATACACATACACACAAACATATGCACACACACAAAATACACACACACTATGACACATAAAATACACACATATGGTTTATATACTGTATCTCTACAGTCAAACATGATTATGATGATACTTTGTCCTATTACAAATATTGTTTACTCTATATCCCAATATGATCACTTGTGCCACCTCACATGGTTTTATTAATCACCTGTATTTCTATGGTTCTACATTTTCACTGGATCTTTTACATTTAAAGATCTTTTTTTTCTCAAGCTGTTAATATTTAAAAGGACCAAGAACCATAAATATGGAAAACGGGACTTTTAATTAAACAAGCGGGCCTCCCTAACAGCCCCCCTGGGCCTACGTTTCATGGTTTAAATATGATTTATTGGACACATGCCTCTCTGTGTGTAGCAGGGAGAACTTCCTTTAGAGAGCTGTCAAGTCCCATAATGCACTGGAAGTGCTACAGCTCACCCTTGTTATCCATCTTGGGACATACTTATCCCTTTAACAGAACAAATGTTGCCAGCCGCCATTACTGCTCTCCTGATATCGCTTTAAGGTTTTTCATCTTTAAAACACTGCACAAAGAGTCCATTGATGGCAAGTCGCAGGTAACAGTTTTCTGGTATAAAATGGCTCCGTGTATTAAAAGTCAAACTGTACAATGCAGAGATCCGCAAGTCAGACAATTGCATCAGTGTCCAATAAAGGCTTTGGATTGGGGTCGCGGTCACCCCAGAGATGTCATAACAATGACATCAAGTACGAGGAATCCTATGTGTGGGGGAAAAACAAAAAAAAAAGAGTAAACAGGTAATCTTATATAAAGAAAATAAAAGTGATGAAAATGAGTAGTTGGCACACATGAGAGCAGAGCGCTGGGCGAAACACGCAGTATGCTGGTATGTGACAAGACATTGTGAATGCGTCCAGAAAATGGCATTCTACATACATTGAAATATTAGAACAAGTCCAATTAGGGGTAGGGGCAAATGTGCATGAAAGAGAGAAAAGGAGAATAATTAGCTGGAGAAGGAAGACAGAAAATGTACAAATGCAGTGCATGCTAGAAAAGAACTGCATGTAAGGAGAGGGGGAGGAGATGCTGAGAAACGAGAGCGAGCAAATACAAACGATGGCTAGAATGGGTATCCAGAGGAGGGAGGCTGCACTTGGTGAGAAGGGGGAGCGGAGCCCATCTGGCCACTGTGTTACACTGAGATTGCTGGTATTAAAGGTTCTCTCGGCTGAGTGGAATCAGGGGACGGCTGGTAATGAGATGACAAAACGCTGGCAGTCTGGGAGGAGCGGCTCGGTCACAGCGCTGCGCGCTCAGCTGGGTCATTTGTAAGTGTCAATCACATGGTGCCCAAGGGGAGGAAGAGGGGGGCATCGTCCCATTTCATCTGCCCAAGCAGAAAGCTGTAGCTCAACCAGGTTTTCCTAGCTACCTGCCCTATGTGCGCATACCACCTGTCGCCATGGGCATGCATAAAGGTATAAAGATGTAGGCATTTGCATACAAATATACACACGAACGCCATACAGAACTAGCGCAATATAAAAAAGAGAAAATGAAAGCAAAAAGCCGCACAGGAACAAATCAGCTGGATTTGTCTTGTACAGATATATTGTATACTCATGCGACAGACCGTGGCACCGCGGCATGTCGTATTTACAGGCTGGCGTTTTGTTTTTATGTGTGGGAGAGAGAATGTAGGAGGAAGTGGACGCAGCATCTCCCTCACCGCGATGCATTAAGATGCTGTCAGGAAAACCATAAGCCTTACATCTTACTCATCCACATCATCTGGCTCTAAGATCCCCAGAAAATCCTCCATCAGGGCAGAGGATTTCTTCTTCTTTTTCGGCAAACCTGTATGAGGGAAATGAAAAATCAAACAAGTTGAGAGACTGATCAACTTAAGGTTTTCAGAGAAGACGCTTATGTATATGGGAGATTGTGGTCAGTGCGAGCATTCGAGAACAGCTTTCCATGACAAAACCATTGTAAGGTCAGTGCGACTTATATATGCATTATACACGCACATGTCCGCATGACGAAGCCCCCTCCACAGCCAAAAGACGTGCTTAAGCATCTCATGCACTGAAGGGTGACTGCCGGCATGAGTGGCACAGCTATATTCCCCAAATCCCCGGCATTATTTCTCACTGTTGCCCTGCCGGCTTCTCCAGGGAAGTTCCCTCCTTTGAGGATGGAGAGGGAGGCCCCACTGACTGACATGTTTACAGAATGCAGAAAACTAGTCAATACTAATTAACCTGCAACGAGACACAGTTGCTGACAGAAGAGGAAGGCGGGGGAGAGAAGCACTGCAAGAATTAGGAAGTTAGGAAAAGTGAGAGCGATAGGAAAGTGTGCAAATGTAAGGAGGTGACAGGAGAACGGGGGGCAATGTGCAGGCGACAAGGGGCAAAGATAGAAGAAGAAGAACAGAACTGATCTGTCCGTTGATAAGAATAGTATTAAAAATTCTTAAGATTCTAAAGAAGGAACTATTCTGTAGGCCCAATATTGATTGTAAGTATCTAGTCTTACTTTGACTCATCCCAAAAATGGTCCTATAGTTCATATGTAACATATACGTAGGGCTAAGTGTGGATTATATATCCCCTTTGTTGGATGCTTATTTATGTAATTCCTGTATCCACTGAACTCCTCTTCTTAGGTACTTGATTTTACATATATGATACCCCTCATTCATAATATGTCATTGAAGACAAGGGGGGGCACAGGACTGGAATTCTTCTTTACCCCTTAGACATATTTGTATATTAAATTATTATTTCCACTTGGAGTGTATATATTGTTTGTTTTTCTGGCTACACTAACGTCCCTTATTGGATATTCTGCTTTTTTTTAAATGTTTTTTATAAATAACTTGTGTCAATAAAAATGATGTCAATGGATCTCTTCAGTACGCAGCCTTTGTAGACCTAGTCTGAGGAGTTGGTGGTATAAATTATATTGCATGGGAAGTGCCATTTATGACCATATTTGTGAGTAATTAAAGTAATAAAAGGCCAGTGAGACTGACAAAGTTGATCTACTGGGTCAGCACTTGTAGAATATTTCTAGACACCATAAACTAGGGGAGAAGGCATCCTGTGCACAATGATTCTTTAATAAGTATATTCCTCATGGCCTGTATATAGGTGAATCTTATGATTGCAATATGTGTCACCCCATATGGTAAAAAAAGGCTCTTGTAAATGCCCCCGTAGGATAAATCTCCCATGTAAATGCCCCCGTGGCACCTGCGCTGTGTCCCAAACTCCAAACCATTAAGTAAGCTGCTGCCGCTTTCAAATGAGTTTGTGGAAGATGAATGTAAATGGAGTATTAATAACCATAAGGTTTGCCATTAACAAGCAATCATTTAAGGAAAAGGAATGGGTCTTAAGAAAATAACTTAAATCAGTTTCTTATGTTAACAGCATTTTTTCTTGGATTTTTTATTTTATTTTTGATACCACATTGTTTAAAAAAAATAAATAAATCTTGCAATCTTCATACTGGCTTCTAAAGAATATTAGACTCATACAGCCTACACTTTGCAGAAGATTTTTCAGCAGTCTCATTATCACAGGAGGGAGATAGAACTGCACACCAAGAGGCATGTAGAAATATTGTAAGTAGGATTTATATCTCATATCCATTAATCACACCTCAGTAGGTACAGAAAATAAGTGGTGCAACGTTTCAGGTATGTTACGCTTCATCGGGTGTGTAAGAAAGGGCGTCTGCGCATACATTTTGAATGTCCAGGGTACGGGATAGGCATCCCACAAAAAAAGGCAAACCGGGACACAATCCTACATGCTGTCTGCGGTGTGTGAAACTGTGGTGTGATTAAAGGGTTAGTCTGAAACCCAAAAGTACATTTCAATTAATAAATCTGTAAAAACTAATAACTTTTGAAATTTTAAGTCATAGTAAAATTCCCAACCATTCACTCCGTCCTGCACCTTAGGGTTCTGTTTATATTACCCACTTCCTCTGACGATTCATTTGAAAACCCCAGGGCATGATGGGACACAAACTGTCATCTGCTGTCACTCCGCTTTCCGGATTACAATGGCAGGTAACACCTCTATACACAGCTGATAACACAGGATCCACCACCATTCACAATAGTGGATGTCACAGCTCACCTCCTCTCCCAATGACCTTTGAACACACTGATTCAATACACAAGATAGGGTCTAAACCAGTCTTTTGCTGCGAATATACATGTGCATTTGGGAGTACGAGTCTAGAAAAGCCCCAGGGACTAATAAAGGTTGTTATATTAAAAAGAAAAAAAAAACAACATTGCCAAAAATAGTTAAAAACATACATGTAAAATAAAATCCGGAGTGAAACGGTACATCTTCTGATGACATAGATTGCCTATGTGAGAACGTGGCCATGTACACATTGGCTGCATGACGGCAGATACTGGAGAAACTACACCCAAATGAACCCAACACCGACTACTCACCGTGATATTGCTCAGCCGTTTTCCTCCTCAGAGCCTCCACGCTTTCCTCTGTGTCTGCCCACTCCAGGACCAGCCTACGCCCATACAGATGGGTACTGTGACACAGAGCATTGAATGCTCTCTGTGAAGAAAAATAATCCAACATGAGTAAAAACTGGAGAAAAATTATTCTATTATGCCAACATAAAAGTCTATCAATAGAAAGCTTCGCATAGGCGTGCTAAAAAAACTTCTCAAAACATGAAAACATTAATGAAGACTCTTAAAACATCAATGGCCAAGTTCCTTGGCAACAAGTTACCTGGTAGGAAATACCAGAGGTCAATATGAGAAATTTCCAAATATTAGGAACCTTCCTCTCTACTGCATTCTTCTTCCCTCAACTCCCCACCACACACACAAAATAAGCCACAAGGTTCATATAAAAGTGGCTCCGGTGGCACAAACTGGATCTGTCACCGGATTTCACACTGAAAACTGTATACATTGTTAAAGCTTATACCCCATGATGCTGGTGTACTTACTTTGAAAACACATGGCTCTATGATCTTGATAATAATATATGAATTTAAATTATTATAGGAGACAACACATCGAGTTGCTGAGAGGCTTACATTTAAAAGAACAAACATATCCACACATATAGGAGCCAGCCATTTTGCAAGGATTTTCAAAGTAAGTACACCAGTCTTATCAAGTGTAAGAGGAATTCCCCCCAAAATGTGTATTCTTTAATCTTTTACCAAAAAATATGTTGTGAAGTGTTAATATAGTCACAATATTACCATTTGCGGTCATCTCCTCTTCCCACTGCTGTTCCTAACCACATAACCACAATTCAGACTAGCCGGCACACAGATTGTCTTCTGTGTGGACCATAAACCACTCTCTCACTCTAAGTCGGCAACAGCCTTGATGGGAACCTCATAGGTTTACATTGGGAAAGCAACTATGTGGTCCACGGAGAAGATGCTCTGAGACAGGTACACTGCCCTGCAGTCATGGGGTTCAGCAGGGGTCTGGAGCGGTGCTGGGAACGGGAGAAGATGGTGTAGCATTTAAACACTTTTACAATACACTAGATAAAGGTTTCCAATGTATTAGGGAACAAAAATGTTTATTGTGAAATATGGTGACCAATAGGCGTTAAAATTCTTCTTTGATTTTAGATAGAACAATGGTATCCACTTCTCAGCCGAACTAGGAATGGATATGTGGGGGGTTTGTTGCCAGAGTAGATGTCCTCTTTCAATGCCAGCAAACATATAACCAAAACGCAAATCCCTATTAGAAAATCATATGACTTTTCATTTACAAATAACCCTTCAGATCATTTCTTCTTCATCCAGACCGGAAAAACACTGATGGGTAAAAACGGACACACTGATGGAAAACACTGATGACACCAGCACTGGCCCATGTGGGTCTCAAAAGATTGCCTTGCACTAGACTAGAATGAAGTTATGAAGAGGTGAGGGGAAGCCATCGTTATATGTAAACTCTCATGGAGTACAGATTCAGAGACATCAGAACTAGTGCAACAGTTGTACACGTAGACTAGATTTTTAGTTTCTTGTGACTATTCATTTAAAGGTGTTTATCAAAACCAAGTAACAGTTGGTTTAGAAAAATTAAATCTTGCTACTTTCGCCCTCTCTCATGCTGTCTCTGATGTCTGTTATTGTCTGCAGCGCTGACATGGCATCGACAGCGTTGCAGTCAATCAGTGAGCTCAGAGGCTCCAAGCAGCAGGTGCAGATAGCTCGGGCAGAGCCACTGAGCTCAGTTCTTGGGTGCAGCCCGGTTGAGGGACCAGTGGAAGAGACTCAGCGATGGGCCCGGGGAGAATTAGGGAAGGACAGATTTTTTTTTTTAAAAAAAAACAAACAAACTATAGCTGGGGAAAAGGGTTTACCAAAACTGAAAACCCACTTGAAAGTATTAAGTTACGTACCGGTAACGGTATTTTTCGGAAGCCCATGACAGCACCACGAGAGAGGGGATCCGCCCTTTAGGGACAGGAAACCTACAGATACAAAAAGGGCGGCACCTCTCCCACACATCAGTTGGTTTACAGAGCTTGAGAGGCTACCATGGTTAGTACACAACATATAATATATACAACCTATCTACCCTATATAGCAGAAACATTTTCCTTTTTTTTTTACACCATCTCCCACATACCGTAAATTGTGGACAATCTTCTAAAGGAGTGCACCCCTATATGTGAACAAGGGAGGGAACTAAGGGTGCTGTCATGGGCTTCCGAAAAATACCGTTACCGGTACGTAACTTAATACTTTATTCGGACTCCCATGACAGCACCACGAGAGAATTACAGAGATGTAAACTAATTTAGGGAGGGACTACAGCCTGCAGCACCCTTAGCCCGAAGGTGAGATCTGAAGAGGCACCCATATCTAATCGATAGTGGTTAAAAAAGGTGGAAGGAGATGACCAGGTGGCCGCCTTACATATCTGATCAATTGACACTCCAGATCTTTCTGCCCAAGATGATGCCATGGCACGAGTGGAATGCGCCCTCAGGTTCTGCTGAGCCGGACCTCCACCTGCTGTGTAGGCAAGAGAGATAGCCTCCCTAATCCACCTTGCTAATGTGCGTTTTGATACCCTACAACCTTTCCTGGGACCTTGGAAGGATAGGAATAATGCATTCTCCTTCTTCCAAGGATCCGTGGCTGCTAAATATTTAAGTAAGCATCTCCTAATATCTAATGCCTGAAGTTTTTGCTCCTTAGGGTTGGTCGGATTAGGGAGGAAGGAAGGCAGAACTATCTCTTGTGTCCTGTGAAATTGTGTTGCTACCTTGGGAAGGTATGCTGGATCTGGCCTTAGGATTACTCTATCCTGTAAGAACTCTGTGTAAGGGGGCAATCTGGAAAGTGCCTGTATGTCGCTCACTCTACGTGCGGATGTTATCGCCACTAGAAAAGCTGCCTTAAGAGATATAATCTTTAATGAGGCCGAATCCAGAGGTTCAAATGGTTTTTCTGTCAAGGCCGTAAGGACTAAATTTAAGTCCCAAGGTACACATCTGTCTTTGTGTATGGGTCTCGATCTAGCCGCTGCTTTGATGAACCTTGCTACCCAATAGTTATTGGCAATATCACGTGCAAACAAGGCCCCTAAGGCTGAAACTTGTACTTTTAATGTACTTGTGGAGAGACCCAATTCGAGACCCTTCTGGAGAAATTCCAGAATATGTTTCGTGGGAATTCCGTCTCTGGCGTCAAACTGAAAGGTGGACAGGAATCGCTTCCAGGTCCTAGCATAAATGTTAGTGGTAGTCAACTTCCTGCTTTTTAGGAGGGTATCAATTAACTTCTTGGAGAACCCTCTATCCTCTAACAGTGACCTTTCAAAGACCACGCCGTCAAATGGAGTCTCGCTACTTGTGGATGGCTGACTGGCCCCTGGTAGAGGAGATCTGGAAGGTTCGGCAGCACCCAGGGATCGCATACAGACATGTTCCTCAACCACGCGAACCAGGTCCTCCTGGGCCAAAAGGGGGCAATTAATATAACTCTTGCCCGATCTTCCCTGATCTTCCTTACTACCAGAGGTAGAAGATTTAATGGCGGGAAGGCGTATGCCAGAGAAAAGTTCCATCTTATCAGGAGGGCATCCACTGCCAGTGGATTTTCCCTGGGATTCAGAGAGCAGAATGATTTTTCTTTCCTGTTTTCTCTGGTGGCAAAGAGGTCTACCTCTGGCCGACCCCATCTGCGGACAATTTGGTGGTAAATATCCCTGTTCAAAGCCCATTCTCCTTGCTTTAGAGTCTTGCGGCTTAGGAAGTCTGCCTTTACGTTGTCCTTTACTCTGATGTGGAGCGCCGTCAAAGATAGAAAACTTTCCTCTGCTATTTGAAGGAGACGTTCTGTTGTCCGCATCAGGGCGTCGGAGCGGGTTCCACCTTGGTGGTTGATATATGCTACCGCTACCTGGTTGTCCGAGAGTATCCTCACGTGATGGCCCTGTAGGTACATAATGAGTTTTTTGACTGCCTGCTCTATCGCCAGTAGCTCTCTTTGGTTGGATGAGATCTCCGTATCCGAATCCCACTGTCCCTGTACTACTATGTCCCCCATATGGGCCCCCCAACCGAAGGGACTAGCGTCTGTGGTTATAACACGGGTTATCTGCGTTATCCAGGGCACCCCTGAGGCTAGGTTTTTATCATCGAGCCACCATCTAAGCGATGTGACAGTCGAGGGGCTTAGCAACAGATGACCTTGTAAGGAGTGTCTTAAGGCCCTGCTATTAAATAGGACATCCTTCTGAAGGGCTCTAGTATGGAATTGTGCCCACCTAACTGCTGGGATGCATGAGGTTAGAGATCCCAACAGGGACATGGCCTGTCTAAGGGTCATAGAAGGATTATCAACCGCCCGAAGAACCTGCTGCTGTATCTTTTGCATTTTATCCAATGGCAACAGACACTGCTGAGTTTCTGAATTTAATTGTAAGCCTAGAAACTTTTGTATTTTTGAGGGCTGGAGTCGGGATTTCTCGTAGTTTAATATCCATCCGAGGTTTCCTAACCTGGACTTAGCTCTTTCTATCTGGTATGTACAATGGCCCACTGATTTTCCCACAATTAAAAAATCATCCAAATATGGAACAATCAGGATGTACACTTCCCGTAAATGCGCCATCACTTCGGCCACTATCTTTGTAAATACCCGGGGCGCTGCTGAGAGACCAAAGGGAAGGGCTCTATATTGATAATGACGGACTGTGCCGTTTATTGAAACCGCCACCCTCAGGAACTGCTGGAAGTCTGCATGGATAGGTACATGATAGTACGCATCTTTCAAATCTATGACTGCCATAAAACACCCTTTAAACAATATTTTTATTGTCGTATTGATGGACTCCATCTTAAAAGTACGGTTTACCAAAAACTTATTAAGGAAACGTAAGTTAATGATCGTTCTAAATGTCTTATCGGGTTTTTGGATCAGGAATAAGGGAGAGTAGAACCCTCTTCCTCTCTCAGCTTCTGGAACCTCTATCAGGACGTTTTTCTGGCATAGGCTCAAGACCTCCGCTTCTAAAGCTGTTTGTTCGAGGGGTGAAGATCTTAACGGAGTAGATTTAAAGGTATCCCGCGGGACCTGGGTAAACTCCAATCTAAGCCCGGTGGATATTACATTACGCACCCAGACACTATTTGTAATCTGTGACCATGCCGGAAGAAAGGGTGATAGTCTACCTCCCACGGGAATTGCTAGTCATTGATCTTGTCTCTTTTGATCTCTAGACGAGCGTCCAAACATGTAGCCCGTACCTCTTTCTCCTTCTATCTTCCCATCTGGGACGGTCTCTAGTAGGCGAAGAATTGCGCCTTCTCCCCAGACGGAATCTCCTTCTACCAAATGGGCGTCGGTAGGATGTAGGCCAGAGATTTGGAAATTTTTTCTTGTCGTCCCCAGCCTTCTCAAGCAGTTCGTCCAGGACTGCGCCGAACAAATATTCCCCCTCACACGGAATAGTACAAAGCTTCGCCCTGGTTTGAATGTCTCCCTGCCAGCACTTTAGCCACAGGGCTCTACGAGCCGCATTAGAGAGACCTGCTGCTCTGGCTGCCATTCTTACTGCATCCGCCGAGGCATCTGCAAGGAAGGCTGCTCCCTCTTGGATTGTTGGTAGGGCCCCAAGAATTGTTTGTCTTGACGTACCCTGTTTTAATTGTGACTCCAACTGGTCCAACCAGACCATCATGGACCTGGCTGTGCATGTTGACGCCACTGCTGGTCTTAAGGAACCGGCTGCCATCTCCCAAGTATTCTTAAGGAAGGTGTCTGCCTTCCTGTCTATGGGATCTTTAAGGGATCCCATGTCCTCAAAGGGCAGCGAGGATCTTTTCGATGCCTTTGCAATGGCCGCATCTAATTTGGGGGCCTTGTCCCAAGTATTTACTGCCGGATCATCGAAGGGATATCTGCGTTTGAGGGCTGGTGGTAGCGACCCTCTTTTATCCGGTTTTTTCCACTCTCTGTGGATTAGATCTTGGATCTTCTGATTTAACGGGAAGACTCTATGCTTCCTCTGCTCCAGCCCCCTGAACATGACATCCTGCATGGATAATTGGGGCTTAGGCTCCTCTACTTCCATTGTCCCTCTGACTGCTTTGACCAGCTTGTCTACCCGGTCAAGAGGCAGACAAAACCGCCCAGAGTCCTCTTCTCCTGAGGAGGACGAGGGAGATGAAGCCTGGGAGTCTCTACTTCTCCTCCATTCTGCCGAGGAATCGGACTCCACCGGGACCCCGCCCTTTATAGTTTCCCGCTGGGACAGTGACTTTAGGGTTTCATTCATTTCCGCCCTAACAATGTCTCTCAAACTCGCCGCTACTGCGGGCGACTCTTCCGCCACTGTCTGCTGAATACAGGGGGGGCACAATCTTTTAGGGCATGAGTCCGGTAATGGGCATGCACAGAGTGCGCATTCCCTGTGTTTAGCCTTACTTGAAGCCTTCTTCCCCTAGAATAAAGCACAGAAGGGGGGGGCCTCGTCACTGAGTGAACTTTCACGAAGATCACTTACCAGTGCCACAATCAAGTACCGGAGGATGAGGGGGGTTCTTCTCAGACGATGCTCCTGTCTGCTTAGAGGAGCTTTTATGGCTGGACTGATCACTTCGTCCCGCACGTTCGCTGCCACGTGACTCTTTCTTTTTCTGCTTGACCTGCCGAAGGTCATCCAGGGGCGGCAGGGATGTTTGTCGCTGCTGCCGTCGTTGCTGCTGTTGCCGCCGCTGCTGCTCGCTCTCCATTACTGCTCGCAGTAATGTGGCCAAGGCAAGGCACCCTACCAGGGTCCTGCCTTTATACCCCTCCTCCGGACAGCAGTATGCATGCCGCGCCCCTCCCCCCCAACCGGGCTCCCTTCCCCAGCTGGCGCCGCACCCGGTCGGAGAGCCGACGCTCATCGGCGTTTGCGATGGGCGCCGCCATCTTGTTTTTCTCGCGCATGCGCAGTGGCGCCGCCGACCCGGAAGCACCTCCTCCGGCCGCCCCCTGACGTCACCGCGACCCCGCCTGACCGGAAGTCACGCGGGACGCCCGGGAGCTTCGGAATACCGCGCTCCCCGGTCGCAGCCCCCCCGCAGCGCGCCGGCCACCGCACTACCGCCGCCGGATCCGGGGGCCCCCGGGGGGGAATATACTCACCGGCGGCGGCCGCCTTTATTCTGGAGTCGGACATCCTCCGGACGCCGCTCCCTGCTGACTACGCCACCGCCGTGCTACCCATCCTGGGCCACCGTGACGTCTTCCAGGGATCCGCACCAGGCCGAGGTAGGAGACCCCCCCGCTACCTGTACCGGCCGGCCGGTCTGGGATCCTGGTCTTCTGTAGGATCCCGTCCCTTCAGGAACAGGAAACCAACTGATGCGTGGGAGAGGTGCCGCCCTTTTTGTATCTGTAGGTTTCCTGTTCCTAAAGGGCGGATCCCCTCTCTCGTGGTGCTGTCATGGGAGTCCGAATAAAAATAGGTATAACTAATTACGGTAAATATTTTCTTTCTTGCAAAAATACAGAGGGTACCTGTTGTTTATCATATACTGTTTTAGGCGATGTTCACATGTTGCGTTTTTGCTGTTTTTTTTTTTTTGCAAATTTCAAGCTGCGTTTTACAGTAGCAGCAAACGCTATGGGATTTCAGAAATCTCATGTACACACATTGTTAACACAAGTATCAGATTTTGCTATGTTTTTAGTGCAAAAACCTAAGAAAGTTGCATCATGTTTTTTTTTGGGGTGGCACTACCGTCAACATGCAAGAGAGACAATAAAAGCGCAAAAACACAATGTGTGAACGTTACCTTAAGGCCCCGTCACACTAAGCGAGATCGCTAGCAATGTCGGTTAAGTGTCACCAATTTTGTGACGCAGCAGCGATATTGCTAGCGATACCGCTATGTGTGATACTTACCTCTGACCGGCTCCCCCGCTGTCTATCGCTGATCGCGCGAGATCGTCCAGGGCCGTTTCTCGTTGTCAGCTTCCTGCTGTGGCGACGAGCGACGCGTAGACGCGGGCGGGAGGACGTCAGGATCGCCTCGACTGACAGGTAAGTAGCGACCCCCGACCGCTGCTACGTCGCTGGTGAGATCTGCCTGTGTGGCAGCTCACTAGCGACCATTTAGCGATGCACCAGCGATCCTGACCACGTCATATCGTGGTCGGGATTGCTGGTGCATCGCTAAATGTGACGGGACCCTTAGACAATCGCTAATCAATGCAGGCCACACTAGTCAGGGAACCCGATGGATTCAGATTTGTTACCTTGCCCATTTCTATTTCATATAGCTATTTTAAGCCAAGTACTTGGTTACCTTTCTAATAAATTGTTGACATGAGTGCGGAATTTCCTCTGACTATTTTAGTGCTATAACTATCCTAACCTGATGAATCTAAGAACGGCAGCCTTGGTTCTTCCCTTGCCAGGTAGTATGTTATAGGTAATAAAATAAATAATAGCCAACTGGAGGATATGCAAATAATGTAATTTTAACAGTAATTGGAAAAGGCATTTATCTCATCAGAAAAATCTGCTTCCTTTTCTGCCAGGATTGATCATTCATTTTTAAAATTCTGAATTCAGTGAAGACAGATTTTACATTATTGAAATAGATTTTAGCTGCTACCAATGGGGCTCTATGTATACCAGTGGGTGGAGCTCTGCCTCTAGCTCCTCCTTCCTTTACATAGAATCTCACCAGCACCAACTGTCATCTCTCATCTGAGTAACGACTTTACTCATAATTTGAGAATAAATGATAAGTCATGGCGGAGAAAGACATAGCTTTGCCTGATGAGATATTTTGCAAAGTTTCTTAATTTCATGTGTATTATTGAATTATGAAATAAAAATGGCAGGTACTAATTAACAAAGGCAGTCCAAGCAATTGAAATATGTTTGGGGATTAAATCTATCGCTCTATGTTGGGTCCCTACGCAACTGCAAAAATTTGTAAATTAAGTATCTGTGATATCATAAACCTATTAAATTTGAGTGAGTTTTCATACATTGGTGTAGTTAGAAATATAAGAAAAATTGTCAATATGACAGAATCTGATTAACTTTAACTAGGGCCTAAATGTAATGAATAGTGAACTGGGTAGGAATATCTCCCAAAATAGTCGGTCTTGTGGAATGTTCCTGGTATGTAGTGTTAAGTACATGGCAAAAATTGTTTAAGGAAAAGCAAAGTTCATTGATGCACATGGGTGTGAAGGCTCTCCTGATAAGTCTGAACCCACAGCATTACTGTAGCCCATATTGCTGAAGAATTTAATGCAGGCTATGTTAGGGAGGTGTCAGAATACATGTAGAGCATTTCATCTAGCTGCATATAGTCGCAGACCAGTCTGAATGCCTATAGTGACTCCTGGTCACCACCAAAATTGTCTACAATACGCCCTTGAGCATCAGAACTGGACCACAGGGGAATGTAAGAAGGTGGCCTGAACTGATGAATCCCATTTTCTGTTACATCATGCAGCTGGATAGGTGCATGTATGGTGCTTACATGGGGGGGAGAAAAAGGTAAACCGGTGGAGGCAGCCAGTGAGAATGGTTTGCAGAACAGGACAGAGAGTTCAAAGTGTTACTCTGGCTTCATATTCCCCAAATCTCAAATTTAAGCATTTGTAGAATGCATGAGGAAAAAAAAAAAGGATCTATGGATGCCGCACCAAGTTATACAATTTAAAAAATCTGTTGCATATTGCATATGTCTTGATTGCTATGGATGATCACTATTTACCCCCAATCTGCGTAGGTCTTGATCGTTATGGATGATCACTATTTACCCCCAATCTGCGTATGTCATGATCATTATGGATGATCACTATTTACCCCCAATCTGCGTATGTCTTGATCGTTACATTATGTTCTATGGGGGAGGCTGTGTTATATAATATGGGGGGCTACATTATATTCTATTGGGAGGTGGGCTGTATTATATTCTATTGGGGGTTACATTATATTCTAATGGTGGCTGTTTTATATTTATTATATTCTATGGGGGGTGATTGCATCATACTCTGAGAGAGCTACATTATATTCTGGGGGGGTAGATTATATTGTATGGGGGGCTTCATCATATGAGGAGGGCTACATTGTATTCCATGGAGGGGCTACATTATACTATATAAGGGGCTGCATTATATTCTATGGGGGGGCTGTATTAACCTCTATGAGGAAGCTGCATTATATTCTATGGGGGGTTACATTATATTCTGTGGGGTGGCTGCATTATACTATAAGGGGTGGCTGGATTACACTATAAGAGGGGGTCTGCATTATATTCTATGGGGGTTACACTATATTGTATGGTGGGGCTGCATTATACTCTGTGGGGTAGCTGTATTATGCTCTGGGGTGGCTGCATTATACTATATGTGGGCTGCATTATACTGTATTGAGGACTATGGGAAATACATTATACTATGTGAAGAACTATGGGAAGTGAATTCTACTACATGGATGACTGGTGGTGTATTATACTATATGGAGCACTATAAGGAGTGTATTATACTATATGGAGGACTGAGCAGTGTATTTTAACATATGGAGGACTATGAGGAGTGTATTATACTATATGGAGAACTATGGCGCACATTTTATATGGAGGACTATAGGGAGTGTATTATACTATATGGAGGACTATGAGGAGTGTATTATACTATATGGAGGACTGAGGAGTGTATTATACTATATGGAGGACTATGGAGCACATTATATTATATGGAGGACTATGGGGTGTAAACTGTTGATGTGCTGCTGATAACATGATACTGTATGGGGACAGATTGATCCATTAGTGATCGTTCTGTCCCCATCATTCTTTCTCAGACGGTGGAAAGAGGCCAGGAAACAAGTGTTGAACAATTTCCGTATTGTCGATCACACTCGTTTAGCGGCCTGAACTCAGCGCATGTAAATACAACTGAAATGCTTCTGTGTGATATGCAATATGTTAGCATTTGCGGCCCCATTTTAAACTTTGTCTAGGGCCCCACTTTGCCTAAAACTGGCCCTGATTGCGATTTAGAGGAACCTGTTTTACCTTTATTGATTTATTGGGCTACTGGACCCCCATGTACTCGGAAGAGGCGCAGCTGATTGGGGGAGGGGTGGAGCCTTGCACATTGGAACAGGTTAATCCGATCAAGTGGGTGGCACCTGGTGCAATTTTTTTTTCTTCCTAACTGAAGGGTAAATTGACTAGATCAATGGATGTTTGACAGGTTATAGTTTCACTCAGCAACTCTTTTTGTGGAATAATCTGTTTCAGGTATATGATGACTCCGTCACATGACCCACAGAGTCTGAACAGCCCGGGGCCCTGGCTACCCTTAATCCACCCCTGTGCGTATGTCATGATCATTATGGATGATCACTATTTACCCCCAATCTGCGCATGTCTTGAATGTTATGGATGATCACTATTTACCCTCAATCTGCATATGTCTTGATCGTTATGGATGATCAATCACTATTTACCCCCAATCTGTCTATGTCTTGATCGTTATGGATGAACACCATTTACCTCCAATCTGTGTATGTCTTGACTGTTATGGATGATCTCTATTTACCTCCAATCTGCGTATGTCTTCAATGTTATGGATGATCACTATTTACCCTCAAACTGCATATGTCTTGATCGTTATGGATGATCACTATTTATCCCCAATTTGCATATGTCTTGATCGTTATGGATGATCACTATTTACCCCCAATCTGCATATGTCTTGATCATTATGGATGATCACCATTTACCCCCAATCTGCGTATGTCTTGATCGTTATGGATGATCACTATTTACCCCCAATCTGCGTATGTCATGATCATTATGGATGATCACTATTTACCCCCAATCTGCGCATGTCTTGAATGTTATGGATGATCACTATTTACCCTCAATCTGCATATGTCTTGATCGTTATGGATGATCACTATTTATCCCCAATTTGCATATGTCTTGAATGTTATGGATGATCACTATTTACCCTCAAACTGCATATGTCTTGATCGTTATGGATGATCACTATTTATCCCCAATTTGCATATGTCTTGATCGTTATGGATGATCACCATTTACCCCCAATCTGCGTATGTCTTGATCGTTATGGATGATCACTATTTACCCCCAATCTGCGTATGTCATGATCATTATGGATGATCACTATTTACCCCCAATCTGCGCATGTCTTGAATGTTATGGATGATCACTATTTACCCTCAATCTGCATATGTCTTGATCGTTATGGATGATCACTATTTATCCCCAGTTTGCATATGTCTTGATCGTTATGGATGATCACCATTTACCTCCAATCTGTGTATGTCTTGAATGTTATGGATGATCTCTATTTACCTCCAATCTGCGTATGTCTTCAATGTTATGGATGATCACTATTTACCCTCAAACTGCATATGTCTTGATCGTTATGGATTATCACTATTTATCCCCAATTTGCATATGTCTTGATCGTTATGGATGATCACTATTTACCCCCAATCTGCATATGTCTTGATCATTATGGATGATCACCATTTACCCCCAATCTGCGTATGTCTTGATCGTTATGGATGATCACTATTTACCCCCAATCTGCGTATGTCATGATCATTATGGATGATCACTATTTACCCCCAATCTGCGCATGTCTTGAATGTTATGGATGATCACTATTTACCCTCAATCTGCATATGTCTTGATCGTTATGGATGATCACTATTTATCCCCAGTTTGCATATGTCTTGATCGTTATGGATGATCACTATTTACCCCCAATCTGCGTATGTCTTGAATGTTATGGATGATCACTATTTACCCCCAATCTGCGTATGTCTTGAATGTTATGGATGATTACTATTTACCTCCAATCTGTGTATGTCTTGATCATTATGGATGATCACCATTTACCCCCAATCTGCGTATGTCTTGATCATTATGAAGGATCACTATTTACCCCCAATCTCCATAACCCTGCCTGTACAGGAACCAAATGTCTGCATGTATATAGCCAACATAAAACCGAAAATCTTAGTTTATAGTCATTAATCAATATTAAATTTGGCAAACAGTTACTGAAAATCTTATTTGGCAGGACAGGTCTGTGAGTTTGTTTGGTTTGACAGGTGACTAAAGTCTCTTGCACATGATCATGTGCATTTTGGCCCAGAATAAAAATAAAGAAATATTCAGTGGTATGCATGCCCCTAATGTAATACCTTAACAATGAATCTGTAATGTTAATTATATTGGTCTAGAATATGGTTCTACACACATGCCACACATTCTTACAACAATCTGTTCGGACTTATCCTGACTAAGTAGTTACCATGTCCGGCACATTACTACAGCTGCTGGAATGCTCTATTAATATTAATGTTGACTGCATCAACTGGTTGTGAATGAGAGAAATCAGATCCGCTAACTAGATAGGCATGCAGATATTGCACCATATGGTCCGTGTTTATGTCAGTTTACATACAAAGCCCTATTATCTATTTATTTTATTAATTTATAGTTCTGGAAGGAAATGGCTACTGTTTAAAGAGGACCTGTCAGCAGGAGAAAAAAAAAGTGTCCAGTTCATGCTCTTATTTTATTCCTGCGGAACTGACAACTATTCTGTTTAAAAAAATAAATAAATAAATAAAAAGAACAAAGCACCATATGGCGCCAAAAATCTGGACCTATATAGTTAGTACTTCTCTTTATGGTCTTTATCAAGGGGGCGTGACTCAGTATAATTATTCAAAGCAGTTTAAAGACACACCCCTGAGGAACCCTGTCAGCCACACCCACATAGTAAAGACCATAAAAAAGCACAGAATAAAATAGGCCCATATCTCCAGAACTGGTGAATTTCTTTCTTTTTTTTTAAAAGCAGAATACTCAATGGAGCAGCTGGAATAAAATAAAGCCAGCCACTTTTGACCTGATGACGCATACTTTAAGTACTCAATTTTGTCTTCCAGTAATCTTTTTAAACTCGCTTATTTTTATTATGAAGAGTGAGATTATTAATCACCATAAAACACGCATATTAGTATAAAGCATACGTCACATAAAATCTCCCATATAATGGACTCAGTAAAAGAGTTTTTAAACCAGTTGGACTCCAAAGAAATTAATTCAAGCAACAGAATAAACCATATAGTGCTGCAACCGATAAAGGCTTTTGTTGAGAACCGAGATCTCTTCAATGCAAAAATGTCATATAGGTCAAGGACATGCAGCCATAATATTGTAAATCTCTAAAAGCAATCTGTGTATCCCGGGTCACAGGTTGCGTTTGCTTGTATCTACTGCCAGAGGCTGCGCTGTACCAGCCCGCCAAGACGTAACGACCGGGTTGAGACACAGTGTGAGCTAAACATTACCAGACCTGAGAATGCTAGGGTACAAATGAGGACATAATTGGAGGATCATCATAAACAGCATCTAAAACATCACCCCCTCTGCCTGTTTATTTACACAGATGCATCACTTGCTAATTGGGAAAGAGGCAGTGTGAAAACAGCTATTTAAGGAGGGGGCTGAAAACAGGATCCCCATGTCTGGAGAGAAATGTGTGATGCACAATATGAGATAGGATTCAGAAACTGAGCAGCACAAAAGGCGAGAAGATGCTGCTGAATAAATAGTGCATGACCTGGGTCAGCCGTACAAGGAGGAACATGGAATAAAACACGTCCAACGTTCACGGTGCAAGTATAGATCGTAATGTCTGGACCGGCCGTGGGTCTCCTAAGCCTGAGCTCAACATCTTCATAGCCATAGTGTGTTGACTTTAAGTCTTAAGACCCAAGACCAGTCCAGAAATCGAGGTCTGTACTCGGACTGTGGACCTTGGACATGTGAGAACAGACAAAGTGTACAGTCAGATTAAATTATTAATTTTATCGCTCTATCATATGCTGCAGAGCTGCAGAGCTGTACAAACATCGTCATCACTATCCTCATTGGGGATCACCATCTAAATGTGGGAGGAAACCCAGAAGAACAACATAGAAACTCTATGTAGATGTTGCACTTGATGGGATTTGAACCCAAGACCCAAAGCCAGGTGCTAATCAATGAGCCACCGTCTGGCTCAGATGACCAATGTCTTGCCAAAGCATGACGAACTTTAATACAGAATGTACATAGAGAAGAGTGGAAACTAGCAGGCCCCTACAAGCATCTCGTTCTCACCTTGGCATCTTGTTTTGTTACAAAGTCCACAAAGCCAAAACCCCGGTGAGCTCCTGTGCCAGCCATCTTCCTAGGCAGACGAACGGTCTTCAGTTCACCAAAAGTGCTGCGTTCAACATGGAGGAAAGTTAGTAAGGAAAATCATCTCTGACTCCGTTAGATACAGCGTCCAGAGGCCAACTTGTAACACAACTTATATGACTTATTGCTTTACACAATGACTCTACCCAAGATGGAGGTTGTAACACCACTGCTTCCCCTATGGTTGTCAAGCTCATGCCATTAGGCAACTATTCCAAACAACCAGCACGAGACATCGTTCTGTCCCCCCAGGTCACAGGGTCTCCGTCACCTAGGGTTCCCACTACAGACAATAAATCTGTTACAGAAAAGGACAAAACAAATGAAGGATGCATCAAATGCTCGCAGGAATGGCTTTCTTACAAGAATCACTGACCAAGACACCTCACTGCATCCTTCTTATAAAAGCTCCTGTACACCTCAAAAGATACTATCAGCCCCTTAGATTTTTATAAAAAAATTAGTCATCAGCCCATACAATGTGTCTGCGGTACATACCAAGGACACACAGAAAAACAAAGATAGTCAAGCGTGAACACTGCAGTGATGCCAAATTGTGACATGAATGAGACACAAGGTCACTCAATCCCAATAGGTACGAGAGGCAGTGAGTACTAACAATACACAGATAGTCAGAATCGGGTGTGAAAAGATGACAAGATGTAGGTAAGGGTACACCCTGCATACTAATGTATGAATCTCCATACCTCCGGGCTCCACCGAAAATCTCAGCTCACACTACAGGAACACAGTACCACAGCTCCCCCTGGTGGACAAGATCTAATATTATAAGAAGCAGCATTCACCTGAACAGCTCTCGGACTTCCTTAACTGTAGCCTGGAAGGGAACGTTTCGAACAAGAATCTTTGAGGTCTTCTGCTTTTTATTCACCTGTTTCTTCCGATCAGTGGGCACTACTGACCTGCAAAACACAAAAGCAAATAGCTTATCCTTTATCTAGTGTCTAAAGCCTTTAAAGCAACATAAATGTAGATTTCTGTGATCTGAGGTGTTGAGTGCCTTACAATCTAAGGAGAATGTATTCTTAAGGGCCTGTCACACTAAGCGATATCGCTAGCAATATCGCTATAACGTCACTGGTTTTTGTGACGTTATAGCGATATTGCTAGCGATATCTCTGTGTCTGATACTTACCTCCGACCGCTCCCCCGCTGGTTATCGCTGATCGCGCGAGAACGTCCTGGACCGTTTCTTGTCGTCAGCTTCCTGCTGAGCTTCCTACTGTGGAGACGAGCAACGCGTGGACGCGGGCGGGAGGACGTCAGGATCGCCTCGTCTGACAGGTAAGTAGCGACCCCCAACCCCTGCGATGTCGCTGGTGAGATCTGCCTGTGTGGCAGCTCACTAGCGACCACTCAGCGATGCACCAGCGATCCTGACCGCGTCATATCACTGGTCGAGATCGCTGGTGCATCGCTAAGTGTGACAGTACCTTTAGCCTCTAGTGTCGCATACGCTAATGAAGCACATCTAATCCCTTGGACTAGTTCTGCCTCAGATTCTCTAATGACTGCCCTCGGGTGTGATTGACAACCTGCATCGTGGTCCACAGTATTGTACGGAGGTTGTGAAGCATGCCCAGATGTTGGGATTAGAAGATCCAAAGCACAACTAGTCTGGGGGAAGAGAGATCCTGCCGGTCTAGTCCTGCCTCATTAGTGTATATAGTCATGGATGACAGTGTTGGCACCACTGAACTTGTTCCAGAAAATGACGTATTTCTATTGCAATTACACAGTTTTGTTATACACGATTATTTCCCACAAAGGAAAAAAAAAAGGCAAATTAGAGCTAATTTCACAAAAATCCCAAAAACGGGCCAGACACAATTGTTGGCACCCTCAAAAGGCAAATTAGAGCTAATTTCACACAAATCCCAAAAACGGGCCAGACACAATTGTTGGCACCCTCAACTTAATATTTGGTTGCACACACTTTGGAATAAATAACTGCAATCCCTTCCTATAACCATTAATATTACATTGATGAGCGCTTTTTTTTTTCCGTCAAATAATCCTTCAATATGGCTTTTTCTAGCATGTCTAAGATGTGGATCTTCTTTGTGGATTACTCTCTGCGGTCTCCAAGTCATCCATGGACCTGACTGTAAATGGCTGAGCACCTCCTCCCCGTTCAATCTCAGTTTGGATGCAGCAGTTAATACCTATGATTGCGATGCCGCTTGTGTCTTTATTAATTTATCTGGCCGTGTGTATGCTATAAAAAAATAAGCCCCAATTTGCAGGGCTGTGGAGTCGGTAAGCCAAACCTCTGACTCCGACTCTTCAATTTCTATGACACCCACTCAAACTCCGACTCCACCAAAATGGGCTCCAACTCCACAGCCCTGCCAGTATGCCTCTGTGACAACTCCGGATGATCTTTTCTGATGGGCAGCTATGTTTCGCCTGGTCATACAGCTTTTCATGTAATAGGCCACAACTATTCCCAGGAGCCCACTTCAGCCAATCCTCTCAATGATAATTTCATGCATTTTTGACAATCTTGACAACTGGTCTAATCCCATTCACTTCCAGTATTTAAAGGGATTCAGTGAAAATAACCCTATCACCCATGCATAGAATAGGTGCTAACTCCTAGATCAGTGGAGGTTCAACTGCAGGTTCACCAGCAGAATGGGGCACTCAAATCCTTATTACAATGGGGTGGTAGTGTGAAATCCCAATCACTGCTCTATTTATTTTCTATGGCGCTGCAGTAAAAAAAAAAGAATAAAGAACAGTGCTCAGCAACACCATAACCATGAATGGAGAACGGTTGGGCATGTGCACTGCTGCTACAATGTAAATCGCGATTACTGGGATAACAGTTTCCAGCTATATGTACAGTATGTTCTGTCAATTTGTGCGGGTCTTACGGTTGACTTCCTAAAAGCCTATAAGTTATCACCTACCCTGAGATAGCTGATAACTTAGCTTCATTGGAGAACCCATTTAAGATATTCACCAAGCTCACCCCATGCAGACAGGGTGATGTCTAACAACCAGTGGCAGGTATGTAAACTTTATGTACAATATATCTCTTTCACTAATGTAGCCATCACATTCTGCCCCCTTACTTTGCTCTATTTTTGAGTAAGGTTCAGTACCTAGCAGTAGGATGGCACAACATACATCATTCACAGAACCTACATGTATCATATTTAAGGTGATCTGTCAACACATTTGACAACTGCAACTGTTTACATTATTAAAAAGTTATTTCTGTCACCATTGTGGGTTTTTCTGTCATCAAACAAGGGGTACCAACAATTTTGACCACATGTGTAGATAACACAATGATTTACACTTAGTAGGAGAGTCTTCTTCCCTTGGACACAAGCTGATCTCCTCCATTACCACCTGTTGCTTTGTCTATACACCACAGACACCTCCTTGTTCGCCCACATTCATGTGCGGTCATGAAGGGCACAGAAATTCATAGTGCAGCACTGCATAAAGGAAACCTGTTATGTAAAAAACGCTATTACCCTGCAAATATGGGGATAATCCGCAGGTTCACAGCATTGTGAACCTGCCCGGCGCCCGCACTTAGACCCCCTATCGGAAGGAAATTAACTTAATCCTCCAGCAGCGTTTGGGTTTCAGTCATGTAGGTGGTGCTGGCGAGCGTTAAGTTACCGCTTTGTGTATAGAGAGCAGTGGATGTAACTGTGCCCCCAGCACTGACTGACAGCAGCTCAGCATTAGAGTTGACTATCAGTCAGTGCAGGGGGCACAGTTGCACCTGCTGCTTTCTATACACAGAGTAGTGAATGAAACCACACCGGTGTCGCACCGGTGACTGATAACCAAACGTTACCAGAAGGAATATAAAATCTGCAATAGGCATCCATTATAGTATGTAAATTAGAATATCTTCTACTAAAGTGTACAGCCGACTAAATAGTGTATAATGAGTTTACATGGCATAAATGAAAGGCATACCACATATAAGACACCAGGAACTCAGTTAATTCCACAATAAATGTATTTTTGCTCTTTATGAACTTTGGTACAAGACAACAGATGTAAACTGTAATGGAACTTTGTTATGTCAGTGTTGGGGAGGGGACAGTATATAATCCCCTTTATTTTTTTGGTACATCCCTCCTAATAATTTATTCCAAAGTGGAAGAAGTATATTACCCCCCCTTCTACCCTAGAGTATCGTGAAACGAGCACAACCGTACCCCATCAAACTTACCCCCTTCCCCTCCACATCTTTACATCAACAGGATAGTTTTAATATCAACATTTTTTTTCCTGTTGTCCAAACCTTGGTGCGTCTTATAGTCTGAAAAATACAGTAATTACTTCTGCCATTTCAAGCAGTGCTCCGATAATGTACTCACTGCTATAAGCCTGCATTGCAGATGGATACAAGGCTTTTCAACAGTGGATTGAATGTCGATTGCTTTTTCATGGTACACATTCAACTGGATAAGCTGAAAGTGTACATAAGTTAGGAGAAATGCTAACTGAGTGTTGTCTTTAAGAGGCGCACCCACAAAAAAAGAGTGAAGATTAAGCCCTGTTGTCCATCCCTGTGCCAACATAAGTTATTATAAATGGCATATTTTCAGATTTCATCAGAAGCTGTGCTCCAAGCATTTACACAAGATGTCGATCCTTTATGTGCCAATGAAAAGCAAAAAAAGCATTGCTCATAGGTGGTTTATTCTGGAATACAACTGACCCAAACAATTTACAAACCAAAGAATGAAACGCAGACTCACCTGACTGCCCGTTCTGACAACTTCACTTCTATCTGGTGATCGTCAATGGTACAGTGCTAGTGGAAGAAAACAAGAAGCACTCTTTTCACAAGGCATCAGCTACTAGTAAAGCCCCCCCACTGGCATGATCAAACTGACATAGCCATCAGAAGCAATGTACCCACAGAGATGCCCCATGTCTCTCTCCTCTGATGTGCTAGATCATATCAGAGGAGAGAGAAATTAAATGGGAAATCAGACTTTTTTTTAGGTCGCCAACCCCCAGTGATCGCAACACTGGGGTCGGTAAAATCGACCCGAATCATGTTCTTCGGGGTCTTGGCTACCAGAGAATTTCCGAAACTGGAGGGCGCTATAACCTTATTTCTCAGTGCCGCTAAAAAGGGGCGCAGAGGAATGAGTACCCTTAACTGCCGCCGTTAAAAGGCGTATGGGCGGTTGTTAAGGGGTTAAAGAGGTTGTCCACTACAATAAATAATGCCCCTTAAACAGTGGAAAGTATTTTTGTAAATACCTATTGTTGCCAGTGGCACGCTCCCCCGACTGATTGGGCTGTGGGCGTTGTGTCAATACACATTACAGCCCACCATTCAGACCGAGTTTTCCCTCTATCCTCTGCTTTCATTGGTCGCAAGCGTGAACTGGATGCAGGGGCTGTGACGTGCAGTGAAACACTGCCCATAGCCCAGTCAATCGAGGGGCATGCCACTGGGTCACGCTACTGGGTTCACGGAACTTGACGTGACATCAGCAAATGTCAGAGCAGGCTGCAGGCACTTGATGCCCTGTGAGCAATTTCCACTGTTTAAATTGATGGGGGCATTATTTATTGTAGTGAACAACCTTTAAATTACCCCTTAACATGGTACTTTCTTTATTGTGTTCTAGGTAGTAATAGTTGACAGTCATCATCCTTATAATAGGGGTTATTAAGGGAACACTCTTGTTAGATACGGTTACTACATTTTCCCCTTGTACTTTGTGATTGACTGTTAAGATTTTCCTACCTTGATACATAAATGACCTTACATTTGTTAGCATTTGAGCATAATTGCTGGAGATTTATGCCATTATTTTTGGCTTAACTGTTTGTCACACCTTTTTAAATATGACTTAATAAAGATTTTTGCTCTCATATTTTTTTTCTATTTGCTTCTAATTGCACACCTTTTTATATGAATTACAGCCATTACACAGTACACAGCAGGGGCACATGTATAAGAATATCTCAGCACAGGAACATTTTTTTTTATTTTTTAACACATCCAATTGTGGAAATTATTATTATTCCAAGATCTACTAATTAAAATGAAAATTGTTCATGGGACAACCCCTTTAAAGATGGACTGGATAGATGCGAGAGTGTTAGCTTGGAGAAATCAGAGGAGCATGTTGCAGTAGTGGAGGTGGGAGATGATGAGAGCATGCACGAACATGTTAGTGAGATATACTGCATAATACAGTAGGTGCACCAAAGTTACGGCAGCCTTAAGCAGGCTACATCCTGGCAATGTAACACATTGATGCCCTGTGATTGCTTTAAGGGGGACCAATGAAAGGATTGCTCAATATAAAACACCAGTCAGATATTGCTGTCAAAGGCATCTAAATTGCTAACAGCAGAGATCAGAGTTCAGCTCCGGCTGCTGCTGTTGGACACGATGAGCTCCTGAGGCCTCATCACAAATGGAGACCCCAGCACTCACATACAGTTATGTCAATTTGTGCAAAGGGGCTGAAACAGATCTTTCAACAGACCATGCTCTGCTCTGTAGGAGCGATATAGTATGTAAACAGGTCCACCTTCCTATTAGCTAAAATGGCACAGAAAAATTATTGTGCCATTTGGCTAACAAAAGCAATCGGAGAATACACCAGATGTATGGTTGTCTGGAGTCAAGCATATTCTTAAGAACAGCACTTCCACCGCCTCTCTTACAGAGACTGCGGGACTTCTGTTATATGCAGACACATAGTACACTGACCTATGGAAGGAACAAACATGGCTAATAGAGGCACAAAACTTATTTTGAAGAAACGAGCCTCACAAACTCTACTTTGATATTCCCAATCTATAAGACATACCTGAAGCTGTCGTAGAGCTTTTTGTGCATGTTCTGGTTTCCTATATTCTACAAATCCATAGCCCATAGACAGGAAGGTACCTGGGAAGAGACATCACTTGAGAACAGCTATACTTGTAACCATTTTGTTTAAAATGGAAAAATAAACCTTGTCACAAAAAAGACATAAGACACGTAACAGCTTTGCACTTTAACTGTAAGGCCTCATTCACACTTGTGCATTGAAATACAGAGCTTAACATTTGGATTATTTTGTCTGTATGTTATTACGCACCACCAGCTGCGATTTAATGGCAGTAATTTATACTGACAGCTCTATATTGTTTCCATTCTTACTTTCTTGTATGTTTTCCCAACTAATTTCTCTCTTATTGCAGATACAAATAAGGCTACGCTCACACCTGTATGCCGAGCACCCCACAGGCAGGAGGTGAGAGGTGTTATATCGTTAGTCTCAAAAACGGGATTTAGATGAGCGCCTCATTTACTAAAAGGCTGCAGTCACTCAGCAGCTGCTGTTATGTAAGGTGATCAATAGAGCCAAAGTCACATGACCACTGGGACACACAGCAACGATCCAGGAATAAGTATGCACTTTCTTTTTTTAATTTTCTGCACCAGACTAGATGTATTAGAGGACATCTGTTAGTAGGATCAACCCCCTAAGCTGCCTAAATGGGCATGTGGGCCATAGGAAGTGGAATAAAATATTACCTTGATATCTGCAATCTAATGTCTCATTCCAGAGAAATCCATGTTTTTCTTAATATGTAAATGAGCTGTTAAAATTTATGGTCTGGACACAGGATCTCCCTGAAAATCTGCCTCAAGTGTGAGACATGTAATGACTGACAGTCTGATCTTCTGATCTACATGTCTCACACTGTTAAAACACACTCACATATAAAATCAGCCCTGTAGGCAGATTCTCATGGACATCTGTGTCCGGCCCATAGTTTTTAACAGCTCCTTTACATATTTAAGGAGTTGTCTGGAATATAAAATGTCCTTTTTAAATATCCATCTTTATACCCTATCTAGCTAGTCCCTAACCGTGTTTTTTTTTTTATACAAATTCCAGTGACGTTTCGTTTGATAGGATGCTGGTGCTGCACTCAATTCCCTGCAGTGTCTATCTCCCCTCCAGGAACAGGATATTATCAGGTGAGTGACGCCAGTGTCGCCCGACAGCTTCTAGCACAATTCATCATCAGGGGGCTGAGCTGTTGTCACTCACTGCTTCCATCACCACCTCCTGATGACGATTCATTTGAGGACTGTACTAGAAGCTGTGGGGTAGCACTCGTGTCACTCACTGCTTTGACTCCTCAATTTCCCAGGAAGGGCAGTAATAAAACACATTTAGAAATTAGCTAGATAAGGAGAAGAGTAGGGAATTTTCTGAGTGCTTGATCAAGTGAATACTTGTGAAAGGGAGAGTGGCCGAAATGTCCATTGTCCAAATGATCATCCGAAGCATCGTTCGGCTGACAGACATCTAATGTGCATGGCCAGCCTTGTCTTATACTGTTAGCTTGGGATGACAGACTACCATTAAGAAAGGACATTTAGAAGATGTCCCAAATCTCACCCACTAAAGGTCTCCTACAGTATTAAATGGGTAATGTTGATCTCTCTCTGTGGACTGCAACAGGCTAAGTGTGACAACGTCATTCAATGTGCACCTCAAAGAACCATTCATTTTTTGGGCAATAATTTTTTTCATTCCTAAAACATCATTACGCAACTCAGTATCTTCTGGTGTATGAGTGACTACATTGTCTATTATAATCCTCTTTCTAGATTACAGCTTCCAGCCAGTGCAGTTTATTAGAACAGTTTTAAACCCCTGTAAGGAGGCTAATGGCTGTACAATCGATGGGAGGTATGTGTCGCAGAGATGGCTGATCCCTGCGATGCATCCCGGAGTATTTTGCTTTAGTGTATGTGAGCACTAAGGGTATGTGCACACGCTGCGGATTCTGCTGCGGATCTGGCCTCTGTGGATCCGTAGACAGTGTACAGTACAGTGTAAGTCTATGGGATTTACAATCTGCAGTACACATGCTGTAGTTTTTTCACTGCGGAAAAGCTGCGGTTTTAGATCCGCAGAAAGAATTGACATGTCAATTCTTTCTGCGGATTCCGCTGCGGTTTGACACCTATTCCATTGTCCAGGTGTCAAACGGCAGGGGAAAACTACTGGCCAATCCGCAGGTAAAACCACAGGTCAATTTACCTGCGGTTTTACCTGCGGATCCGCACGGAAAAATCCGCTGGTGAATCCGCAGCGTGTGCACATAGCCTAAGATGTTGTTTAGTGCACCTGGGTCCAGGTTGCGGGTAGCTATGAGACATGGGTGGGTCTGGCTACCTATATACAGTGCCTTGCGAAAGTATTTGTCCCCCTGGAACTTTTCAACCTTTTCCCACATATCATGCTTCAAACATAAAGATACCAAATGTAAATTTTTGGGGAAGAATCAACAACAAGTGGGACAGAATTGTGACGTTGAATGAAATTTATTGGTTATTTTAAATTTTTGTGGAAATTCAAAAACTGAAGAGTGGGGCGTGCAATATTATTCGGCCCCTTTAACTTAATACTTTGTTGCGCCACCTTTTGCTGCAATTACAGTTGCAAGTCACTTGAGGTATGTCTCTACCAGTTTTGTACATCGAGAGACTGAAATTCTTGCCCATTCTTCCCTGGCAAAAAGCTCAAGCTCAGTGAGGTTTGATGGAGATCGTTTGTGAACAGCAGTTTTCAGCTCTTTCTACAGATTCTCGATTGGATTCAGGTCTGGACTTTGACTTGGCCATTCTAACACCTGGATACGTTTATTTGTGAAACATTCCATTGTAGATTTTGCTTTATGTTTGGGATCATTGTCTTGTTGGAAGACAAATCTCCGTCCCAGTCTCAGGTCTTTTGCAGACTCCAACAGGTTTTCTTCAAGAATGGTCCTGTATTTGGCTCCATCCATCTTCCCATCAATTTTAACCATCTTCCCTGTCCCTGCTGAAGAAAAGCATGCCTGAACCATGATGCTGCCACCACCATGTTTGACAGTGGGGATGGTGTGTTCAAGGTGATGAGCTGTGTTGCCTTTACGCCAAACATATCGTTTGGCATTGTTGACAAAAAGTTCAATTTTGGTTTCATCTGACCAGAGCACCTTCTTCAACATGTTTGGTGTGTCTCCCAGGTGGCTTGTTGCAAACTTTAAATGACACTTTTTATGGATATCTTTGAGAAATGGCCTTCTTCTTGCCACTCTTACATAGATACAAAACCAGACAGGCCTAAATGCATCTGCACTAATACAGGGTGCAGCGGACCCAAGTAAAATGGCAGCTGCACAGGTGCATAAATACCAAATGAAACAGTCAGCCTACAATCAGGGATTGGCCGTGTGGTACACCAGTGCAGAAGAAATAATCCGCATGTGGCAGTGTTCACACAGGGAATGCAGGGCTTCTGTTCACACGGGATGCATTCCAGTTGGCACTGGGCAGCCCCCTATATGGTGTTACTAAGAGGTTGTGAATGAGAAGCCCTGCATTCCCTGTGTGAACACTGCCACATGCGGATTATTTCTTCTGCACTGGTGTACCACACAGCCAATCCCTGATTGTAGGCTGGCTGTTTCATTTGGTATTTATGCACCTGTGCAGCTGCCATTTTACTTGGGTCCGCTGCACCCTGTATTAGTGCAGATGCATTTAGGCCTGTCTGGTTTGTATGTGAATTTTTTGGAGGATTTTTTCCTCTTTTTGAGGTTTTCATGTTAGAGTAGGACTGGCAAGTGTAAGGAACTTTGACGCAGTTTGCCAGCTTCCGTATTAAGGCCTTAATATCAACCAATACCTTACATACAGTATATTGATATGTTTTTTGTGCACTTTTTATATTTCTTTCAGGGTGCAGTTGGGCCCAAATAGTTCTGCAAACTTGTGGCCTCTGTTCACACGGGATGCATTCTAGTTGGCACTGGGCAGCCCCCCTATATGGTGTTACTAAGAGGTTGTGAACCAGAAGCCCTGCATTCCCTGTGTGAACACTGCCAAATGCGGATTATTTCTTCTGCACTTGTGTACCACACGGCCAATCCCTGATTGTAGGCTGGCTGTTTCATTTGGTATTTATGCACCTGTGCAGCTGCCATTTTACTTGGGTCGGCTGCACCCTCTATTAGTGCAGATGCATTTAGGCCTGTTTGGTTTGTATTTGAATTTTTTGGAGGATTTTTTCCTCTTTTTGAGGTTTTCACACTCTTCCATAAAGGCCAGATTTGTGCAGTGTACGACTGATTGTTGTCCTATGGACAGACTGTCCCACCTCAGCTGTAGATCTCTGCAGTTCATCCAGAGTGATCATGGGCCTCTTGGCTGCATCTCTGATCAGTCTTCTCCTTGTTTGAGATGAAAGTTTAGAGGGAAGGCCGGGTCTTGGTAGATTTGCAGTGGTATGATACTCCTTCCATTTCAATATGATCGCTTGCACAGTGCTCCTTGGGATGTTTAAAGTTTTGGAAATCATTTTGTGTCCAAATCCAGCTTTAAACTTCTCCACAACAGTATCACGTACCTGCCTGGTGTGTTCCTTGGTCTTCATGATACTCTCTGTACTTCAAACAGAACCCTGAGACTATCACAGAGCAGGTGCATTTATACGGAGACTTGAATACACACAGGTGGATAATATTTGTCATCATTAGTCATTTAGGACAACATTGGATCATTCAGAGATCCACAATGAACTTCTGGAGTTTGCTGCACTGAAAGTAAAGGGGCCGAATAATATTGCACGCCCCACTTTTTAGTTTTTGCATTTCCACAAAAATTTAAAATAACCAATAACTTTCGTTCAGCTTCACAATTGTGTCCCACTTGTTGATTCTTCAACCAAAAATTTACATTTGGTATCTTTATGTTTGAAGCATGATATGTGGGAAAAGGTTTAAAAGTTCCAGGGGGCCGAATACTTTTGCAAGGCACTGTACCTCCCCTGTGGGTGTGGTTTCAACCTACATAAAGGAGGCTGTTGTTTGACACATGGTCTGTGTCTTGAGAGGTACAAGGCCTCCTGTGTATGTAGCTCCAGACCGATCCTGCATGCTGGAAATTGCCCGAGCCTGTGTACCCACAGGCCTGAGGGAGCAGAAAGCCCTGCTAAGGACAGTTTTGTGTTGTTTTGCCTGCTCTGAAAACCGGTTACCGTTTGTTGTTACGGCTAGGTTTATGGAGTAAATAAACCAGTACAGACTTTTTTAAAGAAGTACGCCTCCTGTTTTGCTCTAGTACAAATCCCTACACCCCCTTTATGACCTATGGTGTATAGGTACGTCATAGGCCGCCTTTCCCTTTTTGATGCGGACTACAGGGCTCATCCTGCGTCTTTTTAGGAACACAACAGCTGATTTGATCAGCTGTCATGTGCTCCTAACAGCTGAGGGTGGAATCGCCATCCACCCGCGACTGTTAACATGTTAAATGCCGCTGTCAATCTCTGACAGCGGCACTTAAAATGTGCGTGTCGGAAGTACGTCACTAACCCCGCCCATTGGCAACCCTGTCACATGATTACAGGGTGCCGATGGGTTGGCATGACATCTGCAGATGATCATTTCTGCTACAGAAGATCACAGCTTCAAGACTCCTAATGAGACTATTGAAGCATATTTAGTGTCACTGCGTTCAGAAACACCCAACCTATCAAAATACAAAAAGAATCAATCCGATCGGTAAATGGCGTAACAAGATAAAAATAAAAAAAAAATTGCCAGAATTACTTTTTCACATTGCAATAAAATGCAATAACAGACAGACAATGAAAACATCGTATCTACCCTTATCTACCCTAAAATGGGATCAATAAAAATATCAGCTCGGCGTTCAAAAAATAAGCCCTCACCCAGGCAACGAAAAATGGAGAGACAGGAAAAAATAAAAATGGTAAAAAAAACAACCCAAACACAACTGTGGGATTGCACTTTTTTGTAATTTCACTGCACTTTGAATTTTTTTTCACGTTTTTCAGTACATTATATGGTAAAACCAATAATGTTGCTCAAAAGTACAACTTGTCCTGCAAAAAACAAGTTATCACATGGAAAAATAAAAAAAAGTTATGGATCTGGAAGAAGGGGAGCAAAAAACGAAAACGCATAAATGGAAAATCCCATGGTCATGAAGGGGTTAAACCAGCAAACATCTAAGTGTGCGAGCTACTTACCTTGCTTATCTTTTTTCTTAGAAATGCTACAGGTTTTCACTTCCCCAGCTTTTGAAAAGACCTGTGGAGAATACAATATATTGCACACTTTAATACAGAGGTTCTTATTGGCTGCGTAGGAAATTCATTGCCATATCTGACATTTGTTATTATTTGTAGTCACTTTCTTTCCACTCAAAAGGAGGTTTAACTACAAGTATTAAAGGGTTTTCCTGATAAAAGATCAGCAATATTAGATTGATGGGGGTCTGACACCTAGCAGCTACACAGATCAGCTGTGCTCAGCTATGCCAGCATCCGTACATAACAGCCAAGCAGCACAGCTCCATTTATAGTGTAGTGGTCGGTCCCAGATGCTGCAGATTGGCTCCTATTCACTTCAACAGAAGGAACTTAGATGCAGGCTGTATGAGCTAAATGGTGAAAATTTTTAAAGGGATTGTCCACTATTCGGACAGCTTTTCCTCACGTTATATTAAAAAATGTAAGATAAAAACACCATACACTCCCTTGCCACACCAGCACTGTGCCAGTGATGCTGTGATAGGGTTAGCTGACGCTCGCGTGACATTGTTATGCCACATAAGCACTGCAGTCAATCAGTGACCTTTAGGCTGAGTTCACACCTCGCGTTTTTTTCGCGTTTTCAAACGCGCGATTTTGCCGCGAAAAATAAGCATCCCATGCAATCCTATGGGATTCCGCAATGCTGTGCTAATGCTGCGTTTTTTTCTGCGGTGGAATCGCTTTGCGGTAAAAAACGCAGCATGCTCATTAATTTAGCGGAATCGCGGCGATCCCGCACCCATAGGATTGCATTGTTCCACTTACTTCCCACATGTGGCTGTGCCCACCAAGCGAAATAGCTTAGTTACTCACCGATAATGGTGTTTCTCGGAACCCATGACAGCACCACGGAGAGAGGGGATCCGCCCTTCAGGGACAGGAACCTACAGATAAAAGGGCGGTACCTCTCCTCCGCCTTCACTTGGTTACAGAGCATCAGAGGGTCTCCAGGTTAGTTAGACAACAGAAATATAAACATAATATTATAATACTGCTTATTTATCAAAAGCACCGTGCCTAAACAGAAACACTCTACTAACAGTAAAACGTGCTCACCACACTCGTGAAGGGGAGAGAAATAAGCGGGTGCTGTCATGGGTTCCGAGAAACACAGTTATCGGTGAGCAACTAAGCTATTCTCTCTCACCCATGACAGCACCACGGAGAGAATTGGTAGCTTAGGGAGGGACCACCGCCTGAAGGACCCTTCTCCCGAAGGTCAGGTCAGATGTAGATGCTAGATCTAATCTATAGCGCCTGAAAAAGGTCGAAGGTGATGACCAGGTGGCCGCCTTACAGATTTGTTCTATTGATACCTCAGATCTTTCAGCCCATGAGGTCGCCCATTGCCCTTGTGGAATGAGCTCTCAGCCCCTCCGGGATGGTATTTCCAGTGGATGAGTATGCCAGGGCAATCGCATCCCATATCCACCTTGCCAGGGTACTCTTGGATGCCTTGAGCCCCTTCCGGGGACCCTGGAAACACACAAAGAGAGAACCTTCCTTCCTACATTTTTTGGTGGCCTCTAAGTACTGTACTAGGCACCTTTTAACATCTAAAGTGTGGAATTTTTCTTCCCCCTTATTTTTTGGATTTGGGCAGAAGGAAGGAAGAACTACCTCTTGGGACCTGTGGAAATGTGATGATACTTTAGGTAGATAGGCCGGGTCAGGTTTTAGGATGACTCTATCCTCTAGAATTTTTGTAAAAGGTGGCCCTGCTGATAAGACTTGAATATCGCTCACTCTTTGAGATGATGTTAGTGCCACCAGAAGCACCGTTTTAAGTGATAGGATTTTTAGGGGTGCCGAGTAAATTGGTTCGAACTGAGGGCCTGTCAGTGTTGAAAGTACAAGATTCGGGTCCCATGACGGTAACCTTTGACTAGCTATTGGCTTAGATCTGGTTGCGGCCTTAATAAACCGTTCTACCCAAGGGTCACCGGCTACATCATGGTTATAGAGGGCGCCTAACGCCGCTATTTGTATTTTTAATGTGTTGACTGCCAGACCCTGTTCTAGGCCCTTTTGTAGAAATTCTAGGATCTTATCAATCTGAACCCCGTCCTGAACCTTTGCCCTAGAAGTGGATAGGAATTTTTGTCCATGTTCTGCCGTAAGCGCTCATCGTAACCGGTTTCCTACTTTTTTGTAATGTAGTTATCAGGTTCTCTGAAAATCCCCTGTCCCTCATCAGCGCCCTCTCAAATTCCATGTTGTTAAATGGAGGTTCGGTGCCTGAGGATGCAACACTGGGCCCTGCGATAGCAGGTCCGGGAGATCCGGTAGGATCCATGGGTCGGTTACTGAGAGCATTCTTAGCCAGGAAAACCAGGTTCTTTTGGGCCAGAAAGGGGCTATCAGTATCATTCTTGCCCTGTCCTCCCTGACTTTCCTTAGGACCGCTGGAATGAGCATGATTGGGGGAAATGCATATGTTAGATTCTGAGTCGATGGAAGCATAAACGCATACAGAGTTAGAGGATTCCCCCTGGGATCTAGGGAGCAGAAGGTGTCTACTTTTTTGCTTTTGAAATCGGCAAACAGATCTATGTCTGGGGTCCCCCACATTTTTACAATCTGCAGAAAAATGGACCACTTTAGTACCCATTTCCCCTGTCGTAATTGGGTGCGGCTCAGAAAGTCTGCCCTTTGATTCTCTGTACCCCGGATGTGTAGGGCTGACAGAGATAGCAGGTTTGCCTCTGCTAGTTTGAGGATTCTGGCGGATGTGTCCATTAGGGCTTGGGACCTGGTTCCCCCCTGATGTTTTATATACGCCACTGTGACTCGATTGTCCGAAAGAATGCGGGCATGGTGATTCTGGAGCAGGGGTAGGAAGTGTGTCAGTGCATAGCCTACTGCTAGAAGCTCTTATTGATTTGAGGAAGCTTTTAATTCTTGATCTCCCCATACGTCCTGAGCCACCTCGTTGTTCATGTGTGCTCCCCATCCCGTGGGACTGGCATCCGTTGTCACTATGTGTGTTATCTTTGTTACCCAGGGGATCCCTTTGGACAGATTTTCCTGGTTTCCCCACCAAGCTAGGGAATGAATAGTTCTTGAATTTAGGGTAATACGACCCTCTAGGTGTCCCCCTATTGCTGCCTGGTTGGCTAATACGTCCCACTGGTGATCTCTCGTGTGTAACTGAGCCCATTGAACTGCTGTCAGGCAGGCGGATAGGGAACCCAGCAGTGACATAGCTTTCCTTAATGTCAGAGGGATTTTGGATTGCTCTTGCTGTAATTTGAGCGATTTTCTCCTTTTTGTGGTCAGGGAGGCGACACTCCTGAATGTTTGAGTCCAGTGTTAGGCCCAAGAATTCTTGTACCCTGCTGGGCTGCAATCTTGATTTTTTTAGATTTAGAAGCCAGCCTAGGCCTTGTAGAGTGTCCATCACGCTGTCCCTCGGTTCCCTGCATTTTTGAGCCGAGCTGCCTGCTATTAGGAAATCGTCTAGATACGGGATTATTACTATGTCTTGTTCCCTTATATGAGCCATCATTTCTGCTACTATTTTTGTAAATACCCGCGGGGCTATAAATATTCCGAACGGCAGGGCTCTGTACTGGAATTCTTTCACCTTGCCCTTTATTGAGACAGCTAACCTGAGATATTTTCTGGAGTCTTTGTGGATAGGGACGTGATAATAGGCATCGCTGAGATCTAACACCGTCATGTAGCAGTTTGGGAACAGGATTTTGGTGGTGGACCTGATCGACTCCATTTTGAAGCTCTGATTCCTGACGTATTCGTTTAGCTTTTTCAGATTTTTGATCGTTCGAAAGGTGCCGTCCGGTTTGGTTACTAGAAAAAGAGGGGAGTAGAACCCTCTGCCCATATCCTGCAGGGGAACCTCTTGGAGGACTCCTTTTTTTTTTTACCAGGCCTAGGACCTCGCTTTCTAGCGCTTCCTGTTCTCACGTACTGGATCTCAGCGGCGTTGTTACATACTTTTGAGGTGGAAGAGAGAGAAAGTCTATTCTTAGGCCCTCCTGGATTAGGTTTACTATCCATGGGTTGTTTGAAATTCTCCTCCAGGCTGGAAGAAAAAGGGTTAACCATCCCCCCACCCTTGGCGTACTGTCACTTGGAGGGCTTTTTGTCTTGGGAAGAGTTACTAAAGAAGAACCCTCTCTCTTTTCTTTTGTCATCCCACTTTTGTTCCCTCGGTGGTCTCCTCTGAAAAAACCTCCTATTTCGAAAGGGCCTTTTTAATGCTGCTGGCCCAAATTTGGGAACCCTTTCTTCTTGTCCCCTGCTTTCTGGAGGATGTCATCTAACGTCTCCCCAAAAAGGAATTTCCCTTCACAGGGGATTGAACATAATTTAATTTGGGTCTGTAGGTCCCCTGGCCAACTATTAAGCCATAGTGTTCTTCGGGCCGCATTTGAAAGTGCTGCTGTTTTGGACGATAGCCTGACTGAATCGGCCGATGAGTCCGCTAGGACGGCAGCCGCTCCCCTTATTACTGGGATAGAATCTAAGATCTTATCTCTTGGTGTCCCTTCCCTCAGCTGTTTCTCAAGTTGGTCCACCCATACCATTAGGGCTCTTGAAGTACATGTCGCCGCTATGGCTGGCCTGAGGTTACCGCCTGCTGACTCCCATGCCCCCTTTAGAAAGGTATCTTCCTTTTTATCTAGGGGGTCCCTGAGGGTGCCCATGTCCTCAAAGGGTAGGGCGAATTTCTTTGAGACCTTTGCGACTGCTACGTCAAGCTTCAGGGCTTTATCCCAAGACGTAGATGCCTCCTCCTCAAAGGGATATTTTCTTTTAAGGGAAGGGACTGTAGTATTTTTCCTTTCTGGCTTGTCCCATTCTTTTATTATTTTTTGATTAGGCCCTTGACAATTTCGTTAAGCAGAATTACTCTCAGTTTTTTCTGGCCTAGTCCCCCGAAGATTATGTCCTGGACTGTTTTACCCGGCCTAGGGTCCAATACCCCCATGGTAGACCTTACAGCTTTTACTAGTCTGTCTACCTCTTCTAGGGGAAAACAGTGACGCCCTCCTGTTTCCTCATCTGAGGATGAGGAGCCGGATTCCGAGGTTTTAGACGTGATTTCTCCCGACGTGGAAGAGTCTGACTAGGAGGTTTGTATCGTGTCTTTCTTCCTCATTTTATCCCTATGCTTAAGGGATACGAGGGAGCTCTGAACCTCTGATTTGATTGCGGCCCTTAGGTCGGATGCGAAATCCGGAGTCTCCTGACAAAGAATTTCTTTTGTGCAAGACTCACATAGTTTTTTCTCCCATGATACAGGTAGGGGTCTAGTGCAAGTGGGGCATTCCCTGTTCTTCTTTTTCCCCTTCTTCTTTCCCTAATAAGGGAGAGGAATTGTATTACAAGGGTGAACATTCACGAAGATCACTTACCCCCTAAAGTGCGCGGCTGCAGGTACCGGTTCGGGAGATGGAGTCAGGTCCTGTATAGGCTGATCTCCTGGTGGCGATTTGCTCCTTGCCGCTGACGTACTGTGCCGCGTGGAGTGACTGCTGGAACGGCCATCTCTGTCTCGTTCCTTCTGCCGGTGGTGGTATTGGTGGTGCTGCTGCTGCTTGGGCTGCAGCTTCTGTTGCTGGTCGCTATCCCCCATTATCAGGATCGCTTCCAGCCAGGAGTTCGGAATCCACCATTTTTAAATTTGCCGCACCTGTGACGTCACCGCTCCCATCCTGCACCGCGCTGGCCGGGGAGCGTGCTCCTGCGCATGCGTTGGTCCCAGGGACCCGGAAGCCGCTCCTCTACTTCCGGGGCAGTGGCCATCTTGGTACTCTCTGTACCATGGCGCTGCCCGCACTTCCACCGGGTCCCCGATCTCTTTTCCGGAGCGGCGTCCCCCCCCCCCGCTCACCCGGCATCGGCCCCAGCGGTGGCGGCTTCGGGCACCGCTCCTGCCGCGACAGGGGCCTCCCCGCTGCCGTATACTGGACAGGTCGGCCCCGGATCCGGACTCTTCTTTGAAATCACAGGTACGCCGTACTGTGGGTCCCCCCGTCAGAGACAGGAACCCAACTGAAGGCGGAGGAGAGGTACCGCCCTTTTATCTGTAGGTTCCTGTCCCTGAAGGGCGGATCCCCTCTCTCCGTGGTGCTGTCATGGGTGAGAGAGAAAGTAAGCAGAACATTTGGAGATGGTACCCACGGTCCGGAGGATAGGAGACTGTCCTCCGGGCTGTGGGTACCATATCCCTGTAAAAAATAGAATTAAAATAAAAAATATTGTTATTCTCACCTTCCGGCGTCGCGCGCAGCCTTCCGGCCTCTCTCCACGCTCCCGGGTCCCAGTAATCCTTTGCGAGAATGACCGCGATGACGCCGAGATCTCGCGGTCATTCGCGCAAAGGATTACTGGGACCGGGAGCGTGGAGAGAGGTGGGAAGGCTGTGCGGGACACCGGAAGGTGAGAATAACTATTTTTTTTTTATTTTTATTATTTTTTACATCCTATCTTTTACTACTGATGCTGCATAGGTAGCCTCAGTAGTAAAAAGTTGGTCACACTTGTCAAACACTTTGACGAGTGTGACCAACCTGTCAATCAGTTCTCCAAGCGATGCTACAGATCGCTTGGAAAACGCCAGCATTCTGCAAGCTAATTACGCTTGCAAATCGCTGGTTTTTCCACGGGAAAATCGCGGGAATTTAAAATGCGATTTTCCCTCAGAATGGAATTCCGGAATTCTCGCAGTAACTTCCGCAAGAGTTCTGCTACATGTACACATAGCCTTAATGGGATGTAGCTGTCACACTTGCTTCTGACATGTGAGGTTTGCAGAAGGAAGTGAGAGCGCAACAGGCTGTAGGACTCAGGTGGCAAAACACTGTCACACAAGCTTTGGGAAACAGGAGGCGACAAGGCATTCATTTTGGGGAATATAGTATTTAAAGGGAAGGTGTCGCGATTTTAATTTTTGTAGTAATAATTTTAATTATATACTCTATTTTTAATACAAAATTAAATGTAGTAGTTTAAGTTTTTTATGTATTATGACACTTACACACCTCAAAAACGGCAGCATGAGCTGAGCTGTCAGGAGTTGTCAGGCAGCGGACGTCTTGGGGGTGAAGTACCGGGACCAGGGAGCGGTGATCGAAGCATGTCATCAGTATTACAGCACAGGCTGTGATCACCACTCACTGCCGCCGACCTGTTCAGAGCACAGCAGGGAAATCAGCACGCTGTTGTGCTCTGAACACACAGACAGGATGCCACGCTGCGTGGGAGCGGAAGCAAGGTGAGTAAAGCATTTTTTTTTTTTTATATGCATTGAACAGCGGCACTGGCAGAGTGGGGGATATATACCAGGATGGGTGAACGTATACTCATATACCTGGATGGGGGACATACCAGTACGAAGTATATGGGGCACATTATACCGACTCGCACAAGAGGTCATGGCATCACGATGTGTATATGCAAAACCATTCAGGGCCTCATCAGAGCCATAAGTGCCACCCTAGTGTGACAGATATCAGTGGTCGGGCAGGAAACAAGAAAATGTGTCAAGGACTGATTGGGTGATAGCAAAGCAGAGAGTGGCAGGAGAACTGATCGGTAAGGTGAGTATAAGTTCTTTTTATTTTCCCTGCCCCTTTATAGTTAATAAAAATGCCAGCCAGCACTCGCCTTTTTGCTGAATCCACATGGAAGCAAATTACAAAAAAAATACACATTTTGGCAAATGCAGATTTTTGTAATAATTAGGTAGGATTCATTTCCACCCAAATATATTCACTCATCTCTAGTTATAACCCTTTATAGTGAATCTGTTCCCAGGTTTTTGTAACCCTACCTGAGAGCAGCATAATGTAGAGACAGGAACCATGATTCCAGTGATATGTCACTTACAGGGCTGCTAGTTATAATTTTTATAAAATCAGTTTTATTAGCAAGAGATTGTCAATAAAGGACTACTTGGCCTGCTGCCAGATCGTCCAAACATGCCACCACAACTTATTGGCAGCTTTCTGCCTATGCACAGTATGCACAGAAAGCTGCCAATCAGTGGTGTGGGTGATGTTATACAGAGCTCAACATTAAGGGACCTGGTAGATCAGCAGCAGATAAAACAGTTTTAAAACCAAATTGCAGCACCCAGTAAACTGGCACATGACTGGAATCAGCAAAAAGCTAGTGCCAGATTCCCTTTATGTTTGGAGGACACCTGGTTGAACCAGCAGTAGAGGGAAAAGTTGATTATGTGTGGAGAGTATTTCAGATCGGTAAAAGTTTGCTTTCATGGCGGAATTAGCATGTCGTTTCAAAATTATTACAATAAACAAACTACAAAACAAAAAAATTTTAAAAATAAAACTTGGCCTTTGGTCTGTACCATATCTAGAGGCACAACACTGACCTGTTTAAGTTTTTCCTCATTGGTACTAAAGTTCAGGTTCTTAATGAACAATGTGCAGTCTGGAAGAGTTTCTTCTTCATCTTCTGAATCTTCTGTCTCACTTTTCTCCTTAGGTTTCTTTTCAGACTCCTCTTCAACACTCCCTACGTGAGGAAATAAAAAAACAAAACAAAAAAAAAAATAGTGAACCCCCAAACAAGCTCATCTGATGTCATGGATACATATGAGATTGTCGCAATCTCCCTCCATTCTCTCACCCCTATCGCGGCCGCTGCCTCATCTTACAATCTTCAGTAAAAATCACCTACCATTATCTTGCTCATCTACTTTGCCAGCTGGCACTGGTCCTGCTTTCTTCTCAGCAGATGGGCTGCTAAAAACAGTCATAGGTGCCCACTCTAAATAAAGGGGGACATGCTGAAACTGAATGGAAGAAAGAGCAAGCTATTTAGTGTGCAGCATTTTGTACAGAAAAAAAATAAAACAAGTAAATAGCAACAAATTCAATTATTTCATGCTTTAACCCCTAGGGCGATTTTCCATTTTTCCTCCCCTTCTTCCAAGAGCCATAACTTTTTCATTTTTCCGTCAATATAACCGTAACAGGGATTGTTTTTTACGGGACAAGTTGTACTCTTGAATTGAACACACTACATTTTGCCACATAGAGTAGTGGAAAACGGGAAAAAAATTCCAAGTGTGGTGAAACTGCAATAAAAGTCCAATTCCACAATGTTTTGTTATTTACCAAGTTCAATATATGGTACAACTGAGCTAGCAATATCATTCCCCAGGTCAGCACGAGTACGCAGATACCAAACATGTATAGTCTTTTTTATTTTTATTTAAGTGGTGGGGGGGGGAATCAGAAATTTGCCCCCAAAAAAATTGCTTTTGTCGACATTTTCCAAGACCTATAAGTGTCTCATTTTTCAGGATCTGGGGCAGGTTGGGGGGCTTCTTTTTTGTGATCTGAGCTGACATTTTTACTGATACCATTTTGAGGTAGGTACAATGTTTTTATCACCTTTTATTGCAATGTCACAGTGACCAAAAAGGATGGGGATGACAGGGGATGACAGGCACAGGAGTCTTCGGCAGAACCCCAGCTTTCAGGAGAACCCATTGGCACCCCGCGATCACATGATCAATGATGCATTTCCTGTCTGCACGTGTGTTAAATGCCGCTGTCAGTGATTGACAATTAACCAATTAATGGTTAATAGCCGATGGTGGCTCTTGGATTAGTGGCACTTAATGGCTGATTATATCAGCCATCAAGTGTGGGGAAAGATGCAGGCTCAGCATGTGAGCCCACATCAAAGGCAGGGACACATAGTTGCACTAAGCATCGTAAATTTTATAGCCCTTTGTGGTGACATGATGATATAATCTTGGTCACCCCTATCAAATCTGACTATTAGCCAACAATAATGTTTTGTCAATTTGTTATTCAAAGTACAATCTCTGAATGAAAAAGTTGGAAGTTGACAAAAATTGAATTACAAAAAAAATTTAAAAAAAAAAAATGACAGGAGATCTGATGGTTTGTTTTTTTTTGCAACACTACCAGTCGCTTCTAAGCAGAAAAATGAGAACACCTCCAAGTATTGTATTAAAGATATGGAATATATATTTTATAGAGACAGAGTTGGTCCACAGTATGCAATGAAGGCACCCAAACTAACACCAAAAGTACATCTAGTTTTGGTTGAAAATAACATGTACACTTGGCAGATTAAATGGCGTTTAAATCTGCAGAGGAGGATCAGGTCAAGATAGCAGGTAAACATTGCCTTCTCCTGAATGTGATATGACAGGTGCCCGAAGGACAAAGTGGTTCTAGAATTAGAAAAAGGAAGCAATTTTCAGTTTTTGCGCTTTAATATTTTCTTTGCTTTCTTCTAGCAGACATAACTTTTTTATTTTTGTTGACAGAGTGAAGGCTTGTTTTGTATGGAACGAAATGTAGTTTGGAAGGACATCATTTCTCCTACGCCTCATTGGGGGCCACAGGACCATGGGTGTTATGCTGCCACCACAAGTGAATATAGAAAGATTAACTTCTCCTCCACAGTATACACCCTCTGCTGGCTCTAGCCTGAACCAGTTCTTGCTTAGTGTCTGTAGGAGGCACTTGGGTCTGGTCATTCAGACCCCAACGTTCTGGCGCTTCTTGTTCTAAACGAGAAGCGCCTTCCTAGTCTTGGCGGCCATCTTCCTACACCTCCGGCAGAGAAAGCCTGGGAGCCTAGACACAAGACACAGGACCTGGGTAAGCTGCAGAATCATAGCTTATCCTTTCCTCTGCACATACACATTCTCCCTCTCTCTCTCTCAATGCATCAGCTTTCCAAGGGACTCAAACCTACACTATGTCCCAATCTAAAGCATCCAAAAAGGCTCACAAAACACACACTGTGTTCTTTGCCTCATGTACCACTTGCAATGTTTCTTTGCCCCGAGGCCACAACACTCCATTCAGCACGGCCTGTGACCCGGTATCTGCCCAGGAGCCACCCGCCACCGCTACCGATCCTAGTGGGGCTGGTCCCACCTGAGTGGTCTACTTCCCTGTCGCGGACTATGGCTTCTCTGGCCAAGGCAATAGACTCTCTACGGGACCCCTCCTCAAGTCAGGTCGTCCATTTGTCAGTTGCGGAAAACCCTTCCGATGGACAAGATTCATCGTCCAGCAGAGGTCGTACTTTATCAAAAAGTGCTCATGCTTCTAAAAAAGGACCCATGGCATGTCCCCTGAACTTTCTCGTGCTTCGGCGTCTGCGAGTTCGGCTTCTCACTCCCCCTCTCCAGGGGTTGGTAGCGAACATGATTCAGAACACGAATCTGATGCATCCTTAGATCAGGACTAACAGCATTATCAGGAGATAGTTGATTCCCTCATTGAGTCAGTCAACAAGACTCTGAGGGTGGATGAGGAACTTGTATCTATCCCAGATCACGCCGTGTCTTTTAAGAGGACAAAACGCCCTCAGGGTGTTTGGCAATAACCCCGAGTTTAATGACATTGTTAAAAGACATAGGGATCGACCAGACAAGCGTTTCACAGGGCAGAAGCCCATTGAGTCAAGATATCCCTTTGCTCCTGATTTAAGGAAGGACTGGTTACAGTCCCCCCCAATGGATCCTCCCCCGTATTGCGGCTTGCATCCAAAACACTTCTATCCTTGTCCGATAGCTCTGCAGTTAAAAATCCTACTGACCGTCAAATTGACAACCTTGCTTGGTCAGTCTTTGAGGCCTCTGGAGCTGCACTCTTTCTGTCCTTTGCTGCAACCTGGATGGCTAAGGCTATGGTCTCTTGGGCTGAGACTTTGGCTGCAGCCATTCAGGAAACTGATCTCCCCCTGAGGCGGCATGCCTCGCTAGCCAGATATCTTGGGCCAGGAATTTTGTGGTGTCCGATTCTTTGGATGCGGCCAACTGAGCTGCACAGGCAGCAGCAAACGCCATCACCATTAGGAGGGCACTATGGCTTAGAGATAGGCGAGTGGATTCTGCTTCCAAAAAGTCCTTAACCTCTCTGCCCTATCAGAGTGGTCGTTTATATGGAGAAAAACTGGATCAACTTATATCCGACGATACTGGAGGGAAGAGTAAGTTCCTTCCCCAGCAAAGGCCCACTCGGCCATTTCGGAGCAAACAACAAGTCCGGACCCGGACTTTTCATAGCAACCCCTAGCTAGTCCTCTACAACCGTCTCTTCTGGATCAGGGCGGGCCCCGCGTAGGGATAGAGGTTCCCAGGTCTCATACAGACCCACCCATTCCTGGAAGAGCAGGCCAAGACAGTCTGGATCCAAGGGAGCCAGATAACATAGATCCTCTACACAATGATCCGGTAGGCACCAACAAAGTAGGCGGTTGTCTACTTTTGTTCTGTCAAGCCTGGCTCTCGGTCGTTCACGACGAGTGGGTCAGAGATCTGGTATCCTCCGGATACAAAATAGAGTCTTCTTCTCTCCCATCAACATGCTTTTTCCTGTCTTCTCCTCCCAAGACAAAGGCAACAAGCCATAGATGCGCTCAGAAAGGACGGGGTTCATTATCCCGGTTCCTCAAAATGAAAGGTTCAAGGGTTTTTACTCAAACCTATTTGTGGTTCCAAAAAAGGGCGGAACAGTGCGGCCCATACTGGACCTAAAACTGTTAAACATGTTCGTCAGAGTGCGACGGTTCAGAATGGAGTCGCTCCATTCAGTCATCGCCTTGATAGCAAAAGAAGAGTTCCTAGCGTCCATAGACATCCAGGATGCTTACCATCACATCCAAATTATTCCCCTCACCAAAGATTTCTATGCTTCGAGGTTCGAGAGAAACACTTTCAATTCGCAGCTTTGCCCTTTGAACTCGCCACTGCCCCCAGAGTCTTCACCAAGGTCATGGCGGCTGCCATGGCCATCCTTCACGCTCGGGGAGTGGTAGTGCTACCGTATCTAGAGGATCTCTTGATTAATGGACCGTCTTTTCAGGCCTGCAAGGAGTGCGTGAGTATCACGATGGATACACTTTCTCGCCTGGGCTGGAAGATAAACTTAAAAAAGTCGTCGCCAGTAACAGCTCAGTGAATTTCTTTCTTGGGAATGATTCTGGACACTTTCCGAGGGTTGGCTATTCTTCCTCCGGAAAACGTCTTAGCCTTACAACAGGGAGCACGGATGCTCTCCCGCTCATTTCCTCACTCCATACGATTCAGTATGGGAATACGCAGCAAGATGGTGGCAGCTATAGAGGCGGCTCCATTCGCACAGCTACACCTCCGCCCTTTGCAACATGCGCTTCTGATGGATTGGGACAGGAATCTGTTCTCTCTCGACCGTCGATTCTGGCTGTCTCAGTGGGTCAGGCAGACCCTCAGGTGGTGGACGCTGAAGTCTTCACTGGATCAGGGGAAGTCCTTTCTTCCAGTACATTGGCTAGTGGTGACCACAGATGCCAGTCTTCTTGGCTGGGGGGAGGCAGTTTTCCGCCATCACACGGCACAGGAATGCTGGTCTACTTGAGAGTCGTGTCTGCCGATCCACATTTTGGAGATACAGGCAATCAAGTTAGGCCTTCTGTGGTTTCATCACCTCCTGGCAGGCTGACCCATCAGGATCCAATCCAACAACGCCACAGCTGTGGCGTACATCAACCGTCAGGGGGGCACCCGCAGCAGGGCGGCCATGACCGAAGTAGGTCATATTCTCCGATGGGCCGAGAGGAATTGCTTGATCATCTCGGCAGTCCACATCCCGGGCATAGAGAATTGGGTGGCAGACTTTCCTCAGTCGCCAGGGTCTCGCCTTGCGAGAGTGGTCTCTGCATCCGGAGGTCTTTCAGCAGATCTGCCGTCGCTGGGGGACTCTGGATGTGGATCTGATGACCTCAAGGCTAAACAGCAAAGTTCCAGAGTTCATAGCTCGATCCCACAACCCAGTAGCCATCGGAGCGGACGCAGTGGTCCTTCCGTGGCATCAATTTCATCTTCCGTACGTATTTCCTCCACTCCTGTTACTTCCAAGGGTCATCAAAAAGATCAGAGCAGAAGAAGGGGTGCCGATGATTCTGGTCGCACCGGACTGGCCGCGCCGGGCGTGGTACGCGGAGCTAGTACAACTCGTCTCCTGGCGACTTCCGGACCACCCAGATTTGCTTTCCCAGGGCCCGATTTATCACCAGAACTCCGGGGCCCTGTGTTTAAGGGCTTGGCCGTTGAATCCTGGGTTCTAACCCAAGCGTTTTTATCTCAGCAAGTGATAGCCACCATGATTAGTGCTAGGAAGCCCGCGTCGATACGCATTTATCATCGCACCTGGAAAACTTTCTTCTCATGGTGCAAGGACTGTGGACGCTCTCCTCTCATGTTTTCCATTCCTTCCCATTTTGGAATTTCTCCAGACCAGATTGGAGTCAGGTCTTGCGCTTAGTTCTCTCTTAGACTGCACCAAAATGCAACACGCTGCGTTTGGCAAAGGTCGCCGCACCGTCAAAACGACACATGCGGAGGCATCTGCATACATCGTCACGGCCTGCGTACCCAATGCTAAAGATAAGGCACGCACGCCGCATGCCAAGGAAGGCGGAGCTTCACAGAGGAAGTCTGCAGCCATCCGCACCTCGACCATACGCTAGTGTGAAACTAGCCTTAGTCGCAGTCTCGTCGATCAGGCGGGTCTCGGCGTTGGCAGCCCTGTCTTGCCGAGCCCCGTTCCTGATTTTCCATCAAGACAAGGTGGTTCTGAGAACGTCACCGTCTTTCCTGCTGAATGTTGACTTTTCTCTCCATCTCAACGAGGACGTTGTTTTGCCCTCATTCTGTCAGGCACCAGTCCATCGTATCGAGAAGGCTCTTCACACTCTGGATGTGGTGAGAGCTCTTAGGAGGTATGTCTTGCGGATGACGTCTTTCCACAAGTCAGATGCACTATACATGATTGTGGAGGGGCACAGGAAGGACCTAGCCGCTTCAAAAGGCCACAATAGCCAAGTGGATTCACTCAGCTATTCATGAGTCCTACCGCGTCAGGGGCAAACCCGTCCCAGCAGGGATTAATGCACATTCCACTCAGTCAGTGGGTGCTTCTTGGGCCATTCGGCACCAGGCGTCAGCAGAGCAGATCTGCAAAACTGCGACTTAGTCCAGCTTGCATACTTTTACAAAACACTACAATATACATGCTCAGGCTTATGCAGATGCGGCCCTCGGCAGGCGTATCCTGCAGTCGGCAGTAACACATCTGTAAATGGTTGGTACATGGGGTATTTCCAGTTGTGTTGTTCCCTACCCAGGGACTGCTTTAGGACATCCCATGGTCTCGCGTCCTCCAATGAGGCGTAGGAGAAATAGGGATTTTTGTGTGCTCACCATAAAATCCTCTTCTCCGTGCCAATCACTGGGGGATACAGCACCCTCCCTGTGTTTTTTCTTTGGTTTTGACATATTGTACTCTTGTTTGCTAGTTATGAGCTCCTACTGCTTTGTCACCGAACTGGTTCAGGCTAGAGCCGGCAGAGGGTGTATACTGCAGAGGAGGAGTTAATCTATGTTCACTGAGCGACCTCCTGGTGGCGGCAGCATAACACCCATGGTTCTGTATCCCCCAATGATTGGCTCGGAGAAAAGGATTTTACGGTGAGTACACAAAAATCCCTATTTTACCTTATAATGTACTGGAAAATGGGAAACATAGCCAAGTACAGTGAAATAGTGAAAAAAAAAACAACACAATTCTGTCATTGTCGTTTTGGTTTTCATTGAAAAGTTTGAGTGGCCTGGCAATACTATTCTACACATCAATATAGTAACGCTGATAAATTAATCTTTACAAGTCTATTAAGTAGTGAAAAAAAATCTAAAGTTTGTAAAAGAAAAAAAAATTTGATTAGTGTCGCCATTTTCTGACACCTGAAATGACGTGTGGCCTTGTTTTTGCACAACAGGCTGATATTTGTATTGATACTATTCTTTTTGGGGTTTTTTCAGGTGAGTTACAGCAAACAAAAAAACTGCAATTCTGTGATTTCAATTTGTTTTCTTTACAACTTGAACGGTTTGGAATAACTGTTATATTTTGATAGATCAGTGCTTTATGCAATATCACATACCATATTTTGTGACTGTAGAATGTATTTTTAGCAATAAAAAGTCTTGCCAAAGTCTGTCAGTATTATAGACCGCGTCCTTCCCGATCACGGACAGAACTATGCAATGCACAGATGTTTCTCCTCCTGCCCCACACTGATCTAAGAATCTGCAAGGAGGCTGCTCATCCTGAAAAAAACTTCAAACTGTGGTAATGTATGCACAGATTATGTTTTGCTTTTATTCTGTAGTTTAGCAAGTGTGATTTGGCTGTGCTAATTGTTTTGATGTTGTAGTTTTGCTGATTGTGTTGCATCAAAGCTACATATGGTGTATTGATGCTGTAGTTGAGGTGTGTGAGGTGTTTTGATGTTTGTGCGGCAGCCAAGGCGACTGAGCGTGTATGTGTGTGCATGTACTGAGCATGCAGCAGTATAGTGTATATGGGTCTCTGCGTCTCTTGGCAGGAAAAAACGCTGCATAAAATACCCACTTTTTTTGCAACGTTTTTGTTGCAGATTTTTTCCAAATCATTAATATGGGTGAAATCTGCAGCAAAAATTGCTCAAAGAATTGATATGCTGCAAATTTACATCTACTGCATGGAAAAAATGAGCAAAGTGTGCATTAAATTTCAGGAATCTCATTCAATTTGCTGGTACTAGTAAATCCGTCAGGTTTTGTGACAAAACTGAACAGACCCTATGTGTGCATAACAGAGTATATATAACGTGAGTGCTGTAAAGCTATATGGGTCTGCTGTCAGACGCAGATGCTGGTTGTGTACTACAGCCAGCACCTGCCAGCTCCTGAGAATCCATCATATACAGGAAACGGACACTACCAGTAAAACCGATATCGGGAAGGGATTAAAAGCACTTGTCAATGTACACATCTATGAAGTGTGCAGAAATGAAGCCAATATAATGTGTGAAATAATCATCACTATTTAATAAAAATATATCCATCACACCCACCTTTGAGTATGCCAGTTTCCGAAAAGCTTGTTTAGCTTCAGTTGGTTCAATAAATTCCACTATGGCCGATATTCCACCTTCTGGTAGCAATACCCTTCCCAGATCTCCAAAAGGCGCAAACACCTCCTGCAGTTCTGCAACCTGAGTCCTAGCTGGAAGGTTCTTGACTAGAATCACTGTTTTGCTACGTGGTGAAGCAGCCTGAGAGAAAACAGATAAGACAACCTGTTATAATTATTGGCCAAGAGGATATATTTGGGTTATGCCTCTAAAGCAGGGTTCCCCAACTCCAGTCCTCAAGGCCCAACAACAGATCATGTTTTCAGGAATTCCTTTGTATTGCACAGGTGAAGCAGTTATCACCTGAGCAATACTAAGGAAATCCTGAAACCATGATCTGTTGGTGGGCCTTGAGGACTGGAGTTGGGGAACCCTGCTCTAAAGGTCACAAAGTGGTGCATATTCATTTTTAACATTAAGTGAGAAATATATAGAATTGCTAAATATATCTTTGCCAAATTTAAAGGGGATTACTAGGACAAAAATATTGATGGCCTTTTCTTAGGACATTCAAAAAGATTTGATATTTGGGATATTCACTGATCAGTAGAAAGGAAAAGGCTAACGCCCTCCATTATTTAGATGTGAAATTTTTTAATTAATTTTCATTAATTTTCTTTTGGCTTCATATTTAGTCATCTAGTCTACAGTATTTCCCTGCTTTGGATACTAACATGGCTTCATTCTATACTTGGACTACTACTATCAAGTGTATGCAGCACTACATGGACATGTATACGTACATGTTTGACCAACGGAATATTTGGTGTATATATTTTTCAAAATATTGCCATATATCATATCTACCTCTGTATTTGACAAATTTGTAATTAATTAATTATTGTTGTTACGTGTATGCCTGTTGGCAATGCTATTTATACATTGGTACATGTCATTTGCATATGGTGATTATTTAAATATTATATGTATTTTGTATGGCCTGTATACTATTTTATTATGTATGCCTTCTATTTAAGATTCCGCTCTATGCGTTTGCTGCATTTACTCTTTTTAAACCTCTCTTTTCTCTTCTCATATTTTGATGGCCATGCGCATCGCTCCTTGTGTCAGCGACTCCACTCTGCAGCCGGCATCTATATGTACTGCGCCTGTGTCTGGGTTACAGCCCAGCGCATGCGCCTTGTACATGATGCCTGTGCTGCTCTGTAGGACCTGCGGACACGAGGGCGCATGCGGCGAGGGCGCCACTGTCATTGGTGGATTCCGGTCACGTGACCGGGTTCAGGGGCTATTTCAAAGTCCTGGTTGGCCTGGTGCACCGCGAAACCCGCATCAGGGGAGGCATAGCCTGGTTCTCCCTCTCCTCCCTTTCCTGGTAAGCTACCTTGTGGCTATTTTTGATATTGTTTGGCTGCAGATTGCGGCCTGCCATTATATCGCACTAGCGCTCTCTCTTTACCGCCCTTGTTGGTGTCTGATTCTGATATTCAGTTTCTGGGCGCTATCACTGCATATTTACATGGTTTACTGGGTATATGTTCACAATGGGGATGCTTACTGGGATGTTTTTTCCATCATGGTGGGAGGAGTCGGGTATTTGGGTTGATACCGTCTGCATTGTTTGATTGGCACTCTGTTATGTATATATTATCTGTAGTACATTTTTCTAAATAAAGTTTTGATTAATTTATATGCAATTTACCACATGCTCTCGTTTCTCCTCCTGGATTTAACTAATCTCCAAAGATGTAGAAAGCACAATATAAAATTGGCCAGGCAGGGTACAGCACAAGATGAAATAACGCACAGAAGCAGAAGGTGAAATCTTCACTTAGATTAAGTTGATGATAACTCGGAGAAGTGGGGCTAGTCAGGTGCATATATGACAGATGGAAAACATTTGCAAGCACTGAAGTAAAGCAGGTGTTGCTGGGATATGTACTTTTTTCAGACAAGAATAAGACTCCTCATTTTGCCAAGAGAAGCTAGATGTACAGAAGGGTAAATAGAGATGAAAGAAGACACATACAAGAAAAAAAAAAAAAAAGTTATTTTGGGCTTAGTCTATGTATTAATAATAATTATACATTTACTGTACTTTGTGAAAAATAATAACCCTTTAAATACTGGGAAATGTGTGAACCATAGACCATGAACACCATTACCTGACTGAAAGAATCCAGACATACTCCATGCTCCTGCAGGAAGCGACGAACGTCTTGAACTAACTGGGTTTCTCCCAATGCAACTCTGACTGCAACACTGCCTTTTCCCTCCTGATTGGGATAAAGAAGAAAACGTATCAGAGCATAGGAAATACTTTTACTACTGACATAATGAACGCAGGTAAGATGATTACTCACATGATCCAGGACTTGGCTTTTGCTTGTGTTGTACTTTTGTGCAATCACTTCGGCCACTGAGCTGGTCCCCATGAACAGGGTATTCCAGTTGTGTGAACTGAGTGGGAAAGTGAACACAATGAGAACAGAAATAGATTAATCTACACTAAATGTATCACAGTGGCTCACGCTTGATGCATTTATAGCCATGTTTGTCTAACTTTACACCAGCTGTGGGCTAGCTTATTTTTAGACCAAAACCATCAAAAACCTACTGCAAGCTATTAATTAATTTTGACATATCTTACAAGCAGCATACTCATCGACACTATATTTTCGCAACCCTTTATAAAAGTGTCTAACACCATTACCAGATGTGTCAGATGGAATGTGTGCAAATCTGACCTATTATGTTATCAAGGATCATATGTTATAAATTAAACTTGGATTCTATGACAGCTTTACTTTAGACTATACTATTACTAGGCTGAACTGGATTTCGCAACTGAACTCATAGAATATCCTCATTATTCTTTAAAGTAGAAACAAGTTTGAGGAGAAGAAAACATTTCTGTTCTAGCCATCTGAAACCTGCACCTGTCGCTTCTCAGCAACCAATTTCCATAACATAAAATAGATAATACCTGGGTGATATATATATATATATATTTTACTCACTTATATAGCACCATTAATTCTGCATTACAGACATTATCACTATAAAACTATTTAATGACTATGTAAATTGTCTGAAATTCACCCACCAGTCCTTCTTTTTCAAAATGTATTGTATATCATGAAACTACTAACTAGCAGAATCAGAGATAGGTAAAGGATGGTTTGTTTTTTCCCTGACAAGTGCATACTACATATAAGCATTATTGTTGTGACTTACATATGCACCTCTTTACAAACCTAACAAAGACTTCTTATGGTGAAAATGTGAATAGTCACATGTAGCACAGATAAAAGGGCAGCAGCTAGTGTTTTATTCCTGTTCTTGCGAAACTGGATGACAATAATACATGCTGCCTACTAAGTCACTAGATTTCAGGATTATGGACAGTACCTGGAACTGTTGGCTTTGTCTTTCAAAGCTTTTTGCTTCTTGTAACTTGCTGCTGCTTCACCTTCATCTTCCTTTTTCACAGTGGAAGGAAGAATATGCAACATGCGGCCCTGGAGACGAGTCAACGAAAAGACGATAAGGGGTATTAGATCTCCCTCTCTCTTCACACCACTGAAATACTGTAATGGGGCTCACTTGGGGTGCCTAACATTTCCCTCCAAACAGGCCCCAAGTCTTGTGCTTATACAATTTAAAGAGGACCTGTCACAAAGTCAAGTGTGCTCAGTTATCGCCTTTATTATTCCCGCTCCTCCACTCATTATTCCATTTTTTTATTTTAAAACTGCAAAATGATTCCAGAGATATGAACCGCTTAATTTAGAGCTGATCTTTATGTTCTTTACAAGGGGTGTTGCTATCAATATTTTTGGGGGGGTGTGTTTTGGCTGCTCAGCACTATTACCTTGTAAGTAAAGCAGCTTCGGTAAAGACCATAAAAATGAGCATCTCTTGTGCACCAAACAAAAAGGCCCATAGTTCTAGAACGTTGAAGCGGATTTAGAAGAAAAAAATGGAATAATCAGGGGAACAGCAGTATAAAACGGAAAAAACTGGCCACTTTTCACCAGGCTCTTTTTAATATCTATTTAACCCCTTCACCCCCAAGGGTGGTTTGCACGTTCATGACCGGGCCAATTTTTACAATTCTGACCACTGTACATTTATGAGGTCATAACTCTGGAACGCTTCCATGGATCCCGGTGATTCTGACACTGTTTTCTCGTGACATATTGTACTTCATGTTAGTGGTAAAATTTCATTCAAATAACTTGCGTTTATTTGTGAGAAAAACGGAAATTTGGCAAAAATTTTGAAAATTTCACAATTTTCCAACTTTGAATTTTTATGCCCTTAAATCACAGAGATACGGCACACAAAAAACTTGATGACTAACATTTCCCACATGTTTACTTTACATCAGCACAATTTTGGAACCAAAATTTTTTTTTGTTAGGAAGTTATAAGGGTTAAAAGTTGACCAGCGATTTCTCATTTTTACAACACCATTTTATTTTTAGGACCACATCACATTTGAAGCCACTTTGAGGGGTCTATATGATAGAAAATACCCAAAAGTGACACCATTCTAAAAACTGCACCCCTTAAGGTGCTCAAAACCACATTCAAGAAGTTTATTAACCCTTTAGGTGTGTCACAGGAATTTTTTTGAATATTTAAAAAAAAAAAATGAACATCTAACTTTTTTTCACAAAAAAAATAATTCAGGTTCAATTTTTTTTATTTTACCAAGGGTAACAGGAGAAATTGGACTGCAAAAGTTATTGTGCAATTTGTCCGGAGTACGCTGATACCTGATTTGTGGGGGGGAACGACTGTTTCGGCGCATGGCAGAGCTCAGAATGGAAGGAGCGCCGTTTGACTTTTTCAATGCAAAATTGGCTGGAATTCAGATCGGACGCCATATCACGTTTGGAGAGTCCCTGATGTACCTAAACAGTGGAAACCCCCTACAAGTGACCCCATTTTGGAAACTAGACCCCCCAAGGAACTTATCTAGATGTGTGGTGAGAACTTTGAACCCACAAGGGCTTTACAGAAGTTTATAACGTACAGCGGTACAATTAAAAAATCATATTATTTCCACAAAATGATCTTTTCACCCCCGATTTTTATTTTCCCAAGGGTAACAGGACCCTAAAAGTTATTGTGCAATTTGTCCTGAGTACGCTGATACCCCACATGTGGGGGTAAACCACTATTTGGGCGCATGGCAGAGCTCGGAAGGGAAGCAGCGCCATTTGACGTTTTTGGCTGGAATTGAGATCGGACACCATGTCGCGATTGGAAAACCCCTGATGTACCAAAACAGTGGAAACTCCCCACAAATGACACCATTTTGTAAACTAGACCCCCCAAGGAACTTATCTAGATGTGTGGTGAGCACTTAGAACCCCCCAGTGCTTCACAGAAAATAAAAAAATCATTTTTTTCCACAAAAATGATATTTTTGCCCCCAATTTTTTATTTTCCTAAGGGTAACAGGAGAAATTGGACCCCAAAAATTGTTTTGCAATTTGTCCTGAGTAGGCTGATACCCTACATGTGGGGGTAAAACACTGTTTGGGCGCATGGCAGAGCTTGGAAGGGAAGGAGCACCATTTGACTTTTTCAACTCAGAATTGGCTGGAATTGAGATCAGACGCCATGTTGCATTTGGAGAGCCCCTGATGTGCCCAAACAGTGGAAACCCCCAATTCTAACTCCAACCCGAACCCCAACACACCCCTAACCCTAATCTCAGCCCTAACCCACACCCTAGCCCTAACCCTAATGGAAAAATGGAAATAAATACATTTTTTTAATTTTATTATTTTTCCCTAACTAAGGGGGTGATAACAGGGGGGTTTGATTTACAATTTATGGCGGTTTTTATGTTTGGCAGCTGTCGCACGCTAAAAGACGCTTTTTACTGTAAAAATATTTTTTGCATCACCACATATTGAGAGCTATAATTTTTCCGTATTTTGACCCACCGAGTCTTGTGAGGTCTAATTTTTTGCGGGACAAGTTGACATTTTTATTGGTACCATTTTCGGGCACGCGACATTTTTTGATCGCTTTTTATTCCGATTTTTGGGACGCAGAATGAACAAAAACCAGCGTTTCATGAATTTCTTTTGGGGGGGTGCGTTTACACCGTTCCGCGTGCGGTAAAATTGATAAAGTGGTTTTATTCTTCGGGTCAGTACGGTTACAGCGATACCTCATTTAGGTCGTTTTTTTTATGTTTTGTTGGTTTTATGCAATGAAAACTTTTATATAAAAAATAATTATTTTTGCATCGCTTTATTCTGCGAGCTATAACTTTTTTTATTTTTTCGCTGATGATGCTGCGTGGCGGCTCGTTTTTTGCGGGACAAGATGACGTTTTCAGCGGTACCATGGATATTTATATGCATCTTTTTGATCGCGCGTTATTACACTTTTTGTTTGGCGGTATGATAATAAATCATTACTTTTTGCTACGTTTATTTTTATTTTTTAAGGGGTTCGCTACGGACGCGGCGATACCTAATATGTGTACTTTTATTGTTTTGTTTTGTTTTTTTATTTCCAAAAAATGGATTTATTTGGGGGAATATTTTTTTTTTTTTCTAATTTATTTGGCGATTTTTTTAAAATTATTTTAACACTTTTTTTTTTTTTTTTTTAACTTTATTAAATAGTCCCAGGTGGGACATCTCTGTCACATCACAGATCACTGTGACAGATCAGCGATCTGTCACAGGCAGTCCAGAAGGCTTCCTCATGCCTGCGCTTTGCAGGCACTGAGGAAGCCAGCTTCCTGCAGGCTCCCGGAGGTCCCCGCCACCATATTGGATCCGGGGACCTGCAGGAAAGGAGCCCCCCGCAGCAGCGCTGCACATTGCGCTGCCGTGGGGGGCTCAGGGAAGCACGGAGGGAGCCCCCTCCCTGCCGATGCTTCCCTTTAACCCCCGGTACACCGCGATCATGTTTGATCGCGGTGTGCAAGGGGTTAACGTGTCGGGGGCGGTCCATGACCACCCCTGACACATTGTGCCGGGTGTCAGCTGTGATAATCAGCTGACAACCGGCCGCGATCAGAGGTGCTCACCACGTGGTCGCCGCTGATCGCGGTAGACGTACTATCCCGTCCCATGGACGGGATAGTACGTCTGATGTCAGGAAGGGGTTAAAGGGAACCTGTCACCATAAAATTGCAATCCAATCTGTAGGTCCCATGTTATATAACAAGGAGAACAGAGTAGACTGGTGTATTGTTTTGGGAGAAGAGATGCAGTATAACCTGTGTTTTAATAAATTAAACCTTTGCTCTTGCTGAGATTTTCAGTCAAATGGGTGGTCCTATCAGTGACTGATGGCTTTTTTTTTTTTTAGTTTAAGTGTGCATACAGACATAACACTCATATTAAATCTTTACTCACAAAACTATATATCAATCTACTCATCTCTCCCTGCTATAACATTATCCCTGAGGATCGGACTGCAAATCATGGTGACAGGTTCCCTTTAAGGTCCAAAACCCAATGTTTTGTTTTTCCACAAAGTTTCATTGTGCAACAAAAAATCTACCTGTCATTTCAGGTGACGGCTCAGAATACGTTGTCATGAGGAATAATAGTATCTCTAGCCATTACATGATTTGCATCATGCAGTTTCGACCAATATTCTCATCTTGAGACTATCTCCCAATTTTCAGTGGTCTCAGAAACAGTGGGTGGACACTAGCCATTATGATTTCTTACACAGCGAGTACACAGAGATTAATGATTACTCCTATTTGTGGCAAGCAGCAGCAATGAGAAGTGTAGCTGTGAATCCAGAACTGGGGTGGACAACAGAAAGCAGTGACATCGGTCTGTATATCCACCACTGTGTCTTTCAGTATGTTTGCTTCCTCCTTTTCCTGTCCAAACTCCATACACTTGAAAATCTTTATTTGGGGTCAGTGGATGAAAACATTTTTGCCCACATGTAAAAACGTTCAGATAATTTGCTACAGTAATTAACTTTATTATGAATGAAACCTAGATTATTACTTCACACCTAGACTGACTACAATTGGAGATTGTGTATATTCTAATGAGAACCTTTAGAGACAAGCGATTCTTTACTAACATCAAATCTCACCCAAAAAAATGCCACAAGTCCATTATACTGGATGGAGTTTATGAAGTTCTCCCAATTTATCTACTGACAAGCCTATATGGCATCAGATAATGAACTTATTGAAATACATGTAATTTCTGTTATTACAAAACCAAGTACGCACCTGAAAGATGTGTCCATCAACCTCGGCATAAGCTTTCACAGCATGTTCTGTAATAAGGTATGTAATAAAGGCAAACCCCTTAGGCTTCTTAGTTAGCTTGTCAATCGGAAAATGGATTTCTGAGAGAGGACCTGAAGGTGGAAAAAGAATTAGTGAAGAAATAATTTTCTTAAATGAAGCATTTACAACAATATTAGTTGCTTAATAAAAGGATAGTGTACGACAAGGATAAGAAGGAATCTTTGTAAGTGCCATATTTTCAAAAACACTTCATATCATAAAATCAATTTACAGTCAATGGTATAGAGGGAGTTCATATTTACTGACATTTTGGACACTGGCTTAGACTTAGAAGAAGAATGTACGTTTATCAGGTCCTGCAAATCAATTCTGCATATTTACCACCTCTATAAATATCAGTTTTATGCTCATTTCCATTAATGAGGATAAATAGTGCATCCATTTCTTACCATATTTGGAGAATAATGTCTCCAAGTCCTCCTCAGTACAGCTGTATGGCAGGTTTCTAACAAAAAGTCGTCCAGAATCCGACAAATCTTCTTGCACCTCAGAATCATTTTGGCGCTGTTCCCATGGTCTGTTCGGCGGTTTTCCTGAGACATGCCCTTCTTTTGTTTGCTCAACCCGGAAAACTTCAATGTATCTTGTACCTATGGATTCATATAATTTAGCGATCGGTTTTATCTTCCAATGACATAGCGAATTTAAGGTTGTCAGCATTGTTGGATCTGAAATAACTGACATCACAGCACTGTACATACATTACTTGCTATTTTCAGTGCATTAACAAAGGTACCAAACTAGCTAAAATGTATGGATCACTGAAGGAGAGAAGACATCCGTACTGGGGCCTTTATATGCTTTACTAATGCACAACATGTATCTACCTATACCCAACCACTAGAAATGGTTGAAATTAAAATCGCAGACCTTTAGGTATGCCTAAATTTAAGTCATAAGATCTGCAAAATGCTGAGTGTGACTACAAACCGCTTCATGATCTGGAACTTAAAGGAAATCTCTCAGTAAGTTTTTGCTATGTAATCTGATAGCAACATGACGTAGGAGAAGAGATCATAATTCCAGCGATGTATCAATTATTAGGCTGCTTCTGTCATTTTGATAAAATCCCTGTTTTCCCTACTTCAGATCTACCAGTTCTCTGAATTCTGAGCTCTGTATAACCCCGCCCCCACCACCGATTGGCTGCTTTCTGAGTACACTGTGCATTGTCGGAAAGCTTCTAATCAGTGGTGTGGGGGGGTCTACACAGAGAAGCTGACGAGCTAGCAGTAGAATGCTAGTGTTCTAGTGATAATCTCCTGCTGATAAAACACTGATTTTATTGAAACCACAACAAGCAGCTCAGTAAATGACACATCACTGACATTAATGTTCTCTTTTTAGACTAGTAATATTATTGTAATGCAAATTAAAAGAAGCACCACATGTAAACATTACATTGTTTCTTCAAATCATATACATAATTATCACACAGTCTTAACTCAAGAAATGTTACGTAAAATCAAAGGACAGCCTGCACCCTGAAATGACGGCCTGGTCCACCATTCCCTCAGGTCAACACTAACATTGTAGCCTTGCTAACTTCAGATGAACCGTGAGGGCAAAAGTCAACAAAACACAGAATGCTTACATTTTACCATTGTGCACATACTGTATTGTAAAGAAAACAGAGCAGCAGCAGATAATGCCAGAAAACGTGATCTGATGTAGGATTTCTAATTGTGATCATCACATGACAACTCACCCATATAATCCTTATTCTTCTTAAGTGCTCTATGCACATCATCTTCAGTATTAAAATCTACAAAAATATAACCTGAAATGATAATGGATAAAGAGTTGGCTGCTAGGTAAACATACAGTGTAGAATACAGACAAAAAACATCAGTGTCTTGCTGTTTCTTACTACAGAGATGCTGTGGGTTTTGCTTTTTCTGCCTAAGGCTAAATTCCCAAGAGTATTTGGTGAGTTTTTGATGTTGCAGATTTTCTGCAACCTTTCAGTACCTTTTATGTTAATTATGTTACTTACGCTTTTTTTTTTTATTGCATTGGTGTGTACCTTTTTTTTATTTCCCCCAATACCAGATTTTCAGCTCTGTCCAACCATTTCAATTGACCACTACTCCTTCATGGCCAGTTTCAAACAGTTGATTTTTTTTTATTTCTATCCAGTCTTGTGCAATTTTGGATGTGTGCTTTGGCTCATCATCCTGCTTGAAGACCCATTATGTTTAACTCATGGTTTTCTTACACTTGGGATCAAATTTCATTCTAAAGTCATTCTTGCTCCAGCTGCGCGATACCAGCTATACGTGATCCAGGTACTCTACACCAGTTCGGCATCCTAACTACAGCCCTTACATACTCAACCACAATCCACCCCATCTCAGCCGTCCTGCTGCACCAGCACCATCTGTCCTTGTTACTCAACAAATGCTTAGCTGAACCCACGGCTTACGATCCAAGTCACCAGGCAGTTACAATAAACACTTTAATTTCACTTTGTTGTCCAGCAAATTTTACTATATGGCAATCTTTTCTGTATGTCTCTGGGACTCATAGAAAATCCCACACTTACAAGGCACTAAAGAATAAGAAATCGAACGTATTCTTTATTCCATCCTTAAAATCGCATGGTGAGATACAAACACGAGGTAGACCCTGTGTTCTCTACAGGATTCCTACAAATTTGTTTCATGAACATGGAGAAAATGACACATTTTTCAGGCTAAGATTATTTCTATTCAGTTTAAAGGGGACCTGTCAGTTGATTCAAGCTGAGCCAACCATGGGCAGCATAAATGAGAACCCGGGGATGCATGAATGCAGCCAGGTATCATTTGGAACACTCAGGTGTCGTCTAAAGATCTGGCCAGTTTCTCCCCACAATGCTTTAGTTACCCGGTGGTCTCTCCCCATGTACCAGGCTACAATCGTGCAGCCAAATTCTGATTCATGCTGCTCCCGTGGTTTGGGCAGCACAAATTGACAGGTTCCCTTTAATCATTCCTTTCTAAATCTAGGGTTCCTTTAAGATTATCGCAATGTCTTATAATTGTACAAGTACAAAAGAACATACCTGTCTTGTTTCCACAGGAATTTCGCACTATTCGAATAGCAGCTGGTTTTAGCGGTAGAAGAAACTCTCGGATGTTTTGCTGGAAACACAAAGCATATTTTGTAATGAGTAAGTGGTCTTTAGGTCATTCTTGCATTTTAAACAAGAATTTATTGGCGCTTGTTCAGACCATGTTCAGATATGGCAAACAATTTTCAATACAGAAGGGTTATACGTGTATTTGCCAAATATTTCATCTGTAGCATGGAGAGGATGAAATACACGCAACAATCTGGAAGAATTCTGCAACATATAGTATAGAAGACTCTGCACAGAAAATATGTGAAGAATCTTGCAAAATCCTCAGGCAATTTCCTCTGCCACGTGCTGCACTCCACTGAGAACTTGTGCAACAAGCTACATACACAATCTTATTGTATTAAATTGCATAAAGGGAACATAATGCTTAATTGCAGTGTGTGGAGTATCACATTTTTTTTGGAAGAAACAATTACCATGTGATGTACAAAACCTACTTCTGTTACATTGAATGGTGCTCCTCTCAGTTTGACTGTATAAGGTGTCGTAGGCGCATTCAAAACAGGTTGTTTCTGAAGGATAAAAAGTAGGAGCTTAGTTATATGCATAGCAATGAAGTCAAGAGTGGCATTTTGACATGTTATTCACCGGTGTAAAACACAAATTCATTGTTATAAATTGCATCTAATATACTCAACGGTTTGAACAAAGCGAAGCTGCGCATACATTTAGCAATTTTTGCTGTTTTCACACCATTTTTGCCCAGCTGTCACAAAGTGGAAGAGTCTCAACGAGATGGTGCAGTGGTGACCCCTGCTCGTCATAATCATTACAGGCAGTGGAGTTCCTTACACCATAAATCTTACTCCAGTCCATGACTCGAGTAAGTTTTGTAGTGAAGCGCACACAGATCTACACACCACTTTGCACCTCACATGCATGCGCCTTTTAATGAATTATGCGCCTTATTCTTCGTTCCTCCCCATCTTCAAGACAGGCAGCAAAAAAAGTCACCGTTCTTGATGAATCAGGGGCCATAGACTCTATTGAGTATGTGTTCTATTTGTGAAAAAAAAAACATGTATTTGAAAAAAGGACAAGTGAAAAGGGCCTTTTACGGCTGACACACTGGACTTCGCAACATCACACTTCGATGGCCTGGGGTTTACTCCTTAAGCTTAAGCAATGTGGGTGTGAAGAATGGCTGTAAACAACTGGGTTCTAAGGAGTAAGATTTTTCCTTGTAGAGAGTGACATGCCAAGCCTGGTATGCCTGTGTAAGGAGGCTTATAAGCCATGCAATGCTTTTCGGGGAAATAAAATATGAAAATTGCAGACTAGAACTATAGTACCACCTATTGGAAGCAACAATCCTAAAAGGGAACATCAAGCCTTGCAATATGATTTAGGATAAAATCCGAAACAGAATCTCAATTTGCAGACATGATGTTTCAGGGTGTTGCTCCTCTTCAGTACAAAGCATGAGATTTGATTTGGCTTCAAGAGAGGCTTATGACTGTGGTGGAAGGAATAACGTTTCTCCTTGTGGAGAGTGACATGCCAGTCCTGCTCGTTAAAGAATCCATATTGACTTTTCGGACTGTTGCTTCCTAGAGATGGTACTAGAGTTCTGGTCCTCTTCCACTCTGAAGAGACAATTTGCATATGTAAACAAATGGACCCAATCTATTGCATCTCTTGTTTGTAGCTAACCAGTTCAGGGTTCCTCATACCCAGCAGGAGGCTCTGCTAATTTATTACTGTTTACAATTTATCAGTATGCTTCTAGCAGATAGAACTGTCAGGGTGGAGAGTTTAAATTGAATAGATAGTACTGATACGTGAGATGATATGGGAAGTGTAGATGGTAGAACTGTGGGTATGAATGGAGCACTCAACATTTATAAAGAAAAGATATCACTTACTTCTTTCTTTCCTGGTTTGGTCTTCTCAGAAGAACCAAGAACTTTGCTCTTGGCATCCGTTTTCTTCTGGTCTGCAGCTTTCTCCTCTTTAGCCCCACATGATACAGTGGAGGGCTCACTCACTACCTTTGATTTGAGGTAGTCCATGTCAGAAATCTCTGATTGCAAGGCTACCTTCTCATCTACAAATCAACAGAAATGGATTAAAATCTTTATGCAGTATATTTGAAATTTCTTATGTAAAATAAGATACAAATCAGTATTTCCATTTTTGTTGTCATTTATTTGAATGGCAATGTGCAAACTAAAGTGTGTAAATGAGCACTGCTATGATGGACACTTCAGAGTCTGCACTTTTTAAGCACATAGCTTAAAAATATGTTGGAAATATCTAAAACTCCCAAATCACAAATAAAGTCGTCTACTAGACTGAATGTTGCCATAAACCAAATCTAAGAAGTTTTTTACTCCCCTAGTCAAGAATTACATATTGAAGGGTTCAATTTTTCAAGGTTTGCAGTTAGGTTTCTGCAAATCGTAAGTATGGAGATAAATAGTTCACACCTGTGTTTTCCCCACCGTCCTCATCCTCAGAATCTCTCTCTGAATCAGAATCAAAGTTGAGGTAGTCGTCCTGGGATCGGCTCTTCACCTTTTCTACAGGCTCAACCACTGTGTCATTAGCCCATGTAGCTGTCTTGCTCCTGCTTTGGTGAACATTAAGAAATTCCTTGAAGCCACTGTCCTTTTCCAGCTGCAAATCAAACAGCACTATATTATATTAATTGAAGTGAAATCACACTCCCTTTAAAATTAATCAAAAAATGTAATATTTTTTTAAATACAATGCAATTTCCTTTATAATCATACATATAAAGATTACTTACATCTCCCAAAACAAAAATTTGCTCTTTCTGTGCCTACAAAAAAAGATTAATTCTATTAAGTATGGGTAACACAAAGTAGTTGTGCAATCAACTTTTTTTTATTTTATATCTGTCAACAGATTTCACAACATAAAAAGAATTCAGACATGATGAGTTTGTCATTTTAGATATTTTACAAGAGTTTGGGGAACACTTTACTGAAGGTGAACAAGCCCTTTAGTTTGTTTGGTGAGGATCATGGTGTTACATTAGGAACACACATGCAGCCCTATCAGAAGATTCCAACAATGTTACTAATGTTGCACCCGGTAGCGGTAGGGTAGGTGTTTGTCTATTAACAAAATGCATACTGTCAGCTTAGTTTTTACTTTACTACTAGACTTCTTTTACTTTACCTTTTTTATTTCCGTTTTGGCATGTGCTCCATCCTCATTTTTTGTGACGTCCTTGCTTTTACTTTGCGAGTGCTTACTCCATGGTCTACTTTTCGTGGGATCACCAAATGATTTACAAAGCTCCACCTTTAAGGAAAGATGAAATAAAGTGACTTTGCTAAAAAAATGTATCGTGACCACTCCCCACCACTGGTGATGTATCTGGCTTACTCACAGATATACGCGATGTGTCAATGAAGCTCTTGTTGAAGTGGCTAAGAGCGGCTTTAGCCTCATCTTCTGCGCTAAACCCAATGAAGCCAAATTTCCGGAATTTCCCATCCTTTGTGAATTTTAGGGTGCAGTCGGTTAAATTGCCAAACTCCGCAAACAACTCTCGGAATCGATCTTCCTTCATCTTTACAAAAAATAAATAAACCATCACCATGTTTTAATTGAAGGTTAACTTCTTTGCTTTTATTAAAAGACCTTGTGTTAAGAAAACGGAAAATAGTTTTACACCAGAGAAATGAAACGGGTCAGTGTTCAGAGAAAAGTGCTCGTCCTGAATAATGCCCATCAGTGCCACAAAAACTATTAAAAGGGTATTCCCATTGCCAAGATCCAAACCCAATATGTACTAGATTTAATAATATTAGCAAATACCTCCAATTAGAAATGTAGTATAGTTATTCTGATTCGCTATGTTGCTTATCCCATGTGCAGGCATTGCTGTAGCTTAGGTATCCACGGTTACGACCCCTAACAACTAGCTAACTGACATTAAGTTGTTGTAACCATGGATATCTAAGCTACAGCAATGCCTGCACATGGGGTAAGCGACATAGCGAATCAGAATAACTATACTACATTTCTAATTAAAAGTATTTGCTAATATTATTATTACATCTATAGGGATATGATCTTGGAGTTGGGAATACCCCTTTATTGCAAATCCATAAAATCCGAAGCCCCAGCACTTTTAAAGAGCACATTAAAAGAACAGGGGTATAAATGCAAACAGTCATTTTTTTCAAAATGTTTACACATGGAAACATGGATATTCAGCATGTGCGCTCATTCTCAGGTGCCTTTTATTTTATACACATGATTACAGTGTGCTCCCTAAATAGTGAGTGCTGATTGTTCACAGCCCACAGGGCTACCCCAATGACTGGAAGCTACCGACTGCAGAGACAATATAACTTCATTTTCTCCCTGGAGAAACACTTATAAATAGACATCTCCACTGTATTTAAAACAGTACTTATCTGCAGATTACCATTATGGCTGGCAAATACCATTTTATAGTCTTGACAGGTTCCCTTCAAGTGCAATCAAATTATCAAATAAAAAATCCCTTTAAAAATATGAAACTTTAATAAATTGAGGTAAAAAACATCCCCCTAGTGCAATAACACAATTACCAAACTCTATACCATAATAACCTACGATAGCCCTACCCGTATAAACTACAGGTGGGAAAACAATAAGCAAATAAAAGAGATGAAAGATAGTGCTTAATATAATACACAGGCTATTAATGTACAATTCATGGATGTGAGGTCTCAAGGTTTGCCTCTCTATCTGGACACCTCACATCCATGAATTAGCTGGTTCCTTATTGTGCCTCCTGATGAACCGTGTGGACGGGGAAATGCGTCGAGGCTGGAAGCTAAGTTTGGGTTAACCCCCAATTGTTTCTATAATTCTGATGTTCTTTTATTGAACCACGCTATTTTTTTACCTCTAGTCTGTGCTTGTCTGATTTTACTCCAGAGAGGTTTTTTTTGGCTTTATTTGATAATGCATATGGAATCTATGTTTTCTGTAGTCTATTAATACCCAAAAAGACAAGATTGCCACTATCTACTGGTAGTCTATGGAATCTATATTTTCTGTAGTCTATTAATACCCAAAAAGACAAGATTGCCACTATCTACTGGCAGCTTATGGAATCTATATTTTCTTTAGTCTATTAATACCCAAAAAGACAAGACTTGCTAGTATCTATTGGTTATACAAGAGGTTTCTCTATGTTTACATGTAATAGCCTGTCTTTTATATATTGTACATTAATAGCCTGTGTATTATATTAAGCACTATCTTTCATCTCTTTTCCCACCTGTAGTTTATAAGGGTCATTTAGGCCGAGTCTGGGAGAGCCGCCGTGGAGTGGGGGCGCCAAATCGTATCTTTTAGGGTGCCAACCTCCACTGTCAGGAAGGGATAGCAGGCTAGTGTAGGGCTATCGTAGGTTATTATTGTATAGAGTTTGTTAATTGTGTTATTGCACTAGGGGGGTGTTTTTTACCTCAATTTATTAAAGTTTCATATTTTTAAAGGGATTATATGATTGCACACACAGGTTCCCTTCAAGTCGCAAAAAAAACTAGACAGTCAACAATCAAAAATGTAAAGTGGCAAGTCACTTAGAAGAGGTGATGAGTGCACCTTAGTCTCTACAATAGGTCTGGAGGTACAGGGTCACACTTACGAGTGTGATACAAGAAACTCGTGCATCAATACCCAGCACTGCCGCCGTCACTCGGGTGTATTTCGCTCCGGTCCTGAGTGCCGGCGGCTGTGCCGGGTATTTATGCGAGTTTCTCGCATTGTAGTTGTAAGTGTGAACCCGGCCTAACTCACATACTGCTTTCCAGAGCGCCTGTTGGTTGCTAAGACCCCATTCTCCTAACGTAGGAGGCATCCAGAGATGTCTACACAGATCACCATTAGTACTTGCCAGTCCCTACTCCACAGTTTCTTGCCACTGCTATTCTGTGGGTGGCTACTCACATAGAGTTAATCTATCATGCATTTTTCAATCCATGTGATTGGGGGCTGCACAGAATTGCATCACGGACAATATGTAGCCCGAAGGCTGCAGATTGTGGACCCCTGGTCTAGTTCTTAACAGCATATTAGTCCCAATTTATACCTGATTTATAATAATAATAATCTTTATTTTTATATAGCGCTAACATATTCCGCAGCGCTTTACAGTTTGCACACATTATCATCACTGTCCCCGATGAGGCTCACAGTCTAAATTCCCTATCAGTATGTCTTTAGAGTGTGGGAGGAAACCGGAGCACCCGGAGGAAACCCACGCAAACACGGGGAGAACATACAAACTCCTTGCAGATGTTGTCCTTGGTGGGATTCGATGTTGTCCTTGGTGGGGTCCTGGGCTGCAAGGCTGCAGCGCTAACCACTGAGCCACCGTGCTGCCCCATAAAATGAATATGTAATATAATTTGGACTATAAAATGTAGTCAGATAATATTTGTATGAGGCTACGTCCCCACCATAAGTTTTTGGTGAGTTTTTTATGTTGTGTATTTTAGAAATAATAAAAGTTGAAGGGGGAAGTTTGAGAGGGAAGGGGAGGCATTGTTGAGCCTGTGGGACGGAATGACCTGTAGTCATGGGGACTCAGCCTTGCAGCATGGGTGCTGTGAGGCACCAGGTCACCTTCCCTGCTGCTGCGGTGGTGGTTGGTACATGCTGCCGCACCTGAAGTCTATACAAAGTTACGGACCCACTGAGACTTTTATTGCAGTTTGAACCTACACGTCTATGCGATTCTGCACAGAAAACTCGATCCGCAAACAAATTGAGGAACTAAGAATAGCCTGTCGCAGGGTATGAGTGCTGTGAAAAAATTAGATCGAAGTCCTATGTGGAAAAAATGAAGTGTGCATGAGCTCCATGCCTCTACTTTCTGCAGCAGCGATGATGTCCCATTACAGGGTCATGTGACTGCAGCAGTGGCCAGCGATCGGCTGCAGCAGTGGCCGGCCCCTGTGACGGCACATTATCGCTGCTGCAGAAAGTAGAGATCAGCAGGTAATTGGGCAGCATCAGAAAGGGAGAAAGCAGGAATACAGGAGGGGAGTCTTGCTTTGTAAAACCTCCCACTCTCAACACGGCCCCTGTAAGGTCTTACTTAGGAATCACTATTGACAACGCACAACTTACTGTACCACTGCAAAACTCAAGGAAGTGATACGTATCGTGATAGAAGACGCACAACAACGATGTTGCCAGTGAGAAATCGGGAAACAAGTCTGCACGTGAGAACCGTGAACATGACCAGAGCCACGGACAGCCCCGAGATGGGGCGGAATATTGACCTCGTTAATGAGTAAATAAAGTATTAATTACCCCATTCGGGAGATTCTTGACGATTAATCGCGACATCTTGCTTAGTGGTGTTAACACCAGGTAGTGGAATCACGTTTAGTCCGTGGGCGCTGCCATCTTGGTTTACACCACGTGACTAGTGCTGCGCAAGTGCAAAGACGATGGGGGCGTGTCCTGCCTGTGGCGCTCACTGCTGCTCTGTATCCCTCTCCTGCGTGAGGTATTAGCGGGCGAGAAGTTCATTCGCTCTGCAGGCAGGGGGCAGTATACCTGTAGCGCCATGTCATTTCTACGGCTGCGAACAAGGTTGTTGTAGGGACATACTGTGAGAGCCATAGTGTGGGAGGGCTCACAGAGAGGCAGTCGGCCGCAGTCTGTCTCTTCCCTAATAGCCCTGTGGTAGCAACAGTGCCAGAGGCTGTGGGCCCTATAATTGCGAAAAGTGTCCCTATAGAATTCATCTATTGGCACCATAAATGTCATGTGTCCCATGAGCCGGTGAGGTGCTGTGTATGACCCTTGATGTTTCTTAGGCTACGTCCCCACGGTCAGTAATCGGCAGCGCTTTGGACGCACCAAATGTCTGCTACATCCAAAGCGCTGCCGCCCGGCTCTTGTATGCAGGTGATTCCGCATGTGTTCATTGAACCGCGCGGAATCACCGCATCCTATACATTGTACGGGTGAGATTTACGGTCAAGAAAGAAAGGTGCGCCGCATGTCCGACTCCACGGCTAAGCCATGGGCGTCCGTGCATGCATAGTGGGCATGAGATTTCTTGAAATCCCACCCACTGTGCTGTAACATCCCGACACTGCAAGTTGCACATTGCGTATGCACACAGCGTCCAACCCGCAGTGTTTAGTGCCCGTTCTGAGATATCCTTTTTATTCTATCGTAAGGACTTTATGTCGGGACGCATGCGCAATAGTGCATTTCCGCTATACAATGTGTGAGATAACCCTCCTCTATTCTAAGTGGGGAGTGTGAAGGATCAATGGTAACTTTGCTTGCGCAGGCGCACTGGTCGATTTTTGTCACTGCTCCGGGAAAGACCTTCTTCCGCAGGAAGCGACGACTGAGAGCGTCTTTCGGGCCTAGACAGAGCGTTCAGTCCCACCTTTCTCTACATGTGACCGCACAGGCGCACTGGCTGAGTCTGGCTACTGCTCCTAGCATGACCTTCCGCGGGAGGTGACGTCCGAGAGCGTCCCTCATGCTTAGACAGAGTGTTCAAGCCCGCCTCTCCTCATATATGACCGCACAGGTATTAACCGCAGCTGCTGCTTATTGCTGGTCTTATTTTGCGTATATATATATGACTTCTCTCAGACCTAACCTTCAGCCCCTGACGAAGCTACCTTGCGGTAGCGACACGCGTCGGGCATCTCCACAGGCTCCCCCTATTCTTTGGTATTGTATCAGAGCGGTGCACTTAGCACTTATGTTATGCGCTACCCTGAATGATGACTACCGGGTCTGAACCAGTTCAAACAGGGTCCTGAGTCATTTTCTCTGGCCCTTTTACCTCCTCATTATGTTATTTCTCTGACTACATTATTAGGGGAAGTGGGTAATATGTGCATCTCTCTAGTACATGGCTTTATACACTTGGGTCTTGATTGTCTTACCCATTTGGGTTTCATTGCAATACATCTGTATGGTATTTCTGACACCAAGTTATCTTGCGTTTCAATCCTTAATAATCATTTGGTTGTATGTATCTGTATATAATTAATGTGATAGGGGAGTCTTAGAGGGTTACATTTTTAACCCTATGGGCCTATTGTAATTGTCATGGAGTGACTTTTTAATGTTTTTAAATGGTTTTTTGGTCTGTCTGAAATTTAATTTTGTGAAAAATTAAATGAATTTTGTGTGATTTATGTGGTGATCCCAGTTTTTTGGTCAGTAGCTTTCTTCTCTCTTTTGATTTAGAGATGATCTGCAATGAGGAGTGGACCAAAATTCCTCTTGACATGTGCGCAAACCTCATAATCAGCTACAAAAAAAGTCTAACTGCTGTGCTTGCCCACAAGGGTTTTGCCACCAAATATTAAGTCTTGTTTGCCAGAGGGATCAAATACTTATTTATCATTGCAAAATGCAAATAAATTTGTATAATTTATAAAATGTGATTTTCTGGGTTTTATTTTTGATATTCTGTCTCTCAATGTTAAAACTAACCTACCCTTAAAATTATAGGCTGTTCATGTCTTTGTCTGTGGGTAAACTTACAAAGTCAGCAAGGGATCAAATAATTATTTCCTTCACTGTATATTGTAGGCTTTTAAGTCCAAGAGAGGTATTGTTAGGAACGGTGGAACGTACTAAATAAATAATAAAGTGCTTTTGCCGCTTAGGGTCCACCGTGCAGAAGGTGTAACCACTGCTGCTAAGTAATGGCAAACACTAAATATGGCGGTATTACGCACGCGGGTTGAACGTCACCCAGGTGCGCGGAGCGATCTCTGTTAACTCACAGAGATGCCTTAAGTGAAAAACACAAAAAGGCTGAGCCTGTTAGCGTCACAGTTCTCAGAGAAGTGCACGCACGGTATATGGTCACAGGAGCTGGGCCCTAGGCAGAGGGTCTGCGTCCGTCTAGACCTACCGTGCGTGCGGCGTCGCAACTGCGGACGCCAAGAGAAGCTGCAGACTGCAGCGCGGCAACAGACACTGCCGCTAGTCGACAATGCCCGATAGCAGGCGCACTGTCGGACGCTACCATTGTGGAGGATGCTGTTGTGGCTAGTAGCTTACCACTTGCTGGCGCTGACTCTAAACCTAAGTCCCTATACACACTCGTAATATCAGAGGGAGGGGATCTTAATGAGTCATTTGCAGGTTCGTGCATCCATCACTATTCACACAGTAGCAACTAGAGACTATACTAGCGCATGGCCGAGCGGCCATGCGGGCCTTTTATAGCCGTGCACTTCCGGGACCTTCCAGATCTCTGAGATGGACCAATGAGATCAGGAGAAGGACCTGAGCATGTGACTCCCGATCTCCAATGGGAGATTGTCTCGTGAGCATGCCCAGTAGCGCGACAAGAGGACTTAGCCTCTGGAGCGTTTTGCTGCAAAGCAGCCTGCATTGCTATTGCTGACCCAAAGGTGGCAGCAACAGCCAGACCCACAGAGCAAGTCTGGGCAGAGCATCTGGGACGCTGAGACTGCTGAGCAATCTCCTCTGCGGTCGATAGACAATGAGAGACCACAGAAGGTGAGGTTCTGGATTCCTGCTGAGCCGCTGCAGGAACCCGACACCTAACAGGTATCTTACCAGGACAGGGACACAACTATAAGGTACACATTGATGTTAAGGTACTGTCACACTTAGCGATGTACCAGCGATATGACGCGGTCAGGATCGCTGGTACATCGCTAAGTGGTCGCTAGTGAGCTGCCACACAGGCAGATCTCACTAGCGACATCGCTGGGGACGGGGAACGCTACTTACCTGTCACACCAGGCGATCCTGCGTGCTCCACGCGTCGCTCGTCGTCACAGCAGGAAGCGCCGCAGGAAGCTGACGACGAGAAACGGTCCTGAACGTTCTCGCGCGATCAGCGATAATCAGCGGGGGAGCCGGTCGGAGGTAAGTATCAGACATAGCGATATCGCTAGCAATATCGCTATAACGTCACTAGTGCTAGCGATATCTCTTAGTGTGACATGCCCTTGACAGTTGGGCTCATGTAAACTGGACAATTTATGTGTTAAGTACCTTTTAACTGTAACTTTTCCTATAGCAATATTACATTTACAATTTTCCAAAATTCCATATGTACATAATATAGCATTTAACCCTACGATGCATATCCCGGGCCTAAAAGGCCCGGGAACTTTTGTTTTGCAAAAATTCTGAAAGGTTTTTAAACTTAGAATTTTGAAACTCTAGGTACTCCTCAGGTCTGTAGTTGTGTGTAATTTCCAGTTGTTTATATATTTTTATGTGATGGGGTTTTTTTATATAATTTTTTTTTTGGAAAACTACAGCTTCACTTATCCCGGGCCTTTAAGCCCGTATTAGGTTTATCATATGCTCATCAGTTTATTTGTCTTTTTTTTGCTATTTTCTGCAAGATTACTTGCTGTACTTTAGAATTTTGAAACTCTTGGTATTTCTCAGGTTTTTAGTTGTTGGTAGAGTTGAGCGATACCGTCCGATACTTCAAAATATCGGATCGGAATGGATCGGCCGATCTTTAAAAAAAAGTATCGGTATCGCCGATGCCGATACCGGAAGTCCCATTCAAGTCTATGAGACTTCCGGTATCGGAATTGGAAAAACCCTTTCCTGCCCTTGTACGGGCCTGCCGGGGGTCTGTGCCGGCCTGCCGGTGGGCTGTGCGGACTGCCCGGGGTCTGTGCACCCTGTGGTGGTCTGTACCGGCCTGCCGGGGGGCTGTGCTGATGTCCGGGGGTCCGTGCAGGCATCGTCCGATGGGACTACAAGTCCCATCGGGCGATGCCTGCTACCATGACAGTGATTGACACATTAGCCAATGATGGGACAGTAGTAGTCCCATCATCCGGCTAATGTGTTAAATGTAAAAAAAAAAAAAAAAATACTACATACATACATACTACATGCATGCTACATACATACTACATGCTACATACATAGTACATATATACTACATGCATGCTACACACATACTACATGCTACATACTACATACATACTACATATATACTACATGCATGCTACATACATACTACATATATACTACATGCATGCTACATACATGCTACATGCTACATACATACTACATACATGCTACATACATACTACATACATGCTACATACATACTACATATATACTACATGCATGCTACATACATACTACATGCATGCTACATACATACTACATGCTACATACATACTACATACATACTACATGCATGCTACATACATACTGCATGCATGCTACATACATGCTACATACATACTACATACATACTACATATATACTACATGCATGCTACATACATACTACATGCTACATACATACTACATACATACATACTACATATATACTACATGCATGCTACATACATACTACATGCTACATACATACTACATACATACTACATGCATGCTACATACATACATACTACATACATACTACATGCTACATATATACTACATACATACTACATATATACTACATGCATGCTACATACATACTGCATGCTACATACATACTACATGCTACATACATACTACATGCATGCTACATACAATACATACATACATAGACATACAGTACATATAACATAGAGTAACATACTTACCAATACTTGTCACATTGTTCCCCGAAGCCATTGTCGTCTACGGAATAAATATTAACATAACAAACCACAAAAATACTCACCCATGATCCGAAGCAGTCCACGAGTGTGTCCCACGACGATCTTGGGTAGAGAACTGCAGCATCAGCTGATGCTGCCGCTCTCTACGGGCTGCAGGAATCCAATGACGGAAGGTAGGTATCCTTCCGCACTGTATTCCTCCGCCACTTAAAAAAAAAAGTCCCTAGTCTCACTTTATGGTAAAAGCTGTGTGGGAATTTCCCACACAGCTTTTACCATAAAGTGAGACTAGGGATTTTTTTTTTTTAAGTGGCGGAGGAATACAGTGCGGAAGGATACCTACCTTCCGTCATTGGATTCCTGCAGCCTGTAGAGAGCGGCAGCATCAGCTGATGCTGCAGTTCTCTACCCAAGATCGTCATGGGACACACTCGTGGACTGCTTCGGATCATGGGTGAGTATTTTTGTGGTTTGTTATGTTAATATTTATTCCGTAGACGACAATGGCTTCGGGGAACAATGTGACAAGTATTGGTAAGTATGTTACTCTATGTTATATGTACTGTATGTCTATGTATGTATTGTATGAATGTATTGTATGTAGCATGTATGTAGCATGTATGTGGTATGTATGTGGTATGTATGTGGTATGTATGTAGTATGTATGTAGCATGTATGTAGCATGCATGTAGTATATATGTGGTATGTATGTAGTATGTATGTAGTATGTATGTATGTAGCATGTAGCATGTATGTAGCATGCATGTGGTATGTATGTAGCATGTAGCATGCATGTAGTATGTATGTAGTATGTATGTAGCATGTAGCATGCATGTAGTATATATGTGGTATGTATGTAGCATGTAGTATGTATGTAGCATGTATGTAGTATGTATGTAGTATTTTTTTTTTTTTTAAACATTTAACACATTAGCCGGATGATGGGACTAATACTGTCCCATCATTGGCTAATGTGTCAATCACTGTCATGGTAGCAGGCATCGCCAGATGGGACTTGTAGTCCCATCGTACGATGCCTGCACAGACCCCCGGACATCAGCACAGCCCCCCGGCAGGCCGGTACAGACCCCCACAGGGTGCACAGACCACCGGCGGGCCGGCACAGCCCCCCGGCAGGCCGGTACAGACCCCGGGCAGTCCACACAGCCCCCCGGCAGGCCGGCACAGCCCCCCGGCAGGCCGGCAGAGACCCCCGGAAGGCCCGAAATGACGGCGCATCATCATGCGCACACACCGCGCATCATGATGACGTCATTTCGGCTGTCAATCAACTTTGAACTTCCGATTCCGATGCCCGATATTGAAAAAATATCGGATGTCGGTATCGGAATTCCGATACAGCAAGTATCGGCCGATACCCGATACTTGCGGTATCGGAATGCTCAACACTAGTTGTTGGTAATTTCCTAGTTTCATGTGATCATCGTTTTTTTTATAAAAATGATTTTTTGGAAGAACAAATATTTCCATGACACAGGCCTTTTAGTTTATGATATTGTCATGCCTTCTGCATGACATTTATGTTTTCAGACTAAAGGTCCTTTCTCTGATGATATTGCAAATGAGGTGGTTTTATGCACAAACTCTGAAGGAAGACGTATTGCTTCTGGAAAGAAAAAAACTTGGAAAGATATCTCACGAGATGAGCTTTATGCTTATATTGGACTAACACTTCTGGCAGGGTGTCAAAAAGCATATGATGTACCTATCAGAGAATTATTTCTGGACCAACATTCTGATCCTTACTATAAAGCAACGATGTCAGTGAATAGATATGAGGATATTCGGAGAGTGCTTCGATTTGATGATAAGCGAACTCGTCCTACGAGATTGGAAACGGATCAACTAGCGCCTATTAGTTACATTTGGAATATTTTTATCGGGAATTGTACCAAGCTCTACAATCCTGGTGAAAATGTAACTGTGGATGAGCAACTTGTAGCCTTCAGAGGACGTTGTAAGTTCATTCAATATATGCCTAGCAAACCAGCCAAGTATGGACTGAAAATATTCTGGATGTGTGACTCTGCCACTTATTATGAGATAAATGGACTTATCTACTGTGGAAAAGAACTTGGCGCACCAGTGCACAGAGACCTTGGTGCCGACATTGTAAAAAAACTTGCACTACCCATTTACAATTCTGGTAGAAACATAACAATGGACAATTACTTCACAAGTGTAGAACTTGGCAATTTTTTGCTTGCAAAAAAACTTACAGTGCTTGGTACTATGAGGCCATATCGACGAGATATTCCTCCAGTGATGAAGCACAGTCCACAGAGAGAACTTTATGACAGTGTATTTGGGTTCAGCGACAAATCAACAATGGTCTCTTACAAAGCTAAGAAGGACAAATCCGTTACATTACTCAGTACAATGCATCATGATGCCATTGTTGACATCAATACCTGGAAAAAAAAACCTGAAATCATCATGTACTATAATAAAACTAAAGGAGGTGTGGACAAGATGGATGAAATGATTGGGGAATACACATGCAAAAGGCAAACACAACGTTGGCCTGTAATCTTGTTTGCAAATATGCTTGATGTATCAGCCCTGAATGCCTACATTCTTTATTGTAAAATTCATCCCGATTTTCATGCTAAGAGGAGTGACAAAAGGCGCCTATTCTTGAAGGACCTTTGCCATGAACTTATAATGCCACACATGATGCAGCGAAGGGACACACAATTCATGCCAAAGCAAACGATTGAAGCTATGAAACATTGTGGTGTAAGTTTTCCAAGAATTCAACATCGAGAAGAAAGAAAACGAAAGCGTTGCTTTATTTGTCCATCAGAAAAAGACAGGAAAACCGAGCGGTACTGCACCATTTGTGGAGAAAATGTTTGTAAAGAACATTCTTTAGAGAAGATAACATGCGAAAATTGTGATGGAGAGTAATAAAATTGAAAAGTAAAGAAAAAGTTAGAAACGAAAACTAGTTGCAGGTTTTGTCTACTTCAATTTCCATGTTATTTCTCTTTATAACACTTATAATTGCGTGCATTTGTCATATCTGACTTTACAATTTTGAAATAAACTAAAAAAATGCTTACTTATTTTTTTTGGTCAATTCCTTCCATATAAGTTGCAAACGGGCCTAAAAGGCCCGGGATATGTAAGAGTGTAGATTCCGAATGTCATGCATCGTAGGGTTAATCAATTTCCTATGGCAGTAATGCTGTTCCAATTTTCTAGATTTAGGCTATTTGCTCACGTGCAGATTTTTTGCGGTATTTTCCGCTGGAATTCCGCAACTCCCTGCCACGGGAAATACGCTTGAATTCCGCATTTTTAATTCCCACGTATTTCCCGCGATTTAACTAGCGTTTTGCAAGCGTAATTAGCTTGCAGAATGCTAGCGTTTTCCAAGTGATCTGTAGCATCGCTTGGAAAACTGATTGACAAGTTGGTCACACTCGTCAAACATAGTGTTTGACAAGTGTGACCAACGTTTTACTATTGACGCTGCCTATGCGGCATCAGTAGTAAAAAGATCTAATGTTAAAGATAATAAAAAAATGGTGATATTCTCACCTTCCGGCATCCCGCACAGCATCCCCAATCCTCGCGATGCTCCTGGCAACTCCCGCTCCCAGCGACGAACTTTGATGACGTAGCGGTTTTGCGAGACCGCTACGGTATCGCGAGACCGCGACTTCATCAAAGGTCATTGTCATTGTCGCAAGGCATCACTGGGAATGGGAGTTGACGGGAGCATCGCTTAGGCCTGGGAATGCTGTGAGGGACTTCGGAAGGTGAGAATATCACCATTTTTTATTTTAATTCTATTTTTTACAGGTATATGGTACCCAGGGCCTGGAGGACAGTCTCCTCTCCTCCAGACCGTGGGTACCATCCGCACATTTTCCACTTACTTTGTGCATGGTGGCCATAGCCACGTGCGGAAAGTAAGCGGAACAATGCTTTCCTATGTGTGTGAAATTCCCGCGATTCCGCACAAAGAATGAGCCTGCTGCGTATTTTTCCGCGATGCGATTCCGCTGCTGAAAAATACGCAGCATTAGCACAGCATGTGCAGAATGCCATAGGATTGCATGTGATGCTTTTTTTTTGCGTTTTCGGGGCAAAATCGCGCATTAAAAAATGCAGCGAAAACGCAAAACAAAAACGCTACGTGTGAATGCAGCATTACCATTCTAAACAGTCCAGAGTGCATCTTTATATTTTCTTAGAATTTTTATGTTAGCTGGCACATGTTCACATTAGTTGGGATGTGCTGGTCAGTTTTTCTGTTTGTAGCAAACTCATGAGACATGTGCACTCCTACGCCAAATCCCATCAGACTCAGGTGGTCTTAACTAGCTGGTTCCTTCCTACCCCATATGTTATAGGCTTTTTAGGCCAAGAGAAGTGTCTTATCAGGACAGGGTCCCAACTAGTGTTGAGCATTCCGATACCGCAAGTATCGGGTATCGGCCGATACTTGCTGTATCGGAATTCCGATACCGACTTCCGATATTTTTTCAATATCGGAATTCGTCATCGAAATCGGAAGTTCAGTTGATTGACGGCCTGACGTCATCATGATGCGCGGTGTGTGCGCATCATGATGCGCCGTCATTTCGGGCCTTCCGGGGGTCTCTGCCGGCCTGCCGGGGGGCTGTGCCGGCCTGCCGGGGGGCTGTGTGGACTGCCCGGGGTCTGTACCGGCCTGCCGGGGGGCTGTGCCGGCCTGCCGGTGGTCTGTGCACCCTGTGGGGGTCTGTACCGGCCTGCCGGGGGGCTGTGCCGGCCTGCCGGGGGGCTGTGCTGATGTCCGGGGGTCTGTGCAAGCATCGTCCGATGGGACTACAAGTCCCATCGGGCGATGCCTGCTACCATGACAGTGATTGACACATTAGCCAATGATGGGACAGTAGTAGTCCCATCATCCGGCTAATGTGTTGAATGTAAAAAAAAAAAAAAAAAAAAAAAAATACTACATACATACTACATGCATGCTACATACATACTACATGCATGCTACATACATACTACATATATACTACATACATACTACATACATACTGCATGCTACATACATACTACATACATACTACATGCATGCTACATACATACTACATATATACTACATACATACTACATACATGCTACATACATACTGCATGCTACATACATACTACATACATACTACATGCATGCTACATACATACTACATATATACTACATACATGCTACATACATACTGCATGCTACATACATACTACATACATACTACATGCATGCTACATACATACTACATATATACTACATGCATGCTACATACATACTACATGCTACATACATACTACATATATACTACATACATACTACATACATGCTACATACATACTACATACATACTACATGCATGCTACATACATACTACATGCATGCTACATACATACTACATGCATGCTACATACATACTACATGCATGCTACATACTACATGCATGCTACATGCATGCTACATACATACTACATGCTACATACATACCACATATATACTACATACATACAATACATTCATACAATACATACATAGACATACAGTACATATAACATAGAGTAACATACTTACCAATACTTGTCACATTGTTCCCCGAAGCCATTGTCTTTTCCGGGATAAATATTAACATAACAAACCACAAAAATACTCACCCACGATCCGAAGCAGTCCACGAGTGTGTCCCACGACGATCTTGGGTAGAGAACTGCAGCATCAGATGATGCTGCCGTTCTCTACGGGCTGCAGGAATCCAATGACGGAAGGTAGGTATCCTTCCGCACTGTATTCCTCCGCCACTTAAAAAAAAAAAGTCCCTAGTCTCACTTTATGCCATTGCTGTGTGGGAAATTCCCACACAGCAATGGCATAAAGTGAGACTAGGGACTTTTTTTTTTTAAGTGGCGGAGGAATACAGTGCGGAAGGATACCTACCTTCCGTCATTGGATTCCTGCAGCCCGTAGAGAACGGCAGCATCATCTGATGCTGCAGTTCTCTACCCAAGATCGTCGTGGGACACACTCGTGGACTGCTTCGGATCGTGGGTGAGTATTTTTGTGGTTTGTTATGTTAATATTTATCCCGGAAAAGACAATGGCTTCGGGGAACAATGTGACAAGTATTGGTAAGTATGTTACTCTATGTTATATGTACTGTATGTCTATGTATGTATTGTATGAATGTATTGTATGTATGTAGTATATATGTGGTATGTATGTAGCATGTAGTATGTATGTAGCATGCATGTAGTATGTATGTAGCATGCATGTAGTATATATGTAGTATGTATGTAGCATGTAGTATGTAGCATGCATGTAGTATGTATGTAGCATGCATGTAGTATATATGTAGTATGTATGTAGTATGTATGTAGCATGCATGTAGTATATATGTAGTATGTATGTAGTATGTATGTAGCATGCATGTAGTATATATGTAGTATGTATGTAGTATGTATGTAGCATGCATGTAGTATATATGTAGTATGTATGTAGTATGTATGTAGCATGCATGTAGCATGCAGTATGTATGTAGCATGCATGTAGTATATATGTGTTATGTATGTAGCATGCATGTAGCATGCATGTAGTATGTATGTAGTATATATGTGGTATGTATGTAGCATGCAGTATGTATGTAGCATGCATGTAGTATATATGTAGTATGTATGTTGCATGTAGTATTTATGTAGTATGAATGTAGCATGTATGTAGTATGTAGTATGAATGTAGCATGTATGTAGTATGCATGTTGTATGTATGTAGCATGTAATTTTTTTTTTTTTTTTTTTTTTTTTTTACATTTAACACATTAGCCGGATGATGGGACTACTACTGTCCCATCATTGGCTAATGTGTCAATCACTGTCATGGTAGCAGGCATCGCCCGATGGGACTTGTAGTCCCATCGGACGATGCCTGCACAGACCCCCGGAGCCTGCACAGACCACCGGCAGGCCGGCACAGCCCCCCGGCAGGCCGGCACAGCCCCCCGGCAGGCCGGCACAGCCCCCCGGCAGGCCGGCACAGCCCCCCGGAGCCTGCACAGCCCCCCGGCAGGCCGGCACAGCCCCCCGGAGCCTGCACAGACCACCGGCAGGCCGGCACAGACCACCGGAGCCTGCACAGACCCCCTGGCAGGCCGGCACAGCCCCCCGAAAGGCTCGTACAGACCCCAGAGAGGCTGTACAAGGGCAGGAAAGGGTTTTTCTTATTCCGATACCGGAAGTCCCATAGACTTGAATGGGACTTCCGGTATCGGAATCGGCGATACCGATACTTTTTTTAAAGATCGGCCGATACCATCCGATACGATACTTTGAAGTATCGGACGGTATCGCTCAACTCTAGTCCCAACTATAAGGTGAAGATTGACGTTGCAGTTGGGCTCATATACATTGGCCAATTTATGTACTAACTACCTTCTCTTTACTGTAAATTTTCCTATAGCAATATTGCATTTCCCATTTTTCAAAATTCCATATCTACATAATATATATATGGAATCTTAGACCGCATAAGAAAGATGATCAAAGGGCAATCTTAATCATGTATAAAACACAATTTTATTAATACAAGATTAAAATCATATAACCAGTTACTGGTACAAACAGAGCAATGCAAAGTGTAAATCACTCAAAAATACTCACCGACGCTTAGGTCCGGGGTAGCAAGATTTATGTTGGCATGACGACCAGGCAATTTAAAATACGGGTCAGGGAGCACGTACTCGGTATCATAGCAGCTGCGACTGCGGAGGATGTAACGTCCCTAAAAACTATCCCCCGACATTTTAGGAAGTGCCACGATTGTGATGGCACGCTTCTTAGATTTAGAGGGATTGATATGTTAGACTTGGGACAACGTGGGGGCTGCATTTCCAAAAGGTTGGCTCAACTTGAGTCCAGGTGGATATGGACCCTTGGCACGGTCCACCAATCTGGACTCAATGAAAATATTAGCTTCACTCCATTTTTGTAATTTCCATCACGGTTTTCCATTCTGAGTTGGGGGGGACATGCGTGTCATTCAATTATCTTAATTTTAATTTTATTTTTATTGTAGTTCTTAGATTATTATCATCCTGTTTTCGGTGACCTGGTGGTGGTGATGCCATGGATGTCATACTGATTCTGATGAAGTAATGCGGCATGATCAAGAAATTCCAGTATACATCCTTCAGTATATGAGATTTATGGGTGTATATCTGATATTAAATTATATGTATATATACAGTATATTTTTTTTTTGTGATATTTTTTGGCGATGATTTTTTGTGATGATTTTTGTAATATCTGTACTTATTGCCAAGATTAATACACTTTGTCATATGCTATTTAATGTTACTTGATATGGTAATTAGGTTTTATCTAGAACAGTAACTATTCTACCTCTATAGGTGACTAAGTACCTTGATATCATATCTGTCATGTGTTTGTGTGATATTATATGTGTGACTAGGTCCACTCCAGGTCCCGATACGAATGGGTGTTTTAACATATGTGTGCACTGTCTATTCACAGTATGTATGGTAATGTGTGTCTCTGCGCTCTCATCCTGCACGCACATGCGGCTTGGTTGCCGCCATGCCCGCCGGTTCTCGGAGTCAATCAGTGGACTAGGCCCATCCCGGCTCTGCCCACCCTGTGACGGCGACGCCCGCTGGCATCGCTGGTAGCCGAGCAACATTGCGCATCACTTCCGGGTGGGGTGCGTCTCTTCCGGCCGAGCGATTATGCACGCTACGGCCGGGAGAGATATATAATGGAGAGACACTGTTGTATGACAAGTCCCTTGAGAAAGGAGTCGAAACGCGCGTCGGGGAGGACGCGCTGGCCTGGGGACCACGGCGCCTTATACCGCTGACGCCATTAGGTAACGACTATGCAATATGTTATGTATATTTTGTTAGTCATTGGTATGAGGGATTCATTGGGCACTGCTAGGCTGTTTAGCCATGTGTGAGTATATGGCACAGGGTATAGGCACTATGTTATGTGGACATTAATTTGCATATTTAGATAACTGTGCCTTAACCGTGTGCTTTCTTTAAATACAGCCCTATATGAGATATATCAACTAACTTGGTTACACAATAGCACCTAATAATTATTAATATATAGTACTTGCCTAAGTCATAGCAATTATATGTTATAAATATATTGCAGTGCCCGTTATGCCCATTTCATCTGTGGTGCCTGCTACCCTGGACCTAAGCGTCATTGAGTATTTTTGAGTGATTTACACTTTGCACTGCTCTGTTTGTACCAGTAATTGGTTATATGATTTTAATCTTGTATTAATAAAATTGTGTTTTATACACGATTAAGATTGCCGTTTGATCATCTTTCTTATGCGGTCTTTGTGATATTTGGTGATGGGATACTAAAATCCTACCATTACATGGTTATTTAATCATGTAGGTGTGTCAGACCTGTTGGTATATAATATAGCACTTAACCAATTTTCTATGGCAGTAATGCAGTTCCAATTCTCTAGATTTACTATTCTAAACAGTCCACAGTGCAGCTTTGTATTTTCTTAGAATTATCTATCAGTCATGCCAGCCTGCCTACCAGCTGTGCCAGCCAACCTACCTATCTGCCGTGCCCGTCTGCTTGTCTAACAGCTGTGCCCACCTGTGCTTGCCAAGCCTACCATCTCTGACCATTCCTGCCTCCAGTTCCTTGGGAGTCAGCTGCCATCTTTCCAAGGTCAATCTTGAAGTAGCACCAAGTTTTCCTTCCCTCGTTTCTCCTTGTATCATGGTATCATGAGCCGCAATGCATCCTAGGTCGGACTTGGTGAAGCACCTAGTCACGCCCCTCCAGGCTCTCCTCAGATCATGGCACAGTGGTTCCACTACCCAGTCCAGGCCCGGATTGGCAATATAACCAACCGGGCATTTTCCCGCTGGGCCGCTGTCACGTGGGCCGCGGGCATCTGGCCGCTTGCCAGCTGCTGCGGCCACTGTTGCTCCTGCCGCCGGCCCTCTGCGGGCATGGCGGTGATAGTTTCAAGTTCCTCCCGCACTGCAGGGAGATAAACCGCCACGCCCCCCCACGCACCCCATCCTCGCCGTAGCATGAGACCCCCCCCGCCACTCACAGCGTCGCACTCGCTTGCCTGCTCGCTCTGTTCGCAGGACCTGTGATGAGGTCACAGGAGGGGAGGAGTCAAGGGGGTCACATGATCAGGAGCCTTTGTCCAGACCCCCGTTCATGTCACCCCTGACTCCGCCCCTCCTGTGACCTCATAACAGGTCCTGTGCGCTCAGCCTTGCCTCTACCGTCTGCAAGACTCTGCTTTGCTGTTGTCATGGTGCTGGTTGAGGTAAGTATGTGTGGGGTCAGGATTTACAGTGTGGATGTAGCAGAGCTGTGTGTGTATGAGGTGTACGGAGCGGAGCCGTGTGTGTACGAAGTGTACGGAGTGGAGCCGTGTGTACGAGGTGTACGGAGCGGAGCCGTGTGTGTACGAGGTGTATGGAGCGGAGCCGTGTGTACGAGGTGTACGGAGAGGAGCCGCGTGTGTACGAGGTGTACGGTGCGGAGTCGTGTGTACACCATCTTTCCCTTCTTCAAAAGTTGGGAGGTATGATAGGGGCGGCTATGACCAGGGGGTCTGGTTGCCCAATAGAGAGCAGTTCTGCCAGGAATTCTGTAATCATGCATACAAAAGGGGACAGAGATTTGGGTTGAGTACTGTACCTAAAAGCAATAAATAGGACTGAGCTGAAATACTGGGCACAGCTGTGACTACATGTTATATAGTCGTGTTAATCTCCTCTCACTTCTTGTAAACTACAAGTGTACAAAGATATTATATAGTCACCATGTGACTAGTGGGCCTGTGTAACTTCAAATGCCAGGGCTGAATTTTAGTCCCAGTCCGGCCCAGTCCATTACAAACATTTTTGTGATATAGTGTACAAAGACTGAAACAGAAAATTTCAGATGACCGCATTCGCGAATGGTGGTGTTAGGAACGGCAGAACACACTAAACAAAAATAAATAATAAAGTGCATTCGCCGCCCGGGGTCCACCGTGCAGTAGGTGTTACACCGCTGCTAGGTAATGACAGACGAGCAATATGGCGGTATAATGCGCACGGGTTCAACTTCACCCGAAGTGCGCAGAGCGGGCTCTGTTCACACACAGAGGCGCCGCAACAAAAACATACAAAACGTTGAGCCTGTTCGTGTCACAGACCACAGGGAAATGCACACACAGTATCAGGTCACAGGAGCAGGACCCAAGGCAGAGGAGCTGCGTCCGTCCAGACCTACCGTGTGTGCGGTGTCGCTACTGCGGACGCCAAGGAGGACTGCAGCGCGGCGTAGGACACTGCCGCTAGTTGACAAAGCTAGGAAGCAGGCGCAATGTCGGACGCTAGAGAAGAGGTGCGATGTGCACAGTGGCCTGAGGCTTGCCACTGACTGGCACTGACTGCTGCACTAATTACCTATACACTAGCGTAATATCAGAGGGAAGTTGTTTCAAATGAGTCAGTCACCAGATTCATACATCCGTCACCATTCACACATTTAGCTTGAAAAGTCTATACTAGCGCTTGGCCGAACGGTCATGCGTGCTTTGTATAGCCGTGCGGGACCTTCCAGATCTCCGAGATGGACCAATGAGATCTGGAGCAGGACCTGGGCACATGACTCCCGATATGGGAGATCGTCTCGAGAGCATGCTCAGTAGGAGCACAGAGGAACTTAGTCTCTGGAGCGGTCTGCTGCAAAGTAATCTTCTGTGCAGTAGATAGACAGCAGGAGACCGCAGAATGTGAGGCTCTGGATTCCTGCAGAGCAGACGCAGAAACCTGATGCCTAACAGGTGGAATATGGTTGCAGAGGCTGAAGGGTGTGACCAGGGCCGGGACAAACTATTTTGGTGCCCTAGGCAGATAAAGCCAATGGCACCCCCCCCAAAGCAAGGGGTTGGCTCAGAGACTAAGGTAACATGCCCCTAATGAAACTCTCTTGTTACCCTACAATGGGTTAGGTAGCAAAATCTAATGACCTCTTCCACTAGACTTGTTACCTTTTTCACAAAAAATGTTATTAAAAGTTAAAAAAAGTGGTTTACTTTAGGGATGTGACTTAACGAGGAGTGCAATTTCAAAGTTAGACACAGATTCAATCATTTTTTGAGGACCATTTACACAACACAAAGTGAAAAATAGCGATATTCATCCCTGCTGGGTTGCACTTTATCTGTCCTGCTGCTCCCTAGATACCTGAGTGTGCCAAGTCCTCATTTCTCAAGTACCTTCCTGCTTGCTGCACTAACACACAGGATCCATGTGCCTACCCGGACCTGAGGCTTAGAGGACCCACCTTATCAGGTGAGATAAAAAAACACTAAGAACACTTTCATGAAGAACTAAGAACACTTTCATGAATAAGTAATGGTAACATCCTCCAAGAGCAACTTCTCCCAGCAATCCATGAACAATTTCATGATGATGAACAATGCTTTTTCTAGCATGATGGAGCCCCATGTCAAAAAGCAAAAGTAATCACTTAGTGGCTTGACATTTTGTGTCCATTGCCATGAAACTCCCTATTTCTCAATCCCATTTTCATGATTCTGGACAGGATGGTTCCGCCTCCATCCTGGTTAATTTTAGTTCACCTCTTTTTGGTTCTGGGGCGGCTATTTAATGCTGGCAGTTCCTGGATTTAGTGTCGGTGATACTTCCGTATACTCGGTTTGTGCTTGCTGACCCAGGTTACTCATCCGTAAACGTTGTGCCTCTGTGCGTGTGTGGTTTGTTGTGTATGACACGGTTTGTCCCCTCACTTTTGCCTTTGTATCCTGCTTTGTACTGCCCTGTCCTTCCTGGTTATCTGACCCCTTGGCTCGTCTCTGTTTACTCTCTGTCTTATCCCAAGGTACCACACTCTCGTCTGACTTTTGACCCTCAGCTAGACTACGTTTACTTGTGCCCTATTCTTCGTGCGCTCAGCTGCCTTCCCTGTCCTCACGCATGCTGACTCCGCCCCCTGGTCACGTGACTGCTTAGTTCCAGGTCCTGTGCACACTGCTTAGTCTCAGGTCATTGCACACTGTGCGCCTTGTTCCTCCACTCCTTGCGCTCATTCACATGCCCCCTGATAGCGCCCCCTAGGCTGCGCCAGTGACACCATCAGTGTCATTACACCCATTAAGAACTTGTGGTCAATGGTCAAACCTCAAAAATTGGGTGGACAAGCAAAAACACTGAAATTGTATTAAACTCTAAGCACTGATTAGACAATAGTGGGTTGCCATCATTCAAGATTTGGCCTAGAAGTTGATATCCAGCATGCCAGGGCGAATTGCAAAAATTTTGAAAAATAAGGGTCAACACTATAAATATTGTGTCTTTGCATAAACTTGATGTATGTGTGAATAAAGTGAATAAAAGAATAAAAACTTGTGAAATGCTCAAAAGTTAGAAACCTCTGGCTAAAAGAGGAATAAAGCACTGAAGCAGCAAACTGTGTGATATCCAAAATGTGTGTTAGTCTCAAATCTTTTGGCCACGACTGTATATTACTAAACTAATGGTAGAAACATTTTAAAAATGGAGAGCCCTCAGTGGTTGATACCTTTTTAACGGCTACTTGAAAAGATGGTAACAAATATTAAGCTTTCGAGACTTAGTTGTATTTGTCAGGCATAGTATTCATTTTTCTAGAAAAACAGCAGAGGGCAGTAGCGTTCTTTTACAAATTAAAACCCCTGTGTATAGTCTGTGTCCAAAATCTGTATTGCAAATTGCTTAGTAATTAACTTCAAAGTGTACAGTTTACAGTTTCGTATATATAGTTTCAACAAACTATTTACAATTAAACTGTTTAAACTGTTTTGCTTTTCTCATCAATATTTAGTCTTATTTATTCAACAAGTTTACCCATTTGAACAAATAATACTGAAAAGATATAATTGCATTACTCAATAAAACGAAACAAAAACACAGATTTGTTTGTTTGTTTGTTTTTCTTAAAAAGACCTTTCACCAAATTTTTGGTGAAAGTACACCCCATTCCAGTGAAAACTATCTGATAAAGCCCACTTGGACTTAATTAATTAGGTGCCAAATACTTTGTTAATATTTCCACAATAATGGAGAGGCGAAATGAAGAAAAAAACTTAAAATGTTTATTGTGTTCTGCAGCCACTATTATATAGTGTCCAGTTCATCATGAAAAAATTGGTAAATGGTCCTCTTTAAGTACATGTACTTAATATTCTTATGTGAACAAGTAGCTAACACAAGCAACTCTTGAAACTTGCCAAAGTCCAGTCACTTGTGATGCTGCAGCTTAAGGGCTTGGGCACACGACTGTATTTTCGGTCCAAGTTCTATCCATTAAAAAAGTGGATCGCACTCAGGCCAATGTTATTCAATCGGGCTTAGCAAATGAATTGGTTTTTTCACTGACTGAATCCGCGTGTGAAAAAAATTGCATCATGCATGATTTTCTTCCGAAAATCAGAAGAGACAGAGACTCACCCATTCAAGTCTACGAATAAGAAAAAAACTGGATGCCATACGTAGCCACAGTATAGCATCCGATTTGTACGGAAACATTGCAATTCTGCAAGATAGGAAGTTGTAAATGGTCTTATAAATGATTAAGAGCTGCTAAGTAAAAAAAAAAAAAGCAGATTGTAAACGGAGGACAAGTGAGAAAAAAACCCTCTTTTGTTGGATGAACAATGACTTGCTATGCATGTATTCCGTTTTTTGCCTCTTCTTATAATTGCTTCAGGCTTCAAAAGCTGTATGAAGTGACCTGTCCATTTTTCTGTTGGCATCCACCATTAAATGTTCAATTCCATGGGAACTGGAAGATGCACCTTCTTTTCAAAGTTATCTGCAGCATTCCTCACTGCAACCCTGAACATTACTATAAAGAAGATTTTGTAGACCACAAAACACTGTAATCAAAGAGGTAGAAACAGCAGAACTGAACAGAGACAACTAATAGAGCTAAAGGTCCTTTCATATTGCGCTTAGGCACCCTTTTGTTTTCCTGTCGGGGCTTTCGTCTGAACTCCCCTCAAGGGCTCTTTCACATGTCAGTGTGTCCAGTACTTGTGGTGACAGTTTCAACATGTACCAGAGACATTTACACACATAAACCCATTCAGGTGATTTGGTCTGTGCACATATCAGTGTGTTTCCACGGACCATGTATCAGTGGGCAAAACACTATAACATGTCTGTTTTTTAGCTGCAGCACCAGCCGCAAAACGTCCCGCATACGTGCATACTGATGACACACATAGGATATTCGAATGTCATCAGTGTGACACATACTAGCACCTGGAAAGCTGCAGTACTGTTTGCATTGTTCCCCTGTGCCGGGTGCTGAAGACAACTCACATTGTTGTCCCCTGCTCTGCCAGCTATCAGTGCGAGCAGGGGACAATAATGAGAGTTGTAATCAAGTGTAAAATGAAGAGTAAAATAAAAAAAATCACATTATACCCAACATAACACCTAATCCCCTGAAGCATTTGACCCCTGTAAGCAATAAAAAAAAAAAACAGTCGTCGGCTGATGGGACTACTACTCACATGAGCCTACACCTGCTGTCGCTAATGACAACAAGAGCAGGCGGCGGCTGATGGGAATATTCATCAGCCGGTGCCTACGCTATAAATAAATTTAAAAAAGGTGTGGATTCCCCTGTATTTTTGATAACTATCCAGGCAAAACTGACAGCTGCGGGCTGCATCTCTCACCTGTCAGCTTTAGCAGGACTAGTTATCAAGAATAGAGGTGTCCCCATGCAGTTTTTTTAAATTAGTTAAATAAATTAAAAAAACAGCATGGGGTCCCTCACATTTTTGACAACCAGTCCAACTAAAGCAGACAGCTGGGAGCTGGTATTCTCAGACTGGTATGGAACCATGGATATTGACCACCCCAGCCTAAAAATAGCAGCTTGCAGCCACCTCAGAAAAGGCGCATCTGTTAGATGTGCCAATTCTGGAGCTTTGAAAGGCTCTTCCCACTTGCCATGTATAGCTGTGGCAAGTGGGGTTTCATATTTGTGAGGTTTATGTCACCTTTGCATTGTCTGGTGACATCAAGCCCACAGCTTAGTAATGGGGAGGTGTCTATAAGACTCCTATCCATTACTAATCCTATAGTTATATTGTAATTAAATACACAGCGATAATAAAGTCCTTTATTTGAAATAAAAAGACATGCAGTTTAACTTTTTTATTTAAAAATAGCAACACAGTCATACTCTCTCTCTCATTCCATTGAAGACATCGTCCTCTGTGAAAAAGCAAAAATAAAAAACTACCATATCCCTCACCTGTTTAACGTTCTGTCTCATGCCATAATCCATGTCTGCGATAAATAGTTTTCAACCTTGATGGTGCTAAGATGCGACCATCCAGGCTTAAAATCACTGGAGAATGAGTTGCTGCAGGTCACTGAGGCTGTGCTCCCAGCTGGGCTCCTGACCTGCGGTGATCTCAGTGAGTTCAGCGCTGCACTGTGAGACTTTTTCTCACGGCGCTAGCGGTGATCTCATTAAGGTCACCACCAGTTCACCATGAAGCCTGCCCTCTCTGTAGCGAGTCATTCTCCCCTGCTCTTTAGAGTGAGCAGTCACCTTCAGCCACTGCTCATGATGATGAGCAAATGTCGCACAGAAGGATTTCGGTGTGGAACAATCTGGATTCTTTCAACTTCGGACAGTGAGTGATATTGTTGTTTTTTATTGTGTTCTTAATTTTACACTTAAATACAACTCTCAACATTGTCCCCTGCTCACTCTGATCACAGGCAGAGCAGGGGACAATGGTGAAAGCTATCTTCAGTACTCGGCATCTGACAACAGCGTGAACTGTGTCGGCTTTTCTCAGGCATCGGTACATGTGATACTGATTCGGCACATGGGCGGCACAAGGTTGCCCCATGTATGTCACAAGTATTACACTGATATCTTTTGTACTGGTGTAAGATGCCCAAATGAGGTAGTTGTGGGCGAGCTTCTCATTCCACTCGCTTTGGTATCCTACAAGCATCTCGTGTCCCAGTGTGCTGCTATGTGTGAAGTGTATCACACTTTAGAGTTGCAGGCATCTCCCTCTTCTGGGTCCAGGAATCCCTCTTCTGGAATCAGGGCAGCAATTAAAATGAATCCAGGAGACTCGAGGTTCATAAAAAAATATAGATATAGAGGATAAGGCCAAACGGGTTGTCATCTTCCCACAGATACTGGATACAATTCAGCCCTGGTTCTTGGTATAAGTAGAATATCCCTGTCACTGGCTTTCTTAGCCCTAGGGAGTCTTCTCCACCTCTAGCAGTATATTTGCATTGCAATACCTTCCGCCTCATATAGTCCGAGTCCATCTTTCCTTGTAGCTTCACAGGCTGAGTGCGCCCCAGGCACCTGACATCCATCTCGAGGCTGTCCCAGGCCATTTAGATGGAATCACACGGAAGGGTATTTTTTGGCAATCCACTGCTCAGAGTATTAGGCCCACTCTGTCCCTAGAAGCCTCTTGTCCTAGTCCTGCTACTTCACTCACTGCTGTCCAAACACTGACTCTCTCTGTCACTTCCTGGACCTGCCACCAACTCTCAGTTCCTCCTCCCAAACTGGGTTGGCCACTACAGTTAACCCTGTCTCAGCTAACTGCAGCCCCAGTGGGTATCATCTCTTTATAACTTAAATGAACATCAAATGCATTTAACCCTAGGAATGTCAAGGAACAATCCATCAGCCCCAACAACTGCTAAACTGTTTTTTCCAGTACCGGAAATATCAGGACATGTGAAAAATCCCTAAAACAGGATTCAGGTTTATGATGTGGAAATAGAATATAATGGTGCCAACAGTGAAAGCGTGAGCTCTGTCGTGCATCATTTTCAGCATATACACTTACTAGAGATGGACACCCAGATGCAGTCTACTACAAAAGGGCGTACACGCCCGAAAATGATGCCCAGACTGATAACAGAGGCAACATTGCTTCCACAGCAACTCCACCCTGCAGTCAACAAGATGAAAACTATAAAATTAAAAATCCCTCCACTTTTGAGAATGGAGAGGCTATTTAGTAAGTAGTAAATTGCAAAGTTGATTGTTTTTACAAGCACTTTGCAATTTTTACCACTGGAGAGCTTGAGACAAACTTTTTAAAGAACACTTCTACTATATATAGCATGCTTCTAAGTGATGGCAATTGAAGTATGATTGCATTTTCACATACATACAATTTGAAAAGCATTTATTTGTGTGGCTCATGGTGCTCTGACCTTCCCATCTTTTAGGCCTCTTTCACATGTCAGTATGTCTGGTACTTGTTGTGAGAGTTTTCACACGTACTGGAGACACTGACACACCTGAATGGGTCCGTGCACATGTCAGTGTGTTTCCATGGACGGTGTGTCCATGTGAAAAATACGCTGACATGTCTTTTTTTAACAGCAGCACGGCCCGCAAAACGGTATGTCATCCATGTGACACGTACCAGCGCCTGTAAAGCAGCGGTACAATTAGCACTGTTCCCCAGCGCTGTGAGCTGTAGGCGGGTCTCATCATTCTCCCCTGATCTGCCCGTGATCAGCACAAGCAGGGGAGAATGATGAGAGTTATGTTCAAGTGATAACAGTGCCAGCAAGCTGATGGGACTATTACTCCTATCAGCCTACAACTGGTGCCGCTAATACCAGTGGCTGGGAGTTCTCATCAAATAAATAAATAAAAAACTTGGCTGATGGGTGTATTCATTAGCCGGCTCCTGCGCTGTACATAAATAATTACCGTATATAAGCTGAGATTTTCAGCCCATTTTTTTGGGCTGAAAGTCCCACTCTCGGCTTATACACGATTCATATACCTGGGGGGTCAGCTGGGGAGGGGGAGCGGGAGTGTCAGATCATACTGACCCCCCCTGACGCATCTCTCCACCCCCCGCTTCTCCCACAGCACAGTCTCCATTCCTTCCTTCAGCGGTCACGTGCGCATATTCATGAGTTTAATGAGTGGTACCACATGACTGCTGAAGGAAGGGAGACCGTGGGAGAAGCAGGGGGGCTGCAGAGACTGCGCCAGGAAGGGGTAAGTATACCCTATATTCACCTGTCCCCGGTCCATCGCTGCTTGCTGCTGTCTGCTGCGTCCTCTGTCAGTGACGTTTAGGTAGCACAGGGCACGATGACATGGATAGTGCACGCCACGCCCTTTGCTGCCTAAACAGTCACTCCGCAACCCTAACACCCAGGCTGAGAACCACTGATGAATGAGCTGCTATGAACACAGCATAAGTGACAAGTGGTGACTTAATCGATGTTACCGCCGGTCAATGAGGCTGCGTTCCCAGCACTATGGGAAAAAGTCACTGAGATCACCACAGTTCATCTCAGTGAGTTCATCACAGATCACCGTGAGAATTTTCACGGTGATCTGTGGTGAACTAACGGTAATCTGCGGTGAACTCACTGAGCTGAAATGTAGTGAACTCAGTGATTTTTTTTCCCACAGTGCTGAGGTCACACCTCTGGGGAATCTCACCTTCCATTGTACAGTTGTCACGATTCCATCCCTCAGGGTGTTTGGGATGCAGTTACTGACAGCTTGGCCGTCCAATCCGGTACATGGGGCGTGCTGAAGCTGTCAATACTTTGATGGACAGCATGGCCATCCAATCTGGTACTGGGGCGTGCTGAGCTGTCAGTGTGTTGATTGACAGCTCGACTAGCCAATCTGTGACTAGGAGGCGTCGGCTGTCTCAGGTGTTTACTATCCCAGGTAATTGCAATGCCTACTTAACTGAGCAGCTTCTTCCAGACCACTGCCAGACGTACATTCATCTTGTGAGGTTTGTGTTCTGTGATCTCCTGTGCCTTGTGTTCTGTTTGCTTGATCTGTTGCCTGACTTTGGACTTCGTTCTGACCAGCCACCTGTTAAACCCCTTCAGCTTTGATCTGTTAACCTCCCGATACTTTGATCTCGGAACGTTACCTGACTACGCTTTTGTCTCTTCCTTCTGTTTATTACGTACCCTCCTGGCTTCTGACCTTGGACTCCTTGACCACTCCCACTCACGGCTTGGCAGTGAAAAGTGACTAGCTTCACAGCACTCTCTTACATTCCTCCTTTCTTTTAACTTGCCAGTCCTCGGGTGATTAGGAACTCCTGTATAATTATTATTGGCATTAAATTATTATCTCAATATTCGCTTTTAGTATGTATGTATATGTAGCTGCACTCTGTTGGAATTTGCAATATTTGTTAAATGTAGGAATTTTATAGCAGATTTTTTTGTGTTTCATTTTTAATATTTATCCAGTTCAAATTTTTCATATGCCTCAGCGTTTCCATCTAAAGCCATGTAAAACGTGATTTAAATGAAACCTCTATCAAAGAGTAATTTTGGTCTCTATCTGGTCTCTTCTCTGGTGGTGTCCATCTTTTTATTAAAACACATGTGGCTGACTACGCTTTTTGGCACGCATTAAAAAGGTTGGACAATCTAATCCATATGAAGTGACTTCATCTGTCTCATTATTGTGGGATTTTTCTGAATCACATTTTTTTCAGATAGAAACCCAGAGTTAGTGATCAGTGTAGGGCATAAGATAAATGTGTTTGTTTTTTTTAGATGATGAGACGTGTAGATTAATAAAACTTTGTTCAACATCATCATCTCCATTGGATATCTTCTTGACCAGCAGATTTATCTATATGTCCATTTCTACTATTGCAGCTGACATCTATGTCTGCACACGATTTATGCCTGACACAACTCAGCCACATGAGCAATACCATTCTAACTTCAACGTTTATTGTGCAGATCATGCCCTATTATGTGCTTTTTGTCACTTTTTCGCTATGCTACATGTTTGCAATTTTCACTCTCCAGCGTCCACTACCTTCTTATTCTGGAAAACGTCTGTGGGGTTAAAAAGAAAGTGCCTATACCTGTAGACAAATACCCAGAGGGGTGTCATTTAAAAAAAATTGAGTCAAATTTGTGTGTTTCTTAGGGGCTCTGCAAAATACACCTGCAAACTATTCAAGCAGAATCTGATCTCCAAGATTCAAAAAGTTCTCCTTCCCTTCTGCCCTACCATGCTGTGAAACAGTAGTTTCTGATCATATACTGTATGTGGTGTTCCCTCCTGTAGGAGAAATTGTTTAACAAATTGTGTGGGGTAAATTTAGTAAGAAAATTTATTTTTATTCGCTGCAAATTGTTATAAAATTCTTTGAAACGTCTGTCATGTCACCATGTTCACTGTACCCAAGGCTGGTGTTAGACAGAGTGGGGCCCTGGGCAAAACTTTAAAGTGGGGCCCCAAATGCTAACATATTGCACCATCACACAGAAACATTCTGGTTGTATTACATGCGCTGATTTCAGGCAGTTAAACAAGAGTGATCGACAATATTGAAGTCTTTCAATGCTTGTTTTCCTGCTTCTTTACACTGGCTAGTAGATCAATCTGTCCCCATACAGTATCATGTTATCAACAGCATATCTTTATCACCGGGCAATGTGCTACTCAGAACAATGATTTTTGTTCTGGCATAAGCAATCCAATCACTCAATAAATAGACAGCATTTTGCTCTTTTAGTATAGTATAGTCATCCACATAGTATAATACACCCCATTGTCCTCTATAAATTATAATGCACTCCCCATAGTCCTCCATATAGTATAATGCACTCCCCATAGTCCTCCATAGTATAATGCGCTCCCCATAGTCTTCCATATAGTATAATGTATCCTATAGGCCTTCATATAGTATATGCAACAGCTGCGGCCGTGCCCGCCGCTGTCCCACTGGCATCGGGTCCCCCCGCGGCAGTCACTTACCCGGCAGGGTCTCGCGCTCCCTCCTCCCTCCTACTCACGCGTGCCTTCTCCTCCTGTCTCTCGGGCAGCTCCCCACAAGCACATGCGCACTAGGGCACGGGCGCGCGCCTGTCGGGTTGTTTAACCCTGTGGTGGGCGGTGGCCGAATAGTGGTCAGCCAATCGCCTGCCAGCAGGGGATTTATCAGGCGTCTCCCATAAGGGGAAGACGCCTGGTTATTGTGTGAGTCCTTTGCACTAATTTGGCCGCCTATAGTTACTCTATAGGTTCTCCCTCTGTCCTGTGGTTGTCCCTTGTCCCAGCCTTGCTGTCTCTGCCACTGCTTGTTCCCCTGTCTCTCTGCCTGTCCTCCGTCCTGCCTGGTCCGTATTCCATAGCCTTCGCTCCCCTGTTCTCCACTCCTGTTCCACCCTCTAGTGTCTGGCCGTTCCCTGTCCTGTTCCCCTGCCTGCTGTCTGTCTGTCGTCCTCGTTGCCTCTGGTACTACTGCTCTGTATCTCTCCTTGCCCTCTCCATACGGAGCCCCGTACCTTGGTTCCGGTGCAGCCTCTCAATCCTGCCTGTGGCCACTCCGGTCCTTCGAGCCGCCCCTCTTGGTTCCAACTGTCGCGGTGTCTGATCCCCCGTGGGCCTGCCCCTAACGGTCCCTGTATAGGGGTCAGTTCCACCTGGTGCGCTCGTCCTGGGGGCCTCAGTTCCGTGACCCAGAGGGTCCACTCTCGGACGCTGCCAAAACCTCTGAAGCGTCACAGTATAACCAGGCCATGGACCCCACTGGAGCCGCGGCCGCTACGCAGAAGGAATTACTTTTCTTGCGGGAAAACCAGACCCATATAATGTCCTTCATGAAGTCCATGGACACCCAGCTTTTCGCCCTTCAAACCACCGACCCAGGGCACGCTCCCATGTTAGCCGGCCTCCAGCAGGAGCTCGCGCAGCAGCGCAACGCCCAGTCCCACATCTTAAATTACATGGCGTTCGTTGATGACCGACTACTTTCCTTACAGTCCTCGGCGGCCGCCTCTGTCCAACCCCGGGATCCAGCATCTCACCCTCCACCTCGCCTGGGAAAGCCCCCCAGGTGTAGCAGGGATCCCAAGCTATGCTGGGGCTTCTTGAACCAGTACAGACTGCACTTTGAGCTGGTACCCCAGCAATACCCCTCAGACCGTGCCAAGGTGGCGTTTATTGTGTCCCACCTTGAGGGAGAGGCTTTGGCCAGGGTGAATCCTTTGTGGGAGAGGGATGATCCTGTGGTCTCTAGTATTCAGAATTTTCTTGACATGTTCCGCAAGGTATTTGACGAGCCCGGGCGGTTGGCTTCTACTACTAAGGCTCTGTTTAACCTCCATCAGGGTTCACTCACCGTGGGACAGTATGCCATCCGCTTCCGGACACTGTCTTCTGAACTTGGATGGAATAATGAGGCCCTGGTGGGAGCCTTTTGGAGGGGTCTTTCTGGCAAAATAAAAGATGAGCTGGCCGGACGGGATACCCCTACCACCCTGGAAGATCTCATATCCCTGGCCACTCGTATAGATCTCCGGTTTCTCGAACGATCTCGGGAGGCAGCCAGAGAGAGGAGACCCTTTAGGCTCTATCAAGTCCCTATTCCATGTTCCTTCGCACCCTCTGCCAGTTCCACCCCCGAGCCCATGCAGATAGACTGTGTAAGATTGTCTGAGCAACGGCGCAGGGAGAGAATGACGGAGGCCTTTGTCTGTATTGCGGCGGAGCCAATCATTTTCTGCGCACCTGTCCTGTGAGACCGGGAAACGCCTCCACCTAGGCCAGGTAAGAGAGGCCTCCCTAGGTGACCCTAATTCCTCTCTGCCCCTTACCATTTCGGCTTTGATTATTCTAGGCCGGGAGCGTAGATCTGTGGAGGCGTATGTGGACTTAGGCGCGTCTGGTAATTTCATTCGGCTTGAGGAGGTTGACAAGTTCCAGATTCCAGTGGTTACCTTGAAAAACCCGAGTGCGATTGCCTCCGTGGATGGCAGACCACTTCCGGAGCTCATCACCATGGTTACTGCCGAAGTAGAGTTTCAAGTGGGAGCTCTTCATCTGGAGAAGATAGCTTTCTATGTACTGCCCAATTTGTCCCACACCGTTCTCCTTGGATTACCCTGGCTCAGATTGCATGAACCGGTTCTGGACTGGCGCTCTGGGGAGATTCTGCGCTGGAGCCATATTTGCCAGGAATGCTGTCTGTTGTCGGTGGACGATTCTCATCTGCTACAGGAGCCAGCTGATCTTCCAGGACTCCCTGCACCATATCACGCGTATGCCGACGTCTTCAGTAAGAAGGAGGCGGATTCCTTGCCACCACACCGGTTTTTTGACTGTCCCATTGATTTGAATCCAGGAGCCAACCCCGCCAGGGGGAGAACGTACCCTCTGTCTCCAGCAGAGACCTCGGCCATGACAGAGTATATACAAGAAAATTTGGCCAAGGGTTTCATTCGAAAGTCCTCTTCCCTTGCAGGCGCGGGTTTTTTCTTTGTCCAGAAGAAAGACGGATCCCTCAGGCCATGCCTTGATTATCGAGGCCTGAACAATATCACCGTTAAAAATCAGTATCCTCTTCCGCTGATCCCAGAGCTCTTCGACCGACTGAGAGGGTCCCGAGACTTTACCAAACTGGATCTACGAGGAGCCTATAATTTGATCCGAATCCGCACCGGGGACGAGTGGAAGACAGATTTCAATACTCGGGATGGCCATTATGAATATTTGGTCATGCCGTTTGGACTCTGCAATGCCCCGGCAGTGTTCCAGGAATTCGTCAACGAGGTTTTTTGGGATTTATTGTACTCCTGCGTTGTGGTGTACTTGGATGATATTCTCGTCATTTCACCAGAGCTGTTCAAAAGAAGCTGAGCTGTGATTGGTTGCTATGAGCAACAGTTTTCCTTGCAAACAATCACTAAGCATCTCTCATTTCACCAGAGCTGGTTAAAAGAAGCTTGACTGTGATTGGTTGCTATGACCAACAGTTTTCCCACTTGACAACACCTCAGCAGACACTGACATTCGCGGCATTCCCCATAGTCCTCCACACAGTATAAGGCATCCCTCATATTCCTTGATACAGAGTAATGCAGCCCCCATATAGCGGTGCGTGGTGCACCTCTATTAGTGACACAGCACTGACTGGGGACCCCAGGGGGAGTGGGGACCCTAGTTAAATGTCTAGTTTACCTGTCCATAACGCCGGCCCCGACTATACCCCTAGATGAATTCCTTGAGGAGTATAGTTTTCAAAATTGGGTCACTTGTGGGTGGTTTCTGTTCTTTCTGCAAATTAGAGGTTCTGCAAATGCAACATGGCATCCACCACCTATACCAGACAAATATGCATTAAAAAAATAAGTAGTGCACCCTCCCTTCTGTGCCTTACTACTTGGCCAAACAGAAGCTTCTGACCACATTTTAGGTATTGCCGCATTCAAGAAAGTTTTTAAACTGAGGTATAATTTTGTGATCTATTTTCTCCTATTACACCTCATGAAAATGAAAATTATGGGGCTAAAGCAACATTTTAGTGGTAGAAAATGTATTATTATTTTAATTTTTTCATTCCACTTTACATTAATTACTGTGAAGCACTTGAAGGGTTAACTAACTTTTTCACAGTGGTTTAAGAAGGTATGTTGGCATTGACAGGTCCTTATATACAGTATGATGGTCGCATAGCTTCTTATACACAGTATAATGGCCCTAACAGCGCTTTATATACATTATCATGTCCCCAAAGCACCCTTATATATTACTAGCTGAAGAGCCCGGCGCTGCCCGGGCATAGTAACTAACTACGGTTAGTTATAACAAATTATAATGATTATATATATATATATATATATATATACACTCACTGGCCACTTTATTAGGTACACCTGTCCAACTGTGTGTTAAGACTTAATTTCTAATCAGCCAATCACATGGCGGCAACTCAGTGCATTTAGGCATGTAGACATGGTCAAGACAATCTCCTGCAGTTCAAACCGAGCATCAGTATGGGGAAGAAAGGTGATTTGAGTGCCTTTGAACGTGGCATGATTGTTGGTGCCAGAAGGGCTGGTCTGAGTATTTCAGAAACTGCTGATCTACTGGGATTTTCACGCACAACCATCTCTAGGGTTTACAGAGAATGGTCCGAAAAAGAAAAAAAATCCAGTGAGCGGCAGTTCTGTGGCCGGAAATGCCTTGTTGATGCCAGAGGTCAGAGGAGAATGGGCATACTGGTTCGAGCTGATAGAAAGGCAACAGTGACTCAAATTGCCACCCGTTACAACCAAGGTAGGCAGAAGAGCATCTCTGAACGCACAGTGCGTCGAACTTTGAGGCAGATGGGCTACAGCAGCAGAAGACCACACTGGGTACCACTCCTCTCAGCTAAGAACAGGAAACTGAGGCTACAATTTGCACAAGCTCATCGAAATTGGACAGTAGAAGATTGGAAAAACGTTGCCTGGTCTGATGAGTCTCGATTTCTGCTGCGACATTCGGATGGTAGGGTCAGAATTTGGCGTAAACAACATGAAAGCATGGATCCATCCAGCCTTGTATCAACGGTTCAGGCTGGTGGTGGTGGTGTCATGGTGTGGGGAATTTTTTCTTGGCACTCTTTGGGCCCCTTGGTACCAATTGAGCATCGTTGCAACGCCACAGCCTACCTGAGTATTGTTGCTGACCATGTCCATCCCTTTATGACCACAATGTACCCAACATCTGATGGCTACTTTCAGCAGGATAATGCGCCATGTCATAAAGCTCGAATCATCTCAGATTGGTTTCTTGAACATGACAATGAGTTCACTGTACTCAAATGGCCTCCTCAGTCACCAGATCTCAATCCAATAGAGCATCTTTGGGATGTGGTGGAACGGGAGATTCGCATCAGGGATGTGCAGCCGACAAATCTGCGCCAACTGTGTGATGCCATCATGTCAATATGGTCCAAAATCTCTGAGGAATGCTTCCAGCACCTTGTTGAATCTCTGCCACGAAGAATTGAGTCAGTTCTGAAGGCAAAAGGGGGTCCAACCCGTTACTAGCATGGTGTACCTAATAAAGTGGCCAGTGAGTGTATATACAGTATATATATAGCTGAGTGTAGAGCCCCGCCCATTCCGCATAGCCACATTCACTATAATATCCCATATCATCCCGTCAGCCAGAGCTGCTGGACTACTACCCATAATATCCCACATCATCCAGTCAGCCATAGCCACTGGACTACTACCCCTAATATCCCACATTATCCCATCAGCCAGAGCCACTGGACAACTACCACTAATATCCCACATCATCCCATCAGCCAGAGCTACCGGACTACTACCCATAATATCCCACATCGTCCCATCAGCCAGTGCCACCGGACTAATACCACTAATATCCCACATCATCCCATCAGCCAGAGCTACCGGACTACTACCACTAATATCCCACATTATCCCGTCAGCCTGGAGTCAGACCCAGAGCACTGAGTGGAACGGTCCTACTTCCATACTGGGGATCCCTTTAATAGAAGCCTGGGGTGAGAATCAGAGCGCTGAGGGATTTACCCTAACTTCCATACCGGAGATCCCTTTAAGAGAGGCCTGGGGTCAGTACCAAAGTGCAGAGTGGATTTTCCCTCACTTCCGTACCGAGGATCCCTTTAAGAGGGGACTTGGGTCAGAACCAGAGCGCTGAGTGGATTTGCCCTAACTTCCATACCGGGGATCCCTTTAAGAGAGCCTGGGATCAGAACCAGAGCGCTGTTTGGATTTGCCCTGACTTGCATACCAATGATCCCTTTAATAGAACCTTGGGGTCAGAATCAGAGCGCCGAGGAATTTGCCCTAACTTCCATACAGGAGATCCCTTTAAGAGAGCCTGGGGTCAGTACCAGAGCATTTGAAGGCAATTGCCCTGACTTCCATACCAGAGATCCCTTTAAGAGAGGACTGGGGTCAGAATTAAAGCGCTGGATGGATTTGCCCTGACTTCCATACCGGAGATCCCTTTAAGAAGGGCCTGGGGTCAGTACCAAAGCGCAGAGTGGATTTGCCCTAAATTCCATTCCAATGATCCCTTTAAGAGACTGGGGTCAGAACCACAGAGCTGAGTGGAACTGTCCTAACTTCCATACCGGGGATCCCTTTAAGAGAGGCCTTGTGTCAAAACCAAAGCGCTGGATGAATTTGCTCTGACTTCCATACCAATGATCCCTTTAAGAGGGAAGATGTGCCTATGGGATGGAGGATGTGTGATGGGGATATGGGCATGGAGGGGGGGATTCATTTCTGTCATGTGCTCTCTGCTCCTTTCACAGAGGCAGACAATGGCTGGGAGCTTATGTTCCCAGGGATGCTATATTTTTCCCACCATGTCAGTGTCTGCTGAGGTGTTGGCAAGTGGGAAACTATTGGTCATAGCAACCAATCACAGTCCAGCTTCTTTTAACCAGCTCTGGTGAAATGAGAGATGCTTAGTGATTGTTTGCAAGGAAAACTGTTTCTCATAGCAACCAATTACAGCTCAGCTTCTTTTGAACATATCTGGTGATATGAAAGATGCTTTGTGATTGGTTGGTGATACACACACACACACACACACACACACACACACACACATTCATTTTTATACATAGAGATGTGACCCTTCACAGCATCCTATATACAGTATAATGATTAGTGATGCCCAAAGGGTGAAGTATTCGGATTCAGGAAAATTGGTACAAATAATTTCTAATATTTGTGTATTAGCACCGAATAACGAATTCAATGCAAGTCAATGGGAAAGCCAAATATTTTTCTGCTGGACCCAACAAACAGGTCTGGGGACATGAGAAAAAAAAAGCTGAAATGAATGGGAAAGTGCTTAAATGGGAACAGCATGGAGAAGATGCCTGCATGCCTTTCTGACTCACATATGGTATCTGGGAATAATGAGGTCACTCCGTCATAATAATAATCTTTATATAGCGCTAACATATTCCACAGCGCTTTACAGTTTGCACACATTATCATCACTGTCCCTGATGGGGCTCACAATCTAAATTCCCTATCAGTATGTCTTTGGAATGTGGGAGGAAACCAGAGTACCCAGAGGAAACCCACGCAAACATACAATCTCCTTGCAGATGTTGTCTTTGGTGGGATTTGAACCCAAGACTCCGAGCTGCAAGGCTGCAGTGCTATTCACTGAGCCACCATGCTGCCCATTCCAAATTGTTAGCTAGATAGTGGAATACATATTCCTCAACACTTTCCAATGCCAGCTAATACATGCCCATTTCAATCTGGGGCTTCGCCCGCCACCAACATCACGCCCACCGCTTTGTCACTATGCATCCCCTGCTTCACATTTTCAGAGGGCCAGCAGGTGCCATGAATCCTGAGCTTTGTGAGCTCCACAGTTTATTTTGGCCACCAGATCCCAATGGAACCACTGTCATAGCGGGTGAAGCCGCTGTAAGGTCAATATAGTACAGGAGTTGGGGGAGCTGTATACCCAATGTCTGTAAATTGGATTCTAGCAGACACCAAAAGCATTTGCATTAAATTCTGAATACAGTGTATGCAAGCAAGGGCCTGTATTGTGATAAGTCTGTTAGGCCAGAAACCCATGTCAGGAAAAGGTACTAGTCTCATTTTAATTTGAAGCAGCCTCCTCAAGGGAAAGAGACAGGAGTGCCATTGACTAATCTGCACAAGCCTACGCACTTCTTATTGAAACTACCCAACCAGGCAGAATGTATCTTTTGCATTGTTTTGAGCAACAACAAAGTAATTACAGAATATGTCCCTACACCCAGAAAGTGACGAGGTCTGTGGAGTGCATTACTCAAGGGACAGGCAATGCTACAGAGCTCAGGTAAAGGCCCCAGTGTGTGGCAATGACCATGTTCCAATATTTGCAAGGCTGTGGCCTGAATAGCTGCATTAGACCTGCTTAAAATGTACAGAAAAAGAGCATGAACCGCACCTCCAAAAAATCATATGTCGATTTAATGCCGCTAGCAGTGGCGTAGCGTGGGGGGGCGGGGGGGGGCGGTCCGCCCCAGGTGGCACATGTGTGGGGTCGGCGGCAGCAGCAGCAATTCCTCTCTGTGGGAGAAGCGCGGAGGCGCAGTGCAGTGCAGCGGCGGGCAGGGAGCGATCACAGCAGCTCCGCTGCCTGCAAGAGGGAATAGCAGGAGCGGAGCTGCAAGGGTCCGTCCTGCTTCCTGCCCGGAGGCCGCGCTTCCTGTTTGACACAGAGGAGCGCCGCTGAATGACGTCATCATTCAGCGGCCGCTGCTGTTTGAGCTAGGAAGCGCGGGCGATGCTGCGGACAGGTGAGAGGAAGAGGTGGTGTCTGTGTGTATGTATGTCTGTGTGTGTATGTATATGTATGTGTGTGTGTGTATGTCTGTCTGTGTGTATGTATGTATGTCTGTGTGTATGTCTGTCTATGTGTGTATGTCTGTCTGTGTGTGTGTGTATGTCTGTGTGTGTGTGTATGTCTGTCTGTGTGTGTATGTCTGTCTGTGTGTGTATGTATGTGTATGTATGTCTGTGTATATGTCTGTGTGTGTCTGTAGGTTAGCCTGGCCCTGGAGGAGATGGGGACATGAGAAGACTGTGATGGGGAAAGAAGGCCATGATGCCTGGAGTGATGGGAGAAGGCCATGAGGGGGTAATGGGAGAAGGCCATGAAGGGGTAATGGGAGAAGGCCATGAGGGGGTAATGGGAGAAGGCCATGAAGGGGTAATGGGAGAAGGCCATGAAGGGTAATGGGAGAAGGCCATGAGGGGGTAATGGGAGAAGGCCTTGAGGGGGTAATGGGAGAAGGCCATGTGGGGGTAATGGGAGAAGGCCATGTGGGGGTAATGGGAGAAGGCCATGAAGAGGTAATGGGAGAAGGCCATGAAGGGGTAATGGGAGAAGGCCATGAAGGGGTAATGGGAGAAGGCCATGAGGGGGTAATGGGAGAAGGCCATGAAGGGGTAATGGGAGAAGGCCATGAAGGGGTAATGGGAGAAGGCCATGAAGGGGTAATGGGAGAAGGCCATGAGGGGGTAATGGGAGAAGGCCTTGAGGGGGTAATGGGAGAAGGCCATGTGGGGGTAATGGGAGAAGGCCATGATGGGGTAATGGGAGAAGGCCTTGAGGGGGTAATGGGAGAAGGCTATGATGGGGGTGATGCAAAGAAGGCAATGATGGGAGTGATGGCGTGATGGAGCAGACAATGATGGGAGTGATGGGGTGATGGAGCAGACAATGATGGGAGTGATGGGGAGAAGGCAGTGATGGGGTGATGGAGAAGGCAATGATGGGAGTAATGGGGAGAAGACAATGATGGGGTGATGGAGCAGGCAATGATGGGAGTGATGGGGAGAAGGCAGTGATGGGGTGAAGGAGAAGGCAATGATGGGAGTGATGGGGAGAAGGCAATGGTGGGGGTGATGGGGAGAAGGCAATGATGGGGGTAAGGAGGAGAAGGCAATGATGGGGTGGTGAGGGAAAAATAAATGATGATGGAGTGGTGGGGGAGAATGCAATGATGGTGGTGGTGGAAATGGCAATAAATGGGGGTGGTGGAGGAGGAGGAAATGATGGAGGTGGTGGAATGGGCAATGATGGGAGTGGTGGGGGAGAAAGCAAAGATAGTGGAGGGGAGAAGAAAATGATGGAGGTGGTGAAGAGGGCAATGATGGGGTGGGGGAGAGGACAATAATGGGATGCGAGGGGAGGAGGACAATGAGGGGTGTGGGGGATTGGGATGGGAGGAAGGGGGACTTATAATGGCCTTAGGAACAGGGGGAGGTAGAGGAAGACATTAATGCTTATTACGTCTAACACAGTCCCTTAGTATATAGTGTACTCACTATGTCTAACACCATCCCTTAGTATATAGTGTACTCACTAATTCTGTATAACACCATCCTTAGTTGCATAGTTTCCTCTTTTATTATGTATAACACCATCCCTTATTACGTATCATCCTCTCTAGTTATATATTATGCCGTCCCTTATTATATAGCTTCCTCTGCTGTTATGTATAGTGCTGTCTCTTACATAGTGTATTCTTTTTAATTTTGTTATATACAGTGCCCTCTTTTTTTACATAGTCCCCTCTCTTTTCAGATATAAAATGACTGCTGATCGAGGAGCCGGTGACCAAACTACCAGTCCATCAGCTCCTCCATTAGAAAGGAAGCTTTCCCATGCTCCATCAGCCATCATTGCATTATACAGCCAACAAAACAGGACGATATGTAATAAAAAACAGTGCACTATATAATCCAATATGTAAGGGACGGTACTGTACATAACAAGAGAGGGCACTGTGTAAGGGACAGCAATATACATAATAAAGGAGACAATGTAAAATATATAACTGTATGTGTGTGTGTGTGTGTGTGGCTATATAATATCAATATCTATCTATCTATCTATCTATCTATCTATCTATATATATGTATATATACATACACACAAACACGTAGCTCTGACGCCATAAAAGGAGGGGGGCCCGGACACATTTCTTGCACAGGGGCCCCAAGCTGTCAGTGTCCGCCCCCTGTCCACCAAAATAATTTGTACTTTCTGTTTTTTTTTCTGTCACATTATTAAAAATTATTATTAATAAAGCCATTAGGTCTTCATCCAGCATCATCAAACTAATACATACATATATAGAGAACTGCAAGAAGATGAATGTCTAGAAATTTAGAAATAATAACAGCAGAGTTAGTAGCAGACTAAAAATTAGATCTTTGAGTGTAGTGTGGGCTCTTCGGGAGCCAAAGGGACAGCAAATTTTTCGACCGCACCGGGCGCCACAAACAGTTGCTACGCCACTGGCCGCTAGGAAAAAATTTATATACCTGAACATGAGAAGGCGGCCATTTTTTTTTTTACAAAATTTAGAAAATTTAAGGGAAGTGTCAGTTTAATAAAGAGACACAAGTCTTTAGGAGCCTGGAAAAGCCATGAATGGTCTTTGTCCAGCACCGGACAATGTAAAGTGCTAACGATTATGTATGCCCTATCTACCTAACAATTTGAGAAGAGACATACAGTATGTGCTGAGAAGGGAAAACTGAACATTGCACTGGGACCAAAAAGTTGACATGGTTGCTGAATGTTCTTACTGTATGTGAAACGGCAGGTTGTGGGCAAGAGGCATCAGTGCCTTCTTCCTGGATAGCAGATTGGGAAGAACGTAACACAGGAGAAAGGCCAGTGGTTTCACCCTCAAACACAGATTTTGTTACCCAGGTGATCCGCCCACCTACTGGGGTGCTGCGTATGTCAGCAGTATATGGCGTATGCTATCAGAGGTATCATGTCGAATTTCCCTTTAAGAAGGGATGTGTGGGTAAGATTTTCGATCTAGCAGTATATATAAAAAGCATGTTTCATTACTCATATTATTATTATGTGTAAGGCTGAAACCTGAAGAAGTGTGTGGCGCATATTAATGCATTGACGTTCCACAATGTTCAAGTGCAGAGCCAAAAATCACCACCAGGCTCCCAGATACATGCTTAAAGGGACCATAAGAAGGGCAACCCAATAAAAAAAAATTTAATAATAGAATATATAGAAATTGAGAGTAGAAATATGACCATAACACAATGTACAAAGGTTTCCAAAAATTACCCAAGGGGTCTGTATCATACACTCTGAAAGAGACGGTGATGGGGACCTCTCAATAAATTTTGTGGTTATAATTGCTAGAGATAGGGAACACAAGTTTCACCATTGAACAATGTACACTGCTCAAAAAAATAAAGTGAACACTTAAACAACAGAATATAACTCCAAGTAAATCAAACTTCTGTGAAATCAAACTGACCACTTAGGAAGCAACACTGATTGAGAATCATTTTCACATGCTGTTGTGCAAATGGAATAGACAACAGATGGAAATTATTGGCAATTATCAAGACACCCTCAATAATGGAGTGGTTCTGCAGGGGGGGACCACAGACCACATCTCAGTACTAATGCTTTCTGGCTGATGTTTTGGTCCCTTTTGAATGTTGGTTGTGCTTTCACACTCGTGGTAGCATGAGACGGACTCTACAACCCATACAAGTGGCTCAGGTAGTGCAGCTCATCCAGGATGTCACATCAATGTGAGCTGTGGCAAGAAGGTTTGCTGTGTCTGTCAGTGTAGTGTCCAAAGGCTGGAGGCGCTACCAGGAGACAGGCCAGTATACCAGGAGATCTGGAGGGGGCCGTAGGAGGGCAGCAACCCAGCAGCAGGACTGCTACCTCAGCCTTTGTGCAAGGAGGAATAGGAGGAGCACTGCCAGACCCCTGAAGAAGTGTGTGGAGCAGCCTGTCTGCATTTTGCATTGACAGGCGTGTCTGTTATGATTGCACCGGCCGAACTAAAAACCCGCTCAGACAACACACTTTGCTGCAGGGCATGGCAGCACCTCCAAGGTGTACAAGGAGAGGTCAGGCCAAGTGTGCAGCTTGGACAACCAATAGTTAAAGGGCACTGAAGAGTCAGGAAGGACACTGGTATGGTCACATAAGTACTCCTTCCATCTTGGTCAACTTTTCCCTCCTTGTCATAGTAAAACCCACAGATAGTCCATGCTGATGTGACAGTTTCATTAAAATGGCCCAGTTGGTGGGCATTCCCCCCCAGTTGCACCTATTGTATGTATTCCTCCACTGTAATCCTTGTGGGTGAAAAGAGCCCATACCTCTGCCAGCAGCATTGTCTGAGGGTAATCTTTTCAGCAACTCTTCAACAACGGCCCTCTGGCATGCATGCACTGAAAATGGCATGTCTGCCTCCGACATGAGAGAAGGACATTTTGACTTGTACCGTGGGTCAAGAAAGATACACAGCCAGTATTTCATGGTGGACAAAATGTCTTTCACGAAAGGGTATTGTGAAAGGCATCTGGTCATGAACTGTGCCATGTGTGGCAGAGTACAAAGAGTTCAGTGTCCCCACCACGACGAAAAGTAACCATCCTCTCCTCCTCACGACGCCTTGCCTCCTCCTCCTCCTATTCAAGCCATCCATGCTGGATGGCATGAAGCTGGGATTGGGAGTCTCCTCTCGTGCAGACTAAAAACTCCTGTTCCTCTTAATCCTTCTCTTTCTCCTCCTCCTGTTCCTCATCATCACCCAATGTAGCCAGAGAACATTGTCTAAGTCTGGGCTGTGAGTTATCAGCAACTGTAAAATCCTGCTCAATACCCACCAGCTCAGCATTCAAAGCTTCTTCTTTGAGATTCTGCAGCGAACGTTTTAAAAGACAGAACAGCGGGATGGCTATGCTGATAATAACATCATCAGCGCTCACTATCTTAATGCAGTACTCAAAGTTTTGAAGAAACATGTCAGCGATCCACACCCACTTGGCAGTTTTTATGTGTGAGGGCTGAGTGTTACTCTGACAGACATTGAGAAGCTTGAATTCAGACACTGCCCTCTGCTGCTCACTAAGCCTTGCCAACATATGAAAGGTCGAATTCCAGCTTGTGGGCAGGTCACAAATTAGTCAGTGACGAGGCAAATTAAAGTGCCACTGCAGCACAGCCAGACCAGCGAAAGCCAGAGATGACTTTCAGAAATGGGCGCTGGCACGGCATACCTTGGCAAGTAGGTCCAGCAAGTCAGGGTATGTTTTTAAAAATCACTGTACAACCAAGTTCAGCACGTGAGCCATTCATAGAACGTGTACCAGCTTGCCGAGCTATAAAGCCGCCACCAAGTTATGCCTTTATCACACACTACCAGATCTGGTTGTGTGCGATAACCCCCTGAAGAAACTGAAACGCGCTTTGGGATTTGCCACACCTCATTGCCAGGTAATACACTCAGGCACTTTGCCATCATTTATCTATGGGCTGTTAGCTGTGCATTTTAACTTTGCAGCCTGTTGGACAGCTTGTATGACATATGATTGAATTAATCTTTATTTATTCAGGGGTTTATTAACAGTGTTTTGAATTGATGGTTGACTGAGCCACAGTGCCTTTACTTACATTTTTTCTTGTGATTGGAGCACCGATAATGTAGAACTATATTATTATTCTATCATTGTCATATGCACGCATATACTGTTGCTCGTAGACCCCATGTGTTCCTGGCTATGTGACACTCCATGACTCTTCTCATTACAGTATTTTCCCCTCTGTTGTTAAATTATTTTTTGAATAAATTTTGTTTTTTTTACCGTATGCAATAGTTCACTCCTTAGGCTAGTTTCACACTAGCTTATTTTCCACGCAGCGCTCGGCGCCACTAAGCCCCGCCCCCTGCCGGCTCCCTGCCCGCCCCATCCGGTCATCACCGCCTACTATCGCACACGGCTTCATGCGATGTGCGCACCCTATCTTTAGCATAGGGTGCGCTGGCCGTGCGCTAGTAGGATTTTAGCGTGCGCTTTGCACTTTTGAAGGTGCACCGAGCGCGCCAAAATGCAACATGGTGCGTTCGGCGCACACCGGCGCACCTTCAAAAGTGCGCAGTGCACGCTAAAATCCTACTAGCGCACGGTCTGCGCACGGTCTGCGCACCTTATGCTAAAGATAGGGTGCGCAGATCGCATGTAGCCGTGTGCGATAGTAGGCGGCGATGACCGGATGGGGCGGGCAGGGTGCCAGTAGGGGCGGGGCTTAGCGGCGCCGAGCGCTGCGTGGAAAATAAGCTAGTGTGAAACTAGCCTTACTTCCGTTTTCTTTTTGGGATCCCTGGTTGGAAGTTCGGTGGGGAGAGCCACTGATCGGTCAAGTCTTTTTTTCCTTTTCAACAGTTCTGCTGCATTGTGAGCTTTATCACCTAAACAGATGAGCTTCATCAGACCGTGCTGCCACTTTGTCAAGGCAGTGTTGCAGACCTCCCAGTTGGGGAGTGATGGGGAGGCTAGTTTAGCTGAGGAGGAGGAGGAGAGACCCGAACTGGTATACGAGTAGACTGACACCCTGATGGAAGTTGGACCTGCTATTCTTGGTGTAGTTAAGATGTGTGATGTCCCAGCCTCTGACTCTGTCCCAGACTCCACCAGGTTCACCCAGTGTGGCGTCAGGGAAATGTAGCATCCTTATTCAAAAAAAACTTGTCTACATGTCTGTGGTTAGGTGGACCTTCCCTGTGACTGCGTTGGCCAGAGCCTGGCTGATGTTGTGTAACACGTGCTTCTGTAACACTGGGATGACACACTGGGAAAAATAGTGGCGACTGGGAATCGAATACGATGGGACTGCCAATAGGTCCCGGAAAGACTCTGTTCTCACAAGCCGAAATGGCAACATTTCCAGGGCTAGCAATCTGGAAATGTGGTCATTTAGCGTTTGGGTCTGTGTGTGGATGGATATTTCTGCTTCCTGTGAAACGTCTGGGAGAGGGACAACTGAACGCTGTGCTGGGACAATGAACTGGACATGGTTGCTGACTGTTGTGTCTGTGCAACCGCAGGTTGTGGGCAGGAGGCATCTGCGCCTGATTCCTGGACCGCAAATTGGTAAGGCCATAACACAGGGGAAAGGGCAGTGATTTCACCCTCAGACACAGATTTTGTACCCAGGCATTCCACCCACCTACTGGGGTGCTTTGCTACCATGTGCTTCTGCATGCTGGTGGTGCTCAGGTTGGCAGTGTTCTTGCCCCTTCTCAGCTTGGTATGGCAGATGCTGCAAATTACAGTTGTTTTGTCTGAAGGACTTTCTGAAAAAACTGCCATACAGGGAAACAACGCACCCTTGGCCTGTTATCTAGCTGAGTGTGTGGCTCTGTGGAACAGTTAACAAAGTTCTCTGTCTGGTCAAACCACTAACTCTTCTTGCCTGTTTTCGTGCTACGGATCCATCCCTCTTTGCACTGCTGTGCTCGCTAGGCGTACCACTGTGCCAGGTTGGATCAGTGGCCTCATCATCGACCAATTCGTCTTCCCATTCATCAATCTGATCCTCCTTCTGAGATGCGATTTTAGGTTGACCTGATGGCAACTGTGCTCCATGATTATCCTCCACCTCTTCAGACATGAAATGACCTTCCCGAACGTGGCTTTCTTCTGACCGTGGGTGCTCAAATGTTTGTGCATTACTGCACTCTATCTCCTCATAACCCTCTTTAATGGTGCACTGTGAGAGTCCAGAATAATTATAAGGGAACGTAAACAGTTCTTCAGAGTGGCCAGTGTTGGGGGTCATATTCTTCTGGAACTCTTGATGTGGGGAGGAATGAGGACCAGGTTGAGGATTGTGAGGCTTATGCCTCGATCCAGTCTAGAGTTTGTTTTCTGCTGTCTTCTCTCTGGACTGGTCATGTGGGGGTTAAGCCCATCTGCCTCATTTTGGAGCTGGCTGGACTATTTCAGTCATCTGCAGCCTGCGGGCCAGTGATAGCTATAGTTCAACCTTCCAGGCTAGACCCGCTGACCCGTATACCCTAGTGATCCTTCTGCCTCTGATGTCCTGTACTCGTGTATGACACGGCCGGATCTCTGGACTCTGCCTCTTGTTTTCCGTCTCTGATCCACACTCCCTGACTGGCTTTGACTCTGGCTTGTACCCCAACTACGTCTTTCATCTCCCACATCCACGGTAGGCTCTGACTTCTGGCTTGTCTGAGCACTCTTTCGTTACCTGTGACACCTGTGCTGCTGCTCTGTGTTACTACATTGTGTGTGTGCAACCTCTTTTCCCTCACCAGCACCCCCTGGTGGAGGTTCCGCTATACTGCATTGCAGCAGCATATCACATTACGCTGTGTGTGCAACCTCTTTTCCCTCACCAGCACCTTCTGGTGGAGGTTGCGCTATACTGCATTGCAGCAGCATATCACATTACGCTGTGTGTGTGCAACCTCTTTTCCCTCACCAGCACCCCCTGGTGGAGATTGCACTATACTGCATTGCAGCAACATATCACAGCTTAGCCTCCTGGCTACTGAGAGCTAACCGTGTGGAAGACTTGGTGGTGCTGCTTGTTGATATAGAAGAGTTAATGGTTTGCTTTATATCCCTTTAATTACCTTTAAGGCCTCTTTCACACTTCCGTTTTTTACAATCAGTCACAATCCGCCAGGTTTTGAAAAAAAACGGATCCTCAATTTTTTTTTTGAGGATCCGTTTTTTTCCCATTGACTTGAATTAATGGCGGATTGTGACAGATTGCTGTCCGTTGCATCGGTTTTTTGAGAGGATCCGCCAAAAGTTGCTGTCCGTCACCATCCTCAAAGATTTCAAAACGGAGCTTGTAACGTTTTTTTCTCTGGCGGATCCTCCAGACACTCATTTAACCCGAAATTCTTTCTGGGTGCAGGACAAAAAAAAAAAAATTCTCTCTCTCTCTCTCTCTCTCTCTCTCTCTCTCTCTCCCCGGCCAGCGATTCCTTGAAATTTTTCAGGATCCGTCTGAAAACGGATCCTGTGCCATCCGTTCACATCAGTTGAAAACGGATCCGCTTGTCCGCCTTTTTAGCGGATTATAACTGATGCAAAAAACTGAAGTGTGAAAGAGGCCTAAGACTTCAAATGCCTTTTGCCTATTATTGCTATGTGTTATTCTTATGTAGACTATTAGTCTCTGTCTTCAAGGAAACTATACTTGTTATCATATTTGTTCTCAACAACATGTTCTGGGTACATTGTAAACAAGGTACGACCATGAGGTGATGGTGGGGGCCAAATGAGCTCCATAGAGTCACATATTGTTGTAAATGATATAAAAGTTTCCTTGTATTTCATTACATCAGATAAAGTGATTTGACCACGGCTTGTGTCTTGAGTCTCTTTGTCTCCAAGCGCTTGCAACAGAAGGGCAAAACCTCGTAATTTGGACTCACTGGTGATCTGCCATAGCTGACGCTTGGTCAGAACAAAAAGCAGCTACGACAGTTTTGGCGCCCAACGTGGGGCTGTGGAAACCAGCCTATTCGGAATCCGCATGTGGGAGCTTCCTGGGAGGTTGAATATGCAGAATCCAGGCTGCAGCAGGTGAGAACATTTATTCTTACATTGATTCTGCATCTGCAACCTTTCTAAGGATGTCTACATATCTCTGGGTAAGACTTTACAACACAGTTCAAAAGAACCCACATCACCAGTGAGTGGTGAGTATGTCCGTATGAGAGTTGAATAATAGAGTAATAAGATAATAATTGTCATTTGTATTATCTGTTAATCTGCTCTGGTAATATACTAATATACTAACTGGTTATGTACTGGTGTACTGTGTAGCACAAAGCCTGGGATAGACTCTGTGCAGCGTCTATTTTGGATTGGCAGTAAACCATATGATGCTGTATTTTGTATAGGGCTGTGGTTTTTGGTTGTTTTGGACCTTCTGATGTTGGTTTGGTTTTCATTGATTCTTGTTGTTTAAGAAGTTGGCTTTGGTGTTCTCAGAGTGTCAGTGGACACGGCTGTAGGTTAAGGTGTCAAATATCCAAAGTGCAAGATAGGCAGGCTGTGTGTGAATCCTTGTATGTATGTCTATGAGAATCTCTGAATGAATTGAGAGATGAGTAACTGAGTATAAGGGATATAAATAAATCCCTGATTGATGAGGGGTTCCATTAGAAGTAGTCCTTTGTACAGTATGTGACAGAGGACATTATTCAACTCAAGGGCATGTCACACTAAGAGATATCGCTAGCAATATCGCTATAACTAGTGACGTTATAGCGATATTGCTAGTGACATCGCTGTGTGTGATACTTACCTACGACCCGCTCCCCCGCTGGTTATCGCTGATCGCGCGAGAACAGGCTGGACTGTTTCTCGTCGTCTGCTTCCTGCGGCGCTTCCTGCTGTGACGACGAGCGACGCGTGGAGCCGGCCGGGAGGATGCAGGATCGCCTGGTGTGACAGGTAAGTAGCGACCCCCGTCCCCAGTGATGTCGCTGGTGAGATCTGCTAGTGTGGCAGCTCACTAGCAACGACTTATGTTGTGAGTTCATTTTCCCCTCCGTCACTGAGGCCTGGTGAACTCCCTATTCTAGTGAAGGAAGGTAGTGAGCCTGATTATCAGGCACCTGGGACTAATGAAGACGATTGGCTGAGTGGAGTCACTGACTGGATTTAAGGCAGCCTATGCCCTTTCTGCCCTGCGGGTGATTTCTCTGTGGACTCTTGGACACCAGTCTGATTCCTGCTCTCCTAAAGCTAAGTTTTCTGTTTTGCCTTTTTGCATTTAAGATTTGTTTTTGTTTTTCTTGCTTTTTGGATTCTGCCACTCCCTGCTGGAGTGTGCAGTGTTCCGTTAGCTCTGTCTTCTGAAAGTACCTGAGTGCTGATTTAGTTTTTGAAGCTTAGTTGCTTCAGGGCCATTTTTATATCAGCTTGTTGGCTTTTGTCTCTGATAGGGTTTTGGCAGATTGCAGACAGCAGCCTTCCTATCCGTTCCTATCTAGGTAGTTTTTGGGCCCCGTCTTTGCTCAGCCTGTCTTTCTGTCTGTGTAAGTGTTTTCATCTTGCTTCACCGTCATTATATGTGGGGGGCTGCCTATTGCTTTGGGGTCTGCTCTGGGGCAGTTAGATTTCCCCTTTCCTTCTTTAGGCCTATGTATCTCTCCGGCTGTGATCGAGGGGTCTAGGTCATCGTAGGAACCCCCCATGGCTACTGCTAGTTGTGTTGATAGGTTCAGGGGTCTGCAATCTGATAGTTGCCAACTTCTCTGGTTTTCTGGACTTAGCTAGCATTTCTGTTTTTCCCTCCTACGGTGACTCAATCATAACAGAATCACCCGCCCAACCGCAGATCCTGGGGTACTCAATAGCAGGAAAGAATTGTGTTTAAAAAGAAAAAAAAAAAAGTGTGTATATTCTTTCCTCTATATCTCTGAGGCCGTAGGGGGAATTTTTTTTTCTCTCAATGGAGATAAAGCAAGTGTCTGATCGTGTGGAGCAGCTCGCTGCTGAAGTGCGAGGAATTTCCGCCTATCTTGCTTGTTCACATGCTGTTGAACCAAAGATCCCCACACCTGATGTATTTTTTGGGGATCGATCTAGATTTTTGAGTTTCAAAAATAATTGTAAATTATTTTTTGCTTTGAAGCCTAACTCGTCAGGGAGCCCCGCGCAGCAGGTTAAAATTGTCATCTCTTTGCTGCGCGGCGATCCCCAGGATTGGGCGTTTTCTTTGAAACCAGATGACCCTATTCTGACTAATGTGAACACATTTTTTCAAGCCTTAGGTTGCTATATGACGAACCTAATGCTATTGATCAGGCTGAAAAGACCCTGTTAGCATTGAACCAGGGTCGAGAATCTGCAGAGTTGTACTGTCAAAAGTTCCGAAAGTGGGCGGTCCTTACTACCTGGAATGATAGTGCCTTGGCTGCTCTCTTTCGGAAGGGTTTGTCAGAAACCGTAAAAGATACTATGGTGGGATTTCCTGTTCCCTCTGGTCTGGACGATTCTATGTCTTTAGCCATTCAGGTTGATCGGCGTTTACGTGAACGCAGGATTACACGAGAGGTGTTGCCACCGGTCGAACAGACGTCTGAACCTATGTAATGTGATAGAGTTTTGTCTAAGGCGCAACGTCAGGAATTCAGAAGGCGTAATAAGCTGTGTTTTTTCTGTGGAGAGGCCTCACATATTATTTCTGTTTGTCCTAAACGTGAGAAACGCTTTGCACACACGTTTTCTGTTGGTGGGGTTCAGCCTAAGTTTCTTTTGGCGATTACTCTGATCTGTTCCCTGTCCACATTTTCCGCCAAGGCTTTTGTGGATTCGGGAGCAGCGCTAAACCTAATGGACTTGGATTTTGCTAAATGTTGTGGATTTCCGTTGACACCTCTGCAGATGCCTATCCCTTTGAGGGGAATTGATGCTACCCCTCTGGCTAAAAATAAACATCAGTTTTGGACCCAATTGGTCATGCGGGTCGCCCCAGACCACCAAGAAAATTGCAGATTTTTGGTGTTGCATGGTCTGCATGATGCCGTTGTTCTGGGGTTTCCCTGGTTGCAGATTCATAATCCAGTTTTGGATTGGAAGTCTGTATCTGTGGTGAGTTGGGGTTGCCGGTGTACCTTTAGTGAGGCTCCGGTTTTTTCCACCTCTCCTCAGTCGCATGAGGTTCCTGACTATTTGGCGGACTTCTATGATGTATTTAGTGAGAATGAGTCTGCGTCCTTGCCTCCTCATAGGAGTTATGACTGTGCAATTGAACTAAGCCCGGGGTGTAAATTTCCTAAGGGTCGGCTCTTCAATTTATCTGTACCCGAGCACGAGGCTATGCAGTCCTATATTAAGGAGGCGTTGGAGAAGGGTCATATTAGACCATCCTCTTCACCCTTAGGTGCCGGTTTTTTTTTTGTGGCCAAGAAGGATGGTTCTTTAAGGCCTTGTATTGATTATCGTGCCCTCAATAAAATTACTATTAAATATCAGTATCCGTTACCCCTGATTTCGGATCTATTCTCTAGAGTCAGAGGTGCTTGCTGGTTTACCAAGCTTGACCTCAGGGGGGCGTATAATCTTATCCGCATTAAGCAGGGGGATGAATGGAAGACGGCGTTTAATACTCCGGAGGGACATTTTGAGTACCTGGTGATGCCTTTTGGGCTCACTAATGCCCCTTCTGTCTTCCAGTGCTTCATGAACGATATTTTCCGAGACTTTGTCGATAAATTTTTGATTATCTATCTGGATGATATTTTGATCCTCTCCAAGGATTGGGATGCTCATGTGGAACATATTCAGACTGTGTTCCGGATCTTGAGAGAGAATTCTCTGTATGTCAAAGGATCACAATGCCTTTTTGGAGTACAGAGGATTTCTTTTTTGGGATTTATTTTGTCTCCGTCAACTTTTGAAATGGACCCGGCCAAGGTACAGGCCATTTATGATTGGGTTCAGCCCACTTCTTTGAAGGCCCTCCAGAAGTTTTTGGGTTTTGCTAATTTTTATCGGAAATTTATAGCAAAATTTTCTAGTATTGCCAAACCATTGACTGACCTGACCAGGAAGGGTGCGGATGTGTTGAATTGGTCTCCGGAGGCGGTTGCTTCCTTTCAGGAGCTGAAGCGTAGATTTACCTCCGCCCCAGTTCTGCGGCAACCTGATGTCTCACTCCCGTTTCAGGTAGAGGTGGATGCTTCTGAGATTGGTGCAGGAGCAGTGTTGTCCCAAAAGGATCCGGTAACATCTAAAATGAATCCCTGTGCTTTCTTTTCCCGAAAGTTCTCTTCATCTGAACGTAACTATGATGTGGGGAATCGGGAACTGTTAGCCATGAAATGGGCATTTGAGGAGTGGAGACATTGGTTGGAGGGAGCCAAACATCAATTTGTGGTCCTCACTGACCACAAAAATTTGATTTACCTAGAGTCGGCTAAACGCTTGAACCCTAGACAGGCTAGGTGGGCCTTGTTTTTTGCGTGTTTTGATTTTGTGGTCTCTTTCCTTCCTGGAACTAAGAATGTCAAGGCAGACGCCCTCTCTAGGAGTTTCTTTGCTGATTCTCCTGTGGTGACCAAGCCTGCTACCATCTTAGGCGAAGGGGTAGTTCTTTCTGCCATCTCGCCCGATTTGAGACTTGCTCTGCAAGAGTTCCAGGAGGACAAACCTGAGCGTTGCCCCAGTGGAAAGTTGTATGTTCCTGACCAGTGGAAGAAGAGAGTGATGTCTGAAGTTCATTGCTCTGCATTGGCTGGTCATCAGGGTATTTTTGGTACTAGAGATCTGGTGAGTCGCTCTTTTTGGTGGCCCACCTTGTCTCATGATGTCAGGAATTTTGTGCAGTCCTGTGAGACTTGCTCCCGGTCTAAATCTTGTTCTCGCTCTAGTGGGTTGTTGATGCCTTTGCCGGTCCCCAGGAGGCCATGGACCCATATTTCAATGGATTTCATCTCTGATATGCCGGTCTCTCAAAGAATGACTGTTATTTGGGTGATTTGTGATAGGTTCTCTAAGATGGTTCATCTTGTACCACTCCCTAAGTTGCCATCTTCCTTTGAGTTGGTGCCCGTGTTTTTGCAACAGGTGGTTCGCTTGCACGGGATTCCTGAGAACATTGTATCTGACAGAGGAGTTCAATTTGTGTCTAAATTTTGGAGGACGTTCTGTTCCAAGTTGGGAATTCAGTTGTCCTTCTCCTCTGCTTTTCACCCTCAGACCAATGGGCAGACAGAGAGAACAAACCAGACCTTGGAGTCGTATTTGAGATGTTTTATTTCCGCTGATCAGGATGATTGGGTTTCATTTTTGCCCTTGGCCGAATTTGCTTTAAATAATAGAGCTAGTTCTGCCACTTTAATGTCACCTTTTTTTTTGTAACTTTGGGTTTCATCCTCGATTTTCTTCAGGGCAGGTGGAGCCCTCTGCCTGCCCAGGTGTTGACACTGTGGTGGAGAGAATGCACCAGATCTGGGACCAAGTGGTGGATAAGTTATCTCTCTCCCAGGAAAAGGCCCAGTGGTTTTCCAATCGACATAGGACCATTGGTCCCCAGTTTAAGATTGGTGATATGGTGTGGTTATCATCAAAAAATATTGCTATGAAGGTGGCTTCTCCTAAGTTTAAACCTAGATTTATTGGACCTTACAAGATTTTGGAGATTATTAATCCGGTCTCTTTTCGTTTGGCTCTTCCTGTCACATTTAAGATCCATAATGTGTTCCATAAGTCCTTGTTGAAGAGGTTTGTTGAGCCAGTTGTGCCTGAGGTGGCACCTCCGGACCCTGTATTGGTTGAAGGTAACTTGGAAGATGAGGTAGAGAAAATTCTGGATTCCCGTCTGGCTAGACGGAGACTCCAGTATTTGGTTAAGTGGAAGGGTTATGGTCAGGAGGATAATTCCTGGGTCTCTGCCTCTGATATTCTTGCCAAAAGATTGGTGCGTGCCTTTCATCGGGTTCACCCTGATCGCCCTGGTAGCGTTGTTGAGGGTTCGGTGACCCCTCCTCAAGGGGGGGTACTGTTGTGAGTTCATTTTCCCCTCCGTCACTGAGGCCTGGTGAACTCCCTATTGTAGTGAAGGAAGGTAGTGAGCCTGATTATCAGGCACCTGGGACTAATGAAGACGATTGGTTGAGTGGAGTCACTGACTGGATTTAAGGCAGCCTACGCCCTTTCTGCCCTGCAGGTTATTTCTCTGTGGACTCTTGGACACCAGTCTGATTCCTGCTCTCCTAAAGCTAAGTTTTCTGTTTTGCCTTTTTGCATTTAAGATTTGTTTTTGTTTTTCTTGCTTTTTGGATTCTGCCACTCCCTGCTGGAGTGTGCAGTGTTCCGTTAGCTCTGTCTTCTGAAAGTACCTGAGTGCTGATTTAGTTTTTGAAGCTTAGTTGCTTCAGGGCCATTTTTATATCAGCTTGTTGGCTTTTGTCTCTGATAGGGTTTTAGCAGATTGCAGACAGCAGCCTTCCTATCCGTTCCTATCTAGGTAGTTTTTGGGCCCCGTCTTTGCTCAGCCTGTCTTTCTGTCTGTGTAAGTGTTTTCATCTTGCTTCACCGTCATTATATGTGGGGGGGCTGCCTATTGCTTTGGGGTCTGCTCTGGGGCAGTTAGATTTCCCATTTCCTTCTTTAGGCCTATGTATCTCTCCGGCTGTGATCGAGGGGTCTAGGTCATCGTAGAAACCCCCCACGGCTACTGCTAGTTGTGTTGATAGGTTCAGGGGTCTGAATCTGATAGTTGCCAACTTCTCTGGTTTTCTGGACTTAGCTAGCATTTCTGTTTTTGCCTCCTATGGTGACTCAATCATAACAGACTTAGCAATGTACCAGCGATCCTGACAGCGTCATATCGCTGGTCGGGATCGCTGGTACATCGCTAAGTGTGACAGTACCCTTACTTTGAGCTGAATTAGGCAGAGTGATTGAGATAAGGGATTTTTGTTATCTTCTCTTTGTAAAATCAAATGACCGCTGAAAACTGAAAGGAAAAAAAAAATCCCTGAATGAGCACGTATGAATGAATCATCACACATCATTTTTGTGTCAAGAAATTTGTTGCCTTTCTAGTTGTGGTGGAATCCCGGACAGATGCGTTATAGATATTTCAAATCTACATCTGAGACTGAATGAATTGAGTAATGATATAGCTCTTGTTATATGTGGCATTACATTGTAAAGTTTCCTGAATGCATTTGGCCAGAAAAAGGGCAAGACGTGGTTGCTCACATTATACAGTTATCTGCTCTTACAGTGAAATCCCGTGATTTTGAGTTTTCTTTGTAGAAATTGATTTTGATAAGTCTAAAGAACTACGGAATTCTGTGAAGGACACTACATTCTGATGGGAGGGGGAAGGATGGCGCTGCGCGGTTTCTTCTCTCCCCTTCTCTCGCTCCCCTCGTCTATCTCTGCTGAGTGTCTAATAAGAGGATTCACAGAGCTGTGCTCAGATTCTCTGTAGTTCTGAAATGCTCGCTATAAGATTTGTGCATTTTAAAGCAACAGTACTTAATTGAAGTGGAATGAAATTTTGTAAGTTGAAAGTAAAATATGGTGCCTAATTTAGAAGGAAATTGTAAGTGATTGTTTGGTCATTATGATTGTTTGGTCATTAATGTGTTTTGAACCTGCTTCTAGTTGTGTGATTGATTTGTATAGCAAATTGTGGATCAACAAAGGAGGTAGCCGACTGTATGGCTGATAAAGTAGGTCAGAGACCTATCACACCTGGGTCTTCTTACTTTAGTCAGCGGGTTTTTTGTTGTGGGTGAGAGGCGAGGGCAAGGAGCCCTCTGGATATACCTTGGCAGGCTCACTCTGACTTGCTATGTGTGGGCTGTAAGACAGAGGTCCAGACACACAGAAGGGCATTTCAGAAGCAAGATGAGCTGTCTAAGTTGAAGTAGCCTTCCCACAATCCATGGAGCTGGGCTGGAAGGAAAAAAGGCCTATTCCTATTCTAACCAGCTGATCTATCGGGTGAGAGGCAGAGAGCCTTCTTGTTACATCCTGTAGGTCTACTGGGTGAGAGGCAAGGAGCCTTCCCGCTACACCTTGGCAGGCTCTCTCTAACTTGCTACGTGTGGCCACCCGTAGATAAGGTTAGGCACACTAGAGAGGCATTTCAGAATAAAGGTGAGCTGTCGGTAGAAAAAGGTTGAAGCCATGGCAACTTTTTCTGTGTTCAGTCGGTGCCCCCAATGGGGTCCAAGACAGCTATGCAAATTGTAAAAGACAGAGAAGAAAGGAAGCAGTGAAACAAGTGGGACAAATATTGAAAAAGGCAAAAATACCAGAGTGTGAATGTTTGGATGTACAAAAAGGCACAGAAACACGTAGTTGGCCCTCTGATCACTTGGTCTAATTGTGCTGAGTAGTAAGCTATTGGTCTCTGTTTCCCTC